>NW_027507903.1:683844118-684479118 GCF_037356315.1 Lithobates pipiens | reverse complement strand
AGGACTGGTATAGGTGTACAGTATATAGGGTTGTAATACACTTATAGTATACTTTATTTCAAATATAGAAAGTATATTATGGTGCACTGCTGACTGCTGTGCTGCTGAGTGATGACCGATTCTGCAGCTGTCTTTTATCAGTGTAGGGACTGAGGGACAGTTTGGTGTTTGGAGCAGGGACAGTCTGCAATTCACTAGCTACTAGGTCCACAAAGGTCCTTTTAAAGACTGGTATAGGTGTACAGTATATAGGGTTGTAAAACACGTATAATATACTTTCTTTCAAATATAGAAAGTATATTATGGTGCACTGCTGTGCTGCTGAGTGCTGACCGATTCTGCAGCTGTCTTTTATCAGTGTAGGGAGGGACAGTTTGGTGTTTGGAGCAGGGACAGTCTGTAATTCACTAGCTACTAGCTAGCTACTACTAGGTCCACAAAGGTCCTTTTAAGGACTGGTATAGGTGTACAGTATATAGGGTTGTAATACACGTATAATATACTTTCTTTCAAATATAGAAAGCATATTATACTGCACTTGTGTAAAGGGAAAACTAGTGCGCTCCACCTAATATGTCATAGGAAAATACAAAATTGATGTACATAGGAAGCAGCCAGCATAAAAACAGTGATCTCTGCACTAAAAAATGAGTATATAAATTAATAAGAATGCGGCGCTACCTAAAAGTGCTAAAACATATAAATGAATAATAATCCCAAAATAAATGTAAATCAAATAATATCCACTAAATGTAACATGGATATAATAAGAAATAAATCAATATAAATAATCCAAATTAAAATACGCGTGCAAGCAATAAATGTGCAACAATTAGTGAATGAGAGTCCGTGAAAAAATCAATCAAATGATTAAATAGAAATAATCTGCATAGATAATCCAAATGTAAACAGGCGTATAAAAAATATATGTATAAAAATATATAAAAATGTATAAGGTGAAAATTCGTGAAAAAAAGCAAATATAGTGATTATTTAGATAATCAATATACACACGTGATTGTCCATAAATAAAGTGCGCTGATGACTGATAAAATTGCAAAAAATATAAATAAAGTTCATGCAAAAAAGTGTGAAGAATCAATTCCCAAGAGTGGCAAATCACTGCAAACTTCAGTGCTTAATGGGTGCACCAACTATTTCCCCCAGCCTCTCACCTCCAATAGCTGGTAAATAGGCACTGTGTAAAAGGATAACTGCTGGCTTCTTATTCATTCAGTCACACTGCTCCACCGCTGTTTGTATTTCACTGTAAGGCTATGTATTATATGCCCTCCCAATAGCTCCAGGATATCCAAGTCATATAGAATGGAAAAACACAGAGGGCTTTCATGTGTAGTATCTTCGCTATTTTATTGTAATAAAAGGTAAAATCCACACTTACATTAACAAATACAGCAGAGTGTGCAGCAAACGCGGACTTCCGGTTTCGGCCGTAAACCGGAAGTGATAGGTCCGACACCAAATTCCTTCCCTGCTGTGCTGCTGAGTGCTGACCGATTCTGCTGCTGTCTTTTATCAGTGTAGGGAGGGACAGTTTGGTGTTTGGAGCAGGGACAGTCTGTAATTCACTAGCTACTAGCTAGCTACTACTAGGTCCACAAAGGTCCTTTTAAGGACTGGTATAGGTGTACAGTATATAGGGTTGTAATACACGTATAATATACTTTCTTTAAAATATAGAAAGCATATTATACTGCACTGCTGTGCTGCTGACCGATTCCGCAGCTGTCATTTCTCAGTGTAGGGAGGGACAGTTTGGTGTTTGGAGCAGGGACAGTCTGCAATTCACTAGCTACTAGCTAGCTACTATTAGGCCCACAAAGGTCCTTTTAAGGACTGGTATAGGTGTACTATTTGGTGTGCAGTATATAGGGGTGTAATACACATATAAAATACTTTCAAATATAGAAAGCATAGTATAGTGCATTTCCACTGTGCAGCATTGTGACTGCTGAGCGGTTCTGCAGCGATACTACAAAGAGTGACGCAATTAGAAAAAAGTATTATAACTGTGATAGACCAGTGGCCCCCCAAAAAGACAGATTGAAGCGGGGTGTTATGTACCTTCTTCCACATATACTGCACTTCTCTAGAGACCTTTGTCACAGGGCCATTTAAAAAATGACAGGCAGAGGAAGAGGCAGGCCCTTCCGCAGGCGTGGTAGGGGTAGGGCAGGAGCAACGGGCTTGAGTCAAAGTGGCAAATTGCAGGTGTGTTCGATTATGTCAAAGGATGCACCAGACTTGGTTGAGTGGCTCACTCAGCCTTACTCTTCTGCACCCTCCTCATCCTCTCGATCTGCACCCTCTTCTTCACTCTCTGCTGTGTGTACCCCCAAAGACACTACCACCAACACCATCACCCCCATATACCCTCCGCTTGAGTCACAGGAATTATTTTCCGATCCATCACAAGACATTGCCGATGCGCAGCCACTCTTGGCATTGGATCAGGAAGAGGAGGTAGCAACAACCGCCACTCAGCAGTCTGACGACAGTACCCAGATCAGCCCAAGGAAGAGGTTGGTCCCCAGTGTTGCTGCCTACTCCCAGATCTCTAATTATAGCGGTGGGGAAGGTGACGTCGATGATGAAGTGTCTAGTGATGTCACTAGAGAGGAATAGAGGAAGAGGAGGGGAGTTCAGAGGGCGATATGGACCAGCAGATAGGGAGGAGAAGCAGGCGGAACTTAGATTGCACAGGAGGGACAAAGCAGACTGCTAATGTATCAGGAGCGAGGCATCAACCATGTACAGTCACATCTGGCGCTCCCAGAACGCCTGCACATGGCTCCGCAGTGTGTGCTTTTTTTAACGTGCCCGCTGCTGACAATAGTGTTGCCATCTGCAATCTTTGCAATCAACGGCTAAGTCGCGGCAAGCCCAACACTCACCTAGGGACGATCGCCTTAAGAAGGCACATGAGCTGCCATCACCGAGCCCAGTGGGAGCAACGCAACCCACAAAGCCACACTCCAGGCTCTCACCGTCCAGCCTCGTCTTCTACTTCTCCTTCTCCTCTCTCCTCACAATTGTCCTCCACTCTACCTTCCATCATGCTGTCCTCACGTTTTTCTGGAAAAAGGCAGGCTTCCGTGGGCCAAATGTTCGAGCGTAAAAAATGATGACGTCGGATAAACCTCTTGCCCAATGATTGACGGCTGGCTTGTCAGAACTGATAGCCCGCCAACTACTGCCATATAAACTGGTGGACTCGGAGGCCTTTCGAAAATTTGTGGCCATTGGAACAGCACAATGGAAGGTCCCAGGAAGGAAGTATTTCTCACAGAAGGGCATCCCAGAGCTATATGGCCATGTTCAGTGGCAAGTGAATGTATCTCTGGGACACAGTGTCAGTGCCAAGATACATCTGACCACAGACACGTGGTCTAGCAAACAGGGGCAGAGAAAGTATATAACTTTTACTGCCCACTGGGTGAACCTTCTGATGGCCGTCAAGCATATAACCCATGGCACCCTTCTAGATTTGGTTTTACCACCACGGATTGCATGCAGGCCTACCTCTTCTTCTCCTCCTACTCCATCCTTCCTCTCCTCCTCGGCTGACTCCTCCTTTTCCGCTGCTAGCGCCTCTTCCACTGCGCTGCCCAAGATCCCCAGAACCTATTCGACATGCCAGATGAGACGTTGCCATGCTGTGCTGCGTCTGTTGTGCCTGGATGCCAAGAGCCACATTGGCCCTGCACTCCTTTCAGCTTGGCGTTCACAGGCAGATCAGTGGCTAACACCGCTCAATTTGACAGTTGGTAAAGTGGTGTGTGACAACGGTGCCAATCTGCTTAGTGCATTGAAACAGGGCAAAATTACACATGTGCCATGCATGGCACACATCTTAAACTTGGTCGTGCAGCGATTCCTTGTCAAATACCCTGGGGACCAGGACATCTTGTGGCAGGCAAGGAAAATCTCGGCCCATTTCAGAAGATCTTACACGGCCATGGCTCGCCTTGCTGACAATCTGCCAGTCAGACGTCTTATTTGCGATTGCCCGACGCGATGGAACTCAACCTTCTATATGCTTGATAGGCTGCTCCAGCAGAAACGTGCAGTTAATGACTACCTGTACGAACTCTGCGGCAGAACAGGTTCTGGGGAATTGTTTTTTTTCACCGCGCCAGTGGCTGCTCATGCGCAACGCATGCAGGCTGCTCATGCGCGACGCATGCAGACTTCTGCAGCCATTTTATGAGATCATCAAACTGGTCAGTCGCAGCCATGGCACCATCAGTGACATCGTACCTTATGCCTTCTTTATGTAGCGTGCATTGCGTTGTGTCATTGATCAAGCCGTGGAGGAGCAGGAAGATAAGGAAGTCCCAATGCTGGATGAATTCCTGGGGGGGGGGCTACTCTATCTGAGACAAGTCAACAACAGGAGTCTGAAGAGGAGTCAGAGGAGGATGGTGCTGGGGCGGATGAGGAGGAGCAAGAAGAGCATGCTTTAAACCTTTCTGGGATCCCTGTGGTTGTCCGTGGAAGTGGAGAGGAGAACGAGGAGGACGACATTATCCTGGATGATGAGCAGGAGTCAGGCCACCACACCGCTTCCAGTTTAGTGAAAATGGGGGCCTTCATGCTCTAGTGTTTTAACAGGGACCCCCGTATAAAAAGCATAAAGGTCAAGGACCAGTACTGGGTGGCAACGTACTTAGACCCCCGTTACAAACACAAAATGGCGAAAATGTTACGACCATCACAGAGGGCTGTCAGAATGGAGCACTTATAGGCCTTGCTTCGAGAAATGCTGCATTCTGCTTTTGCGTGCGCTGGCAGAGGAGGAATTCCCACTCCCAATCCTACAGTGCCTGCAAGAAGAGGGTGGTTTGAAGATGTATTGATGACTTCTGATATGAGGTCATTCTTTCAGCCGACCCATCGACAGGTGTCATCCGGATCCAGCATCAGGGAACGCCTAGACCGACAGGTGTCCGACTACATAGGGTTAATGGCCGATGTGGACGCTCTGAGAAGTCATGAACCCCTGGACTACTGGGTGGGCAGGCTTGACCTCTGGCCAGAGCTTGCCCAATTTGCAATGGAACTGTTGGCTTGTCCCTCGTCCAGTGTCCTGTCCGAAAGGATGTTCAGCGCAGCAGGGGGATCATGACCAATAAGCGCACTCGCCTAGCACACGACAGTGTTGACTATCTCACATTTATAAAAATGAATAAGGCATGGATCTCGGAGGAATTCAACACATGTGACCAGTAGACCATGTATATGCATAACTCTGTAAATGATTTATTTAATCTAGCACACACACCTTTTTTCTACCTTTGGCTCCCTTCCTTGTGCAAAAAGAGCGCACCTTACTATATGCCCGTACCCTCCTGTTTGAAGAGGTTGAGCGGTGTCATATTTTTGAGTTCCGCAGCTGGTGTCAGTGCTCTCTATCTCGGTGCTGGTCTGGTGTCAGTACTCTCTATCACGGTGCTGGTCTGGTGTCAGTGCTCTTTATCACGGTGCTGGTGTGGTGTCAGTGCTCTCTATCACAGTGTTGGTGTCAGTGCTCTCTCTCTATCTGGGTGCTGGTGTGGTGTCAGTGCTCTCTCTCGGTGCTGGTGTGGTCTCAGTGCTCTCTATCACGGTGCTGGTGTCAGTGCTCTCTATCACGGTGCTGGTGTCAGTGCTCACTATCACGGTGCTGGTGTCAGTGCTCTCTATCTCGGTGCTGGTCTGGTGTCAGTGCTCTCTATCTCGGTGCTGGTGTGGTCTCAGTGCTCTCTATCACGGTGCTGGTGTCAGTGCTCTATATCACGGTGCTGGTGTCAGTGCTCTCTATCACGGTGCTGGTGTCAGTGCTCTCTATCTCAGTGCTGGTGTCAGTGCTCTCTATCTCAATGCTGGTGTCAGTGCTCTCTATCATGGTGCTGGTGTCAGTGCTCTCACGGTGCTGGTGTCAGTGCTCTCTATCACGGTGCTGGTGTCAGTGCTCTCTATCACGGTGTTGGTGTGGTCTCAGTGCTCTCTATCACGGTGCTGGTGTGGTCTCAGTGCTCTCTATCGCGGTGCTGGTGTCAGTGCTCTCTATCACGGTGCTGGTGTCAGTGCTCTCTATCACGGTGCTGGTGTCAGTGCTCACTATCACGGTGCTGGTGTCAGTGCTCTCTATCTTGGTGCTGGTGTCAGTGCTCTCTATCTCGGTGCTGGTCTGGTGTCAGTGCTCTCTATCTCGGTGCTGGTGTGGTCTCAGTGCTCTCTATCACGGTGCTGGTGTCAGTGCTCTATATCACGGTGCTGGTGTCAGTGCTCTCTATCACGGTGCTGGTGTCAGTGCTCTCTATCTCGGTGCTGGTGTGGTCTCAGTGCTCTCTATCACGGTGCTGGTGTCAGTGCTCTATATCACGGTGCTGGTGTCAGTGCTCTCTATCACGGTGCTGGTGTCAGTGCTCTCTATCTCAGTGCTGGTGTCAGTGCTCTCTATCTCAATGCTGGTGTCAGTGCTCTCTATCATGGTACTGGTGTCAGTGCTCTCACGGTGCTGGTGTCAGTGCTCTCTATCACGGTGCTGGTGTCAGTGCTCTCTATCACGGTGTTGGTGTGGTCTCAGTGCTCTCTATCACGGTGCTGGTGTGGTCTCAGTGCTCTCTATCGCGGTGCTGGTGTCAGTGCTCTCTATCACGGTGCTGGTGTCAGTGCTCTCTATCACGGTGCTGGTGTCAGTGCTCACTATCACGGTGCTGGTGTCAGTGCTCTCTATCTTGGTGCTGGTGTCAGTGCTCTCTATCTCGGTGCTGGTCTGGTGTCAGTGCTCTCTATCTCGGTGCTGGTGTGGTCTCAGTGCTCTCTATCACGGTGCTGGTGTCAGTGCTCTATATCACGGTGCTGGTGTCAGTGCTCTCTATCACGGTGCTGGTGTCAGTGCTCTCTATCTCGGTGCTGGTGTCTGTGCTCTCTATCTCAATGCTGGTGTCAGTGCTCTCTATCATGGTGCTGGTGTGGTCTCAGTGCTCTCTATCACGGTGCTGCGGTGGTCTCAGTGCTCTCTATCATGGTGCTGGTGTCAGTGCTCTCTATCACGGTGCTGGTGTCAGTGCTCTCTATCACGGTGCTGGTGTCAGTGCTCTCTATCACGGTGCTGGTGTCAGTGCTCACTATCACGGTGCTGGTGTCAGTGCTCTCTATCTTGGTGCTGGTGTCAGTGCTCTCTATCTCGGTGCTGGTCTGGTGTCAGTGCTCTCTATCTCGGTGCTGGTGTGGTCTCAGTGCTCTCTATCACGGTGCTGGTGTCAGTGCTCTATATCACGGTGCTGGTGTCAGTGCTCTCTATCACGGTGCTGGTGTCAGTGCTCTCTATCTCAGTGCTGGTGTCAGTGCTCTCTATCTCAATGCTGGTGTCAGTGCTCTCTATCATGGTGCTGGTGTCAGTGCTCTCACGGGGCTGGTGTCAGTGCTCTCTATCACGGTGCTGGTGTCAGTGCTCTCTATCACGGTGCTGGTGTCAGTGCTCTCACGGTGCTGGTGTCAGTGCTCTCTATCACGGTGCTGGTGTCAGTGCTCTCTATCACGGTGCTGGTGTCAGTGCTCTCTATCTCGGTGCTGGTGTCTGTGCTCTCTATCTCAATGCTGGTGTCAGTGCTCTCTATCATGGTGCTGGTGTGGTCTCAGTGCTCTCTATCACGGTGCTGCGGTGGTCTCAGTGCTCTCTATCACGGTGCTGGTGTCAGTGCTCTCTATCACGGTGCTGGTGTCAGTGCTCTCTATCACGGTGCTGGTGTCAGTGCTCTCTATCACGGTGCTGGTGTCAGTGCTCACTATCACGGTGCTGGTGTCAGTGCTCTCTATCTTGGTGCTGGTGTCAGTGCTCTCTATCTCGGTGCTGGTCTGGTGTCAGTGCTCTCTATCTCGGTGCTGGTGTGGTCTCAGTGCTCTCTATCACGGTGCTGGTGTCAGTGCTCTATATCACGGTGCTGGTGTCAGTGCTCTCTATCACGGTGCTGGTGTCAGTGCTCTCTATCTCAGTGCTGGTGTCAGTGCTCTCTATCTCAATGCTGGTGTCAGTGCTCTCTATCATGGTGCTGGTGTCAGTGCTCTCACGGTGCTGGTGTCAGTGCTCTCTATCACGGTGCTGGTGTCAGTGCTCTCTATCACGGTGTTGGTGTGGTCTCAGTGCTCTCTATCACGGTGCTGGTGTGGTCTCAGTGCTCTCTATCGCGGTGCTGGTGTCAGTGCTCTCTATCACGGTGCTGGTGTCAGTGCTCTCTATCACGGTGCTGGTGTCAGTGCTCACTATCACGGTGCTGGTGTCAGTGCTCTCTATCTTGGTGCTGGTGTCAGTGCTCTCTATCTCGGTGCTGGTCTGGTGTCAGTGCTCTCTTTCTTGGTGCTGGTGTGGTCTCAGTGCTCTCTATCACGGTGCTGGTGTCAGTGCTCTATATCACGGTGCTGGTGTCAGTGCTCTCTATCACGGTGCTGGTGTTAGTGCTCTCTATCTCAGTGCTGGTGTCTGTGCTCTCTATCTCAATGCTGGTGTCAGTGCTCTCTATCATGGTGCTGGTGTGGTCTCAGTGCTCTCTATCACGGTGCTGCGGTGGTCTCAGTGCTCTCTATCATGGTGCTGGTGTCAGTGCTCTCTATCACAGTGCTGGTGTCAGTGCTCTCTATCACGGTGCTGGTGTCAGTGCTCTCTATCTCAGTGCTGGTGTCTGTGCTCTCTATCTCAATGCTGGTTTCAGTGCTCTCTATCATGGTGCTGGTGTGGTCTCAGTGCTCTCTATCACGGTGCTGGTGTGGTCTCAGTTCTCTCTATCATGGTGCTGGTGTCAGCGCTCTCACAGTGCTGGTGTCAGTGCTCTATCTCTATCACGGTGCTGGTGTGGTCTCAGTGCTCTCTATCACGATGCTGGTGTGGTCTCAGTGCTCTCTATCACGGTGCTGGTGTCAATGCTCTCTATCATGGTGCTGGTGTCAGTGCTCTCACGGTGCTGGTGTCAGTGCTCTCTAACGCAGTGCTGGTGTCAGTGCTCTCTATCACAGTGCTGGTGTCAGTGCTCTCTATCATGGTGCTGGTGTGGTCTCAGTGCTCTCTATCACGGTGCTGGTGTGGTCTCAGTGCTCTCTATCATGGTGCTGGTGTCAATGCTCTCACGGTGCTGGTGTCAGTGCTCTCTAACGCGGTGCTGGTGTCAGTGCTCTCTATCACGGTGCTGGTGTCAGTGCTCTCTATCATGGTGCTGGCGTGGTCTCAGTGCTCTCTATCACGGTGCTGGTGTGGTCTCAGTGCTCTCTATCGCGGTGCTGGTGTCAGTGCTCTCTATCACAGTGCTGGTGTCAGTGCTCTCTATCACGGTGCTGATGTGGTCTCAGTGCTCTCTATCATGGTGCTGGTGTCAGTGCTCTCTATCACGGTGCTGGTGCCAGTGCTCTCTATCTCAGTGCTGGTGTCAGGGCACTGCGCCCAGAGCCCACCCAATTGTTAGACGATACTGAATGAACATTTGCTATTGTGACACTGATTCTCCTCCTGGTCAATCAGGAAATCAGGTCCTGAGACTCGTTTCCCAATTGGCTGAAAGGAGAAACTATCCTATTGGCCTAGGACGAGGAAGGAGGAGACACATGGCCACCTTGATGCTGAGGAAGCGATGCAGGGGAAGCCATCGCCTGTTGCCTGGAGTGAAGCGCTGCCTGCTCCATAGATGGGGTAAGTGTGGGGCTGGTAACCAACCGGCCCACTGGGGAGGGGGAGGGTAGCTGTGGGTGCATTGTTCCCCCCCAAAGAAATATACCACCTGCTGCCACTGCTCAAAGTATGGAAATTACAGGCCACTGCTCTTTTTGAATAGTAGATATACTCTCCTATTTTATATTGAGTCATATCATTACTATCTCTTATGTTCTTTTCCATTTTCAGTTTTTCCAAACTTGAAACAATGATATTGATCCTGACTGAGGGATTTTCCCTCTTACCTCCTTCGTGGACTCATAGGAGACTAACCTTAAAGGAGTTGACTTATCTGTTCCAGAAAGCGTACAATTGATGGTTCATATAATTTTGTTCATCACTGTCTTGATGATTGTATGTTTTACCATTATAGGGCTTAACTGTTGTTATCTTCCTGATGAAGCAGGCATGGACTGGTGAAACACGTCAAAATTACAGCAAGCATTTTACCATCCAGGCTGCACAGGGATGATGAGTGATGATATATAATAGTATATCATGTACTTGTATTCTTTACATGCATTATTGTTGTCTTCTTAAATGTCATATATGTTTTTTAAAACATTTGTAGAATAAAACATTGCCCTTTTATACAAATACGTGGTTCCTTTAAAGTCCTCTCTCTCATAGTTAGGTTTTTCTCTGTAAATACAATTCATTAAAGATGTGGTACCGGATGCTTGTGTCCAATAACAAGAAGGTCTCCTATTGGATTCCTTCTTCCCATTAGCTAGTTTAACTTTCAGATTTAGGGTGGCAAACACCTACAAATGGTAGTTTATGTATCCAGCCACAAGTTATTTCTCTTGTCAAATCTTTCTGAATTTAAAAGCTCTCTCTGATGAATTCAAAGTCAGATGGGAAAACAATCTGGCCCTCAGGGTGTGGTGCAATTACTTGTGGAAAAGTATGAGAAGGATATTGCACAAATTGATGGAGAAATCCACATTTTGTACTCTGACAACAAGGAGGTTGCTTCACACAATCTTTTCACCACCAAAGGTATGGAACTAAAATAACACTTGGGGGAGGGGGGCATGGTTGGTAATGGAGTAAGATGGCTTATCCACACAACTCCACTCAGCTTTAGGACAAGTAATGGCTCTCAGCACTTCCCAGCAGCACCTCTCCCCTCCCTCATACACCGGAAGGGAGCCCTCACTCTTCGCAACTGGATGGTATGTCCAAAAAGAATAACTGTCTACACAAGCTGAGCTGTCTCATGGAATATTTCCCTCAGCTGACCATGCAAGGAACTAAAGAGGGCGCTGGAGTGGCGCCTCCTGCCTCCACACAGCACACAGACAGCCCGCAGGGAACTGCTGGCAATTTGGAGCCTATGGACAGTCTAACACCAGAACCTAGCTCTCCCCAGCAATCACCCTCAGACAGAGGTAAGAGGGCAGCACTGTCCCCAGCACTTTCTCCTGTCAAGGAGCCCCTTCTAAAAAAAAGTACTGGGAGAATCTATCAGATTCCCTAGCAGCCCTCCCTGTCAGTGACCAGGCAGCATCTGACCACACTTTAAAGCTCATGCTGCTTTCTCTAGAAAGAGACCTCCGCAAACTAACTGCCTTCCTCTTTTTCCACACTACAGAATATAGTTGACCAGATAGAGGAATGCATGGCTGACCTAAAAAAAAGTGCTGACAGAACATATTGTGGTTTACAACGAAATGGTGGACGCCTGTGATCACCACACTGAAGAATTTTGTTTCCTCCAAGCCAAAGTAGCTGATCTAGAAGATCGCTCCAGGAGGAATAATTTCAAATTCAGGGGCATACCAGAAACCATTAAACCTCCAGAGCTAATTTCCTACCTACAACAGCTATTCCTCCTACTTCTCCCTCAGCTAAGCCAAGCCGACATAACCATTGACTGCACACACAGAATTGCCTCAGCCAATCATCTACCTGATTTTACCCT
Source organism: Lithobates pipiens (assembly GCF_037356315.1). NCBI lineage: Eukaryota > Metazoa > Chordata > Amphibia > Anura > Ranidae > Lithobates > Lithobates pipiens. The sequence goes on along the minus strand of NW_027507903.1, from coordinate 684,467,485 downwards.
GCTAGACGTATTGGCCCGCATTCACTTTTTTCAAATTGAAGAACGTGTAATGGCGTCAGCTCATTCCATCTCCCCATTACCGGAGCCGTATACCTCAGTCTCCCTCTACATTGATATCTCCGCTGCCACAGCTCAAAAACGCAGACATTTTTTTCTCAAGTCACCACAGTCCTTTGCAACCACAATGTCCACTACAAATGGGGCTTCCCTGTAATCTGATAGTGACTTTTCAAAATTAAACTACCACTTTTTTCACGCCTAAAGAAGGCATTAAAGTGTTTGTAAACCCTTACATACCACTTTAACCTACAGGTAAGCCTAGATTAAGGCTTACCTGTAGGTGCAAGAAATATCTCCTTAACCTACATGGTTAAGGAGATATTTTTCTAAAAAGGGGCACCTATGTCTATGGCGCATGCGTGCCGTAGAAACTGGCGCAAGCGCACTGAGCATGCCGTCAGTGAAGGCTAACATGCCATCACTGACGGCTCCCATGCGCATGCGCCGGAGTGACGTCATCGCTGCTCCTGCCACTCACAGTGACGGAGCAGTGATACCCGGAAGGAAGATGGACGCTTTGTGCAACAGGGGACAGCGGTGACATTGCTGGCTGCTGTGTCAGGTAAGTGATACATAATGGGCTACTATACGATGCATAGTAGCCCATTATGCTTTACCTTTGCAGGGAAACAGAGGAAGTAAACTGGCACTTTACAATAAATGTTGTACTGTATTTTCTGTGAAATATATATGCATATGAGCGTACCTTTTTTTTTACTCTGCAATACTTACCCTGCCAATACTCTGCAATACTTACTCTGCAATACCCTGCCAATACTTACTCTGCAATACTTACCCTGCAAATACTCTGCAGTACTCACCCTGCCAATACTCTGCAGTACTCACCCTGCCAATACTCTGCAATACATACCCTGCCAATACTCTGCAATACTTACTCTGCCAATACTCTGCAATACTTACTCTGCCAATACTTACTCTGCCATACTTACTCTGCCATACTTACCCTGCCAATACTTACTCTGCAATACTTACCCTGACAATACTTACCCTGACAATACTCTGCAATACTTACCCTGCCAATACCCTGCAATACTTACTCTGCAATACCCTGCCAATACTTACTCTGCCAATACTTACTCTGCAATACTTACCCTGCCAATACTTACTCTGCATTTATGGTATCCTTTTCCATATGTCACAAAATGGCTGACCACACATCGCAGAGCAGATGATAATAAATCTCAGAAAGTTGATAATCTTAAACAGCAAGGGCAACGTTATTCCAGTTTGTGGGATATTTTCTAATGTGCTGTGTAACAGAATTTGGAACAGGGTGTATTTGTGTTAGAAATTCCCGAGGGAAAGATCATCACCCATTATGTTGATTATTTTGTTTGACTTAGCGTTTTGAGTTAACTTATTTAGCTTTTTTTAAACTGGCACTTTACAATAAATGTTGTACTGTATTTTCTGTGAAATATATATGCATATGAGCGTACTTTTTTTTTTTTTTTTGGTGGGGGAGTGGATCTTGGGTGGGAGTTCCCACACTTTTTTCCCCAGGACTTGACCCCTGGTCTTACCCCGAAGGGTCCCGACGCGCATAGCAAAGATCCTGGAAAGAGAGGGCCCAGGGACCAGAAGCAGCACAGAGTGGCAGAAAAAAGAGACTACGCAGGAAACGCCTGCGTGAAAAGCCAAATCTTCAGTAACCTACGGAAGTCCAGAATAGCGGGGGGCCTCCTGGAGCTCGACAGGGAGGCTATTCCATAGTACGGCACCCTGGTGGGAGAAGGCCTGACCACCACACTGGGTCTTCTTGGGCACCGAGATGTAGAGGAGGTCTCTGCCAGTAGATCTGCGTGATCTGACAAGAGCTTGTTTATGAAAACAAGAGCAGAGATAGCTTGGGGCTAGGCCTCTCATAATCTTAAACATAATACATTCTACCTTAAATAAGGTGCAATAGTAGACCGGCAGCCAATGCAAGGCGCAGAGGACAGGAGTGATATGATCCCTCAATGGGACATTTATGAGCAGCCTAGCCACAGCATTTTTAGTAAGTTGAAGCTTCTGCACTAGCATCTTTGGCAATCTCAAATAAAGAGAGTTGCAGTAGTCTAGGCAGCTACCTCTCGTGGCACAGATGACAGTTTTTCTGTCTGAAATATACAGATATTTAAACAGCCCCCTCAGGAGTTTTAGCTGTCAGTGACATGCACTGATGACCTTTTTTACCTGAGGAGCCAGAGCTAAACCTGAATCTAGGACGAATCCCAGATCACGGACCTAGGGGGCCGCCTTCGGAGCAGGACCAAATGAGGGAGGCCAAGGTGGAATATCTGGGGGGGGGGGGGGGGGTGGCCAAATCACTAAAGATGATCACCTCAGTTTTGCCCCCATGGGGCCAAAAAGTCCTGGGGCTATTCTGTTTTTTCCTGTGTATTTTAGGGATGGAGGTGAGTGGGAGGTCATCCCAGACCTTATGTTTTTCTTTTCACCCATGCCAAAGTCGACCCTCTCATACCCAAAACAGATGTCATCCGCTCCAGTAGGATTCCATGATTTATGGTATCAAACGCGGCCGACAGGTCCAAGAGAACCAGAACTACTGAGTCACCCCTGTCCAAGCTGTGAAGGACATCATTATAAACACAGATGAGGCTTGTCTCTGTTCCGTGCCCTGGATGAAATCTGGATTGGAATTCGTCCATAAGATGAAAAGACTCAAGGTAAGCCTGTAGTTGGATAACCACCATGCGCTCCATCACCTTTGCTACAAAAGGCAAGATGGAAATCGGCCTGTAGTTGCCCAGTATGTCCGGGTCCAAGGTTGGTTTCTTCAGCAGTGCCAAGACCAGGGCCCACTTCATAACGCCCGGGACAATACCTGTCCTGAAGCAGAAGTTGATTATCTCCCCAATGAAGGGGACTAAGAGGGCAGCAGATTTTTTAAGCAGCCCGGCAGGACATACATCTAAAGGAGAGAAGGATGGTTTAAATGAGGCAATTACCTCAACCACCTGTGTAGCCATCACCGGTTGGAAGCCGGTCAATCCAGGGGCCATGTCTGCATGGCCGGTGTCCTCTTGCACAGTCTCTGTCCTGGAAATGTTGTCTCTAATTGTCTGAACCTTAGAGACAAAGAAGTAAGTGAGCTCCTGGCACCAGTTCTGTGACTCCTTAGGAGCAGAGCTGGCAGCTTCGGGATAAGTAAGCTCCGAAGAGATCGTGAAAAGTTCGGCCGTGCTGTCGGCTGCCTTCCTAATTCTCTCCCGGAAGTAGGTCTTTTTAGTCTCTCCAATGGCCCTCTTATAGAGATAGAGGGCCACCAGATGCAGCTCTTTGTCAGCCTCCAGGAGGAACTACCATCAGCGTTTCTCCCTGGACCAAACCTGCTTTTCGAAGAACTTAAGCTCCTTGGTAAACCACTGTGGGCTCTTGCCCAGGGGACGGGGGTTAGATCTCATCCTACAGGGTGCTAACACATCAAGGACCACTTCAACCGACTCCTGAAAAATACTTAGCTTCTCTACCGGGTTGCCCAGCTCAAAAAAGGTTGGCTGGTTGATACCCTTAGCCACAAGGTTTCCAAATCTGTCTGAGCAGACTTTTGATAGATTTCTTGAGAAAACCTTGATCTGTGATATGTGGAGGTTTCCCTTCCCATAGGGCCAGACTAAAGGAAATAAACCTGTGGTCAGACCAGGTCAACTCCCTAGGCAGCTGACAATCCGCTGAGCAGGAGAAAGTCCAACACATGACCAGCAGTATGGGTAGCCGCTGTCACATGTTGCCTATAGCCCAAAAGCAACAGTTCTTAGATAAGGGATTGGGTAGGGGAATCACTTAGATCCTCTGCCCAAAACTTAAAATCAACCAAGATGCAGGAGCCCTTAAACACAATGGACATCTGTGAGGCCAAACTGAGAAATTCAAAAACGAAATCAAGTTTTAACGCAGGGAGGGGGATAAATCAAGGCAAACCTGTATGTGAGCTTGCTGGCTACTTGAAAAGAAAAAAAATAAATTCTCAAAAGATTTATGAATAGTGTTAAAATTCTCTGAAACTGATACTAATAAATGTTTTTTTTAAATCACAGCTACTGTTAGGAATCTTCTCTTGTGATCAGTCAAACTCCAGATGTATTGAGAAGCAGACAATTTATTTCTGATGTGGCCCACAAAAGGGAGATCCTTACAAACAGCAGTTGCAGTAAGAAATCACACAAAGAAAATGTCTCCCCCCCCCTCATACCTACTTTGATACCACCTCTATGCTTCTATTGGCTGAGAAAACATAGATAGCGTGCCTGGTACACAATGGTACTTTATTTTGGCTATCAGGGTTTCCTGTACAATCTTATGCTACCATATATAGTAAAGCATAATCATCCTACAACTTACTATGGAGTTAGTTAAGACAAAACGATACAGCAAGTTAATACAACAACGTGCTCAGAAGTCATTTTAAAAATCAGTCTCAGGGTTATTGTTTTTCTAATAGTCACACAATAAACATTCAAAACTTTTCTAACAGCTACCCCACCCCCCTTCCAGTTAGATGGTTACATTGAAATATTTTATACTGGGGAGGGACCAGCTCGTCCAAGATAGGGGCTTTAAAATCTTGAAGCCAAGTCTCAGTGAGACAAAGAAAATCCAGATCCTCATCCATAATAAGGGCTGCAATATTAGCTGCATTGACCACTGCTGACCTGCAGTTAAGAAGACCCCCTGTTAAGGAGGATGCAGGTAGGTTTCTTAATGGATGAGGAAGTATATTGGAAGCATTGACCTGTGAAAGTGATAAACGAGGAAGTAAAGTGTGTGGATTAAAACCAGTGGCCTCAAGCTGAGGAATCACATTAATATGTGAGATACACTTATGCTGCGTACACACGATCGGACTATCCGGCGGACTTGGTCTGGCAGACCAGAGTGTGTGGGCTCCGGTGGGCTTTTTCTTCCAAAAAGTCTGGCGGACTTAGAAAGAAGTTTTGACTCAATCCGCCCGTCTGTGTGCTAGTCCGCTGGACTTTTGAAATGAACGGACTTGCCCATACACGGAGAAAAGTCTGCTCATTTTGAACGTGGCTCTAGGTAGACGGGACTAGCGAAGGAAGTGAATATCACTGAGATTGACACCTCGCTAGCCCCGTCACCTGGAATGGATTTAAAGGGGAAGCCCTACGCTGGAAAAAACGGCGTGGGGGTGCCCACAAAGTCCATAGCAGACCCTTATCCGAGCACGCAGCCCGGCCGGTCAGGAAAGTGGGCGGGGACGAGCAAGCGCCCCTCCCCCTCCTGAGCCATACCAGGCCGCGTGCCCTCAACATGGGGGGGTGCATGTTGATGAGGACAAGGGCATCTTCCCGACAACCCTGGCCGTTGGTTGTCGGGGTCTGCGGGCGGGGGGCTTATCAGAATACGGGATCCCCCTTTAATAAGGGGGCCCTCAGATTCTGGCCCCCTACGATGTACCCCAACCCATTCACCTGGGGAAAAAAAGTATACAGAAAAAAAACACAACACAGGTTTTAAAATACTTTATTAGACAGATCCGGGGGTCTTCTATTCTTCCATCTTCAGGGGTCTTCTAGCCAGGCTCCTCCGCTATCTTCTGCACTTTTACTAGCTGTTTTATTAGCGAGGAGCCCTGGCTTTCTCCTTTGCCACCGCCGCAGTCCATGGGGTCTTCTTTCGACTTCGGGGGTCTTGTCCCCCTCTTTGGGGATCTTGTCCCCCTCTTTGGGGATCTTGTCCCGCTCTTCGGTTCTTCTTGCCGGGCCTCCGCTTTCTTCTTCCAGCTCTTTAACTAGTGTTGGCCCAGTCTTCTGTCGCTGTCGCATGTTGAGGGCATGCAGCCTGGCATGGCTCAGGAGGGGATCATATCCACACCGAGCCATGTTGGCTACTGTTGTATCTAAAAAGTGCAACACTACGCTAGTAGGAAGTCTCAAAAAAGCTAAACTAACCCAGGGGTGCTCATAAACATAGTAAAAGTGAACCCAGTCCCTTCAAATAGTGGCAATACTATACTGTGCTTGTGCTACAATACTACATAATACACAGTGTGGTGAATCAATAAAACAAAAACAAACAGTTTGAAATGTGTGACAAACTATAAAGCAAATATAGTCTCTGGGTCTGATATGAATATTAAGGGAAAACCCTGAACAAAAAAAAAATAATGTGTGGGCCCCCCCCCCCCCGAATTTCATGCCAGGACCTTCAGGTCTGGTATGGTTATTAAGGGGAACCCCGTGCCAAAATGTAAAAAAAATGGCGTGGGTGTCCCCTTCAAAATCCTTACCAGACCCTTATCTGAGCACACAACCTGGCAGGCTGCAGGAAAAGAGAGAGAGCGCCCCCCCCTTCCTGAACCGTACCAGGCCACTGATATGATCACCATCACACCAATACCAGTGTCACCAGACCAGTATAGCCATCAACAGGGTTCCCGATCAGCACCACACTAGTCCCAGTGTCACCAGACCAGTGTACTCCTTCAACAGTGTTCTGATCATTGACACACCCATATACTTGTAGTTACAATGTAGTATAACAAAGTCTATCAGTCATCTTCAGTACACTCATCCTGTTGGGTATTTCTGTACACTGCAATGATACATTAGCGCAGCAGAAGAGATTCCACCAATAACACGGACTGTTCTGTTGGGGCATCAAGTGAATTTCATCTAACCTGTGATTGAAGGAAAGAAAATTGTATAATCTGTGGCCTGCCTTAGAGGAGAGCACACTGCTGCCTGTTCCATAGAAACTTAGAAAAGTGCCTGCAGAAAAAAGAACGACTTGATGGTGTGATTGTGAGATATATTACAGGAATGTTCACCCTCTGCGTCTCTTATGCCCCGTACACACGAGAGGGATAAAGTCTGACAAACCTCCGACGGAGTTCCGCTGGAGTTCCGACGGAGTTCTGGCGGATTTTTCGACCGAACGGACTTGGCCACACACCATCACACCAAACTCCGACGGAGTCGAACGTGATGACGTACGACGGGATTCGACGTAGGAAGTTCATAGACAGTAGCCAATAGCTGCCCTAGCGTCGGTTTTAGTCCGTCGGAGTAGCACACACACGAGCGAACTTTTCGAAGGGGACCGGGTCCGGCGGAGTTCCGTCGGGAAAATTTAAAGCATGCTTCATTTCTAAAGTCCGTCAGACTTTAGCGAAGCTAAAGTCCGTTGCAGCCCACACACGATCGGATAGTCTGACGGACTCGGTCCGTCGGAGTTTGGATGTCGAAAAGTCCGCTCGTGTGTACGGGGCATTAGTGTCAGTGAGAAGCCTTCAGGATACGGAGAACCGGTCATACAGGACAGACACACCCTGAAAGATTAACGAGAAACTGAGAGGAATGCGACAAATCAATACACAGCAAACAAGCAATGCAGGGGGAGAATGAGGGGAGTTGAAGCTTCAGTGAGACTTCTTCTGGTGAAGAGTGAATGGTAACAAGTCCTGAGCAGAGCGCCCTCAGCAGGTGACATAAAGGAAGTGTGGGCTCCTTACATTTGTCTCATTGTATGCTCTTGATCCAGCGGTTTTACTAGGAATGTAGAAGACCTAAGGGGGGTAAAAATGTGACACAGCCACTAGTTGTTGTAGACAAACCAATGGTCTCTGATCACTCGCCACAGCAGTACAATGTCACCAGACCAGTGTAGCCATCAACAGTGTTCCTGATCACTACTACACCTGTCCTAATGTAACCAGACCAGTGTAGTCATTGACAGTGTTCCCCATTACTAGCACATCATTCCCAGTTTTACAAGACCAGTGCAGCTATCAACAGGTTTCCCGATTACCACCACACCAGACCCAGGGTCAACAGTCACAGTCTAGCCATCAATAGGGATGAGCTTTCTGTTTGGGTCGAACATGAGTTAGATTCAAACATTGGCTGTTTGCCCATTCGTCGAAAACCGAACATTATGGGCAGTTTGCGCCAAATTTGAGCGGTGCGTAATGGCCCATAATGCACTGCGGGAGCGCAGGGCATTGCTGTATGATGATTGGCCAGAGGATGCACCATGACCAGCATGCTTTGCCCAATCACAGTGCCCTCAGCTAAGAGAGCCATAATTGGACAAAGGCAGGGTGCCTTTTGCCAATCATGGCTCAGGAGGACTAAGCCCACGCCACACAATATATAAGGCTGCCTGCACGTCAGCCTCGTGTAGTGTGTCGTTGGCGTGGACAGAGAGTGTCATTTAGATTTAGCAAGCAGGCAGGTAATCCAGTTAGCTGCAGTGTATTTAATATGTATATATATATATATATATATATATATATATATATATATATATATATATATATATATATATATATATATATATATATATATATATATATATATATATATATATATATATATATATATATATATATATATATTAACCACTTCAATACAGGGCACTTTCGCCCCCTTCCTTCCCAGCCCAATTTTCAGCTTTCAGCGCTCTAGCGCTTTCAGTGACAATTGCGCGGTCATGCTACACTGTACCCAAATGAAATTTTTATCATTTTGTTCGCACAAATAGAGCTTTATTTTGGTGGTATTTATTCACGACTCCGTTTTTTATTTTTTGCGATATAAGCGCAAAAAAGCGGAAATTTGGAAAAAAAAAACAATATTTTCTTTTTTCTACTTCAATAAAAATCCAATAAAATCTAATTTTGTCATAAATTTAAGCCAAAATGTATTCTGCTACATGTTTTTGGTAAACAAAAATCCGTTAAGTGTATAATAATTGGTTTGTGTGATCATGGACATATGTACGCAAATGATCATGTACATATGTGTGCAGGTGATCACGTAGATATGTGTGCAGATAATCATTGGGACATGTGATTTTAGTGGGACATATGTGGGGGACATGTTTTTATTATTAGGGACATGTGTTTTTATTATTTGGGGACATGTATGTTTTGGGGACATGTGTGGGGACATTGTGTTTATACTGTGTGATGTGTTTACTGTGTGGTGTGTTTACTGTGTACACTAGACTGGTGATCAGTGAGTAAAAAGCTGTAAAAAGCAGCTCATACTCACTGATCAGCAGCCGGCTGCAGCGATCTGCTCTCCTCTCCACAGCGATGACTTCTGTGTGAGGAGAGGAGGAGCCGATTGCCTAGCAACCGGCTGTTTGTTTACATCACATGACGGCCGTGATTGGACACGGCCGTCATGTGATCAGGAGGGCCAATCACAGAGCCCTCCTGCCGATCTGAGATGCGCCGTGTCCGGGTGACACGGGCGCATCGGGATCGCGCCGCTGCGCGGGTGCGCGCGCGCGCGATCCCTCTACTCCTGAATGACGTTCCTGAACGTCATATCAGGAGTAGGCGGCTCCCACCCGGCCGTATATGTGCATTGGCCGGGTGGGAAGTGGTTAAATACACTGCAGCTAACTGAATAATCTGATATAGCTAAACTCTATGCAGTGGATATATATATATACACACACACACACACACACACACACACACACACACACACACACACACACAGTCAGTCAGTCTATATCTCACTGCAGGCCATTACTGGTGTACTGTTTCTAATATACTTCAGGCGGTGTACACAGTAACAGTACCGTGCACCCCTATTGCAGTTGCTACTACTTTTCTGGTGGAGTACACTATTCATACAGTGCACCAATAGTTGCTATTATATTTCGGGTGGTGTACACAATACCATGCACACATAGTGCAGTTTCTATTGCTACTACTTTTCTGGTGGTGTACACAATACAGTACACCCATAGTTGTAACTACAATTCTGTTGATGTACACAGTACCGTGCACCCATAGGGCAGTTGCTACTACTTTTCTGGTGGTGTACACAGTACACAATACAGTGTAGTGTGGTGTTGCAAAACAAAATCCCCATCATGTCCGGAAGGTCACCAAGGAGAGGCAGATGCTCACAGGTCACTAAAAGAGGGCAAGCAGGCTCTGTGTCTACCATCCACAGTGCAGGTCATGGACATGGTACATCTAATGCAGATGACTGTGGGGCATGTTGTCCTTTTTTTCTGCTGTTGTGACAGGGGCAGAAAAATTGGGCCTTTGGTGGTGGTGGTGCCACAACACTGTAACCCCTCACAGATACTCTTGTTGGGCACAGGAACGGGCCCTGCTGTGCAATATTAGACCAGAAATTGTAATTGCATGCCCCTATTAAACAGGGACAGAAAAAATTGGGCCTTAGGTAGTGGTGGTGGTGCCCTAAACCAAAAATATTGTTGGAAGCTAGCATCATCAAAATTGAGGAGGAATAGTATAGTCACTCAGCATAGGCAGTCTTCAAAGGATCCCACATCCATAGAAAAATCAATCAGTAGCATCAGCATCAGGTGCTTGATAGCTGCTGCTGATACAAGACTGATTATTTTTTTATTAATGTGAGCTTATCAAGGGAGTCTGTGGACAGGCGCACTCTATGATCTGTTACAAACCCTCCAGCAGCACTGATTGTGCATTCAGAAAGAACACTGGATGCAGGACAGTAGATCAATTACATATTGAGCTAATTCTGGCCAGTGGTCAATCCTCAAGACCCAGTAACTCAGTGGGTGCTCTGTTGGAAAGTTCTCCAAGTCTGCTCTTGCCCCTAGATATTCCTGCACCATGTAATGCAGACACTGGCGATGGTTGCTTGAACTGATCATACCTTGGTGCTGAGGACTGAAAAATTGTCTAAAGGCATCGGTCAGCCGACCACCTTCTCCACTGCTCTTCCTCTGACTGAACGAAGCTGTCATGGTTATGCAGTAATCTTTGTCTTTCAGCTTACCTCTACTTCATGTGTTCACCTTTAAAGGTCAGCCACTCTCACCTGGCTACTTAAATAACCTCTCCTTAAAGCATGGCTACACCCCAGCCCCTATCAGGGAACTCTATTAGCCTGCCTTGCTGATCAACCTTTGTGCGTTTAGGTTCCATGTGTATCTTGCTGTGTCTTCTACGGCTGATTCAAGTTACCGATCTTGGCTTGTTCTCAACTATCCCTGCCTGCTTTTGACCCTGACCTTTGCCGTGTTCTATGTTTATCCTTGTCTACTAGACCTTTGGCTTATTCCCTTACTATCTCTGTCCTCCTATAGCCTACTGTGGGCGTGAGCTGGGAGAACCTGGGGGTCACAACCTGGAGCCAGTTGCAGCCCAGTCCATCCTCACCACTAGAGGCTCTGGTGAACAACTGCTGGCTCTTAGACTCCGCGCCCAGGGGAATCTTGTCTAGCCCTTGTGGGATCCGTGTTGGCGTTCCAGTGGACCTGCCTTCCTTAATAGAGATGGCCTTGCGGTTCACCCGGCAGTCTGTTTGTGGCGAATTTTGCTTGTTCGCGATTCGCCAAACCGACGGACTTCTGGCGTTGTACGCGGCGGACATATGCATTTACATTGTGAAGAACTTTGACCCATAACACATCCATCATGCGGTACAGGAAAGTCAATTGAGACATTTCAGCACATGGACATACCCCCTACCTTATAAATAGACCTGATCTGGCGGCCATTTTACATTCTGTCTTTTGTCAGTGTAGGGAAAGGACGCTTTGTGGAGCAGGGACAGTCAGTCTAATCGCTAGCTTAGCTATTACTATTAGGTCCACAAAAGTCCTTTTAAGGACTGGTATAGGTGTACAGTATATAGGGTTGTAATACACTTATAGTATACTTTATTTCAAATATAGAAAGTATATTATGGTGCACTGCTGACTGCTGTGCTGCTGAGTGATGACCGATTCTGCAGCTGTCTTTTATCAGTGTAGGGACTGAGGGACAGCTTGGTGTTTGGAGCAGGGACAGTCTGCAATTCACTAGCTACTAGGTCCACAAAGGTCCTTTTAAGGACTGGTATTGGTGTACAGTATATAGGGTTGTAAAACACGTATAATATACTTTCTTTCAAATATAGAAAGTATATTATGGTGCACTGCTGTGCTGCTGAGTGCTGACCGATTCTGCAGCTGTCTTTTATCAGTGTAGGGAGGGACAGTTTGGTGTTTGGAGCAGGGACAGTCTGCAATTCACTAGCTACTAGCTAGCTACTACTAGGTCCACAAAGGTCCTTTTAAGGACTGGTATAGGTGTACAGTATATAGGGTTGTAATACACGTATAATATACTTTCTTTCATATATAGAAAGCATATTATACTGCACTGCTGTGCTGCTGACCGATTCTGCAGCTGTCGTTTCTCAGTGTAGGGAGGGACAGTTTGGTGTTTGGAGCAGGGACAGTCTGCAATTCACTAGCTACTAGCTAGCTACTATTAGGCCCACAAAGGTCCTTTTAAGGACTGGTATAGGTGTACTATTTGGTGTGCAGTATATAGGGGTGTAATACACATATAAAATACTTTCAAATATAGAAAGCATAGTATAGTGCATTTCCACTGTGCAGCATTGTGACTGTTGAGCGGTTCTGCAACGATACTACAAAGAGTGACGCAATTAGAAAAAAGTATTATAACTGTGATAGACCAGTGGCCCCCCAAAAAGACAGATTGAAGCGGGGTGTTATGTACCTTCTTCCACATATACTGCACTTCTCTAGAGACCTTTGTCACAGGGCCATTTAAAAAATGACAGGCAGAGGAAGAGGCAGGCCCTTCCGCAGGCGTGGTAGGGGTAGGGCAGGAGCAACGGGCTTGAGTCAAAGTGGCAAATTGCAGGTGTGTTCGATTATGTCAAAGGATGCACCAGATTTGGATGAGTGGCTCACTCAGCCTTACTCTTCTGCACCCTCCTCATCCTCTCGATCTGCACCCTCTTCTTCACTCTCTGCTGTGTGTACCCCCAAAGACACTACCACCAACACCATCACCCCCATATACCCTCCGCTTGAGTCACAGGAATTATTTTCCGATCCATCACAAGACATTGCCGATGCGCAGCCACTCTTGGCATTGGATCAGGAAGAGGAGGTAGCAACAACCGCCACTCAGCAGTCTGACGACAGTACCCAGATCAGCCCAAGGAGGAGGTTGGTCCCCAGTGTTGCTGCCTACTCCCAGATCTCTAATTATAGCGGTGGGGAAGGTGACGTCGATGATGAAGTGTCTAGTGATGTCACTAGAGAGGAATAGAGGAAGAGGAGGGGAGTTCAGAGGGCGATATGGACCAGCAGATAGGGAGGAGAATCAGGCGGAACTTAGATTGCACAGGAGGGACAAAGCAGACTGCTAATGTATCAGGAGCGAGGCATCAACCATGTACAGTCACATCTGGCGCTCCCAGGACGCCTGAACATGGCTCCGCAGTGTGTGCTTTTTTTAACGTGCCCGCTGATGACAATAGTGTTGCCATCTGCAATCTTTGCAATCAACGGCTAAGTCGCGGCAAGCCCAACACTCACCTAGGGACGACCGCCTTAAGAAGGCACATGAGCTGCCATCTCCGAGCCCAGTGGGAGCAACGCAACCCACAAAGCCACACTCCAGGCTCTCACCGTCCAGCCTCGTCTTCTACTTCTACTTCTCCTCTCTCCTCACAATTGTCCTCCACTCTACCTTCCATCATGCTGTCCTCACGTTTTTCTGGAAAAAGGCAGGCTTCCGTGGGCCAAATGTTCGAGCGTAAAAAATGATGACGTCGGATAACCCTCTTGCCCAATGATTGACGGCTGGCTTGTCAGAACTGATAGCCCGCCAACTACTGCCATATAAACTGGTGGACTCGGAGGCCTTTCGAAAATTTGTGGCCATTGGAACAGCACAATGGAAGGTCCCAGGAAGGAAGTATTTCTCACAGAAGGGCATCCCAGAGCTATATGGCCATGTTCAGTGGCAAGTGAATGTATCTCTGGGACACAGTGTCAGTGCCAAGATACATCTGACCACAGACACGTGGTCTAGCAAACAGGGGCAGAGAAAGTATATAACTTTTACTGCCCACTGGGTGAACCTTCTGATGGCCGTCAAGCATATAACCCATGGCACCCTTCTAGATTTGGTTTTACCACCACGGATTGCATGCAGGCCTACCTCTTCTTCTCCTCCTACTCCATCCTTCCTCTCCTTCTCGGCTGACTCCTCCTTTTCCGCTGCTAGCGCCTCTTCCACTGCGCTGCCCAAGATCCCCAGAACCTATTCGACATGCCAGATGAGACGTTGCCATGCTATGCTGCGTCTGTTGTGCCTGGATGCCAAGAGCCACATTGACCCTGCACTCCTTTCAGCTTGGGGTTCACAGGCAGATCAGTGGCTAACACCGCTCAATTTGACAGTTGGTAAAGTGGTGTGTGACAACGGTGCCAATCTGCTTAGCGCATTGAAACAGGGCAAAATTACACATGTGCCATGCATGGCACACATCTTAAACTTGGTCGTGCAGCGATTCCTTGTCAAATACCCTGGGGACCAGGACATCTTGTGGCAGGCAAGGAAAATCTCGGCCCATTTCAGAAGATCTTACACGGCCATGGCTCGCCTTGCTGACAATCTGCCAGTCAGACGTCTTATTTGCGATTGCCCGACGCGATGGAACTCAACCTTCTATATGCTTGATAGGCTGCTCCAGCAGAAACGTGCAGTTAATGACTACCTGTACGAAACTCTGCGGCAGAACAGGTTCTGGGGAGCTTGGTTTTTTTCACTGCGCCAGTGGCTGCTCATGCGCAACGCATGCAGGCTGCTCATGCACGACGCATGCAGACTTCTGCAGCCATTTTAGGAGATCACCAAACTGGTCAGTCGCAGCCATGGCACCATCAGTGACATCGTACCTTATGCCTTCTTTATGGAGCGTACATTGTGTTGTGTCATTGATCAAGCCGTGGAGGAGCAGGAAGATAAGGAAGTCCCAATGCTTCAGGAGTCTGAAGAGGAGTCAGAGGAGGATGGTGCTGGGGCGGATGAGGAGGAGCAAGAAGAGCATGCTTTAAACCTTTCTGGGATCCCTGTGGTTGTCCGTGGAAGTGGAGAGGAGAACGAGGAGGACGACATTATCCGGGATGATGAGCAGGAGCCAGGCCGCTTAGTGAAAATGGGGGCCTTCATGCTCCAGTGTTTTAACAGGGACCCCCGTATAAAAAGCATAAAGGTCAAGGACCAGTACTGGGTGGCAACGTACTTAGACCCCCAGTACAAACACAAAATGGCGGAAATGTTACCACCTTTACAGAGGGCTGTCAGAATGGAGCACTTATAGGCCTTGCTTCGAGAAATGCTGCATTCTGCTTTTGCATGCGCTGGCAGAGGAGGAATTCCCACTCCCAATCCTACAGCGCCTGCAAGAAGAGGGTGGTTTGAAGATGTGTTGGTGACTTCTGATATGAGGTCATTCTTTCAGCCGACCCATCGACAGGTGTCATCCGGATCCAGCATCAGGGAACGCCTAGACCGACAGGTGTCCGACTACATTGGGTTAACGGCCAATGTGGACGCTCTGAGAAGTGATGAACCCCTGGATTACTGGGTGGGCAGGCTTGACCTCTGGCCAGAGCTTGCCCAATTTGCAATGGAACTGTTGGCTTGTCCCTCGTCCAGTGTCCTGTCCGAAAGGACGTTCAGCGCAGCAGGGTGGATCGTGACCAATAAGCACACTCGCCTAGCTCACGACAGTGTTGACTACCTCACATTTATAAAAATGAATAAGGCATGGATCTCGGAGGCATTCAACACATGTGACCAGTAGACCATGTATATGCATAACTCTGTAAATGATTTATTTAATCTAGCACACAGACCTTTTTTCTATTTTGGCTCACTTCCTTGTGCAAAAAAAGCGCACCGTACTATATGCCCGTACCCTCCTGTTTGAAGAGGTTGAGCGGTGTCATATTTTTGGGTTCCGCAGCGAGTTGCTGGTATCAGTGCTGGTGTCAGTGCTCTCTATCTCGGTGCTGGTCTGGTGTCAGTGCTCTCTATCACGGTGCTGGTCTGGTGTCAGTGCTCTTTATCATGGTGCTGGTGTGGTGTCAGTGCTCTCTATCACGGTGCTGGTGTCAGTGCTCTCTCTCTATCTCGGTGCTGGTGTCAGTGCTCTCTCTCTATCTGGGTGCTGGTGTGGTGTCAGTGCTCTCTCTCTGTGCTGGTGTGGTCTCTGTGCTCTCTATCACGGTGCTGGTGTCAGTGCTCTCTATCACGGTGCTGGTGTCAGTGCTCTCTATCACGGTGCTGGTGTCAGTGCTCACTATCATGGTGCTGGTGTCAGTGCTCTCTATCTCGGTGCTGGTGTGGTGTCAGTGCTCTCTATCTCGGTGCTGGTGTGGTCTCAGTGCTCTTTATCAAGGTGCTGGTGTCAGTGCTCTCTATCACAGTGCTGGTGTCAGTGCTCTCTATCACGGTGCTGGTGTCAGTGCTCTATATCACGGTGCTGGTGTCAGTGCTCTCTATCACAGTGTTGGTGTCAGTGCTCTCTAGCTCAGTGCTCGTGTCAGTGCTCTCTATCTCAGTGCTCGTGTCAGTGCTCTCTATTACAGTGCTGGTGTGGTCTCAGTGGTCTCTATCACGGTGCTGGTGTGGTCTCAGTGCTCTCTATCATGGTGCTGGTGTCAGTGCTCTCACGGTGCTGGTGTCAGTGCTCTCTCTCTATCACGGTGCTGGTGTTGTCTCAGTGCTCTCTATCACGGTGCTGGTGTGGTCTCAGTGCTCTCTATCACGGTGCTGGTGTCAGTGCTCTCTATCATGGTGCTGGTGTCAGTGCTCTCACGGTGCTGGTGTCAGTGCTTTCTATCGCGGTTCTGGTGTCAGTGCTCTCTATCACGGTGTTGGTGTCAGTGCTCTCTATCATGGTGCCGGTGTGGTCTCAGTGCTCTCTATCACGGTGCTGGTGTGGTCTCAGTGCTCTCTATCACGGTGTTGGTGTCAGTGCTCTCTGTCTCAGTGCTGGTGTCAGGGCACTGTGCCCAGAGCCCACCCAATTGTTTGACGATACTGAATGAACATTTGCTATTGTGACACTGATTCTCCTCCTGGTCAGTCAGGAAATCAGGTCCTGAGACTCGTTTCCCAATTGGCTGAAAGGAGAAACGATCCTATTGGCCTAGGACAAGGAGGGGGGGAGACACACGGCCACCTTGATGCTGAGGAAGCGATGCAGCGGAAGCCACCGCCTGTTGCCTGGAGTGAAGCGCTGCCTGCTCCATAGATGGGGTAAGTGCGGGGCTGGTAACCAACCGGCCCACTGGGGAGGGGGAGGGTAGCTGTGGGTGCATTGTTCCCCCCCAAAGAAATATACCACCTGCTGCCACTGCTCAATGCATGGAAATTACAGGCCACTGCTCTTTTTGAATAGTAGATATACTCTCCTATTTTATATTGAGTCATATTATTACTATGTCTTATCTTCTTTTCCATTTTCAGTTTTTCCAAACTTGACACAATGATATTGATCCTGACTGAGGGATTTTCCCTCTTACCTCCTTCGTGGACTCATAGGAGACTAACCTTAAAGGAGTTGACTTATCTGTTCCAGAAAGCATACAATTGATGGTTCATATAATTTTGTTCATCACTGTCTTGATGATTGTATGTTTTACCATTATAGGGTAATGTTGTTATCTTCCTAATGAAGCAGGCATGGACCGGTGAAACACGTCAAAATTACAGCACACATTTTACCATCCAGGCTGAACAGGGATGATGAGTGATGATATATAATAGTATCTCATGTACTTGTATTCTTTACATGCATTATTGTTGTCTTCTTAAATGTCATATATGTTTTTTAAAACATTTGTAGAATAAAACATTGCCCTTTTATACAAATACGTGGTTCCTTTAAAGTCCTCTCTCTCATAGTTAGGTTTTTCTCTGTAAATACAATTCATTAAAGATGTGGTACCGGATGCTTGTGTCCAATAACAAGAAGGTCTCCTATTGGATTCCTTCTTCCCATTAGCTAGTTTAACTTTCAGATTTAGGGTGGCAAACACCTTCAAATGGTAGTTTATGTATCCAGCCACAAGTTATTTCTCTTGTCAAATCTTTCTGAATTTAAAAGCTCTCTCTGTTGAATTCAAAGTCAGATGGGAAAACAATCTGGCACTCAGGGTGTGGTGCAATTACTTGTGGAAAAGTATAAGAAGGATATTGCACAATTTGATGGAGAAATCCACATTTTGTACTCTGACAACAAGGAGGTTGTTTCACACAATCTTTTCACCACCAAAGGTATGGAACTAAAATAACACTTGGGGGAGGGGGGCATGGTCGGTCATGGAGTAAGATGGCTTATCCACACAACTCCACTCAGCCGCAGGACAAGTAATGGCTCTCAGCACTTCCCAGCAACACCTCTCCCCTCCCTCATACACCAGAGGGGAGCCCTCACTCTTCGCAACTGGATGGTATGTCCAAAAAGAATAACGGTCTACACAAGCTGAGCCGTCTCATGGAATATTTCCCTCAGCTGACCATGCAAGAAACTAAAGAGGGCGCTGGAGTGGCGCCTCCTGCCTCCACACAGCACACAGACAGCCCGCAGGGAACTGCTGGCAATTTGGAGCCTATGGACAGTCTGACACCAGAACCTAGCTCTCCCCAGTAATCACCCTCAGACAGAGGTAAGAGGGCAGCACTGTCCCCAGCTCTTTCTCCTGCTAAGGAACCCCTTCTAAAAAAAAGTACTGGGAGAATCGATCAGATTCCCTAGAAGCCCTCCCTGCCAGTGACCAGGCAGCATCTGACCACACTTTAAAGCTCATGCTGCTTTCTCTAGAAAGAGACCTCTGCAAACTAACTGCCTTCCTCTCTTTCCACACTACAGAATATAGTTGACCAGGTAGAGGAATGCATGGCTGACCTAAAAAAAAGTGGTGACAGAACATATTCTGGTTTACCACGAAATGGCGGATGCCTGTGATCACCACACTGAAGAATTTTGTTTTCTCCAAGCCAAAGTAGTTGATCTAGAAGATCGCTCCAGGAGGAATAATTTCAAATTCAGGGGCATACCAGAAACCATTAAACCTCCAGAGCTAATTTCCTACCTACAACAGCTATTCCTCCTACTTCTCCCACAGCTAAGCCAAGCCGACATAACCATTGTCTGCACACACAGAATTGCCTCACCCAATCATCTATCTGCTTTTACCCTGCGAGACGTATTGGCCCGCATTCACTTTTTTCAAATTGAAGAACGTGTAATGGCGTCAGCTCATTCCATCTCCCCATTACCGGAGCCGTATACCTCAGTCTCCCTCTACATTGATATCTCCGCTGCCACAGCTCAAAAACGCAGACATTTTTTTCTCAAGTCACCACAGTCCTTTGCAACCACAATGTCCACTTCAAATGGGGCTTCCCTGTAATCTGATAGTGACTTTTCAAAATTAAACTACCACTTTTTTCACGCCTAAAGAAGGCATTAAAGTGTTTGTAAACCCTTACATACCACTTTAACCTACAGGTAAGCCTAGATTAAGGCTTACCAGTAGGTGCAAGAAATATCTCCTTAACCTACACGGTTAAGGAGATATTTTCCTAAAAAGGGGCACCTATGTCTATGGCGCATGCGTGCCGTAGAAACCGGCGCAAGCGCACTAAGCATGCCGTCAGTGAAGGCTAACATGCCGTCACTGACGACTCCCATGCGCATGCGCTGGAGTGACTTCATCGCTGCTCCTGCCACTCACAGCGACGGAGCAGCGATACCCGGAAGGAAGATGGACGCTTTGTGCAACAGGGGACAGCGGTGACATTGCTGGCTGCTGTGTCAGGTAAGTGACACATAATGGGCTACTATACGATGCATAGTAGTCCATTATGCTTTACCTTTGCAGGGAAACAAAGATGAAGTAAACCCATCAGGGTTTACTTCCTCTTTAAATGGCTGCTAAATTGGGGCCTGCTCAACACTCCTCTACCTAACTCTCAAATGCATCAGTCACCAGCACTCACTCTGAATCCATGTCACAATACATCTGCACCAACCCATCGGTAACTCTGGCTACTTTATACACCTGCCAGTTGCAGGATGAGTCCTGTTATTTTCAATATTCATTGCACTTGAACTTGTTTTTTTTCTGATTTTGCACTCTCAATGAATGTCCTAGATGAGTGTGATACCAATTTTGCTTCACACTCTTACCCCCCCCCCCCCCTGAGAAATAAGAGGTGCTAAGCACCCTCTCATCATTTATCACCTTATTTTGTTTGTATTCAAATCCTGTTTTATACTATACAGTTTATTACTAAGTTTAAGCCAAGTTAATTGTGGATTGATATTATCCTGTTCTTTTTTATTACATATGTTTTTTTCTTTTCTGTTTTCATCTCAGTGTGCAACCCTATAAGGTGTAACTCTTGAACTCCTCACCCCCTCTAGTGGTAAATGTACAACATGTCTCTTACCATCACATTCATCCATGTCAAAGGCCTAAACTCTCCATTTAAGTGGAGTCATGATAGCTGTAAGCTCCTCGGTCTCCTTCCAACTCCTTTACTCAGAGCTTGACCCTGATGGCAGGAACACCATCCTAAATGCCTCCATCAACAACCACAATATGACCATTTCCAACATTTATGCCCCAAACACTAATCAAAAGCATTTTTATAAGGTTACTATGAAGAAACTGGAACCCTTTAGGCAAGGACCCTCAATCAACATATTTTGCTCTCCAGATGAAGCCACGTGGTAGGTGGTGTAACGCATAGAGGTAGAACCTGGTGGTGACATGCGTAAGACCTGTTGGATTTTAAATATGTTATATGCTGTTTTCTTATTGAAAAAGGGGTGAGTTTAATAGATTTAGTTGGGTGGGTGAGGTTTATTCCATTTAACACTTGGTACTGCACTATTGGAGGCACTTTATATTTTTGCATGTCGGTCTGGAGTTGCTGGTGATCATCACAGAGTATACGAGGTGCAAAGCGTGGTTGATCCCTGCAGGACCTTGGTGGGGACCATTAAAGATCAGCGTGGAGCCTTTTTCCTGATGGGAATTATCATTAGTTGTGAGCGAGTTTGACCCTTTCAGTTCCCAGAAGAGGTGAAGCTGTTATAGCTGCAAAGGGTGGGCCAACTCAATATTGAACCCTAAGGACTAAGACTGGGATACCATTAAAGTTCATGTGTGTGTGTAAAGGCGGTCGTCCCAATACTTTTGGTAAAATAGTGTATATAATATATAACATAACTGACCCCTGTTGTGTCCAGAGCACCTGCACCAATCACGGTATGTCATGCCTAGACAGACACCTTTCTTGATGTTCTTATCATCCCCCTACATAACAGCTTTATTCTTTATCATAGCGCCCCATCCCGCCTCTCTGTTCCCATCCCGCACTCTGTCTGGGCTGGAATGCATGCACATTTCAACATAGAGGACCAAAATCTAGACTGTCCCCTCCTCTCGGGATTGCATCCTCCAACGTTTTCTTTTCCATTACGTGAAGCAGCAATTGTACAAATTTTATTTATAAAAAAAAAAAAAGAAAATCTCCATTTGTATCCATTTATATCCATCATCAATTAGATCAACATGACACATCCTAGATGAACATTGTGGTTTTATTTTAAGCCAGCAGGTGGTGCTCTAGTCTCCTTTTCACCTGTAAGCCTTCCATTCTTCTCAGCTGTGCTGAAGGAAATTCCTGTTATTTACACATCTCAAAATTTTCATCATAGCAGTGACTCTATCGTTATGACAGCACAGACTGCGCCCTTATCACAGCAGTGACTCCGCCCCTTTCACAGCAGTGACTCCTCCCTTATCACAGCAGGGACCCGCCCCTTTCACAGCAGTGACTCCTCCCTTATCACAGAAGTGGCTGCACCTCTTATTACACAGCCCAGTACAAGGATTCAATCAGACTGACCGAGCACTAAAGCAAGCAGTTGTACTGTGCAGTCACTTTAGCTAAGACACAGAGCTCTGACAGTCCTTAATTCATAGTTTCATAGTTAGTAAGGTTGAATAAAGACACCAGTCCATCCAGTTCAACCTGAGTAAGTGTCTACAATTTTCCCTATCCCTGTACATTGCTACACCCACATTGGTCCCTATCCTCAAGGAGCCCACAATCCAAGGTCCCTATCCATATACTAGGGCCAATTTTGGACAGAAGCCAGAAGCCAATTAACCTACCTGCATGTCTTTGGATTGTGGGAGGAAACCGGAGTACCCGGAGGAAACCCACGCAGGCACAGGGAGAACATGCAAACTCCAGGCAGGTAGTGTCATGGTTGGGATTTGAACCAGTGACCTTCTTACTGCTAGGTGAGAGTGCTAACCACTACACCACTGTGCCACCTTAATCATGTGATGCTTATATAAATCATATATAATAATACTGATCCCGCCCCTTATAATTTTTTTTTTGATTATTAAGAAAATTTAAAAACAGAGAATCTTCATGCAGCCCGTTCATTCTATGTATGTCATGAACAGAACACGTATGATCCTATCATCAGAGTCTGCGGATTGGCTGGGATATCCTCCAATCAGTGTCGGTTCGCCGCTCGGGACTGTTCTTGGCGCCTGCGCTCTTCAATCAGAAGCTTCTGAAAGACACAGAAGAGTTGCAATCACCCCCAAATAAATGTTCCACCACTTCCAACATGATAGAAAGGGGCATCTGAAGGAAAAAATAAAAAATTGGTTTTGATTTTGATGGGACAGGGAAGGGTTGGACCCTCTGTCAGGATTTAAATGCTGACCATGTCCCCTCTGTGGAGATTCACCTCCGATTTGTTCTGGTGACCATTAAGGCTGGGTTCACACCGCTGCGGGGGGAGAACCGGATGTGATTCGCACAGCAAATCACATCCGATCTCCGTAGCGCTGCGAGTTCAGCCATACAGATAGTATGGCTGAACTCGCAGCGGTCCCGCAGCAAACTCGCACGGGACCCTTTTTTGGGTCCGCAACGGAATCGGATCGCATGGGGGTTCACATCATGCGATCCAATTCCTGTGCGAGTCGGCAGATCGCACTGCGATATGCCGACGGATCTGGGGGTGTCATTAACATAACATTTACACCCCCAGCCGTCCGCATAGGGCAGTGTGAACTGCCGGCGGGAGGTGTGCGATGCGGGAAAACGCCGCGGATTCGCGGCGTTCCCGCATCGCAGCAATGTGAACCTAGCCTTAAAGTGATGAGAATATTCCACAAACTGAGTTGTTACCAGAACCTCGAAAAGAGGAGAAATCTCCCAATGGGGACAATTGTTCTGCTGACAATTGTCTGAAAGGAGAATTCTTTTTGGAGTGATTTCCTCTCACTTCCTGTTGTGTCTACATGACAGGAAGTGAAGGGAATTTTCTAAATAAGAGATACAAATGAGAAAAAAATCAAAAATATATATGTAAAAAAGCTTCAGAAATGCTTTAGCAGTTTTTACTTTCAAAATAATATTTTATACACAGAGCTGCCACTAGAGGGCACTCCTGTCTGTGTGAAGATCGGGATGTGAAGATTGATCACAAGTAGATTGGACCGTTACACTAAGCTGCCTCTAGAGGGTGCTCCTGTCTGGGTGATGATTGGTCACAAGGTTTAAGAGGAAGTAAACCCTGATGAGTTTACTTCCTCTTTCATTCCCTGCAAAGGCAAAGCATAATGGACTACTATGCATCGCATAGTAGCCCATTATGTGTCACTTACCTGACACAGGAGCCAGCGAAGTCGCCGCTGTCCCCTGTAGTCCGCCGCATCCATCTTGTTGGTGGGGTCTCTCCGCCGCTGTCATTCGGCGAAGCCGTCACTACCGCGCATGCGCACGGGAGCCGACACACGCGGCAGCTCCGTCGCTGAGAATGCCGCGCTCAGTGCACCTACGCGCTGCTGTCTTCAGCGCATGCGCCGTAGACACGGTGCCCGTTTTCGGGCAAATATCTCCTAAACCATATAGGTTTAGGAGATATTGCTTGGACCTACAGGTAAGCCTTAATCTAGGCTTACCTGTAGGTCAAAGTGGTTTGTAAGGGTTTACAACCACTTTAATCCAGCCATGATAAAGAGTGGTCACTAAAGACCAGAAAAAAAAATGCAGATAACACAGGAAGTGTACAGAGGACACGGGACAGATAACACAGGGAGTGTACAGAGGACACAGGACAGATAACACAGGAAATGTACAGAGGACACACGACAGATAATACAGGAAGTGTAAAGAGGACACGGGACAGATAACACAGGAAGTGTATAGCGGACACGGGACAGATAACACAGGAAGTGTACAGAGGACACGGGACAGATAACACAGGAAATGTACAGAGGACACACGACAGATAACACAGGAAGTGTACAGAGGACATGGAACAGATAACATAGGAAGTGTACAGAGGACACACAATAGATAACACAGGAAGTGTACAGAGGACTTGGGACAGATAACACAGGAAGTGTACAGAGGACACACGATAGATAACACAGGAAATGTACAGAGGACACATGACAGATAATACAGGAAGTGTACAGAGGACACGGGACAGATAACACAGGACGTGTACAGAGGACATGGAACAGATAACACAGGAAGTGTACAGAGGACACACGATAGATAACACAGGAAGTGTACAGAGGACTCGGGACAGATAACACAGGAAGTGTACAGAGGACACACGATAGATAACACAGGAAATGTACAGAGGACACATGACAGATAATACAGGAAGTGTACAGAGGACACGGGACAGATAACACAGGACGTGTACAGAGGACATGGAACAGATAACACAGGAAGTGTACAGAGGACACACGATAGATAACACAGGAAGTGTACAGAGGACTCGGGACAGATAACACAGGAAGTGTACAGAGGACACACGATAGATAACACAGGAAATGTACAGAGGACACATGACAGATAATACAGGAAGTGTACAGAGGACACGGGACAGATAACACAGGACGTGTACAGAGGACATGAAGATAGGGAGAGGATACAGTACAGATAATCTCCCACATTGCAGTGATCTCTCCATCCTCACACATATTGCAAAGTTCTCAGGCTCAGACTCACAATGAACAAGGTGCAGGCCATCAGCATTGCTTTCATGGAGACATGGAGGTCCATCAGGAAATTGATAGTATAGTTTTCTTTAGAGCTAAATCCCCGCCATACACGTGTGATGACCCCAATTTGAGTTGCTTTGTCCGTAGATAGAACCTGGAGAGAGAAGACAGGGGAGCATGATCATGATGACCACCAGAGTGTCTACATGGAGAACAGCAATCATACAGGAGGACATTACACCATTTCTATATAAAGGCTTAAATATTAACAGTTCCTTTTCCTAGAAAATTCTCCAAATATAACTGAATCTATTTATGCTGGAAAAAGTACCGTAAGAAACTTCCCTTAAAGTATTCTGATACCTCATAATTATCCCAGCTGCACAAGTCACATTTGGTTTTATAGTCTCCCTCCTCCAACTCTGCCAGCATCTGATTTTCTGAAATCTGTGTTCTCTAAAATAACTCTACAAGGAGTCTTCATAAGACAGACTGCTTCCTCCTTCATCAAATTTCATACTTCCTTCTACTTCCCTTCAGACATTGTATGATGGAGAAGAAGGTTCAAGCTGATGGGTCAAAGTTCAACTAAAGTCAAAATGTTTTATTTTGGAAGATTTCCCCTCTATTCTTGTTCTGGTGGCATCACAACTGAACAATTTACATGTATCCTGTCTAGAGGAATGTCTTCAGCAGTGCAGTTGCCCCTGCAATCATTTACTGATTATTTGCTTTGGACATCATTACAGAAGATATCAAATGTTGGAATCCTGCAGATTCAGAGGTGACCAGAATGGTGAACCACAAAGTACATTTTGGCAGTTCAAAAACGCTATACTATACAGTGAAATGTTTGTGGACCCATGTTCATCACACCTATATGAGCTGGTTGGATATCCCATTAAAAAATCATGGTCATTTATATGGAGTTACCCCACTTTGTGGCTATAACATCCTCTACTCTTCCTCAAAGACTTTCCACAATATTTTGGAGGATGTTTGTGGGAATTTGTGCCCATTTGTGCCCATTTGTAAGGTCAGGTACTGATGTTGGATTAAAACACTTGGCTCACCATCAATGTGTCAACTTATCCCAAAGGTGTTCAGTAGGGTTGAGGTCAGGGATCTGTGCAGGACACTTGAGTTCCTCCACACCAAACTGGTCAAACCGTGTTTTAACGGAGTTGGCCTTGTAGACAAGGGCACAGTCATGGTGGAAGAGAAAGGGGTCTTCACCAAGCTGTTACCACAAGGTTGGAAGAGCACACTTGTATACAATGTCTTTGAATGATGTAATATTAAGAATAACCTTTGCAGAGAACACCTGAACTCATTTAGAAGTAGAGCCAAAGGTGGAACACGGATAGACCGGGTTGGGCTGGGAAACATAAGATAGGGTAACAGGCAACAAAAGGCCACAGTGGGTGGTGGGACAGGTCGGGAACTTTGATAAAATGTTAAGTCACTCCAGCAAGGCCAGGCGGTGTCAAATAGTCTCCCAGTACCCAGAACAAAGTAGTAATGATGTTATTTAAATACATACACATATGAAGAACTTCAGCTCAGTTCATGAAACAACAAAGAGTTCAAATAATACATTTCAAAGAAACAATCAGCCATCCACTGATCCAGTGAAGGTATCTTGAAAACTTGACCACACACTTTGTGCCTTCCACCAGAGACAACAATGGCCTCTTACCAAATTAACTGGATCCCCATAACAGAGATGAAACAGGCATGTTCATCAATGACCATCCAGGCATCCAGCCACGATGAAAGGACTCCACCAGCCTCAGGCTCCAAAATTGGACTAAACAGCCTTTATACTCATAAAGGGTAACAGGGGCTGCACTTATTTATTATAAAAAAGCATATACTTACAAAGATAAAAACAGATACAGCATGTAACAACAAATAGTAGTGCCTCACCGGTGTCCACCTAGTGGGCGTAGTAACATCACAGGTTAAGCACGACTCATTTCAATGTAAAACAGCCTCATCACGGGAACAGTAGCACAACAAGTGACATCTAGTACAGTTTATATAGACTCTGCTACTTCCACTGTAATGCTCATAAGTATAACTAGACCTGCCCCAAAATGGCTCTGGTCAAACACCAAAAACTAAAGAAGAAATGTGGACAAAAACAATTCTCCATAGTAAAAGAAGGGAAGAAAGGAGAAAGGAGTATAAAAAAAGGTATCCACAGAGGATCAAACACAAGAGGGCAATTCAATTAAATTGAAGGAAAATAGGACTTATCATAAAATAATTGTATACCTAAGTATACAGTATATGCCATCTATTGCTCAAAAACCAATATGACAAATAACCACTTCAGCTCCGGAAGAATTGGCTGCCCAATGACCAGGCCATTTTTTGTGATTTAGGACTACGTCGCTTTAACTGACAATTGCGTTACATTTGATCACCTCTGCGGTTTTTATTTTTTGCGCTATAAACAAAAGAAGAGCAACAATTTTGAAAAAATAAACACAATCATTTTTACTTTTTTGCTATAATAAATATCCCAATTTAAAAAAAAAAAAACATTTTTTTCCTCAGTTTAGGCTGATGTGTATTCTTCTACATATTTTTGGTAAAAAAAAAATCACAATAAGCCTATATTGATTGGTTTGCGCAAAAGTTATAGCATCTACAAAATAGGGGGTAGTTTATGGCATTTTTATTATTATTTTTTTTACTAGTAATGGCGGCGATCTAAGATTTTTTTTTTTTTATCATGATTGCGACTTCATGGTGGACACATCGGACACTTTTGACACATTTTGGGACCATTGTCATTTATACAGCGATCAGTGCCATAAAAATGCATTGATTACTGTGTAAATGACACTGGCAGTGAAGGGGTTAAACACTAGGGGGCGCTGAAGGGGTTAAGTGTGTCCTAGGGAGTGATTCTAACTGTGGGGGGATGGGCTACCAGTGACACGACAGTGATCACTGTTCCCAATAACAGGGAGCATTAGATCACTGTCCTGTCACTAGGCAGAACAGGGAAATGCCTTGTTTACAAAGGCATCTCCCCATTCTGCCTCTCCTGACCATAATCGTGGACCTCCAGCAAACATTGAGTTCCCGGGACCCGTGAGCTCACTCCCGCGGCATATGGTGGGCATGCACGCACGCCCGCTGGGCAGCAAATTCAAAGGGACGTTCAGGTATGCCCATTTGCCTGCTCCTGCCATTCTGCCGATGTATATCGGCGTGCAGCAGTCGGGAAGTGGTTAAATATACCAAAGAAACCTAAAACTAAAATGAAAAATTAAAAGAGAAAATAATAAGCCCTAATCGTAGCAATGATAGGAAGGTCTAAAAAAATAGGCAGAATAAAAACTAAAAACACAGCACAACATAAAAAATAAACATATTAGTGGTGAACTATTATATAAAACTATTCAGGTCCCGCTCAATATTTAGACCATAGGGACTATAGGTTTTTAACTGAAAGATCCATCTGGTTTCTAACCTAGAGATCTCCCTCACAAAATGACTACCTCTCCAATGTGGAGAGAAAAGGTCAATGTTAATTAATTTCAAAGATGAAGGGTCCTTGTTATGTTGCAAATGATAATGTTTTGAGAGACTGTGTCCCTCATAACCTTTACAAATATTTACTATACGCTTGTTAATTCTCATCTGCCATGCTTGCGCGGTCCACCCAACATACTGAATGCCACACGAGCACTGCAGGAGATAGACAACACATTTGGTGGAACAAGAAACAAAACAATCTATTTCATAAGATTTCGATCTACTATGAGAAGTGAAGGATCTAGTTCTCACAGTATTCCCTCCAATGGTATGACATATTTTACACCTATGACAGGGGAAAGGGCTTTCAAGCCACCAAACAGCACAACCTTGGAAGGTGGATCCTTAGGATCATCAGGTAAAACAGGTCCCAAGACTCTATGTTTTTTTTTATATTCTCCACTGTATTAAAAATTGTCTCCTGACTAGGGCATGATGCCTAGAAAAGATGTTTACAAAAGAAAACTGATGATCATTATTAACAACAGAATCACATTCAAGATGTTTCACCTCATTAATTACCCAATTCAGCTCTGTTCACAATAGCCCTTTTCAAGAAATTGCTGTTTGAGAATCAGGGATTGGGACTGAAAGTCCTCCAGGTTGGAACAGTTATGTATATTTCTAAAGAATTGTCCCTTAGGAATGGCTTTAAACCATGAGGAATGGTGGCAACTCCCTTGACGGATAGACCCATTTTGATTGGTCTTTTTGAAAAAGTACAGGTAATGAAATGATGTCTAGAAATAGTTAAATCTAATAAAATGAATTTGTTCCTCACTAAACTCAAAAGATACCAATATCATTCTGGTTAAGTCCCTCCATACATGTTTTAAAGAATCATAATCCCCCTTCCACAAAAACAGGACGTCATTGTCAGAAACCATGAATCAGACCGAGACAGAAGTACAATTAAATCACACTTGTTTATTAAATAAAAATAAAAAGGTAAATAGAAAAAGCGTAGTCAAAGCATAGTCAGAGTCTAGTAACCGGATAGAGTAGTCAGCCAGGCCAGAGTTCAATAACCAGATCGGGTAATCAGCCAGGCCAGAAGTCAGGGATCCAAGTAGAGCAACAGCAAGCAGGATAAGGAGCCAGATGGGAAGTCAACAAGCCAGTCTTTAAACAGAACTGCAGGAGATGGTTTCTAGAGATGTGACCAAGGCGAAGGCAGAGGTGAAGTGAGCTGAACAGCTTTAAGTTGGCAGGTCAGACGAGCATGATCAGGAACAGCTGGTAAATGTGGATAGAGATGAGAGCTGGCAATTAGCCGACAGCTGAGCAGCCAGCCCAGAGAAGGAAGGGCTAAGCCAGCCCTGACAGTGACCTCCTCAATGACCCCTCTCCCTCTGAGGGCCACCGGGCTTGAGGGGAAACCGTCTATGGAACTCGTGGAGAAGTACAGAGGCATGTAGGTCCAAGGATGAAAACCAGGAGCGTTCCTCAGGACCGTACCCCTTCCAATGCACCAGGTACTGTATGTGCCCACGGAACCTACGGGAGTCAACAATGGATTGTACCTCATACTTCTCAACCTGAATAGGGTGAGGGCGTGGCACCGAGGTGGTAAATCGGTTACAGATCAATGGTTTCAATAAGGAGACATGAAACACATTTGAGATGTGCATACTAGGAGGAAGGTCCAACGCGTAAGCCACTGGGTTAATCCTGCGAAGGATACGGAAAGGCCCAATGAACCCAGGTGCAAACTTCAGTGAGGGAACACGAAGCCGGAGGTTGAGAGATGATAGCCAGACCCTGTCCCCAACCTGGTAGGAAGGCGCAGGCAGGCGTCTGCGGTCAGCATGGAGTCTGTACCTATCATTAGCATGACGCAAAGCCTCCTGGACTTGTACCCAAGTGGAACGAAGACCACAGAGATGCTCCTCTAATGCCGGAATACTCTACGGAACAAACAAGTCAGGCAACATGGAAGGTTGGAAACCATAATTCGCCATAAATGGAGACAATCGGGAGGCAGAATTCAAGGCACTGTTGTGAGCAAACTATGCCCATGATAATAGGTCTGACCAGTTGTTATGGTGGTCAGAAATATAGCAACATAGGAATTGCTCCAAGGACTGATTGGCTCGCTCTGCGGCCCCATTAGACTGCGGGTGATAGGCAGAAGAGAACGCAAGCTGGATTCCCAACTGTGCACGAAAGGCTCGCCGGAACCGAGAGACAAACTGACTGCCCCTGTCTGAGACAATCACCTTGGGTAGCCCATGTAAGCAAAAGATCTCCTGAGCAAAAATGGAAGCCAGTTCCTTAGAGGTAGGCAACTTCTTAAGTGGTATACAATGACACATCTTTCAGAACCAGTCAACCACCATAAGGATAACAGTGTTGCCTTGGGAGTTGGGCAACTTCACAATGAAATCCATTGACAGGTGAGTCCAGGGCCTCTCTCCATTGGGTATGGGTTGCAGGAGGCCCACTGGAAGGTGTCGTGGAGTATTACTCTGAGCACACACGGGACAGTCAGCTACGAAGGCAGTAACATCAGCCCATAGACTAGGCCACCAGAATTGTTGGGAAATGGCCCAAATGAGTTGATTCTTCCCAGGATGGCCAGCTGCCTTGGGAGAATGGTAAGTCTGGAGCACAGCAGCACGGAGACTCTCTGGGACAAAGCAGCGGTCACAAGGTTTCTCAGGAGGAGCATGGACCTGAGCAGCAAGAATTTTGTCCCCCAAAGGAGAAGTAAGACTGGTGTGAACCATAGCCAAAATACGATCAGGAGGAATCAAGCGACTACGACTTGGAAGTGGAGGAAAATTGTCGTGACAAGGCATCAGCCCTTAATTCTTAGTACCGGGTAAGAATGAGATAATGTAATTAAAGCTTGACAAGAAAAGAGCCCATCGCACCCTTCTGGAAGAGAGTCGCTTAGCCTCAGACATTAATGTAAGATTCTTATGGTCAGTAAGAATAAGAGGCACAGTGGTACCTTCAAGGAGATGTCTCCATTCTTTCAGGGCTAAAATGATCGCCAACAGCTCACCAATGCCACCGATCTCATAATTGCACTCAGCAGGTGACAATTTCTTGGAAAAGTAGCCACACGGATGCATAGCGCTCTCAGAGTTAGGACATTGAGACAGAAGGGCACCAACTCCAGTCTCAGAAGCATCAATTTCTAGGATAAAAGGCAATGTAGGATCAGGATGTGCCAACACAGGAGCAGAAACAAAGGCAGCCTTGAGAGTCTCAAAGGCCTTAATGGACTCCGGAGACCAACTCTGTGGGTTAACGTCCCTTCTGGTCATATCAGCCAGGGGCTTGACCAGAGATGAGAAGTTATGAATAAACTTCTGATAGTAGTTAGCAAAACACGGGAAACGCTGCAGAGGACATAAACCCACGGGTCGAGGCCAGTGTAGGACTGCCGAAAGTTTCTCTGGGTCCATCGAAAAACCAGCAGTGGAAATGACATGAAGGTAACCTGTTCACAATGGAACTCGCACTTCTCCAGTTTACAATAGAGGTTGTTCTCTCTTAGTTTCTGAAGCACATGACAGACATTTGTGTGGTGGCTCTCCAGGGACTTAGAAAATATGAGGATATCATCGAGATAAACCACCACACATAACTGCAATAAATCTCGGAGGACATCATTAATAAATTCCTGGAAAACTGCCGGGGTGTTACAAAGGCCAAAAGGCATTACCAATTACCAGGTATTCATAATGGCCTGTTCTGGCATTAAAGTTTTCCACTCGTCGCCCTCCTTAATGCGCACAAGATTGTATGCCCCTCTCAAGTCAAGCTTCGTGAAAACGGTTGCTCCCTTGAGGTGGTCAAATAACTCTGTAATCAATGGAATCGGGTAGGCATTCTTAATCGTAACACGATTGAGACCCCTATAATCTATGCAAGGTCTCAGTTCACCGCTCTTCTTCCTCACAAAGAAGAAACCAGCACCAACAGGAGACGAGTATTTGCGGATGAAACCTCGAGAAAGTGCGTCAGCAACATACTCCCCCATGGCCTTATCCTCCAAGACCGACAAAGGGTAAACCCCGCCACAAGGAGGTGTGGCTCCAGGTTGAAGGTCAATTGCGCAATCATATGACCGGTGTGGAGGCAAACTACCGGCTTGACCTTTATCAAAGACATCGCTAAAATCGCGGTACTCCTCCGGGAGGGAGGTGAGTGAAGAGGTGCACAGGACCTCGGATACCTTCAGGAACCATGTCTCACTGCATTGTGGTGACTAGGAGAGAACCTCAGCACGGAGCCAATCAAAAGAGGGGTTGTGCCTCTGTAACCAAAGATAACCAATAACCAGCAGAAACCTGGGTGAGGAAATAACTTGAAATTGGATTATCTCATGGTGAAGAGCCCCTACGGCTATGGATAACGGAACCGTCTCATGAGTCACATGGGCAGACTGTAAAGGTCTCCCATCAAGAGTGTCATGCAGCTGCAGCAGAATCGAGTGCTGCGAAACAAATGCAGCATCAATGAACAGGCCTGCAGCCCCAGAGTCGATTAAAGCCTGTATCTCGATGGATGACTCAGCCCAAGAAAGGGTGACCAAAACTAGGGGCTTATCCTTCTGGATAACTGGGGACGAAACAACGCCACCTAAGGTCTGTCCATGAGAGGACCTCAAGGTTCGGGCGTTCCCTGGACGGGTAGGACAAGACTTCAAAAAGTGACCTGCCTGGTCACAATAAAGGCACAATCTCTCCCTCTTCCTAAAGGCTCTCTCATCCATAGTGAGACGCGTAAAGGCCAGGTGCATGGGTTCATCTTCACTAACCGACTCGGTACCAGGAGGCATGGGAGGTGAGGGAGGCATGGGTGGGCCTACAAAGCTCGGAGGCAAATGTACAGGAGTTTTCTGCAAGCACTCCTTAAGAGAAAGTCTTTCTCTGAGTCTGGTCCAACGAGGATGGCAAACGAGATCAAGCTCTCCAGCTCAGTGGGAATATCTCAGGCTGCTATCTCATCCTTGATGGAATCCGAGAGACCATGAGAAAAAGCAGCCATGAGGGCCTCATTGTTCCAAGCAACCTCTGCTGCCAAAGTACGGAATTCAATGGCATAGTCGGCAACAGTTCTCGTACTCTGTTTGATGGACATGAGGCACTTGGCAGAAGAAGCGGAGAGTGCGGGAACGTCAAATACAATTCAAAGGAGGCCACAAACTGAGGGTAACTCAAGACAACAGGTTTTTGCGTCTCCCAGAGAGGGTTAGCCCAGGCCAAGGCTCTCTCAGAAAGCAAGGATATCACGAAACCTACTTTGTTTCTGTCCGTGGGAAATGCCTGGGGCAGCATCTCGCAGTCAGCGGTAGGAGATTGTGCGTGCTGTCTGCGTGCTCTGAACGCAGTATACACCGCTATATCCACCTATATAGCTAACTATCTTGCTCGTTTTAAATAGAGCTTGCAGTCAGCGGTAGGAGATTGTGCATGCTGTCTGCATGCTCTGAACCCAGTATACACTGCTATATCCACCTACATAGCTCTTCTCTATTTGAGCCATCTGCCATCTGCAGGAGTTAATGGAAGTTGTGTGTGCCTCCAGCACAATATACACTACCCAATTGCTGGTTTTCCCAACTCCCTTCAGGCCATTACCATGTCTGGAAGGCCAGCAAGGAGAGGCAGACAGGCGCGAGCCGATAAAAGAGGGCATGCAGGCTCTGTGTCTAGAGACAACAGTGCTGGTCGTGGACGCGGTGCATCGTCATCATCAGCACGTGGCCATGGGACACGATTGTCCTCCTTTTCGGCAGCTGCACATGTTGAGCCGCAACATGCCAACGACTTGGTAGAGTGGACGACCAAGCCCTCTTCATCCTCCTCATCCTCTCTCACCCAGGCTCAGGGTACTAGAAAAGCAGCTGCCAACGCATCGTCTTCCCTCCTCTCAATGTCATCATCAGTGACTCCTTCCCTAGGCCCACCACGTACTCCTGAGGAGTCTCCTGAACTCTTTGAGCACAGTGTTGGGTACATGCTCCAGGAGGATGCCCAGCGTTCTGTAGGCTCTGATGATGATACTCAGCTAGAGGAAGGCAGTAGCGTGAATGCAGAGAGAGGGGATGTTCAAGAAGGACAGCAATCTGGCAGTCATGTTCCACAAGCTGCAGCATACTGCCAGGTTTGCTCCAGTGATGAAGAGGGAGGGGATGATGAGGGCACTGACTCCACGTGGGTGCCTGGTAGGAGAGAGGAGGAGGGGGAGGCACATGTTCAACGAGGCAGGATGCCCTCCGGGGGCCAGCTTAGGGGCAGCACACCGATTGAATCACACTGCAGAGCTCCGCCTGTGCAGGGCGCTGCCTCTGCGCGTTATTCTAAAAGTTCTTTGGTGTGGGTCTTTTTTGAGACGAGTGCATCAGATCGCACCGCTGCTATTTGCAACATATGTCTCAAGCGTATCTCGCGTGGCCAAAACATCAGCCGCTTGGGCACCACATGCTTGACCAGACATATGTTGACCTGCCATGCAGCTCGTTGGCAAGCGTACCTCAAAGATCTACACCAAAGAACAAAGCGGACCTCTCCTTGCTCCTCATCAGCTGGCATCTCCAACCCCACTAGACCTTAAGTCCTCTCTGAAACCTGCTCTGAGAGGAATGAAGGTGTAGAATTAGGTGTGTCACAGCCAAGTGCTTCTGGGCACTCTGCTAGCAGTACACCTACGTTCGATTATAGCAGGCAAATGTCCCTGCCCCAGCTGCTGGACCGGCGAAAGAAGTTCACTCCCAGCCATCCACATGCCCAGTGGTTGAATGCTAGCTTGGCTAAATTGCTAGCACTTCAACTGCTGCCTTTTCAGTTGGTAGACTCGGCCCTCTTCCGTGAGTTTGTACAATGTGTGGTTCCTCAGTGGCAGGTCCCCAAACGCCACTTTTTCTCACGGAAGGCGATTCCGGCTCTCTACCGGCATTCTTTTCTCATGGAAGGCGATTCCGGCTCTCTACTGGCATGTGGAAGGCAATGTCCTTGCCTCGCTGGACAGGGCGGTCAGCGGTAAGGTGCATATTACCGCTGACTCATGGTCCAGCAGGCATGGACAGGGACGTTACCTGTCTTTCACGGCCCATTGGGTCACTCTTCTAGCAGCTGGGAAGGATGCAGGACAAGGTGCAGTAGTGTTGGAGGTTGTTCCGCCACCATGCCTCCAAAATGCTACTATTGGTTGTGACACACCTCTCTCCTCCACCCTCTCCTCTTCTTCTTCCTCCATGGCCTCTTCCAGTGCTCTGTCCTCAGAACCAGCGGTGCTCCGTAGGCGTTCCAGGGGCTACGCAAGTACTCAGGCAAAACGATGCCATGCCATGCTTGCGCTGGTTTCTTTGGGGGACAGGAGCCACACTGGGGCGGATGTTTTGTCAGCTCTGCAGGGGCAGGCCGAGAGGTGGTTGACACCACGCCAGCTTAAGCCAGGAATGGTGGTTTGCGACAATGGCACCAACCTCCTCTCCGCCCTCCGACAGGGACAACTGACCCATGTGCCCTGTGTAGCTCACGTCCTTAACCTGGTGGTGCAGCGGTTCTTGGGCAGGTACCCGGGCTTACAGGATGTCCTGAAGCAGGCCAGGAGGATGATTGAGTCAGCATGGAGGTGGAGGCTGGCACTCAGCATCAGCAGCAGCAACAGTCTTGTAGGGATGATTTACAGTCCCAAGAAACCCGTGGACTTGTACGTGGCTGGGAGGAGGTAGCTGTGGATCATGTTGTCCTTAGTGACCCAGAGGACTCCAGACCGAATGCCTCAGCTAACCTACGCTGCATGGCCTCCCTGATTCTGCAAAGCCTGCGGAAGGATCCTCGTATTCTTCGGATTAAGGAGAGGGACCATTACTGGCTGGCCACTCTCCTTGATCCATGGTACAAGGGTAAGGTTGCCGACCTTATCTTGCCATCGCAGAGGGAGCAGAGGATGAGACATCTCCGGGAGGCCTTGCAGAAAGGTCTGTGCAACGCGTTCCCAGAGACTGGGAGGTTACAAACTCCTGGTCTTGGACAACGTGTTGCTGAGGCATCGGTCAGAAGGAGCGGTGGAGAAGGTGGCTGTCTGACTGATGCTTTCAGACAATTTTTTAGTCCGCAGCCCCAAGGTATGATTGGTTCCAGCAACCATCACCAGCGTCTGATTTACATGGTGCAGAAATACCTAGGGGCAAGGTCAGACTTGGACACCTTTCCCACCGAAAATCCTCTGGCTTACTGGGTCTTGAGGATGGATCACTGGCCAGAGCTTTCACAGTATGCAATTGAGCTACTGGCCTGTCCTGCATCGAGCGTTCTTTCGGAACGCACCTTCAGTGCTGCTGGTGGCTTTGTTACCGATCACAGGGTGCACCTGTCCACCGACTCAGTTGATCGACTGACCTTCATCAAGATGAATCAGTCTTGGATCACCCACAGCTACCAAGCACCTGAAGCTGATGTAACCGAATAATTTTTTTTGAAATATCACATCCCTTCAAGACTGCCTATGCTGATGCTGAGTGACTGTCCTGTTATGTTGATTGTCTATCCTCTTCCTCCTCCGCTGATGTTGGGAGAACATTTCTGGTTCTGGGTGATGCCATCAGCCCAATTTTTCTGCCCCTGTTTGACAGGGGCGTTTAATTACAATTTTTGATGCAATGCTTTGCAGCAGGGCTAATTCCTGCACTAAAACTAGAGTATATGGGAGAGGTTGCAGTGTGGTGGCACCAGAACCAGTGCCTAAGGCCCAATTTTTCTGCCCCTGTTTAACAGGGGCGTTTAATTACAATTTTTGATGCAATGCTTTGCAGCAGGGCTAATTCCTGCACTAAAACTAGAGTATATGGGAGAGGTTGCAGTGTCATGGCACCAGCACCAGTGCCTAAGGCCCAATTTTTCTGCCCCTGTTTAACAGGGGCGTTTAATTACAATTTTTGATGCAATGCTTTGCAGCAGGGCTAATTCCTGCACTAAAACTAGAGTATATGGGAGAGGTTGCAGTGTCATGGCACCAGAACCAGTGCCTAAGGCCCAATTTTTCTGCCCCTGTTTAACAGGGGCGTTGAATTACAATTTTTGATGCAATGCTTTGCAGCAGAGCTAATTTTTGCACTAAAACTAGAGTATATGGGAGAGGTTGCAGTGTCGTGGCACCAGCACCAGTGCCTAAGGTCCAATTTTTCTGCCCCTGTTTAACAGGGACATGTAATTACAATTCTTGATATAATATTTCACAGGAGGGCCCGTTCCTGTGCCCACCCAGAGTAACTGTGAGGACTTATAGTGTTGTGGCACTAGCACCACAACCACCAAAGGTCAATTTTTCTACCACTGTTCAACAATGGCATGTAATTACTATTCTTGATATAATCGTTCACAGCAGGGCGCTCCAGCGCCCACCAAGAGTCACTTTCAGGGCTTACAATGTTGTGGCAAAACCAATACCTTGTTCCACCATTTCTGCAGAGCATATAGGGCAGGCCCCTACTTTCAAACATCCAACTTACAAACATCTCCTACTTGCAAACGGAAGGAGACAACAGCAAGTGAGATGAAAAAAGACGGACGGCAAAACAAATTATACAGGGATGATAACCCTTCCCTATGTTTTCCAAAAAGCTTAAAAATAGTTTTTTTGACTGGAGATACACTTTTAAAACGTACCAGTTGAAAATTACAAACAGATTTAACTTAACACAACAAACCTACACAGTCCCTGTCTTGTTTGCACCGCCTGTATACTGCTGTTCTGAGTATATAGGGCCTGGGGGCCACACGTATTTCCTTTTTTTAATATGGGTACGGGGTTCCCCTTAATATGCGTACAAGACCCAAAAAGGCTGGTAATGGGCAGGGAGGGCTACCCATGCCATTTTTCTCAATGATTTTCAACCATATTGCAGGAACTGGATATAACATTAAAACCGCAAGCAGTTTTAAATGGCGTTATTTCCGTTTAATGTCATTTTGTGCAGGGACTGTTCTAAACACGGGAAACACGTGGCACTTCACAGACATACTACAGACACCCCTCAGGCACCATATTTAAAGGAATATTTTACTTTTTTTTTCACTTTAATCGTCATTAAAATCAGTGCTCCCGCCAAAACGGCCATTTTTAAAACTTTTTTTTGCAGTGACCCATGTCCCCTGGGGCAGGAGCCAGGTCCCCAAACCCTTTTTAGGACAGTATCTTGCATATTAGCCGTTAAAATTAGCACTTTTAATTTCAAACGTTTGAGTCCCATAGACTTCAATGGGGTTCTACCGTTCGTATGAATTTGGGGTCCGTTCAAAAGTTCTGGTGCGAACCGAACCGGGGGGTGTTCGGCTCATCCCTACCTGTGAGTATAACTATAGAGGACACTGCCAAAGTCACCCCTGCATATCTTTGGAGGCTAAATACCAGGATACTGCAATCCGAACCATATGCCCAAATACTACACGACAATCTAGTGTCATTCTTTACGCAAAACAAAGACTGTTTTATGAACTCTTTATTCAACTGGGAGCTAGGGATAGGAGGCAGAGGAGGCAGCGAATGAACAAACTCCTAGCAGACATCCAATCAATTGATCTCCTTAACAAACAACATCCCACACAAGCACTTAAATCTCAATTAATAGTGCTCAGACTAGACCTCAGAGCTCTTTTTATTGGAAACACACGACAGATTCCAGAAACGACTCAAAATGAGGTTCTACGCTGAAGGAAATAAGTCGGGTAAATTACTCTCCCACCAGATCAAGGGCCATTTCACCAAATCTCCCATTCCCTCTGTTTACCATCCCACTACAAATTCCAAATTGACCAACCCGCAAGACATTGCAAATGCATTTAGTGCATACTATAGTAAACTTTACAATCTGAAAGACTAAATATGCCAGTACCAACCCACACCCATGCAAATAAAGACCTTCTTAGACTCGGTCCACCTACCTAGTCTAACTCCACTTCAACTAGATGAGCTTAATGCCCCGATCACATCAGAAGAAATTGCAAATGCCATTAAAGCACTACCAAACAACAAAGCACCACCAAACAACAAAGCACCTGGGCCTGATGGTTTTCTGGGAGAGTACTATAAACAATTTAGCCACTTACTTACGGAGTATATTACCCCTCTGTTCAATTCAGCTGCCTCCTTGGCCTCTTTCCCCCAGCAAATGCTGAAAGCTTTAATTATTACGATACTGAAGCCAGGGAAGGAGCCTAACTTAACACAAAATTTCCGTCCTATCTCACTACTTAACCATGATGTAAAACTATATGCAAAGGTATTAGCAAACAGGCTGATTGACTTGTTGCCAGTACTGATTCACCCTGACCAGTCAGGCTTCATCAAGGGACGTCTTTAGACGCGGAGAAGGCATTTGATAGGGTTCACTGGCAGTATTTGAAAATTACGTTAGAAAAATTTGGCTTTCAGGGACATATCCTTTTAGCAATCTTAGCTCTCTACTCCTCCCCTTCAGCTCAAGTTTATTGTTCATCCCTTTCACCCTTAATATTTGACCTGATGATTGAACCCCTTGCAGCAAAAGTCAGGTCTCAAGTGAACGTTTCGGGTATCAGCGTCGGCGATACAGAGCACAAGATCAGCCTCTTCGCTGATGACGTGATATTTTCACTAACCAACCCTACCTCCTCCCTGGCTTCGGTGCAAACAATACTGGATGAATTCGGTTGTGTCTCATATTATAAAATTAACATATCTAAGTCATACATACTACCTCTAGAAATGTCAAAGCAACAACACTATTTGCAAAGTAACTATCAATATGCATGGTCTAAAGAATCTCACAATTACCTTGGCACTACCCTCACAAGCACCATAGCAGCTCTGTAAAGAACCAATTTCATTCCTTTCCTAAACACTCTTCCTAAAGACTTAGAAAAAATATCCAAACTAACGCTCTCCAGCTCAGGTAGACTCACAGCATTCAAAATGCTTAAACTTCCCTTAAACGTGCCCTAAACTGTTTTACTTATTTAGGGCACTACCCATTCCTATACCATCATCCTTCTTTACACAGGTTCAATCCCTTCTAGCACAACACATCCTAACAAAACACAAAGAAGTGGGTGGGATAGGATATTTTTATATTAGAGATTAATATATTGCGGCAGTACTGGCACACAGCATGGTTTACTCCTGACCCTAATAACCACTGGAGCTCTATTGAAGCTTTCCAAGTACCAGGCAAAAACCTAAAGATCTGGCTACTAACCACACCTAAAATAAAGAAAACTGATAAACACCTACCGTATTTTCCGGCATATAAGACGACCTTTTACACTTAAAAAAATTGGCCAAAAATCGGGGGTCGTCTTATACGCCAGATCAGCCACTCGGATGCCTGCTGAGGGTTCAGTAATACTGTATGTAGCGTCAGCTACATACAGTATATACCGCTGAGCCAATCCCGGTGAGCGATGTATTCAAATTAATACAGAGCCTGCTCAGATTGGAGTAACAACCTCTGCCAATCCGAGCAGGCTACTCAGTAGCCTGCTTGGATTGACAGAGGTTGAGAGGCGCAGGCTGATGATGATAAAGCCTCTGCCAATCCAAGAAGGCTTTGTATTCATTAATAGAATACATCACTCGCCGTGATTGGTTCCAACAAAAGCAGGAAGAAGGATATGGCGCCAGCTCCTGCTCCAGCAAGAAGGACGAAATATCAAGCGTTGAAAGCCTCGGAAGGGGGTTGTCTTATACGGTAAGTACAAAAAAAAATGCTTAAACAACTGTAAGATTAGGGGGTCGTCTTATATGTCCGGTCGTCTTATACACCGGCGTATCTCCAACCATAAAAGCATCGACGGCGACGTTCGCTCACTTACTAACCTGAACACAACTACCAAAACCTGCGAAATTCCCCTCCCCATAGAAATACTCAATTTACTGATCCGGGACATACATATAACTTCATGGAAAGAAAAAGGTTTAACTCAAATTGCAGACCTGTATACCAACGAGTGTTTTTGACTCCCCGCAAAAGATTACTTTAAATATGTCCAAATAACTCAGTGCTTAATGCGAACTCCCTATCTCCGCATAAACATTCCGATAGAAGCATGGCAATACCTGTCAGGTAGCAAAACGTCAGCCAAAGGTATTACGCTTTTCTACGCCATATTGAAAGGCAAAACCACTTTCGGAAAACTGTCCCCCATGTTAAAATGGGAAAAGGACACGGGGACCTCGTATTCCCTGCAACAATGGCAAAACGCACTGTGAGCCACTCACTCAGCAACAAAATCCGCTAACCTCTGGCAACTTAGGTATAAGATGAACCTTAGATGGTACATTACCCCCGCACAGCTCCACACGTACAACTCAACTGCAGAGCCTACTTGTTGGAGACACTGTGGACTACCAGGGACCTTATATCATATATGTGTGGGCCTGCCCTAAACTAGCTCTATTCTGGAAAGATACATTTCACCTAATATCAGAGGTCACACACATTACCACGCCACCAACCCCAGAACTGGCAATCCTCAATATTGGAATCAAGAACTACCCACATAGTCTCTGATGTATTGTCACACATATATGCCTAGCGGTAAGACTGACCCTAGCCCGTAATTGGAAATCCTCAGATCAGCTTTCATATACAGAAGTTTTTCGAGCGACACAGCTACACGGAATGTATGAACGCATGTACGCCTCGGTGGAAGGCTTTCTGCCCAAAATAGCACACAACAATGGATGGATTGGTTCAAAAAGGCCCAACCCATATTTATTTGAACATTCACACTAAACTAGGAGAGCCACACATAACCCTAGACCACAAAAATCGGCACCTCCTCCCACCTTGCCATTAAAGTGGTTGTAAACCCTTACAAACCACTTTGACCTACAGGTAAGCCTAGATTAAGGCTTACCTGTAGGTCCAAGAAATATCTCCTAAACCATAAAGGTTTAGGAGATATTTGCCCGAAAACAGGCACCGCTGTCTACGGCGCATGCTCCATAGACATTGGCGCATAGGCGCACTGAGAGCGGCATTCTCAGAGACGGAGCTACCGCGCGTGTCGGCTCCCGTGCGCAAGCGTGGGAATGACGTCATCAAGGCTTCGCCGATTGACAGCGGCGGAGCTGCGAGACCCCACCAAGAAGATGGATGCGGCGGACTACAGGGGACAGCGGCGACTTCACTGGCTCCTGTGTCAGGTAAGTGACACATAATAGGCTACTATGCGATGCGATTCGATGCATAGTAGTCCATTATGCTTTGCATTTGCAGGGAATGAAAGAGGAAGTAAACTCATCAGGGTTTACTTCCTCTTTAATAAGGAGGAGATGACTATTTTTGATCGGCACATGGTCTTGTGACTTTGGCATGACCAGGTTGACCTTATAACTTTTTTTCTAAACTCCATTCATTTGTTTTGCACTCTTCTGTTTTTGGTCTCACAAAGCCAATGGTAATGCACATTTTAAAGCACACCTCTGTACACCACAGTACATCCATATCACTGCTAATTCATTGTTCCCTTTGGTCGCCAACCCTGAAAACAATCTTGTAACACTGCTCATGCTCACTAGCTATTGCTCATTGCCACCTTGCACTATATTATTTCAAAAAACAATTGACTTGTTCTTCACCTTCCTGCTGTGGCTACAAATGTTACTAAAAAATAAGACTGCAAAAACACAAAAAAGGCATTAACATATATTATGTTTGTCATTTTTATATCAGAGTCAGGTTAAAAAAGAAGCCCACAGTGAGTAGAAAGCATGGCAGATGTTCACCTCAACCAGCGTACAGAGGCAACCCAATAACATTTTCTACAAGTATTATTTCTAAAGAAAAAAATATTTGATACTTGTTGATAGACTAACCTTATAATGGAGGTCTGACATGAAGCCTTCCCCCCATCCTGGACCTTTTACTTTAAAACAAACATGCCTCAATGAATCCAAGATGTCGAAGCTTAAGGTAAAACTTGTCCACTTTTTGATAATGTAGCCGAGAAGCTCCCCGGAGGAAGTGGAGACCTGTAACTATAATAATACATTGTCACAAGAGGATGTCTAATGAGTTTTGTCACCATATCCAGAACTGTACTGCGGCTGTCCAGTAAGTTTATTTGGACCCATTCCTTGTCATTAATTACCAGTCCTAAAGGAATAGGAACAAATCTTATTTCAAATCAGCATTAGTGGACCACATCTTGTAACCAGCTCCATCTAGATGACCATGTTTTATATTCCATTAGTCTCTATAGTCAACAAAGCTGTGCATTTGTTCTTGCCAGTCTTAGCCCTTGTAC
Organism: Lithobates pipiens; assembly: GCF_037356315.1. Taxonomy (NCBI): domain Eukaryota; kingdom Metazoa; phylum Chordata; class Amphibia; order Anura; family Ranidae; genus Lithobates; species Lithobates pipiens. The sequence continues at coordinate 684,423,716 of NW_027507903.1, read as the reverse complement.
ACACGGTCGGACATTCCGACAACCAAATCCGTCGGATTTTGTCCGAAACTGGTATTGCATACTGCATCGTTCAGAACGTGATGACGTTATTTCGTTATGATGGGACTACGTTCAGGCTAGTAGCCAATAGCTTTGGTCTAGGAATTTGATCTGAGCATGCGTGGCACTTTGTCCGATCGGAAATTCTCTAAAAACCATGATGATGGAAAATGTTATAGTCCAGTCCGATGGAGCCCACACATGGGTCAGATTATCCGTCAACACGGTCCGATCGGACATTTTCCATCGGAATGTCTGACCGTGTGTACAGGGGCTTAGAGGAACATGTGCTATAACAGAACAGCCCCAGAGGCCTGTGTCTTGAATGTCACCAGTACTAAAAATCCATGTGTTCTTTTTCACCAGTCTTAGAGGTCCATGACTTTGATATAACCAACCCTATAAGTTTGTACCTTATTGCTAACCAGGCCTAGAGGATTATGGATTTTTATCATAGGAGCTTTAGTGTTTCAGGTCTTATCTCACCAGTAGGGATGAGCTGAACACCCCCCGGTTCGGTTCGCACCAGAACTTTCGAACGGACCGAAAATTCATATGAACTTTAGAACCCCATTAAGTCTATGGGACTCGGACTTTCGAAATCAAAAGTGCTAATTTTAATGGCTAATATGCAAGATATTGTCCTAAAAAGGGTTTGGGGACCTGGCTCCTGCCCCAGGGGACATGGGTCAATGACAAAAAAAAAAAAATGCAGTTTTTTCGGGAGCACTGATTTTAACCACTTCGGTACCGCGCTATTGCCAAATGACGGCATTAGCGCGGACCTACATTTCCGGGACTACGTCTATTGACGTCGTCCCGTGTACGAGCGGCCTGCGCGCCCCCTGAGGGGCGCGCGCGGCGCGCTCTGTGATCGGCGAGTCCATAAAACTCGCCTGATCACCGATCAGTGCAAGGGGTCGATCCCGACCCCTTATCACGTGATCAGCTGTCAGCCAATGACAGCTGATCATGTGATAGAATGGAGCCGGTAATCGGCTATTATTCCTCCTCGCGCCGATCGGCCGTGATCGGGACATCAGTCCCGATCACTGGCGGCCGTGATCGGGACATCAGTCCCGATCACGGCCAGTAATGTAAGCGCTCACCTGCCCCCTGCCAGTGCCCACCTGCCCCCTGCAGTGCCAATTTAATAAAAGTTAGTGCCCCCCGTCAGTGCCACCCAGCAGTGCCCACAGTGCCACCCAGCAGTGCCCACAGTGCCACCCAGCAGTGCCACCCACAGTGCCACCCAGCAGTGCCACCCACAGTGCCACCCACAGTGCCCACAATCTGCCTCAAAGGTGCTGCACCCCAGTGCCGCCCATCAGTGCCCAGCAGTGCCGCCCATCAGTGCCCAGCAGTGCCACCTATCAGAGCCACCTATCAGTGCCACCTATCAGTGCCCATCAGTCCCATCTATCAGTGGTACCCATCCGTGCCACCCATCCGTGCCACCCATCCGTGCCACCCATCCGTGCCATCTTATCTGTGCCCATCTTATCTGTGCCGCCTTATCTGTGCCCATCGGTGCCGCCTTATCTGTGCCTATTAGTGCCGCCTTAACTATGCCTATCAGTGCCCACCAGTGCAGCCTATCAGTGCCCACCAATGCAGCCCATCAGTGCCCACCAATGCAGCCTATCAGTGCTGCCTAATCAGCGCACTTCAATGAAGGAGAAAAATGACCCGTTTGCAAAATTTTAGAACAAACTATTAAAACATGATTTTTTTTTTATTTTTTTGCATCTTTTTTTGTTTGTTTAGCAAAAAATAAAACTCCGAGCTGTAACTAAATACCACCAAAAGAAAGCTCTATTTGTGGGAAAAAAATGATAAAAATTTCATTTGGGTACAGTGTTGTATGCCCGCGCAATTGTCATTCAAAGTGCATCAGCGCTGAAAGCTGAAAATTGGTCTGGGACTGAGGGGGGTTTAAGTGCCCAGTAAGCAAGTGGTTAAAGACAATTAAAGTGAAAAAAAAAAGTGAAATATTATTTTAAATATCATGCCAGGGGGGTGTCTATAGTATGCCTGTGAAGTGGCGCATGTTTCCCGTGTTTAGAACAGTCCCTGACAGACGGAAATAATGGAAAAAAAGTAATTTAATACTGCTTGCGGTTTTAATGTCATGTCTGGTTTCCGGCAATATGGATGAAAATCATTGAGAAAAATGGCATGGGTAGCCCCCCTTGCCCATTACCAGCCCATTTGGGTCTTGTACAGATATTAAGGGGAACCCCGTACCCAAATTAAAAAAAGTAAATGCGTAGGGCCCCCAGGCTCTATATACTCAGAACAGGAATACAGGCGGTAAAAACAAGGCAGGGACTGTGTAGGTTTGTTGTGTTAAGTAGAATCTGTTTGTAATTTTGAACTGGTACATTTTTAAAGTGTAGCTCCAGTCAAAAAATCTATTTTTAAGCTTTTTAGAAAACATAGGAAAGGGTTATCACCCTTGTTTTTTCATCTCCCTTCCTGTTGTCTCCTTCCGTTTGCAAGTAGGAGACGTTTGTAAGTTGGATATTTGAGAGTAGGTGCCTGCCCTATATGCTCTGCAGAAATGTGGGCCTAAGGTGTTGGTGTTGCCATAACACTGTAAGCCCTCAAAGTGACTCTTGGTGGGCGCTGGAGCGCCCTGCTGTGAACGATTATATCAAGAATTGTAATTACATGCCATTGTTAAACAGTGGTAGAAAAATTGGGCCTTTGTTGGTTGTAGTGGTGGTGCTGGTGCTGGTGCCACAACACTATAAGTCCTCACAGTTACTCTCGGTGGGCGCAGGAATGGGCCCTGCTGTGAAATATTATATCAAGAATTGTAATTACATGCCCCTGTTAAACAGGGGCTGAAAAATTGGGCCTTAGGCACTGGTGCTGGTGCCACAACACTGCAACCTCTCCCAGATACTCTAGTTGGAGTGCAGGAATGAGCCCTGCTGCAAAGCGTTGCATTAAAAATTCTAATTACATGCCCCTGTTAAACATGGGCTGAGAAATTGGGCCTTAGCCACTGGTGGCGTCACCCAGAACCAAAAATGTTCTTCCAAGCTATCAGCAGGATCATTAAGGAGGAAGAGGATAGTCAGTCAACATAACAGCACAGTCACTCAGCATTAGGTATGAGCCCAGTGTTTGATTCAAACCCATGTTCTAATAAAACATCGGCCATTCGTCCGTTCATCAAAAACAGAACTTTGTGGGCCGTTTGCATCAAATTCGTGTGATATGAATGGCCCACAATGCACAGTCGCAGTGTGCTGGCTGATGATTGGCCAAGCATGCACTGTGACCCCGCATGCTTGGCCAATCACAGCGCCGGCAGCAAGGAGAGCCATAATTGGCCACAGATTGGATGCCTGTGGCCAATTATAGATCAGGGGGTTTAGTACACGCCCCACACTATATAAGGCTGCCAGCGCGGCGGCCTTGTGTAATGTGTTGCGGCATTCATAGAGAGAAGGATAGGCAGGGACAGTGTCAGCTGTGCTTTACTTCTTTAGATAGCACTGTTACAGTGAGTGTAGTGTTCAGGGAGAGAGCAGGATAGGCAGGGACAGTGTCAGCTTTGCTTTGTTTCCTAACCTAGCGCTGTTACAATGGGTGTGGTGTGCCTCCTGCACAGCATACACCTGAATCTACCCCCCCCCCCCCATTGCTGGTGTTGTGTAGTTCATTTGTGCAACACAGGCATCTGCCTAACATTAACATAACATATTTTGTGTGCGGGGTTCCCTTTAATATCCATACAAGACCGATAGGGGCTGGTTATGGGCTGGGGTAGGGGGGTGATGGGGTAGCCATGCCATTTTTCTCAAAGATTTTCCTCCATATTGCCAGGAAAAGAGATTACCTAATAATTACTTAACTAATGCTTTAATAGCCGCAAACAGTTTTAAATGGCTTTTTTTTTCTTTACAAATGTCATTTTGTGCAGGGACTGTTCTAAACATGGGAAACACATGCCACTTCACAGGCATACTACAGACACCCCCCAGGTATGATATTTAAAGGAATATTTCACTTTTTTTCACTTTATGCATCATTAAAATGACTGCTTCAGAAAAACATCAGTTTTTAAAACTTCTTTTTGCATTGATACATGTCCCATGGGGCAGGTCCCGGGTCCCCAAACTCTTTTTAGGACAATAACATATGCATATTGGCCATTAGAATTAGAACTTTAGATTTCGAATGTTCAAGTCCATTGTAATTAATAGGGTTCTAACGTTCGTGCGAACTTTCGGTCCGTTCGCAGGTTCTGGTGCGAACCGAACTGGGAGGTGTTCGGCTCATCCCTACTCAGCATCAGCATAGGCAGTCTTAAAGGGATGGGACCTTTCAAAAAAAATTATTCGGTTACATCAGCTTCAGGTGCTTGGTAGCTGGTGGTGATCCAAGACTGATTCATCTTGATGAAGGTCAGTCGATCAACTGAGTCGGGGGACAGGAGCACCCTGTGATCGGTAACAAAGCCACCAGCAGCACTGAAGGTGCCTTCCAAAAGAACGCTGGATGCAGGACAGACCATTAGCTCAATTGCATACTGTGCAAGCTCTGGCCAGTGATCCATCCTCAAGACCCAGTAAGCCAGAGGATTTTCGGTGGGAAAGGTGTCCAAGTCTGACCTTGCCCCTAGGTATTCCTGCACCATGTAAATCAGACGCTGGCGATGGTTGCTGGAACCGATCATACCTTGGGGCTGCGGACTAAAAAATTATCTGAACGCATCGGTCAGATGGCCACCTTCTCCACCACTCCTTCTGTTACTGACCGAAGCCTCAGCAACACGTTGTCCAGGACCAGAAGTTTGTAACCTCCCAGTGTCTGGGAACGCATTGCATGGACCTTTCTGCAAGGCCTCCCCGGAGATGTCTCATCCTCTGCTCCCTCTGTGATGGCAAGATAAGGTCCACAACCTTACCGTTGTACCGTGGATAAAGCAGAGTGGCCAGCCAGTAATGGTCCCTCTCCTTGATCCGAAGAATAAGAGGATCCTTACGCAGGCTTTGCAGGATCAAGGAGGCCATGCAGCGTACGTAAGCTGAGGCATTCGGTCCGGAGTCCTTTGGGTCACTAAGGACAACATGATCCGCAGCCACCTCCTCCCAGCCACGTACAAGTCCACAGGTTTCTTGGGACTGTAAATCATCCCTACAAGACTGCTGCCAGGCTCCACCTCCATATTGACACAATCCTCCTCCTCCTCCTCCGTGTCCTCTTCCTGTGTGATGGGTGGGACAGCAGGAACACTATCTGGATAAAGGGGGCCTTGAGAGGCAAGGAAGTCCTACTTTTCCTGCCTCTGTTTTGCCTCAAGTGCCCTGTCCATTATTCCACGCAGTGTATGCTCCAACGGGTGGACAAGAGGTACAGTGTCACTGATGCATGCACTGTCACTGATCACCATCCTCGTGGCCTCCTCAAATGGTGACAGGACAGTGCATGCATCCCTGATCATGCCCCACTGTCGTGATGAAAAAAAAATCGAGCTCCCCTGACCCTGTCCTGGTGCCGTGGTCACACAGGTACTCATTGATGGCCCTCTGCTGTGTGTGCAGCTGCTGCTGCATGGCCAACATTGAGTACCACCTGGTGGGTATGTCACATATATAAAGCGGTTCTTGGGCAGGTTCAACTCCTTTTGGAGCTCAGCTAGCTGAGCACTGATATTATATGATCGGCAGAAATGCACACAGACTTTCCTGGCCTGCCTCAGGACATCCTGTAAGCCTGGGTACCTGAGGAATCACACATTGCACAAACTCAGGGGGGGCCGAGTCTACCAACTGAAAAGGCAGCAGTTGAAGTGCTAGCAATTTAGCCAAGCTAGAATTCAACCACTGGGCATGTGGATGGCTGGGAGTGAACTTTTTTTCGACGGTCCTGCAGCTGGGGCAGGGAAATTTGCCTGCTATAAGCGGACATCAGTGTACTGCTAGCAGAGTGTCCGCAAGCACTTGGCTGTGACACACCAAATTCAACACCTTTATTCCTCTCAGAGCAGGTTTCAGAGAGGACTGAAGGTCTAGTGGGGTTGGAGATCCCAGCTGATGAGGAGCAAGGAGAGGTCCGCTTTGTTCTTTGGTGTGGGTCTTTAAGGTACGCTTGCCAACGAGCTGCATGGCAGGTCAACATATCTCTGGTCAAGCATGTGGTGCCCAAGCGACTGATGTTTTGGCCACGTGAGATACGCTTGAGACATATGTTGCAAATAGTAGCGGTGCGATCTGATGCACTCGTCTCAAAAAGGCCCACACCAAAGAACCTTTGTAATAACGTGCAGAGTCAGCGCCCTGCACAGGCGGAGCTCTGCGGTGTGATTCAGTCGGTGTGCTGCCCCTAAGCTGGCCCCCGGAGGGCATCCTGCCTCATTGGAGATGTGCCTCCTCCTCCTCCTCTCTCCTATCAGGGACCCACGTGGAGTCAGTGACCTCATCATCCCCTCCCTCTTCATCACTGGAGCAAACCTGGCAGTGTGCTGCAGCTTGTGGAACATGACTGCCAGTTTGCTCTCCTTCTTGAGCATCCCCTCTCTCTGCGTCACGCTAATGCCTTCCATTAGCTGGGTATCATCATCCGAGCATTCAAAACGCTGGGCATCCTCCTGGAGCATGTACCCAACACTGCACTCAAACAGTTTGGGGGACTGCTCTGGAGGACGTGGTGGGTCTAGGGAAGGAGTCACTGATGACATTGAGACGAGGGAAGACGATGCGTTGCCAGCTGCTTTGCTAGTACCCTGAGCCTGGGTGAGTGAGGATGAGGAGGATGAGGAGGGCTTGGTCATCCACGCTACCAAGTCTTCGGCATGATGCGGCTCAACACGTCCAGCTGCCAAAAATAAGGATAAGCGTGTCCCATGGCCACGTGCTGATGACGATGCACCGCGTCCACGACCAGCACAGTTGTCTCTAGACACAGAGCCTGCTTGCCCTCTTTTATTGGCTCGTAACTGTCTGCCTCTCCTTGTTGGCCTTCCATACATAGTAATGGCTTGCAAGGAGATGGGAAAAACAGCAATTGGGTAGCTTTAGGTGCACACTGAGCAAATGACACAGTACACTGACCGTAATTACTGCAGCTGCCTGCCTGTGTTACAGAAACAGAACAACACCAGCAATAAGTGGTAGCTTCAGGTGTATACTCTGCAGGAGGCACACAACACCCACTGTAAATGCTGCAGATGCCTGTATTACAGAAACACAACACCAGCAATAAGGGGTATCTTCAGGTGTATACTGTGCAGGAGGAACACAACACCCACTCTAACTTCTGCAGGTGCCTGTATTACAGAAACAGAACACCAGCAATAAAGGATAGCGTCAGGTGTATACCCTGCAGGAGGCACACAACACCCACTTTAACTGCTGCAAATGCCTGTATTACAGAAACATAACACCAGCAATAAGGTGTATACTTTGCAGGAGGCACACAACACCCACTCTAACGTCTGAAAATGCCTGTATTACAGAAACAGAACACCAGTAATAAAGGGTAGCTTCGGGTGTATACTGTGCAGGAGGCACACAACACCCACTCTAACTTCTGCAGATGGCTCTATTACAGAAACAGAACACCAGTAATAAAGGGTAGCTTCAGGGGTATACTGTGCAGGAGGAACACAACACCCACTCTAACTTCTGAAGATGCCTGTATTACAGAAACAGAACACCAGTAATAAAGGGTATCTTCAGGTGTATACTGTGCAGGAGGCATACAACACCCACTCTAACTTCTGAAGCTGCCTGTATTACAGAAACAGAACACCAGTAATAAAGGGTAGCTTCAGGTGTATACTGTGCAGGAGGCACACAACACCCACTTGAACTGCTGCAGATGCCTGTATTAAAGAAACAGAACACCAGCAATAAGGGGTATCTTCAGGTGTATACTGTGCAGGAGGCACACAACACCCACTCAAACTGATGCAGACGCCTGTATTACAGAAACAGAGCACCAGTAATAAAGGGTAGCTTCAGGTGTATACTGTGCAGGAGGCATACAACACCCACTCTAACTTCTGAAGATGCCTGTTATACAGAAACAGAACACCTGTAATAAAGGGTAGCTTCAGGTGTATATTGTGCAGGAGGCACACAACACCCACTTGAACTGCTGCAGATGCCTGTATTACAGAAACAGAACACCAGCAATAAGGTGTATACTGTGCAGGAGGCATACAACACGCACTCTAACTTCTGCAGATGCCTGTATGCAGGGCAGCTACCAGGGGGGACAGCCCATACACATGTAGGGGGCCCGGGTGTCCCAAAAGGCCCAGGCGCCTGAGACCCACCCAACGAGTTGTTGTTGCTGTGGTAACTAGCAATTGCTAAAGCAGGGAGGCCACTGAGTGAGCTGATGCAGCTCACTTAGGTCTAGCTGCAAGGGGAAGGTGGAGTGGTATAATCTGCACTCCATCTCTCTTTGCAGACTAGATGCTGGTTTGGCCGCCATGCCAATTTCAGTTCAACTCGCTGTAGACTGGTCTGGAGACAAGTTGTTAGACATCACAATGGTAAATTAATTGACAATGTTGCTGGATGTGGCTATCTCTTTGTTGAATTGGGCTATTTGCTATATGGGGCTTCTTCTTGCTATATGGGGATGTCCCTGTTGGATTGGACCATCACTTAGGTGGACTGGAACGTCCCTTTGCTGGATGGGGATGTCTCCTTTCTTAATATATGTGGCTCTCTCTTTGCTGAATTGGGATGTCTCTTTGCTGAATATATGAGGATGTCTCTTTGCTGAACTTGTGTGGATGTCTCTATTCTAAGTTGGGATGTCTCCTTGCCTGATTGAAATTTCTTTTGCTGGATTGGACTGTCTCTTTCCTGGGTTGGGCCATCTCTTTGCTGAATATATGGGGATGTCTCTTTTAATGGATTGGATTTATTCTCATATAGTAAGTTGTAAGAGTGTTAAAACAAAAGTGGGTGCACCGAACGACTCGGTGGGATGGCCAGTGGGCAGGCCCAGGGAAATGTTAGTGGTCAGGCCCAGGGGGCCCAAGCCTAAAGCTGTGTAAGAGGCCAAAAAATTTCTGGTGGCTGCCCTGCCTGTATTACAGAAACAGAACACCAGCAATAAAGGATAGCTTCAGGTGTATACTGTGCAGGAGGCACACAACACCCACTTTAACTGCTGCAGATGCCTGTATTACAGAAACAGAACACCAGCAATAAAGGGTAGCTTCACTCTCATACTCTGCAGTACTCACCCTGCCAATACTCTGCAGTACTCACTCTGCCAATACTCTGCAATACATACCCTGCCAGTACTCTGCAATACTTACTCTGCCAATACTCTGCAATACTTACTCTGCCAATACTTACTCTGCCATACTTACTTATATTTCTTGGAATTTCGTACCTGGGGGGTGTCTATAGTATGCCTGTAAAAGGGCGCATGTTTGCCGTGTTTACAACAGTCTGAGTGCAAAATGACATTTCTAAAGGAAAACAAAGTCATTTAAAAGTACTAGCGGCTATTAATGAATTGTCAGGTCTCTGCAATATACATAAAAGTCATTGGAAAAACGGGATGGGGTTCCAACATACCCCATTACCAGGCCCTTTGAGTTGAGTTGAGTTGAAAGGAATCTTAATATACTGTGGTCTTACCCACAGTCAATACCCTGTCCATACTCTGCAATACCCTGCCAATACTATGCAATACCCTGCCAATACTCTGCAATACATACCCTGCCAATACTCTGCAATACCCTGCCAATACTCTGCAATACATACCCTGCCAATACTCTGCAATACATACCCTTGCCAATACTCTGCAATACTTACTTTGCAAAACTCTGCCATACTTACTCTGCCAATACTCTTTAATACATACCCTGCTAATGCTCTGCAATACCCTGACAATACTCTGCAATACATACCCTGACAATACTCTGCAGTACTCACCCTGCCAATACTCTGCAATACATACCCTGCCAATAATCTGCAATACTTACTCTGCCAATACTCTGCAATTTTTACCCTGCCAATACTCTGCAATACTTACTCTGCCAATACTCTGCAATACTTACCCTGCCAATACTCTGCAATACTTACTCTGCAATACCCTGCCAATACGTACTCTGCCAATACTTACTCTGCAATACTTACCCTGCAAATACTCTGCAGTACTCACCCTGCCAATACTCTGCAGTACTCACCCTGCCAATACTCTGCAATACATACCCTGCCAATACTCTGCAATACTTACTCTGCCAATACTCTGCAATACTTACTCTGCTAATACTTACTCTGCCATACTTACTCTGCCATACTTACCCTGCCAATACTTACTCTGCAATACTTACCCTGACAATACTTACCCTGACAATACTCTGCAATACCTACCCTGCCAATACTCTGCAATACTTACTCTGCAATACTTACTCTGTAATACTTACCCTGCCAATACTCACTCTGCATTTATGGTATCCTTTGCCATATCTCACAAAATGGCTGACAACACATCGCAGCGCAGATGATAATAAATCTCAGAAAGTTGATAATCTTAAACAGCAAGGGCAACGTTATTCCAGTTTGTGGAATATTTTCTAATGTGCTGTGTAACAGAATTTGGAACAGGGTGTATTTGTGTTAGAAATTCCCTGCGAGGGAAAGATCATCACCCATTGTGTTGATTATTTTGTTTGACAAGTTAACTTATTTAGTTTTTTTTTAAACTGGCACTTTACAATAAATGTTGTACTGTATTTTCTGTGAAATATATATGCATATGAGCGTACTTTTTTTTTTCTGGGGGAGTGGATCTTGTGTGGGAGTTCCCACACTTTTTTCCCCAGGACTTGACCCCTGGTCTTACCCCGAAGGGTCCTGACGCACATAGCAAAGATCCTGGAAAAGAGGGCCCAGGGACCAGAAGCAGCACAGAGTGGCAGAAAAAAGAGACTACACAGGAAACGCCTGCGTGAAAAGCCAAATCTTCAGTAACCTGTGGAAGTCCAGAATAGCGGGGGCCTCCTGGAGCTCGACAGGGGAGGCTATTCCATAGTAGGGCACCCTGGTGGGAGAAGGCCTGACCACCACACCGGGTCTGCAATACTCTGCAATACCCTGCCAATACTCTGCAATACATACCCTGCCAATACTCTGCAATACCCTGCCAATACTCTGCAATACATACCCTGCCAATACTCTGCAATACATACCCTTGCCAATACTCTGCAATACTTACTCTGCAATACTCTGCCATACTTACTCTGCCAATACTCTTTAATACATACCCTGCTAATACTCTGCAATACCCTGACAATACTCTGCAATACATACCCTGACAATACTCTGCAGTACTCACCCTGCCAATACTCTGCAATACATACCCTGCCAATAATCTGCAATACTTACTCTGCCAATACTCTGCAATTTTTACCCTGCCAATACTCTGCAATACTTACTCTGCCAATACTCTGCAATACTTACCCTGCCAATACTCTGCAATACTTACTCTGCAATACCCTGCCAATACTTACTCTGCCAATACTTACTCTGCAATACTTACCCTGCCAATACTTACTCTGCATTTATGGTATCCTTTGCCATATGTCACAAAATGGCTGACAACACATCGCAGCGCAGATGATAATAAATCTCAGAAAGTTGATAATCTTAAACAGCAAGGGCAACGTTATTCCAGTTTGTGGAATATTTTCTAATGTGCTGTGTAACAGAATTTGGAACAGGGTGTATTTGTGTTAGAAATTCCCTGCGAGGGAAAGATCATCACCCATTGTGTTGATTATTTTGTTTGAAAAGTTAACTTATTTAGTTTTTTTTTTAAACTGGCACTTTACAATAAATGTTGTACTGTATTTTCTGTGAAATATATATGCATATGAGCGTACTTTTTTTTTGCTGGGGGAGTGGATCTTGTGTGGGAGTTCCCACACTTTTTTCCCCAGGACTTGACCCCTGGTCTTACCCCGAAGGGTCCTGACGCGCATAGCAAAGATCCTGGAAAAGAGGGCCCAGGGACCAGAAGCAGCACAGAGTGGCAGAAAAAAGAGACTACACAGGAAACACCTGCGTGAAAAGCCAAATCTTCAGTAACCTGCGGAAGTCCAGAATAGCTGGGGCCTCCTGGAGCTCGACAGGGTAGGCTATTCCATAGTACAGTACCCTGGTGGGAGAAGGCCTGACAAACATATCCGGGTCTTCAATACTCTGCAATACCCTGCCAATACTCTGCAATACATACCCTGCCAATACTCTGCAATACCCTGCCAATACTCTGCAATACATACCCTTGCCAATACTCTGCAATACTTACTCTGCAATACTCTGCCATACTTACTCTGCCAATACTCTTTAATACATACCCTGCTAATACTCTGCAATACCCTGCCAATACTCTGCAATACATACCCTGACAATACTCTGCAGTACTCACCCTGCCAATACTCTGCAATACATACCCTGCCAATAATCTGCAATACTTACTCTGCCAATACTCTGCAATTTTTACCCTGCCAATACTCTGCAATACTTACTCTGCCAATACTCTGCAATACTTACCCTGCCAATACTCTCCAATACTTACTCTGCAATACCCTGCCAATACGTACTCTGCCAATACGTACTCTGCAATACTTACCCTGCAAATACTCTGCAGTACTCACCCTGCCAATACTCTGCAGTACTCACCCTGCCAATACTCTGCAATACATACCCTGCCAATACTCTGCAATACTTACTCTGCCAATACTCTGCAATACTTACTCTGCTAATACTTACTCTGCCATACTTACTCTGCCATACTTACCCTGCCAATACTTACTCTGCAATACTTACCCTGACAATACTTACTCTGACAATACTCTGCAATACTTACCCTGCCAATACTCTTCAATACTTACTCTGCAATACCCTGCCAATACTTACTCTGCAATACTTACTCTGCAATACTTACCCTGCCAATACTTACTCTGCATTTATGGTATCCTTTGCCATATGTCACAAAATGGCTGACAACACATCGCAGCGCAGATGATAATAAATCTCAGAAAGTTGATAATCTTAAACAGCAAGGGCAACGTTATTCCAGTTTGTGGGATATTTTCTAATGTGCTGTGTAACAGAATTTGGAACAGGGTGTATTTGTGTTAGAAATTCCCTGCGAGGGAAAGATCATCACCCATTGTGTTCATTATTTTGTTTGACAAGTTAACTTATTTAGTTTTTTTTTAAACTGGCACTTTACAATAAATGTTGTACTGTATTTTCTGTGAAATATATATGCATATGAGCGTACTTTTTTTTTTGCTGGGGGAGTGGATCTTGTGTGGGAGTTCCCACACTTTTTTCACCAGGACTTGACCCCTGGTCTTACCCCGAAGGGTCCTGACGCGCATAGCAAAGATCCTGGAAAAGAGGGCCCAGGGACCAGAAGCAGCACAGAGTGGCAGAAAAAAGAGACTACACAGGAAATGCCTGCGTGAAAAGCCAAATCTTCAGTAACCTGCGGAAGTCCAGAATAGCGGGGGCCTCCTGGAGCTCGACAGGGTAGGCTATTACATAGTACAGTACCCTGGTGGGAGAAGGCCTGACAAACACACCGGGTCTTCAATACTCTGCAATACCCTGCCAATACTCTGCAATACATACCCTGCCAATACTCTGCAATACCCTGCCAATACTCTGCAATACATACCCTTGCCAATACTCTGCAATACTTACTCTGCAATACTCTGCCATACTTACTCTGCCAATACTCTTTAATACATACCCTGCTAATACTCTGCAATACCCTGCCAATACTCTGCAATACATACCCTGACAATACTCTGCAGTACTCACCCTGCCAATACTCTGCAATACATACCCTGCCAATACTCTGCAATACTTACTCTGCCAATACTCTGCAATACTTACTCTGCTAATACTTACTCTGCCATACTTATTCTGCCATACTTACCCTGCCAATACTTACTCTGCAATACTTACCCTGACAATACTTACCCTGACAATACTCTGCAATACTTACCCTGCCAATACTCTGCAATACTTACTCTGCAATACCCTGCCAATACTTACTCTGCAATACTTACTCTGCAATACTTACCCTGCCAATACTCACTCTGCATTTATGGTATCCTTTGCCATATCTCACAAAATGGCTGACCACACATCGCAGCGCAGATGATAATAAATCTCAGAAAGTTGATAATCTTAAACCACAAGGGCAACGTTATTCCAGTTTGTGGGATATTTTCTAATGTGCTGTTTAACAGAATTTGGAACAGGGTGTATTTGTGTTAGAAATTCCCTGCGAGGGAAAGATCATCACCCATTGTGTTGATTATTTTGTTTGACAAGTTAACTTATTTAGTTTTTTTTTTAAACTGGCACTTTACAATAAATGTTGTACTGTATTTTCTGTGAAATATATATGCATATGAGCGTACTTTTTTTTTTGCTGGGGGAGTGGATCTTGTGTGGGAGTTCCCACACTTTTTTCCCAAGGACTTAACCCCTGGTCTTACCCCGAAGGGTCCTGACGCGCATATCAAAGATCCTGGAAAAGAGGGCCCAGGGACCAGAAGCAGCACAGAGTGGCAGAAAAAAGAGACTACACAGGAAACGCCTGCGTGAAAAGCCAAATCTTCAGTAACCTGCGGAAGTCCAGAATAGCGGGGGCCTCCTGGAGCTCGACAGGGGAGGCTATTCCATAGTACAGCACCCTGGTGGGAGAAGGCCTGACCACCACACCGGGTCTGCAATACTCTGCAATACCCTGCCAATACTCTGCAATACATACCCTGCCAATACTCTGCAGTACTCATCCTGCCAATACTCTGCAATACATACCCTGCCAATACTCTGCAATACTTACTGTGCGAATACTCTGCCATACTTACCCTGCCAATACTCTGCAATGCTTACTCTGCCAATACTCTGCAATACTTACCCTGCCAATACTCTGCAATACTTACTCTGCAATACCCTGCCAATACTTACTCTGCCAATACTTACTCTGCAATACTTACCCTGCCAATACTCTGTAGTACTAACCCTGCCAATACTCTGCAGTACTCACCCTGCCAATACTCTGCAATACATACCCTGCCAGTACTCTGCAATACTTACTCTGCCAATACTCTGCAATACTTACTCTGCCAATACTTACTCTGCCATACTTACTTATATTTCTTTCAATTTCGTACCTATTGGGTGTCTATAGTATGCCTGTAAAAGGGCACATGTTTGCCGTGTTTACAACAGTCTGAGTGCAAAATGACATTTCTAAAGGAAAACAAAGTAATTTAAAAGTACTAGCGGCTATTAATGAATTGTCAGGTCTCTGCAATATACATAAAAGTCATTGGAAAAACGGGATGGGGTTGCAACATAGCCCATTACCAGGCCCTTTGAGTTGAGTTGAGTTGAAAGGAATCTTAATATAGTGTGGTCTTACCCACAGTCAATACCCTGTCCATACTCTGCAATACCCTGCCAATACTCTGCAATACCTTGCCAATACTTTGCAATACATACCCTGCCAATACTCTGCAATACCCTGCCAATTCTCTGCAATACATACCCTTGCCAATACTCTGCAATACTTACTCTGCAATACTCTGCCATACTTACTCTGCCAATACTCTTCAATACATACTCTGCCAATACTCTGCAATACCCTGACAATACTCTGCAATACATACCCTGACAATACTCTGCAGTACTCACCCTGCCAATACTCTGCAATACATACCCTGCCAATAATCTGCAATACTTACTCTGCCAATACTCTGCAATTTTTACCCTGCCAATAATCTGCAATACTTACTCTGCCAATACTCTGCAATACTTACCCTGCCAATACTCTGCAATATTTACTCTGCAATACCCTGCCAATACTAACTCTGCCAATACTTTCTCTGCAATACTTACCCTGCCAATACTCTGCAATACCCTGCCAATACTCTGCAATACATACCCTTGCCAATACTCTGCAATACTTACCCTGCCAATACTCTGCAATACTTACTCTGCAATACCCTGCCAATACTTACTCTGCCAATACTTACTCTGCAATACTTACCCTGCAAATACTCTGCAGTACTCACCCTGCCAATACTCTGCAGTACTCACCCTGCCAATACTCTGCAATACATACCCTGCCAATATTCTGCAATACTTACTCTGCCAATACTCTGCAATACTTACTCTGCTAATACTTACTCTGCCATACTTACTCTGCCATACTTACCCTGCCAATACTTACTCTGCAATACTTACCCTGACAATACTTACCCTGACAATACTCTGCAATACTTACCCTGCCAATACTCTGCAATACTTACTCTGCAATACCCTGCCAATACTTACTCTGCAATACTTACTCTGCAATACTTACCCTGCCAATACTCACTCTGCATTTATGGTATCCTTTGCCATATCTCACAAAATGGCTGACCACACATCGCAGCGCAGATGATAATAAATCTCAGAAAGTTGATAATCTTAAACAGCAAGGGCAACGTTATTCCAGTTTGTGGGATATTTTCTAATGTGCTGTGTAACAGAATTTGGAACAGGGTGTATTTGTGTTAGAAATTCCCTGCGAGGGAAAGATCATCACCCATTGTGTTGATTATTTTGTTTGACAAGTTAACTTATTTAGTTTTTTTTTAAACTGGCACTTTACAATAAATGTTGTACTGTATTTTCTGTGAAATATATATGCATATGAGCGTACTTTTTTTTTTGCTGGGGGAGTGGATCTTGTGTGGGAGTTCCCACACTTTTTTCCCCAGGACTTGACCCCTGATCTTACCCCGAAGGGTCCTGACGCGCATAGCAAAGATCCTGGAAAAGAGGGCCCAGGGACCAGAAGCAGCACAGAGTGGCAGAAAAAAGAGACTACACAGGAAACGCCTGCGTGAAAAGCCAAATCTTCAGTAAACTGCGGAAGTCCAGAATAGCGGGGGCCTCCTGGAGCTCGACAGGGGAGGCTATTCCATAGTACGGCACCCTGGTGGGAGAAGGCCTGACCACCACACCGGGTCTGCAATACTCTGCAATACCCTGCCAATACTCTGCAATACATACCCTGCCAATACTCTGCAATACCCTGCCAATACTCTGCAATACATACCCTGCCAATACTCTGCAATACATACCCTTTCCAATACTCTGCAATACTTACTCTGCAATACTCTGCCATACTTACTCTGCCAATACTATTTAATACATACCCTGCTAATATTCTGTAATACCCTGACAATACTCTGCAATACATACCCTGACAATACTCTGCAGTACTCACCCTGCCAATACTCTGCAATACATACCCTGCCAATAATCTGCAATACTTACTCTGCCAATACTCTGCAATTTTTACCCTGCCAATACTCTGCAATACTTACTCTGCCAATACTCTGCAATACTTACCCTGCCAATACTCTGCAATACTTACTCTGCAATACCCTGCCAATACTTACTCTGCCAATACTTACTCTGCCAATACTTACTCTGCAATACTTACCCTGCAAATACTCTGCAGTACTCACCCTGCCAATACTCTGCAGTACTCACCCTGCCAATACTCTGCAATACATACCCTGCCAATACTCTGCAATACTTACTCTGCCAATACTCTGCAATACTTACTCTGCTAATACTTACTCTGCCATACTTACTCTGCCATACTTACCCTGCCAATACTTACTCTGCAATACTTACCCTGACAATACTTACTCTGACAATACTCTGCAATACTTACCCTGCCAATACTCTTCAATACTTACTCTGCAATACTTACTCTGCAATACTTACCCTGCCAATACTTACTCTGCATTTATGGTATCCTTTGCCATATGTCACAAAATGGCTGACCACACATCGCAGCGCAGATGATAATAAATCTCAGAAAGTTGATAATCTTAAACAGCAAGGGCAACGTTATTCCAGTTTGTGGGATATTTTCTAATGTGCTGTGTAACAGAATTTGGAACAGGGTGTATTTGTGTTAGAAATTCCCTGCGAGGGAAAGATCATCACCCATTGTGTTGATTATTTTGTTTGACAAGTTAACTTATTTAGTTTTTTTTTTAAACTGGCACTTTACAATAAATGTTGTACTGTATTTTCTGTGAAATATATATGCATATGAGCGTACTTTTTTTTTTGCTGGGGGAGTGGATCTTGTGTGGGAGTTCCCACACTTTTTTCCCCAGGACTTGACCCCTGGTCTTACCCCGAAGGGTCCTGACGCGCATAGCAAAGATCCTGGAAAAAGAGGGCCCAGGGACCAGAAGCAGCACAGAGTGGCAGAAAAAAGAGACTACACAGGAAACGCCTGCGTGAAAAGCCAAATCTTCAGTAACCTGCGGAAAGTCCAGAATAGCGGGGGCCTCCTGGAGCTCGACAGGGGAGGCTATTCCATAGTACGGCACCCTGGTGGGAGAAGGCCTGACCACCACACCGGGTCTGCAATACTCTGCAATACCCTGCCAATACTCTGCAATACATACCCTGCCAATACTCTGCAGTACTCATCCTGCCAATACTCTGCAATACATACCCTGCCAATACTCTTCAATACTTACTGTGCGAATACTCTGCCATACTTACCCTGCCAATACTCTGCAATGCTTACTCTGCCAATACTCTGCAATACTTACCCTGCCAATACTCTGCAATACTTACTCTGCAATACCCTGCCAATACTTACTCTGCCAATACTTACTCTGCAATACTTACCCTGCCAATACTCTGCAGTACTCACCCTGCCAATACTCTGCAGTACTCACCCTGCCAATACTCTGCAATACATACCCTGCCAGTACTCTGCAATACTTACTCTGCCAATACTTACTCTGCCATACTTACTTATATTTCTTTCAATTTCGTACCTGGGGGGTGTCTATAGTGTGCCTGTAAAAGGGTGCATGTTTGCCGTGTTTACAACAGTCTGAGTGAAAAATGACATTTCTAAAGGAAAACAAAGTCATTTAAAAGTACTAGCGGCTATTAATGAATTGTTAGGTCTCTGCAATATACATAAAAGTCATTGGAAAAACGGGATGGGGTTCCAACATAGCCCATTACCAGGCCCTTTGAGTTGAGTTGAGTTGAAAGGAATCTTAATATACTGTGGTCTTACCCACAGTCAATACCCTGTCCATACTCTGCAATACCCTGCCAATACTCTTCAATACCCTGCCAATACTCTGCAATACATACCCTGCCAATACTCTGCAATACCCTGCCAATACTCTGCAATACATACCCTGCCAATACTCTGCAATACATACCCTTGCCAATACTCTGCAATACTTACTCTGCAATACTCTGCCATACATACTCTGCCAATACTCTTCAATACATACCCTTCCAATACTCTGCAATACCCTGACAATACTCTGCAATACATACCCTGACAATACTCTGCAGTACTCACCCTGCCAATACTCTGCAATACATACCCTGCCAATAATCTGCAATACTTACTCTGCCAATACTCTGCAATTTTTATCCTGCCAATACTCTGCAATACTTACTCTGCCAATACTCTGCAATTCTTACCCTGCCAATACTCTGAAATACTTACTCTGCAATACCCTGCCAATACTAACTCTGCCAATACTTTCTCTGCAATACTTACCCTGCAAATACTCTGCAGTACTCACCCTGCCAATACTCTGCAGTACTCACCCTGCCAATACTCTGCAATACATACCCTGCCAATACTCTGCAATACTTACTCTGCCAATACTCTGCAATACTTACTCTGCTAATATTTTCTCTGACATACTTACTGTGTCATACTTACCCTGCCAATACTTACTCTGCAATACTTACCCTGACAATACTTACCCTGCCAATACTCTGCAATACTTACCCTGCCAATACTCTGCAATACTTACGCTGCAATACCCTGCCAATACTTACTCTGCAATACTTACTCTGCAATACTTACCCTGTCAATACTTACTCTGCATTTATGGTATCCTTTTCCATATGTCACAAAATGGCTGACCACACATCGCAGCGCAGATGATAATAAATCTCAGAAAGTTGATAATCTTAAACAGCAAGGGCAACGTTATTCCAGTTTGTGGGATATTTTTTAATGTGCTGTGTAACAGAATTTGGAACAGGGTGTATTTGTGTTAGAAATTCCCTGCGAGGGAAAGATCATCACCCATTGTGTTGATTATTTTGTTTGACAAGTTAACTTATTTAGTTTTTTTTTAAACTGGCACTTTACAATAAATGTTGTACTGTATTTTCTGTGAAATATATATGCATATGAGCGTACCTTTTTTTTTTTTTTTTTTGGTGGGGGAGTGGATCTTGTGTGGGAGTTCCCACACTTTTTTCCCCAGGACTTGACCCCTGGTCTTACCCTGAAGGGTCCCGACGCGCATTTCAAAGATCCTGGAAAAAGAGGGCCAAGGCAGCACAGAGTGGCAGAAAAAAGAGACTACACAGGAAACGCCTGCGTGAAAAGCCAAATCTTCAGTAACCTGCGGAAGTCCAGAATAGCGAGGGCCTCCTGGAGCTCGACAGGGAGGCTATTCCATAGTACGGCACCCTGGTGGGAGAAGGCCTGACCACCACACCGGGTCTTTTTGGGCACCGAGATGTAGAGGAGGTCTCTGCCAGTAGATCTGCGTGATCTGACAAGAGCTTGTTTATGAAAACAAGAGCAGAGATAGCTTGGGGCTAGGCCTCTCATAATCTTAAACATAATACTTTCTACCTTAAATAAGGTGCAATAGTAGACCGGCAGCCAATGCAAGGCACAGAGGACAGGAGTGATATGATCCCTCAATGGGACATTTATGAGCAGCCTAGCCACAGCATTTTGAGTAAGTTGAAGCTTCTGCACTAGCATCTTTGGCAATCTCAAATAAAGAGAGTTGCAGTAGTCTAGGCAGCTACCTATCATGGCACAGATGACAGTTTTTCTGTCTGAAATATACATATATTTAAACAGCCCCCTCAGGAGTTTTAGCTGCCAGTGACATGCACTGATGACCTTTTTTACCTGAGGAGCCAGAGCTAAACCTGAATCTAGGATGAATCCCAGATCACGGACCTGGGGGGCCGCCTTCGGAGCAGGACCAAATGAGGGAGGCCAAGGTGGAATATCTGGGATGGGGGTGGCCCAATCACTAAAGGTTATCACTTCGGTTTTGCCCTCATTAAGTTTCAGGAAGTTGGCAGACATCCATGTATTGATGGTAAGAGTGGCATCAGCTGTCTGGTTCCTAGGAATCTTAAGGTAAACATGGGTGTCGTCCACGTAAACATGGTACTGGACGGCGTGGGACTTTAGCAGGTCGGCAAGGGGCCTCATATAGATTATAAACAGCAGGGGTGACAAGGCAGAGCCCTGTTGCACTCTGCAATCCAGGGTGGTATACTAAAGCCCCATACACACTATCAGATTGTCTGCTGAGTTTTTCCTTCAGATTTACCAAAACCATGTAATATGAGGTCAAACCTTAGGAGTTTCAATGTGTATGCAATCAGGCAGGCCCTTCTACTACATGGTTTTGGTAAATCTGAAGGAAAAACTCAGCAGACAATCTGATAGTGTGTACGGGGCTTTAGAGTAGAAGGGGCCAGTCTTGACTCCCTGAACTCTGCCCTCTAAAAAAGAGGCCACCCATGCCAAAGCCGGAAAAAACAGAATAGCCTCGGGACTTTGAAGGAGGTGGGAGAGATTTGGCACATGTTCACAGCAAATTGTAATAAAATCTATTTATTAATAACAAGATGCTGTATAACCAAGTGGGAACAGCAATAATTGTGCGTTACCCGGCATAGTGGCCAAGTCAACAGCAAAGGTAAAAACAAATGTCAATTCATTACAGTTGATATTTATCCATTAAACAATAACAATGTTCGTTGTAAATTGCTAAACCAGTGGATATGTATACATCATACAGAGTGGAAAAATTGGACATACATGAGTAAAAACAATACATAAACAATGATACACCCAACAAAAATACCCAGCAATATAAGCATATAAAGAGCATTGATGTTTCCCTACGCATTTCGCAAATCTGTGTTCTCTCTTCAGGGGCAGATGCATAGTTTAAATATCTGAAAATTAATGGAGAAAGAGTGGGTGTATATTAATAAATGAAAAAATGGGGGCAAAAAGTCCCGGGGCTATTCTGTTTTTTCCTGTGTATTTTAGAGATGGAGGTGAGTGGGAGGTCATCCCAGACCTTATATTTTTCTTTTCACCCATGCCAAAGTCGACCCTCTCATACCCAAAACAGATGTCATCCTCTCCAGTAGGATTCCATGATTTATGGTATCAAACGCGGCCGACAGGTCCAAGAGAACCAGAACTACTGAGTCACCCCTGTCCAAGCTGTGAAGGACATCATTATAAACACAGATGAGGCTTGTCTCTGTTCCATGCCCTGGATGAAATCTGGATTGGAATTCGTCCATAAGATGAAAAGACTCAAGGTAAGCCTGTAGTTGGATAACCACCATGCGCTCCATAACCTTTGCTACAAAAGGCAAGATGGAAATCGGCCTGTAGTTGCCCAGTATGTCCGGGTCCAAGGTTGGTTTCTTCAGCAGTGCCAAGACCAGGGCCCACTTCAGAACGTCCAGGACAATACCTGTCCTGAAACAGCAGTTGATTATATCCCCAATGAAGGGGACTAAAAGGGCAGCAGATTTTTTAAGCAGCCCGACAGGACATACATCTAAAGGAGAGAAGGATGGTTTCAACGAGGCAATTACCTCAACAACCTGTGTACCCATCACTGGTTGGAAGCCGGTCAATCCATGTCTGCGTGGCTGGTGTCCTCTTGCACAGTCTCTGTCCTGGAAATGTTGTCTCTAACGGTCTGAACCTTAGAGACAAAGAAGTAAGTGAGCTCCTGGCACCAGTTCTGTGACTCCTTAGGAGCAGAGCTGGTAGCTTCGGGATAAGTAAGCTCCGAAGAGATCGTGAAAAGTTCGGCCGTGCTGCCGGCTGCCTTCCTAATTCTCTCCCGGAAGTAGGTATTTTTAGTCTCTCCAATGGCCCTCTTATAGAGATAGAGGGCCACCAGATGCAGCTCTTTGTCAGCCTCCAGGAGGAACAACCATCAGCGTCTCTCCCTGGACCAAACCCGCTTTTTGAAGAACCTAAGCTCCTTGGTAAACCACTGCGGGCTCTTGCCCAGGGGACGGGGGTTAGATCTCATCCTACAGGGTGCTAACACATCAAGGACCACTTCAACCAACTCCTGAAAATTACTCAGTTTCTCTACCGGGTTGCCCAGCTCAAAAAAGGTTGGCTGGTTGATACCCTTAGCCACAAGGTTTCCAAATCTGTCTGAGCAGACTTTTGATAGATTTCTTGAGAAAACCTTGATCTGTGATATGTGGAGGTTTCCCTTCCCATAGGGCCAGACTAAAGGAAATAAACCTGTGGTCTGACCAGGTCAACTCCCTAGGCAGCTGACAATCCGCTGAGCAGGAGAAAGTCCAACACATGACCAGCAGTATGGGTAGCCGCTGTCACATGTTGCCTATAGCCCAAAAGCAACAGTTCTTAGATAAGGGATTGGGTAGGGGAATCACTTAGATCTGCTGCCCAAAACTTAAAATCACCCAAGATGCAGGAGCCCTTAAACACAATGGACATCTGTGAGGCCAAACTGAGAAATTCAAAAACAAAATCAAGTTTTAACACAGGAAGGGGGATAAATCAAGGCAAACCCATATGTGAGCTTGCTGGCTACTTGAAAAGAAAAAAACAAAATTCTCAAAAGATTTATGAATAGTGTTAAAATTCTCTGAAACTGATACTAAAAAATGTTTTTTTTTTTTAAATCACAGCTACTGTTAGGAATCTTCTCTTGTGATCAGTCAAACTCCAGATGTATTGAGAAGCAGACAATTTATTTCTAATGTGGCCCACAAAAGGGAGATCCTTACACACAGCAGTTGCAGTAAGAAATCACACAAAGAAAATGTTTCCCCCCCTCCTCATACTTACTTTGATACCCACTGTATGCTTCTATTGGCTGAGGAAACATAGATAGCATGCCTGGTACACGATGGTACTTTATTTTGGCTATCAGGGTTTCCTATACAATCTTATGCTACCATATATAGTAAAGCATAATAATCCTACAACTTACTATGGAGTTAGTTAAGACAAAACAATACAGCAAGTTAATACAACAACGTGCTCAGAAGTCATTTTAAAAATCAGTCTCAGGGTTATTGTTTTTCTAATAGTCACACAATAAACATTCAAAACTTTTCTAACAGCTACCCCACCCCCCTTCAGTTAGATGGTTACATTGAAATATTTTATACTGGGGAGGGACCAGCTCGTCCAAGATAGGGGCTTTAAAATCTTGAAGCCAAGTCTCGGTGAGACAAAGAAAATTCAGATCCTCATCCATAATAAGGGCTGCAATATTAGCTGCATTGACCACTGCTGACCTGCAGTTAAGAAGACCCCCTGTTAAGGAGGATGCAGGTAGGTTTCTTAATGGATGAGGAAGTATATTGGAAGCATTGACCTGTGAAAGTGATCGATGAGGAAGTAAAGTGTGTAGATTAAAACCAGTGGCCTCAAGCTGAGGAATCACATTAATATGTGAGATACACTTATGCTGCGTACACACGATCGGACTATCCGGCGGACTTGGTCTGGTGGACCAGAGTCCGCCGGACAATCCGCCTGTGTGTGGGCTCCGGCAGGCTTTTTCTTCCAAAAAGTCCGGCGGACTTAGAAAGAAGTTTTGACTCAATCCGCCCGT
The DNA here is from genome assembly GCF_037356315.1 of Lithobates pipiens. NCBI lineage: Eukaryota > Metazoa > Chordata > Amphibia > Anura > Ranidae > Lithobates > Lithobates pipiens. The sequence goes on along the minus strand of NW_027507903.1, from coordinate 684,398,899 downwards.
CTGTGTGCTAGTCCGCTGGACTTGTGAAATGAACGGACTTGCCCATACACGGAGAAAAGTCTGCTCATTTTGAACGTGGCTCCAGGTAGACGGGACTAGCGAAGGAAGTGAATATCACCGAGATTGACACCTCGCTAGCCCCGTCACCTGGAATGGATTTAAAGGGGAAGCCCTACGCTGAAAAAAACGGCATGGGGGTGCCCACAAAGTCCATAGCAGACCCTTATCCGAGCACGCAGCCCGGCCGGTCAGGAAAGTGGGCGGGGACGAGCGAGCGCCCCCCCTCCTGAGCCGTACCAGGCCGCGTGCCCTCAGCTCTAGACAGCTCCGGGGGTCTTCTATTCTTCCATCTTCAGGGGTCTTCTAGCCAGGCTCCTGCGCTATCTTCTGCTCTTTTATTAGCTGTTTTATTAGCGAGGAGCCCTGGCTTTCTTCTTTGCCACCGCCACAGTCCGGGGTCTTCTTCCGACTTCCGGGGTCTTGTCTCCCTCTTCAGGGGTCCTGTCCCGCTCTTCTGGTTCTTCTTGCCGGGCCTCCACTTTCTTCTTCCAGCTCTTTAACTAGCGTTGGCCCAGTCTTCTGTGGCTGCCGCATGTTGAAGGCATGTGGCCTGGCATGGCTCAGGAGGGGGGGCGCTCTCTCTCATCCCCACCCCCTTTCCTGACCGGCCGGACTGCGTGCTCAGATAAGGGTCTGCTATGGACTCTGAGGGAACCCCCACGCCATTTTTTTGGGGGCTAGGGCTTCCCCTTTAAATCCATACCAGGTGACGGGGCTAGCGAGGTGTCAATCTCACCAATGGAGGTGGTGAAATTCACTTCCTTCACTAGTCCCGTCTACCTGGAGCCACGTTCAAAATGAATAGAATTTTCTCCGTGTGTGGGCAAGTCCGTTCATTTCAAAAGTCCGTTGGATTGTCCACCGGACCTAGTCAGCCAGAAAGTTTGGTCGTGTGTGGGCAGGTCCGCTCATTCGGAAAGTCCGATCGTGTGTACGCGGCATTAGTGTCATCAGATAATAAAAGTGATAGGGAAAGCAAGTCCTTTAGAAAAGCTGATTGTGCTATAGTCTTAACCAAAGGATCATATCCACACCGAGCCATGTTGGCTACTGTTGTATCTAAAAAGTGCAACACTACGCTAGTAGGAAGTCTCAAAAAAGCGAAACTAACCCAGGAGTGCTCATAAACATAGTAAAAGTGAACCCAGTCCCTTCAAATAGTGGCAATACTATACTGTGCTTGTGCTACAATACTACATAATACACAGTGTGGTGAATCAATAAAACAAAAACAAACAGTTTGAAATGTGCGACAAACTATAAAGCAAATATAGTCTCTGGGTCTGATATGAATATTAAGGGAAAACCCTGAACCAAAAAAAAAAAAATGTGTGGGCCCCCCCCCCCCCCCCCCCCCGAATTTCATGCCAGGACCTTCAGGTCTGGTATGGTTATTAAGGGGAACCCCGTGCCAAAATGTAAAAAAAAATGGCGTGGGTGTCCCCTTCAAAATCCTTACCAGACCCTTATCTGAGCACACAACCTGGCAGGCTGCAGGAAAAGAGAGAGAGCGCCCCCCCCCCTTCCTGAACCGTACCAGGCCACTGATATGATCACCATCACACCAACACCAGTGTCACCAGACCAGTATAGCCATCAACAGGGTTCCCGATTAGCACCACACTAGTCCCAGTGTCACCAGACCAGCGAAAGTCAGTAACAGTGTTCCTGATCACCACCACACCAATCCCAGTGTCACCAGACCAGTGTACTCCTTCAACAGTGTTCTGATCATTGCCACACCCGTATACTTGTAGTTACAATGTAGTATAACAAAGTCTATCAGTCAACTTCAGTACACTCATCCTGTGGGGCAGGGATGAGCCGAACACCCCCCTGTTCGGTTCACACCAGAACCTGCGAACAGACCTAAACTTCGTGTGAACTTTAGAACCCTATTAAAGTCTATGGGACTCGAACGTTCACAATCTAAAGTGCTCATTTTAAAGGGTAATATGCAGGTTACTGTCCTAAAAAGTGTTTGGGGACCCGGGTCCTGCCCCAGGGGACATGGATCAATGCAAAAAAAGTTTTAAAAACGGCCGTTTTTTCAGGAGCAGTGATTTTAATAATGATTAAAGTGAAACAATAAAAGTGTAATATTCCTTTAAATTTCGTAGGGGGGGGGGGGTTGTCTATAGTATGCCTGTGAAGGGGCGCATGTTTCTGGGGCTTAGAACTGTCCCTGCACAAAGTGTCATTTGTGCAGGAAAAAAAGTCTTTTAAAATCACTTGCGGCTATTGTCGGGTCCCGTAATACAGAGAACACTCAATGAGTGTTCTCTGCATTAGCCGACAATTCATTTATTCATTGATAAAAGAAAAAAAAAAAAAGCGTGGGGGTTCCCCTAAATTCAATTACCAGGCCCTTCAGGTCTGACATGGATATTAAGGGGAACCCCGTGTCAAATTTAAAAAAAAAATTGACGTGGGGGTCCCCCTAAATATCCATAACCAGACCCTTCAGGTCTGATATGGATTTTAAGGGGAACCCCGCATCAAATTAAAAAAAAAAAATGACGTGGGGGTCCCCCTAAAAATCCATATCAGACCCTTTATCCGAGCACGCAACCTGGCAGGCCGCAGGAAAAGAGGGGGGGACGAGAGAGCGGCCCCCCCTCCCTCCTGAACCGTACCAGGCCACATACCCTCAACATTGGGAGGATGCTTTGGGGGTCTGTGACCCCTCAAAGCACCTTGTCCCCATGTTGATAAGGACAAGGGCCTCATCCCCACAACCCTGGCCGTTGGTTGTGAGGGTCTGCGGGCGGGGGGCTTATCAGAATCTGGAAGCCCCCTTTAACAAGGGGACCCCCAGATCCCGGCCCCCCCCCTGTTTGAAATGGTAAGGGGGTACAAAAGTACCCCTACCATTTCACAAAGAAAGTGTCAAAATGGTTAAATAAGACAAACACACTTTTGAAAAATTTCTTTATTAAAAATAAAAAAAATAAAAAAAAGATTCCAGCGGTGCAAATCCACTCTTGCTATCCAGCGACGGGTCTCCGGGGTCCAGCGATGGATGATCATATCCAGCGACGGGGGATCTCTCAGTCCAGCGCTGTCTATACATTCTTCTTCTGTCTCCACTGCGGAGACTGCGGAGATCCCAGCACTGACGTTTCTTATATCAGGAGGGCGGGGCCACCGCGCCACCTGACCCCGCCCCTCTGACGCTGGAGAGGGAAGACAGGGGTTCCCCAGTGACGTGTGGGTGACCCCGCCCCCTGTGATGTAACGTTACATCAGAGGGGGCGGGGTCACTCACACGTCACTGGGGAACCCCTGGCTTCCCTCTCCAGCGTCAGAGGGGCGGGGTCAGGTGACGAGTGGCCCCGCCCTCCTTATATAAGAAACGTCAGCGCTGTGCTTTCTGCAGTGTCTCCGGAGTGGAGACAGAAGAAGGAGGCATGGACAGCGCTGGACTGAGAGATCCCCCGTCGCTGGATATGATCATCCATCGCTGGACCCCGGAGACCCGTCGCTGGATAGCAAGAGTGGATTAGCACCGCTGGAATCTTTTTTTTATTTTTTTTATTTTTAATAAAGAAATTTTTCAAAAGTGTGTTTGTCTTATTTAACCATTTTGACACTTTCTTTGTGAAATGGTAGGGGTACTTTTGTACCCCCTTACCATTTCAAACAGGGGGGGGGCCGGGATCTGGGGGTCCCCTTGTTAAAGGGGGCTTCCAGATTCTGATAAGCCCCCCGCCCGCAGACCCTCACAACCAACGGCCAGGGTTGTGGGGATGAGGCCCTTGTCCTTATCAACATGGGGACAAGGTGCTTTGAGGGGTCACAGACCCCCAAAGCATCCTCCCAATGTTGAGGGTATGTGGCCTGGTACGGTTCAGGAGGGAGGGGGGGCCGCTCTCTCATCCCCCCCTCTTTTCCTGCGGCCTGCCAGGTTGCGTGCTCGGATAAAGGGTCTGATATGGATTTTTAGGGGGACCCCCACGTCATTTTTTTTTAAATTTGATGCGGGGTTCCCCTTAAAATCCATATCAGACCTGAAGGGTCTGGTTATGGATATTTAGGGGGACCCCCACGTCAATTTTTTTTTTAAATTTGACACGGGGTTCCCCTTAATATCCATGTCAGACCTGAAGGGCCTGGTAATTGAATTTAGGGGAACCCCCACGCTTTTTTTTTTTTCTTTTATCAATGAATAAATGAATTGTCGGCTAATGCAGAGAACACTCATTGAGTGTTCTCTGTATTACGGGACCCGACAATAGCCGCAAGTGATTTTAAAAGACTTTTTTCCTGCACAAATGACACTTTGTGCAGGGACAGTTCTAAGCCCCAGAAACATGCGCCCCTTCACAGGCATACTATAGATACCCCCCAGCTACGAGATTTAAAGGAATATTACACTTTTATTGTTTCACTTTAATCATTATTAAAATCACTGCTCCTGAAAAAACGGCCGTTTTTAAAACTTTTTTTTGCATTGATCCATGTCCCCTGGGGCAGGACCCGGGTCCCCAAACACTTTTTAGGACAGTAACCTGCATATTACCCTTTAAAATTAGCACTTTAGATTTCTCCCATAGACTTGTATAGGGTGTTCCGGCTTTTCGAATTTGCTGCGAACAGCCCAAATTGTTCACTGTTCGCTGAACAGGCAATGTTTGAGTAGAACATGAGTTCGACTCGAACTCGAAGCTCATCCCTACTGTGGGGTATTTCTGTACACTGCAATGATACATTAGCGCCGCAGAAGAGATTCCACCAATAACACGGACTGTTCTGTTGGGGCATCAAGTGAATTTCATCTAACCTGTGATTGAAGGAAAGAAAATTGTATAATCTGTGGCCTGCCTTAGAGGAGAGCACACTGCTGCCTGTTCCATAGAAACTTAGAAAAGTGCCTGCAGAAAAAATAACGACTTGATGGTGTGATTGTGAGATATATTACAGGAATGTTCACCCTCTGCGTCTCTTAGTGTCAGTGAGAAGCCTTCAGGATACGGAGAACCGGTCATACAGGACAGACACACCCTGAAAGATTAACGAGAAACTGAGAGGAATGCGACAAATCAATACACAGCAAACAAGCAATGCAGGGGGAGAATGAGGGGAGTTGGAGCTTCAGTGAGACTTCTTCTGGTGAAGAGTGAATGGTAACAAGTCCTGAGCAGAGCGCCCTCAGCAGGTGACATAAAGGAAGTGTGGGCTCCTTACATTTGTCTCATTGTATGCTCTTGATCCAGCGGTGTTACTAGGAATGTAGAAGAGCTGAGGGGGGTAAAAATGTGACACAGCCACTAGTGGTTGTAGACAAACCAATGGTCTCTGATCACTCGCCATAGCAGTACAATGTCACCAGACCAGTGTAGCCATCAACAGTGTTCCTGATCACTACTACACCTGTCCTAATGTAACCAGACCAGTGTAGTCATTGACAGTGTTCCCCATTACTGCCACATCATTCCCAGTTTTACAAGACCAGTGCAGCTATCAACAGGTTTCCCGATTACCACCACACCAGACCCAGGGTCAACAGTCACAGTCTAGCCATCAATAGGGATGAGCTTTCTGTTTGGGTCGAACATGAGTTAGACTCAAACATTGGCTGTTTGCCCATTCCTCGAAAACCAAACATTATGGGCAGTTTGCGCCAAATTTGAGCGGTGCGTAATGGCCCATAATGCACTGCGGGAGCGCAGGGCATTGCTGTATTATGATTGGCCAGAGCATGCACCATGACCTGCATGCTTTGCCCAATCACAGTGCCCTCAACTAAGAGAGCCATAACTGGACAAAGGCAGGGTGCCTTTTGCCAATCATGGCTCAGGAGGACTAAGCCCACGCCACACAATATATAAGGCCGCCTGCATGTCAGCCTCGTGTAGTGTGTCGTTGGCGTGGACAGAGAGTGTCATTTAGATTTAGCAAGCAGGCAGGTAATCCAGTTAGCTGCAGTGTATTTAATATGTATATATATATATATATATATTAAATACACTGCAGCTAACTGAATAACCTGATATAGCTAAACTCTATGCAGTGGATATATATATATATATATATATATATATATATATATATATATATATATATACACACACACACACAGTCAGTCAGTCTATATCTCACTGCAGGCCATTACTGGTGTACTGTTATTCTAATATACTTCAAGTGGTGTACACAGTAGTAACAGTACCGTGCACCCCTATTGCAGTTGTCACTACTTTTCTGGTGGAGTACACTATTCATACAGTGCACCAATAGTTGCTATTATATTTCGGGTGGTGTACACAATACCATGCACACATGGTGCAGTTTCTATTGCTACTACTTTTCTGGTGGTGTACACAATACAGTACACCCATAGTTGTAACTACACTTCTGTTGATGTACACAGTACCGTGCACCCATAGGGCAGTTGCTACTACTTTTCTGGTGGTGTACACAGTACACAATACAGTGTAGTGTGGTGTTGCAAAACAAAATCCCCATCATGTCCGGAAGGTCACCAAGGAGAGGCAGATGCTCACAGGCCACTAAAAGAGGGCAAGCAGGCTCTATGTCTACCATCCACAGTGCAGGTCATGGACATGGTACATCTAATGCAGATGACCGTGGGGCACGTTGTCATTTTTTTCTGCTGTTGTGACAGGGGTAGAAAAATTGGGCCTTTGGTGGTGGTGGTGCCACAACACTGTAACCTCTCACAGATACTCTTGTTGGACACAGGAACGGGCCCTGCTGTGCAATATTAGATCAGAAATTGTAATTGCATGCCCCTCTTAAACAGAGACAGAAAAAATAGGCCTTAGGCAGTGGTGGTGATGCCCTAAACCAAAAATATTGTTGGAAGCTAGCATCATCAAGATTGAGGAGGAATAGGATAGTCACTCAGCATAGGCAGTCTTCAAGGGATCCCACATCCATAGAAAAATCAATCAGTAACATCAGCATCAGGTGCTTGATAGCTGCTGCTGATCCAAGACTGATTATTTTTTTATTAATGTGAGCTTATCAAGGGAGTCTGTGGACAGGCGCACTCTATGATCTGTTACAAACCCTCCAGCAGCACTGATTGTGCATTCAGAAAGAACACTGGATGCAGGACAGTAGATCAATTACATATTGAGCTAATTCTGGCCAGTGGTCCATCCTCAAGACCCAGTGGGTGCTTTGTTGGAAAGGTCTCCAAGTCTGCTCTTGCCCCTAGATATTCCTGCACCATGTAATGCAGACACTGGCGATGGTTGCTTGAACTGATCATACCTTGGCGCTGAGGACTGAAAAATTGTCTAAAGGCATCGGTCAGCCGGCCACCTTCTCCAACACTCTTCCTCTGACTGAATGAAGCTGTCATGGTTATGCAGTAATCTTTGTCTTTCAGCTTAACTCTACTTCATGTGTTCCCCTTTAAAGGTCAGCCACTCTCACCTGGCTACTTAAAAAATCCTCTCCTCAAATCATGGCTACACCCCAGCCCCTATCAGGGAACTCTATAAGCCTGCCTTGCTGATCAACCTTTGTGTGTTTAGCTTCCATGTGCATCTTGCTTTGTCTTCTACGGCTGATTCCAGTTACCGATCTTGGCTTGTTCTCAACTATCCCTGCCTGCTTTTGACCCTGACCTTTGACGTGTTCTATGTTTATCCTTGTCTACTAGACCTTTGGCTTATTCCCTTACTATCTCTGTCCTCCTATAGCCTACTGTGGGCTTGAGCTGGGAGACCCTGGGGGTCACAACCTGGAGCCAGTTGCAGCCCAGTCCATCCTCACCACTAGAGGCTCTGGTGAACAACTGCTGGCTCTTAGACTCCGCGCCCTGGGGAATCTTGTCTAGCCCTTGTGGGATCCGTGTTGGCGTTCCAGTGGACCTGCCTTCCTTAATAGAGATGGCCTTGCGGTTCACCCGGCAGTCTGTGGCGAATTTTGCTCGTTCGCGATTCGCCAAACCGGCGGACTTCTGGCGTTGTACGCGGCGGACATATGCATTTACATTGTGAAGAACTTTGACCCATGACACATCCATCATGGGGTACAGGACAGCCAATTGAGACATTTCAGCACATGGACATACCCCCTACCTTAAAAATAGACCTGATCTGGCGGCCATTTTACATTCTGTCTTTTGTCAGTGTAGGGGAAGGACGCTGTGTGGAGCAGGGACAGTCAGTCTAATCACTAGCTTAGCTATTTCTATTAGGTCCACAAAAGTCCTTTTCAGGACTGGTATAGGTGTACAGTATATAGGGTTGTAATACACTTATAGTATACTTTATTTCAAATATAGAAAGTATATTATGGTGCACTGCTGACTGCTGTGCTGCTGAGTGATGACCGATTCTGCAGCTGTCTTTTATCAGTGTAGGGACTGAGGGACAGTTTGGTGTTTGGAGCAGGGACAGTCTGCAATTCACTAGCTACTAGGTCCACAAAGGTCCTTTTAAGGACTGGTATAGGTGTACAGTATATAGGGTTGAACACGTATAATATACTTTCTTTCAAATATAGAAAGCATATTATACTTCACTGCTGTGCTGCTGAGCTGATTGCTGACCGATTCTGCAGCTGTCTTTTCTCAGTGTAGGGAGGGACAGTTTGGTGTTTGGAGCAGGGACAGTCTGCAATTCACTAGCTACTAGGTCCACAAAGGTCATTTTAAGGACTGGTATAGGTGTACAGTATATAGGGTTGTAAAACACGCATAATATACTTTCTTTCAAATATAGAAAGTATATTATGTTGCACTGCTGTGCTGCTGAGTGCTGACAGATTCTGCAGCTGTTTTTTATCAGTGTAGGGAGGGACAGTTTGGTGTTTGGAGCAGGGACAGTCTGCAATTCACTAGCTACTAGCTAGCTACTACTAGGTCCACAAAGGTCCTTTTAAGGACTGGTATAGGTGTACAGTATATAGGGTTGTAATACACGTATAATATACTTTCTTTCAAATATAGAAAGCATATTATACTGCACTGCTGTGCTGCTGACCGATTCTGCAGCTGTCGTTTCTCAGTGTAGGGAGGGACAGTTTGGTGTTTGGAGCAGGGACAGTCTGCAATTCACTAGCTACTAGCTAGCTACTATTAGGTCCACAAAGGTCCTTTTAAGGACTGGTATAGGTGTACTATTTGGTGTGCAGTATATAGGGGTGTAATACACATATAAAATACTTTCAAATATAGAAAGCATAGTATAGTGCATTTCCACTGTGCAGCATTGTGATTGCTGAGCGGTTCTGCAGCGATACTACAAAGAGTGACGCAATTAGAAAAAAAGTATTATAACTGGTGTGATAGACCAGTGGCCCCCCAAAATGACAGATTGAAGCGGGGTGTTATGTACCTTCTTCCACATATACTGCACTTCTCTAGAGACCTTTGTCACAGGGTCATTTAAAAAATGACAGGCAGAAGAAGAGGCAGGCCCTTCTGCAGGCGTGGTAGGGGTAGGGCAGGAGCAACGGGCTTGAGTCAAAGTGGCAAATTGCAGAAGGTGTGTTCGATTATGTCAAAGGATGCAGCAGACTTGGTTGAGTGGCTCACTCAGCCTTAGTCTTCTGCACCCTCCTCATCCTCTCGATCTGCACCCTCTTCTTCACTCTCTGCTGTGTGTACCCCCAAAGACACTACCACCAACACCACCACCCCCATATACCCTCCGCTTGAGTCACAGGAATTATTTTCCGATCCATCACAAGACATTTCCGATGCGCAGCCACTCTTGACATTGGATTAGGAAGAGGAGGTAGCAACAACCGCCACTTAGCAGTCTGACGACAGTACCCAGATCAGCCCAAGGAGGAGGTTGGTCCCCAGTGTTGCTGCCTACTCCCAGATCTCTAATTATAGCGGTGGGGAAGGTGACGTTGATGATGAAGTGTCTAGTGGTGTCACTAGAGAGGAACAGAGGAAGAGGAGGGGAGTTCAGAGGGCGATATGGACCAGCAGATAGGGAGGAGAAGCAGGCGGAACTTAGATTGCACAGGAGGGACAAAGCAGACTGCTAATGTATAAGGAGCGAGGCATCAACCATGTACAGTCACATCTGGCGCTCCCAGGATGCCTGCACATGGCTCCGCAGTGTGCGCTTTTTTTAACGTGCCCGCTGCTGACAATAGTGTTGCCATCTGCAATCTTTGCAATCAACGTATAAGTCGCGGCAAGCCCAACACTCACCTAGGGACGACCGCCTTAAGAAGGCACATGAGCTGTCATCACCGAGCCCAGTGGGAGCAATGCAACCCACAAAGCCACACTCCAGGCTCTCACTGTCCAGCCTCGTCTTCTACTTCTCCTTCTCCTCTCTCCTCACAATTGTCCTCCACTCCACCTTCCATCATGCTGTCCTCACGTTTTTCTGGAAAAAGGCAGGCTGTGTCCTGTCCGAAAGGATGTTCAGCGCAGCAGGGGGGATCGTGACCGATAAACGTACTCGCCTAGCTCACGACAGTGTTGACTACCTCACATTTATAAAAATGAATGAGGCATGGATCTCGGAGGAATTCAACACATGTGACCAGTAGACCATGTATATGCATAACTCTGTAAATGATTTATTTAATCTAGCACACACACCTTTTTTCTACCTTTGGCTCACTTCCTTGTGCAAAAAGAGAGCACCGTACTATATGCCCCTACCCTCCTGTTTTAAGAGGTTGAGCGGTGTCATATTTTTGGGTTCCACAGCTGGTGTCAGTGCTCTCTATCTCGGTGCTGGTCTGGTGTCAGTACTCTCTATCACGGTGCTGGTCTGGTGTCAGTGCTCTTTATCACAGTGCTGGTGTGGTGTCAGTGCTCTCTCTCGGTGCTGGTGTGGTCTCAGTGCTCTCTATCACGGTGCTGGTGTCAGTGCTCTCTATCACGGTGCTGGTGTCAGTGCTCTCTATCACAGTGCTGGTGTCAGTGCTCACTATCACGGTGCTGGTGTCAGTGCTCTCTAACTTGGTGCTGGTGTCAGTGCTCTCTATCTCAGTGCTGGTGTGGTGTCAGTGCTCTCCATCTCGGTGCTGGTGTGGTCTCAGTGCTCTCTATCACGGTGCTGGTGTCAGTGCTCTATATCACGGTGCTGGTGTCAGTGCTCTCTATCTCAGTGCTGGTGTCAGTGCTCTCTATCTCAGTGCTGGTGTCAGTGCTCTCTATCACGGTGCTGGTGTGGTCTCAGTGCTCTCTATCATGGTGCTGGTGTGGTCTCAGTGCTCTCTATCATGGTGCTGGTTTCAGAGCTCTCACAGTGCTGGTGTCAGTGCTCTCTCTCTATCACGGTGCTGGTGTGGACTCAGTGCTCTCTATCACAGTGCTGGTGTGGTCTCAGTGCTCTCTATCACCGTGCTGGTGTCAATGCTCTCTATCATGGTGCTGGTGTCAGTGCTCTCACTGTGCTGGTGTCAGTGCTCTCTAATGCGGTGCTGGTGTCAGTGCTCTCTATCACGGTGCTGGTGTCAGTGCTCTCTATCACGGTGCTGGTGTGGTCTCAGTGCTCTCTATCACGGTGCTGGTGTGGTCTCAGTGCTCTCTATCGCGAAGCTGGTGTCAGTGCTTTCTATCACTGTGCTGGTGTCAGTGCTCTCTATCACGGTGCTGGTGTGGTCTCAGTGCTCTCTATCATGGTGCTGGTGTCAGTGCTCTCTATCACGGTGCTGGTGTCAGTGCTCTCTATCTCAGTGCTGGTGTCAGGGCACTGCGCCCAGAGCCCACCCAATTGTTTGACGATACTGAATGAACATTTGCTATTGTGACACTGATTCTCCTCCTGGTCAATCAGGAAATCAGGTCCTGAGACTCGTTTCCCAATTGGCTGAAAAGAGAAACTATCCTATTGACCTAGGACGAGGAAGGAGGAGACACATGGCCACCTTGATGCTGAGGAAGCGATGCAGGGGAAGCCACCGCCTGTTGCCTGGAGTGAAGCACTGCCTGCTCCATAGATGGGGTAAGTTTGGGGCTGTTAACCAACCGGCCCATTGGGGAGGGGGAGGGTAGCTGTGGGTGCATTTCCCCCCCCAAAGAAATATACCACCTGCTGCCACTGCTCAAAGTATGGAAATTACAGGCCACTGCCCCTTTTGAATAGTAGATATACTCTCCTATTTTATATTGAGTCATATCATTACTATCTCTTATCTTCTTTTCCATTTTCAGTTTTTCCAAACTTGACACAATGATATTGATCCTGACTGAGGGATTTTCCCTCTTACCTCCTTCGTGGACTCATAGCAGACTAACCTTAGAGGAGTTGACTTATCTGTTCCAGAAAGCGTACAATTGATGGTTCATATAAATTTGTTCATCACTGTCTTGATGATTGTATGTTTTACCATTATAGGGCTTAACTGTTGTTATCTTCCTGATGAAGCAGGCATGGACCGGTGAAACACGTCAAAATTACAGCAAGCATTTTACCATCCAGGCTTGACAGGGATGATGAGTGATGATATATAATAGTATCTCATGTACATTTGTAGAATAAAACATTGCCCTTTTATACAAATACGTGGTTCCTTTAAAGTCCTCTCTCTCATAGTTAGGTTTTTCTCTGTAAATACAATTCATTAAAGATGTGATACTGGATGCTTGTGTCCAATAACAAGAAGGTCTCCTATTGGATTCCTTCTTCCCATTAGCTAGTTTAACTTTCAGATTTAGGGTAGCAAACACCTACAAATGGTAGTTTATGTATCCAGCCACACGTTATTTCTCTTGTCAAATCTTTCTGAATTTAAAAGCTCTCTCTGATGAATTCAAAGTCAGATGGGAAAACAATCTGGCCCTCAGGGTGTGGTGCAATTACTTGTGGAAAAGTATAAGGATATTGCACAAATTAATGGAGAAAGCCACATTTTGTACTCTGACAACAAGGAGGTTGCTTCACACAATCTTTTCACCACCAAATGTATGGAACTAAAATAACACTTGGGGGGGGGGGGGCATGGTCAGTCATGGAGTAAGATGGCTTATCCACACAACTCCGCTCAGCCTCAGGACAAATAACGGCTCTCAGCACTTCCCAGCAGCACCTCTCCCCTCCCTCATACACTGGAGGGGAGCCTTAACTCTTCGTAACTGGATGGTATGTCCAAAAATGTATAACAGTCTACACAAGCTGAGCCGTCTCATGGATTATTTCCCTCAGCTGACCATGCGAGGAACTAAAGAGGGCGCTGGAGTGGCGCCTTCTGCCTTCACACAGCACACAGACAGCTCGCAGGGAACTGCTGGTAATTTGGAGCCTATGGACAGTCTGACACCAGAACCTAGCTCTCCCCAGCAATCACCCTCAGACAGAGGTTAGAGGGCAGCACTGTCCCCAGCACTTTCTCCTGCTAAGGAACCCCTTCTAAAAAAACAGTACTGGGAGAATCGATCAGATTCCCTAGCAGCCCTCCCTGTCAGTGACCAGGCAGCATCTGACCACACTTTAAAGCTCATGTTGCTTTCTCTAGAAAGAGACCTCCGCAAACGAACTGCCTTCCTCTCTTTCCACACTACAGAATATAGTTGACCAGGTAGAGGAATGCCTGGCTGACCTAAAAAAAAGTGGTGACAGAACACCTGTGATCAGCACACTGAAGAATTTCGTTTCCTCCAAGCCAAAGTAGTTGATCTAGAAGATCACTCCAGGAGGAATAATTTCAAATTCAGGGGCATACCAAAAACCATTAAACCTCCAGAGCTATGTTCCTACCTACAACAGCTATTCCTCCTACTTCTCCCTCAGCTAAGCCAAGCTGACATAACCATTGACTGCACACACAGAATTGCCGCACCCAATCATCTACCTGCTTTTACCCTGCGAGACGTATTGGCTCGCATTCACTTTTTTCAAATTGAAGAACGTATAGTGGCGTCAGCTCATTCCATCTCCTCATTACCGGAGCCACATACCTCAGTCTCCCTCTACATTGATATCTCCGCCGCCACAGCTCAAAAATGCAGACTTTTTTTCTCAAGTCATCACAGTCCTTTGCAACCACAATGTCCACTACAAATGGGGCTCCCCTGTAATCTGATAGTGACCTTTCAAAATTAAACTAAAGAAGGCATTAAAGTGGTTGTAAACCCTTACATACCACTTTAATCTACACGTAAGCCTAGATTAAGGCTTACCTGTAGGTGCAAGAAATATCTCCTTAGCCTACACGGTTAAGGAGATATTTTCTTAAAAAGGGGCACCTATGTCTATGGAGTATGCGCGCCGTAGAAACCAGCACAAGCGCACTGAGCATGTGCCGGAGTGACGTCATCGCTGCTCCGGCCACTCACAGCACCGGAGCAGCAATACCTGGAAGAAAGATGGACGCTTCGTGCAACAGGGGACAGTGGTGACATTGCTGGCTGCTGTGTCAGGTAAGTGACACATAATGGGCTACTATGCGATACATAGAAGCCCATTATGCTTTACCTTTGCAGGGAAACAAACCCTGGTGGGGTTACTTCCTCTTTAAACGGCTGCTAAATTAGGGCCTGCTCAGCTCTCCTCTACCTAACTCTCAAACGCATCAGTCACCAACAGCACTCATTCTGGATCCACGGTGCAATACATCTGCACCAACCCATCGGTAACTCTGGCTATTTTATACACCTGCTAGTTGCAGGATGAGTCTGGTTATTTTGAACATAGTGCACTTGAACTTGTTTTTTTCTCATTTTGCAATCTCAATGAAGGCGAGTGTGACACCAATTTTGCTTCACACTCTTACCCCCCCCTCTGAGAAATAAGAGGTGCTAAGCACCCTCTTATCATTTATCACCTTATTTTGTTTGTATTCAAATCCTGTTTTATACTATACAGTTTATTACCAAGTTTAAGCCAAGTTAATTGTGGATTGATATTATCCTGTTTTTTTTTATTACATATGTTTTTTTCTTTTCTGTTTTCATCTCAGTGTGCAACCCTAGAAGGTGTAACTCTTGAACTCCTCACCCCCTCTAGTGGTAAATGTACAACATGTCTCTTACCATCACATTCATCCATGTCAAAGGCCTAAACTCTCCATTTAAGTGGAGTCATGATAGCTGTAAGCTCCTCGGTCTCCTTCCAACTCCTTTACTCAGAGCTTGACCCTGATGGCAGGAACACCATCCTAAATGCCTCACTCAACAACCACAATATGACCATTTCCAAAATGTATGCCCCAAACACTAATCAAAAGCATTTTTATAAGGTTACTATCGAGAAACGGGAACCCTTTAGGCAAGGACCCTCAATCAACATATTTTGCTCTCCAGATGAAGCCACGTGGTAGGTGGTGTAACCAGGGCCGGATTAACATAGGGGCTATTGGAGCTGCAGCTCCAGGCCCCTTTCTCAAGATAGGCCCATTTGCCCCAAAAAAAATCAAAAAAAAAAAAAAGATAGACTTCGAGGATTGTAGCTCGGCGATCAGGAGTCACAGAGACCCCATATTTGGTGGGTAGGTAGCTAAAGACCCACCCCAGCACTGGTTAAAATATGGGGCTGCTATCATATATGGTTCCGGAGATACAGGTCTCCTTGCACAGCCTGTCAGAAGCTGCATTCAGAGCGGCAGTATAAATACAAGCTGGAACACTCTGCAGCAGACGGAGAGGATGAACTCACAGAGCTTATAATAATTATTTGTAGATTACTTATGATAATTAACCCCTTGGCAACCAGGCCCATTCTGAGACTTCTCTCCTACATGTAAAAATCATCATTTTTTTATGCTAGAAAATTACTCAGAACCCTCAAGCATTATATATTGTTTTAGCCGACACCCTATGGAATAAAATGGTGGTCTTTGCAACTTTTTATGTTGGAAAGAAACTGTTTCAGTCATAAAAAAAAACACTAAAGTTATCACGATTTTTTGTTGTGTACTAAGCGATGCTTTACATTTTTTTACAGGTTACATGTTTAGAGTTACAGAGGAGGTCTAGTGCTAGAATTATTGCTCTCGCTCTAATGATCTTGGCGTATGTAACCTGTGTGTATCTGGCTCTGATACTAACCAGTGCCTACCCAGGGACTGACTAGTATCTCTCCCCAGCCTGTCCCCACACACCCTCTCACCTGCTGAGCTGTGAATGGGGCGATCACTCCCGCAGTGTTATTGTGTTCTGCCAGTGAATACAATGATTAGTGTTGCTAACTATAGCTGGCAGCACTGATTGTTTTGGGGAAAACCTGACAGGCTGGTTGCACTCAAGTCGGTTAATAGGTTGACTTGTGTAAAACCAGCTAGCCCATACATAGATCGACTATGGCTGGTCTCTGCTTAATTGGTGTAATTTCAATCCATGTCTGGCCCGCTTAACCACTACGCAGTCCCTAAACATCCTTCCACAAACCTTTACATTTTTCCTTCTTACATATCTTCATCCTCCTCTCCTATATATAGTGCACACTCTCATACTCTCCACACTTCTCTCCTGTACATACTGCTCACTGTCATACCCTCCACACTCCTCTCCTATACATAACGCCCGTTGTCATATCCTACACTCTCCTCACCTATACATAGTGCCCGCCATGGGCGTCCGCAGAACTTTTTCCAAGGGGGGGCATCATTTCAAGGCCACTCATGCTCCACCCCTTTTCGACAATATCATGAAAATCTTTACACTGGTAATACATATGTGTTATATAACAGATAATTCATCTTCACTTTGTATTGGAAGTTACTTTTGACACCTCTCCAGACTCCCTCAGAGACTGCAGACATGCTACAGGAGATGGACAGAGACTGCAGACTTGATGCAAGAGCTCAATGCAGCCTCACCAGTGCCCATCAAATGCAGCCTCACTGTGCCCACCAAATGCAGCCTCACTGTGCCCACCAAATGCAGCCTCACTGTGCCCACCAAATGCAGCCTCACTGTGCCCTTCAAATTTGGGCGGCACAGTGGTGTAGTGGGTAGCACGCTCACCTAGCAGTAAGAAGGGTCAGTGGTTCAAATCCCAACCATGACTATACCTGCCTGGAGTTTGCATGTTCTCCCTGTGTCTGCGTGGGTTTCCGCCGGGTACTCCGGTTTCCTCCCACAAACCAAAGACATGGAGGTAGATTAACTGGCTTCTGTCCAAAATTGGCCCTAGTGTATGAATGGGGACCTTGGATTGTGGGCTCCTTGAGGGTAGGGACCAATGTGAGTGTGTAATATACAGGGATAGGGACAATTGTAGACACTCAGGTTGAACTGGATGGACTGGTGTCTTTATTCAACCTTACTAACTATGAAACTATGAAATGCAGCCTCACTGTGTCCATCAAATGCAGCCTCACTGTGTCCATCAAATGCAGCCTCACTGTGTCTATCAAATGCAGCTTTACTGTGCCGTGAATGCAGTCTCACTGTGCACATCATTGCAGCCCCTTCTGTGCCCCATGTCCCAGTCTGCAGTCCCTGTCTGTGGGAAGGTGTGTTGTTGATGCTCGGTACAGTACCTTGCATGCCAGCAGGATATCCATGATGGGCAGCAGCAGGCAGGGTCTGTTCTCGTTTTGGATGGGGACGGTGCTCCTTCCAGAGGATCTGTCTGCTGTGAGATGGAGTGGTCCCTGGCCACCTGCACCTTCAGCCGTCCTCATTTTCTGGCCCCAGTCAGCCTGCCCTCTAGTCCTGGGGAAGTGGAGAGCACTGAGTGGGAGTTGGAGAGAAGGGGGAGCAAAGAGTACTGGCGGGGTTGGAGAACACATGGGTGGGGGCAAAGAGTGAGGGGGAGTGGAGATCACAGGGGTGGGGAGCGGAGAGCGCTTGGGGGGAACTTGAGAGCCAACAAGAACAGGGGTAGAGAGCACGGTAGGCTGAGAGCACTGGGGGGGCTAAGAGTGTGGGGCGGTGAAGAGCACTGGGGGGGGCACAAAGAGCAGGGGTGAGTGGAGAGCAATGGGGGGGAGCTTGAGAGCACCAGTGGGGGCCAGAAAGAACAGGGGTGGAAAGCACGGGGGACTGGAGAGCACTATGGGGGGTGGAGAGCACATGGGTGGGCGCAAAATGCAGGGGGAGAGGAGAGTACAGGGGTGGGGAGTGAAGGGTGCTAAGGGGGAGCCAAAAAGAACAGGGGTGGAGAGCACGGAGGGTAGAGAGCACTGGGGGGGGGGCTGGAGAGCACCAGGGGGACAGATAGAACAGGGGTGGGGAGTAAGGAGGGCTGGAGAGCACTGGGGTGGGGGCTAGAGAGTGATGGGGAGAGCTGAAGAGCACTGGGGGGGGAAGAACAGGGGGGAGCATTGGGGGGAGGGGAGAGCACTGAGGGGAGAGCACTGGAGGGGAAAGAACAGGGGGAGAGAGGAGAGCACTGGGGGAGAGCACTGGGGGGAGTGAAGGGCACGGGGGGGAGAGCACTGGGGAGAGAGGAGAGCACTGGGGGAGAGCACTGGGGGGAGTGAAGGGCACGGGGGGGGGAGAGCACTGGGGGGAACAGGGGCGGAGAGCACTGGGGGGGAAAGCACTGGGATGGTGGCTAGAGAAGGATGGGGAGAGCTGGAGAGCAGCAAGAACAGGGGAGGAGAAAACTGGGGGGGGGGGGAGGAGAGTGTGGTGGTGGTGGAGGAGAGCACTGGGGGGGGGGCAGGAGAGTGTGGTGGTGATGGAGACCACTGGGGGGGGGGGCAGGAGAGTGTGGCGGTGGAGAAGAGCACTGGGGGGAGGCAGGAGAGTGTGGTGGTGGAGGAGAGCACTGGAGGGGGGCAGGAGAGTGCGGTGGTGGAGGAGAGCACTGGAGGGGGCAGGAGAGTGCGGTGGTGGAGGAGAGCACTGGGGGGGGCAGGAGAGTGTGGTGGTGGTGGAGGAGAGCCCTGGGGGGGGGGCAGGAGAGTGTGGTGGTGATGGAGACCACTGGGGGGGGCAGGAGAGTGTGGCGGTGGAGAAGAGCACTGGGGGGAGGCAGGAGAGTGTGGTGGTGGAGGAGAGCACTGGAGGGGGGCAGGAGAGTGCGGTGGTGGAGGAGAGCACTGGGGGGGGCAGGAGAGTGCGGTGGTGGAGGAGAGCACTGGGGGGGCAGGAGAGTGCGGTGGTGGAAGAGAGCACTGGGGGGGGCAGGAGAGTGCGGTGGTGGAGGAGAGCACTGGGGGGGCAGGAGAGTGCGGTGGTGGAGGAGAGCACTGGGGGGGCAGGAGAGTGCGGTGGTGGAAGAGAAGAGCACTGGGGGGGCAGGAGAGTGCAGCGGTGGCGGAGAGCACTGGGGGGCAGGAGAGTGCGGTGGTGGAAGAGAAGAGCACTGGGGGGGGGCAGGAGAGTGCGGTGGTGGAAGAGAGCGGGGGGGGCAGGAGAGTGTGGTGGTGGAGGAAAGCACGGGGGGCAGGAGAGTGCGGTGGTGGAGGAGAAGAGCACTGGGGGGGGCAGGAGAGTGCGGTGGTGGAGGAGAGCACTGGGGGGGGGGCAGGAGAGTGCAGTGGTGGAAGAGAGCAGGGGGGGGGTCAGGAGAGTGTGGTGGTGGAGGAGAGCACGGGGGTCAGGAGAGTGCGGGGGTGGAAGAGAAGAGAGGGGGGGGGCAGGAGAGTGCGGTGGTGGAGGAGAGCAGGGGGGGGGTCAGGAGAGTGCGGTGGTGGAGGAGAGCACTGGGGGGGGGGCAGGAGAGTGCAGTGGTGGAAGAGAGCAGGGGGGGGGGGGGGGGGTCAGGAGAGTGTGGTGGTGGAGGAGAGCACGGGGGTCAGGAGAGTGCGGTGGTGGAGGAGAAGAGCACTGGGGGGGGGGCAGGAGAGTGCGGTGGTGGAGGAGAGCACTGGGGGGGGGGCAGGAGAGTGCAGTGGTGGAAGAGAGCAGGGGGGGTCAGGAGAGTGTGGTGGTGGAGGAGAGCACGGGGGTCAGGAGAGTGCGGGGGTGGAAGAGAAGAGAGGGGGGGGCAGGAGAGTGCGGTGGTGGAGGAGAGCACGGGGGGGTCAGGAGAGTGCGGTGGTGGAGGAGAGCACTGGGGGGGGGGGCAGGAGAGTGCAGTGGTGGAAGAGAGCAGGGGGGGGGTCAGGAGAGTGTGGTGGTGGAGGAGAGCACGGGGGTCAGGAGAGTGCGGGGGTGGAGGAGAGCACTGGGGGGGGGGCAGGAGAGTGCAGTGGTGGAAGAGAGCAGGGGGGGGTCAGGAGAGTGTGGTGGTGGAGGAGAGCACGGGGGTCAGGAGAGTGCGGGGGTGGAAGAGAAGAGAGGGGGGGGCAGGAGAGTGCGGTGGTGGAGGAGAGCAGGGGGGGGTCAGGAGAGTGCGGTGGTGGAGGAGAGCACTGGGGGGGGGGCAGGAGAGTGCAGTGGTGGAAGAGAGCAGGGGGGGGGGGGTCAGGAGAGTGTGGTGGTGGAGGAGAGCACGGGGGTCAGGAGAGTACGGGGGTGGAGGAGAGCACTGGGGGGGGGGCAGGAGAGTGCAGTGGTGGAAGAGAGCAGGGGGGGGGGTCAGGAGAGTGTGGTGGTGGAGGAGAGCACTGCAGCCCCCCCCCTCGAAGCTCCTATCCAGGCACTGTAGCACAGGATGGGCATCTACTCCTGTGTATCACAGCGCTGGATGGCTGTGTTCGGCGGCCGCTCTATAACACAGTTCCGCCCCCCTCAGACCGGCTCATGTGATAGGCGGAGCGTTGATTCTCTCTACTATCACACGAGATGGTCTGGAGGGGGGCGGGACTGTGTTACAGAGCGGCCGCCGAACACAGCCATCCAGCGCTGTGATACACAGGAGCGGAGAGCGGATTAAAAAAAAAAAAAGTGGTGCAGCATGGCGGCGGCAGTGGCAGCACCTTGGAGATTCCAGGGGGGGGCACTTGACCCCCCTTGCCCCCTGCTGCGGACGCCCATGGTGCCCGCTGTCATACACTTCTCTCCTGTACATAGTGTCCACTGTCGTACCCTTCACACTCCTCTCCTATACAGTGCCCACCGACATACCCTCCATACTCCTCTCCTATACATAGTGCCCACCGCCATACCCTCCATACTCCTCTCCTATACATAGTGCCCACCGCTATACCCTCCATACTCCTCGCCTGTACATACTACTCACTGTCATACCCTCCACACTCCTCTCCTATACATAGTGCCCACTGTCATACCTCCAACACTTCTCTCCTATACATTGTGCCCACTGCCATACCTCCAAAACTTCTCTCCTATACATAGTGCCCACTGTCATACCCTCCACACTCCTCTCCTGTACATACTACTCACTATCATACCCTCCATACTCCTCTCATATACATAGTGCCCACTGTCATACACTTCTCTCCTGTACATAGTGTCCACTGTCGTACCCTTCACACTCCTCTCCTATACAGTGACCACCGACATACCCTCCATACTCCTCTCCTATACATAGTGCCCACCGCCATACCCTCCATACTCCTCTCCTATACATAGTGCCCACCGCTATACCCTCCATACTCCTCTCCTGTACATACTACTCACTGTCATACCCTCCACACTCCTCTCCTATACATAGTGCCCACTGTCATACCTCCAACACTTCTCTTCTATACATAGTGCCCACTGCCATACCTCCAACACTTCTCTCCTATACATAGTGCCCACTATCATACCCTCCACTCCTGTACATACTACTAACTTTCATACCCTCCATACTCCTCTCCTATACATTGTGCCCACCGTCATACCCTCCCTCCACACTCCTCTCCTGTAATTACTGCTTACTGTCCTACACTCCTGTACATAGTACCCACTGTCATACCCTCCACACTCTTCTCTAATACATAGTGCCCAATTTCATACCCTCTACACTCCTCTGCTGTGCATACTGCCCACTGTCTTACCCTTCACACTCCTCTCCGGTACATAGTGCCTTCTGCCATACCCTCTGCACTCCTCTCATGTACATAGTGCCCACTGTTAGACCCTCCACATTCCTCTCCCTCACCTGCACATACTTCCCACTTTTATACCATCCACACTCCTCCCCTATGCCTCTTACCCACAAAAACTGTTCTTTAAAATTATATGTTAAAATTATATGTTCCTCAATGTTACCAGCTCTAGAATGGGCACTTTTGTCAGTTCAACTAAAGGAAATCTCACAGTCCTCATATTTGTTCTGCCCCATTATTAGTACTTATTTTATTTTGTAATGACTATTGTGATGTATAGAGGAACACGGGGGATGTCAGCTACTCTAAATATAGCACTTGTAAAAAAAGCATCCCTAAAATATATTTGAAATGTTGACAACCATGTACTTAGGCACTGCCCAAGGGCCACAGGGTCAGTAGGGGCCCCATGAGAGGCTCCGGTGATAGTAAAGCGGTAGTAAACTTTTCTAACATTACTACTTTTTAGAGGCCCTTGGGGAGGTTATGCCATAATGTACAAGTGTGCCCAGCATATTAGCACATTAGGGTACACTTACCTGTCAGACCTCCACTGCTGTGCTGTGATCAGTCCGGCGGGGCCCGGGCACTTCCATTTTCACCCGGTCTTCCTTCTGGGTTCTGTGCCTTCCGTCATTTGCCTTGGCCAGGCTGCGTTGATGTCATTCCCACACATGTGCATTCTCTCTCTCCCATCCCCCCCTTTCTCTCGCATCCTCCCTCCCTTACCCCTCACACCTCTTTCATCCCCTTTCTTTCTCTCTCTCTTCCTCCCTCTCTCTCTTTCATTTAATTTGTTATAACAAAAAATTGTTTGCATTTGTATTTATTTATTGTTTATAAAAGGCCCCATCAAAATCCTCAGCACCAGGCCCACGATGTTCTTAATCTGGCCCTGGGTGTAACGCGTAGAGGTAGAACCTGGTGGTGACATGCGTAAGACCTTTAAATATGTTATATGCTGTTTTCTTATTGAAAAAAGGGGTGAGTTTAATAGATTTAGCTGGGTGGGTGAGGTTTATTCCATTGAACACTTGGTACTGCACTATTGGAGGCACTTTATATTTTTGCATGTCGGTCTGGAGTTGGTGCTGATGATTACAGAGTATACGAGGTGCAAAGCGTGGTTGATCCCTGCAGGACCTTGGTGGGGACCATTAAAGTTCGGCATGGAACCTTTTTCCTGATGGGAATTATCATTAGTTGTGAGCGAGTTTGACCCTTTCAGTTCCCAGAAGAGTTGAAGCTGTTATAGTTGCAAAGGGTGGGCCAACTCAATATTGAACCCTACGGACTAAGACTGGGATACCATTAAAGTTCATGTGTGTGTAAAGGCGGTCGTCCCAATACTTTTAGTAAAATAGTGTATATAATATATAACATAACTGACCCCTGTTGTATCCAGAGCACCTGCACCAATCACGGTATGTCATGCCTAGACAGACACCTTTTTTGATGTTCTTATCATCCCCTATATAACAGCTTTATTCTTTATCATAGTGCCCCTTCCCGCCTCTCTGTTCCCCTCCCCCACTCTGTCTGGGCTGGAATGCATGCACATTTCATCATAGAGGACCAAAATCTAGACTGTCCCCTCCTCTCGGGATTGCATCCTCCATCTTTTGGTCTAATAATCCAGGTTTTCTTTTCCATTACGTGAAGCAGCAATTGTACAAATTTTATTTTATTTAAAAAAAAAGAAAATCTCCATTTGTATCCATTTATATCCATCATCAATTAGATCAACATGACACATCCAAGATGAACATTGTGGCTTTATTTTAAACCAGCAGGTGGTGCTCTAGTCTCCTTTTCACCTGTAAGCCTTCCATTCTTCTCAGCTGTGCTGAAGGAAATTCCTGTTATTTACACATCTCAAAATTTTCATCACAGCAGTGACTCTATCGTTATGACAGCACAGACTGCGCCCTTATCACAGCAGTGACTCCGCCCCTTTCACAGCAGTGACCCCTCCCTTATCACAGCAGTGACTCCGCCCCTTTCGCAGAAGTGGCTCCACCTCTTATCACACAGCCCAGTAGGAGGATTCAATCAGACTGACCGAGCACTAAAGCAAGCAGTTGTACTGTGTGGTCACTTTAGCTAAGACACAGAGCTCTGACAGTCCTTAATCATGTGATGCATATATAAATCATATATAATAATACTGACCCTGCCCCTTATCAATTTTTTTTGATTATTAAGAAAATTTAAAAACAGAGAATCTTCATGCAGCCCGTTCATTCTATGTATGTCATGAACAGAAAACGTATGATCCTATCATCAGAGTCTGCGGATTGGCTGGGATATCCTCCAATCAGTGTTGGTTCGCCACTCTGGACCATTCATGGCGTCTGCGCTCTTCAATCAGAAGCTTCTGAAAGACACAGAAGAGTTTCAATCACCCCAAAATAAATGCTCACAACAGTGCCTTGAATTCTGCCTCCCGATTGTCTCCATTTATGGCGAATTATGGTTTCTAACCTTCCATGTTGCCTGACTCATTTGTTCCGCAGAGTATTCCTGCATTAGAGGAGCATCTCCATGGTCTTCGTTACAGTTGGGTACAAGTCCAGGAGGCTTTGCGTCATGCTAATGATAGGTACAGACTCCATGCTGACCGCAGACGCCTGCCTGCGCCTTCCTACCAGGTTGGGGACAGGGTTTGGCTGTCATCGCCCAACCTCCGGCTTTGTGTTCCCTCACTGAAGTTTGCACCTCGGTTTATTCGGTTTTTCCGTATCCATTCGCAGGATTAACCCAGTAGCTTACGTGTTGGACCTTCCTTCTAATATGCGCATCTCTAATGTGTTTCATGTCTCCTTATTGAAACCGTTGGTCTGTAACCGATTTACCAACTTGGTGCCACATCCTCACCCTATACTGGTTGAGAACCATGAGGAGTATGAGGTACAATCCATTGTTGACTCCCATAGTTTCCATGGGCGCATACAGTACCTGGTGCATTGGAAGGGTTACGGTCCAGAGGAACGCTCCTGGGTTTCATCCTCTGACGTACATGCCCCTGTTCTCCTCCGCAAGTTCCTTAGACGGTTTCCCCTCAAGCCCGGTGGCCCTCCGAGGGAGAGGGGTCATTGGGGGGGTACCTTCCTCCTCTGGGCTGGCCACTCAGCTGTCGGCTAATTGCCAGCTCTCTTCTCTTTCCACAGTTACCAGCTGTTCCCGATGATGCTAGTCTGACCTGCCTATTTAAAGCCTTCCTGCTCACTTTTTTATTTGCCTTCGTGTTGGTCACATCACAGGGAACCATCTCCTGCTGTTTGTTTCAAGACTGGCTTGCTGACATCCCACCTGGCTTCTTATCCTGCTTGCGGTTGCTCTCCTTGGATCCCTGACTTCCGGTCTGGCTGATTACCCGATCTGGTTTATGAGCTTTGGACTGGCTGACTACCCGATCTGGCTACAGGACTCTGGCTATGCTTGACTACACTTTTTCCTATTTACCTTTTTATTTTTATTAATAAACAAGTGTGATTTGATTGTACTTCTGTCTCGGTCTGTTTCATGGTTTCTGACATAACGGCAGTCCACACAAGCTGAGCCGTGTCTTGGATTATTTCCCTCAGCCGACCATGCGAGGAACTAAAGAGGGTGCTGGATGGCGCATCCTGCCTCCACACAGCACACAGACAGCTCGCAGGGAACTGCTGACAATTTGGAGCCTATGGACAGACTGACACCAGAACCTAGCTCTCCCCAGCAATCACCCTCAGACAGAGGTAAGAGGGCAGCACTGTCCCCAGCTTTTTCTCCTGCTAAGGAACCCCTTCTAAAAAAACAATACTGGGAGAATCGATCAGATTCCCTAGCAGCCATCCCTGCCAGTGACCAGCCAGCATCTGACCACACTTTAAAGCTCATGCTGCTTTCTCTAGAAAGAGACCTCCACAGCTAACTGTCTTCCTCTCTTTCCACACTACAGAATAAAGTTGACCAGGTAGAGGAATGCATGGCTGACCTATAAAAAAGTGGTGACAAAACATACTGTGGTTTACAAATAAATGACGGACGCCTGTGATCACCACACTGAAGAATTTTGTTTCCTCCAAGCCAAAGTAGCTGATCTAGAAGATCACTCCAGGAGGAATAATATCAAATTCAGGGGCATACCAGATACCATTAAACCTCCAGAGATAATTTCCTACCTACAACAGCTATTCCTCCTACTTTTCCATCAGCTAAGCCAAGCCGACATAACCATTGACTGCACACACAGAATTGCCGCACCCAATTATCTACCTGCTTCTACCCTGCGAGACGTATTGGCTCGCATTCACTTTTTTCAAATTGAAGAACGTATAGTGGCGTCAGCTCATTCCATCTCTTCATTACCGGAGCTGCATACCTCAGTCTCCCTCTACATTGATATCTCCGCAGCCACAGCTCAAAAACGCAGACATTTTTTTCTCAAGTCATCACAGTCCTTTGCAACCACAATGCCCACTACAAATGGGGCTTCCCTGTAATCTGATAGTGACCTTTCAAAATTAAACTACACTTTTTTCACGCCTAAAGAAGGCATTAAAGTGTTTGTAAACCCTTACATACCACTTTAACCTACAGGTAAGCCTAGATTAAGGCTTACCTGTAGGTGCAAGAAACCTCTCCTTAGCCTACACGGTTACGGAGACATTTTCCTAAAAAGGGGCACCTATGTCTATGGCGTATGCGCGCCGTAGAAACCAGCACAAGCGCACTGAGCATGCCGTCACTGATGGCTCCCGTGAACATGCTCCGGGGTGATGTCATCGCTGCTCCTGCCACTCACAGCGACGGAGCAGTGATACCCGGAAGGAAGATGGATGCTTGGTGCAACAGGGGACAGCGGTGACATTGCTGGCTGCTGTGTCAGGTAAGTGACACATAATGGGCTACTATACGATGCATAGTAGCCCATTATGCTTTACCTTTGCAGGGAAACAAAGAGGAAGTAAACCCATCAGGGTTTACTTCCTCTTTAAATGGCTGCTAAATTGGGGCCTGCTCAGCTCTCCTCTACCTAACTCTCAAACGCATCAGTCACCAGCACTCACTCTGGATTCACGGTGCAATACATCTGCACCAACCCATCGGTAACTCTGGCTACTTTATACACCTGCCAGTTGCAGGATGAGTCATGTTATTTTCAATATTCAGTGCACTTGAACTTGTTTTTTTTCTGATTTTGCACTCTCAATGAATGTCCTAGGTGAGTGTGACACCAATTTTGCTTCACACTCTTACCCCCCCTGAAAAAAAAGAGGTGCTAAGCACCCTCTCATCATTTATCACCCTATTTTGTTTGTATTCAAATCCTGTTTTATACTATACAGTTTATTACCAAGTTTAAGCCAAGTTAATTGTGGATTGATATTATACTGTTTTTTTTATTACATATGTTTTTTTCTTTTCTGTTTTCATCTCAGTGTGCAACTCTAGAAGGTGTAACTCTTGAACTCCTCACCCCCTCTAGTGGTAAATGTACAACATGTCTCTTACCATCACATTCATCCATGTCAAAGGCCTAAACTCTCCATTTAAGTGGAGTCATGATAGCTGTAAGCTCCTCGGTCTCTTTCCAACTCCTTTACTCAGAGCTTGACCCTGATGGCAGGAACACCATCCTAAATGCCTCCATCAACAACCACAATATGACCATTTCCAACATTTATGCCCCAAACACTAATCAAAAGCATTTTTATAAGGTTACTATAAAGAAACTGGAACCCTTTAGGCAATGACCCTCAATCAATATATTTTGCTCTCCAGATGAAGCCACGTGGTATGCTGTTTTCTTATTGAAAAAGGGGTGAGTTTAATAGATTTAGCTGGGTGGGTGAGGTTTATTCCATTTAACACTTGGTACTGCACTATTGGAGGCACTTTATATTTTTGCATGTCGGTCTGGAGTTGGTGCTGATGATTACAGAGTATACGAGGTGCAAAGCGTGGTTGATCCCTGCAGGACCTTGGTGGGGACCATTAAAGTTCGGCGTGGAGCTTTTTTCCTGATGGGAATTATCATTAGTTGTGAGCGAGTTTGACCCTTTCAGTTCCCAGAAGAGTTGAAGCTGTTATAGTTGCAAAGGGTGGGCCAACTCAATATTGAACCCTACGGACTAAGACTGGGACACCATTAAAGTTCATGTGTGTGTGTAAAGGCGGTCGTCCCAATACTTTTGGTAAAATAGTGTATATAATATATAACATAACTGACCCCTGTTGTGTCCAGAGCACCTGCACCAATCACGGTATGTCATGCCTAGACAGACACCTTTCTTGATGTTCTTATCATCCCCCTACCTAACAGCTTTATTCTTTATCATAGCGCCCCATCCCGCCTCTCTGTTCCCCTCCCCCACTCTGTCTGGGCTGGAATGCATGCACATTTCAACATAGAAGACCAACATCTAGACTGTCCCCTCCTCTCGGGATTGCATCCTCCATCTTTTGGTCTAATAATCAAGGTTTTCTTTTCCATT
The DNA here is from genome assembly GCF_037356315.1 of Lithobates pipiens. Classification (NCBI taxonomy): domain Eukaryota; kingdom Metazoa; phylum Chordata; class Amphibia; order Anura; family Ranidae; genus Lithobates; species Lithobates pipiens. The sequence goes on along the minus strand of NW_027507903.1, from coordinate 684,370,631 downwards.
ACGTGAAGCAGCAATTGTACAAATTTTATTTATTAAAAAAAAAAGAAAATCTCCATTTGTATCCATTTATATCCATCATCAATTAGATCAACATGACACATCCTAGATGAACATTGTGGTTTTATTTTAAACCAGCAGGTGGTGCTCTAGTCTCCTTTTCACCTGTAAGCCTTCCATTCTTCTCAGCTGTGCTGAAGGAAATTCCTGTTATTTACACATCTCAAAATTTTCATCACAGCAGTGACTCTATCGTTATGACAGCACAGACTGCGCCCTTGTCACAGCAGTGACTCCGCCCCTTTCACATCAGTGACCCCTCCCTTATCACAGCAGTGACTCCGCCCCTTTCACAGCAGTGACTCCTCCCTTATCACAGAAGTGGCTCCACCTCTTATCACACAGCCCAGTAGGAGGATTCAAACAGACTGACCGAGCACTAAAGCAAGCAGTTGTACTGTGCAGTCACTTTAGCTAAGACACAGAGCTCTGGCAGTCCTTAATAATGTGATGCATATATAAATCATATATAATAATACTGACCCCGCCCCTTATAAGTTTTTTTTTGATTATTAAGAAAATTTAAAAACGGAGAATCTTCATGCAGTCCGTTCATTCTATGTATGTCATGAACAGAACACGTATGATCCTATCATCAGAGTCTGCGGATTGGCTGGGATATCCTCCAATCAGTGTCGGTTCGCCGCTCGGGACCGTTCTTGGCGCCTGCGCTTTTCAATCAGAAGCTTCTGAAAGACACAGAAGAGTTGCAATCACCCCCAAATAAATGTTCCACGGCTTCCAACATAAAAGAAAGGGGCATCTGAAGGAAAAAATAAAAAATTGGTTTTGATTTTGATGGGACAGGGAAGGGTTGGACCCTCTGTCAGGATTTAAATGCTGACCATGTCTCCTCTGTGGAGATTCACCTCCGATTTGTTCTGGTGACCACTAAAAGTGATGAGAATATTCCACAAACTGAGTTGTCACCAGAACCTGGAAAAGAGGAGAAATCTCCCAATGGGGACAATTGTTCTGTTGACAACTGTCTGAAAGGAGAATTCTTTTTGGAGTGATTTCCTCTCACTTCCTGTTGTGTCTACATGACAGGAAGTGAAGGGAATTTTCTAAAAAAGAGATACAAATGAGAAAAAAATCAAAAATATATATGTAAAAAAGCTTCAGAAATGCTTTAGCAGTTTTTACTTTCAAAATGATATTTTATACACAGAGCTGCCACTAGAGGGCACTCCTGTCTGTGTGAAGATCGGGATGTGAAGATTGATCACAAGTAGATTGGACCGTTACACTAAGCTGCCTCTAGAGGGTGCTCCTGTCTGGGTGATGATTGTTCACAAGGTTAAAGAGGAAGTAAACCCTGATGAGTTTACTTCCTCTTTCATTCTCTGCAAAGGCAAAGCATAATGGACTACTATGCATCGCATCGCATCACATCGCATAGTAGCCCATTATGTGTCACTTACCTGACACAGGAGCCAGCGAAGTCACCGCTGTCCCCTGTAGTCCGCCGCTGTTTACATATGACACCAGACCAACGCTTGCGTTAGACATTGCGCCTTAGCAGGGGGGGACAGGGGTGTTTTTTTTTTTTTATTATTTATTTTGCTTTTTTATTTTATTTTTAAACTGTTCCTTTCATTTATATATATTTTTTATGATTTTTATTGTTATCTCAGGGAATGTAAATATCCCCTATGATTGCAATAGGTAGTGACAGGTACTCTTTTTTGAAAAAATTAGGGTCTATCAGACCCTAGAGCTCTCCTCTGTCCTCAAAGCATCTGACCACACCAAGATCGGTGTGATAAAATGCTTTCCCAATTTCCCAATGGCGCTGTTTACATCCCGCAAAATCTAAGTCATGAAATGCTCGTAGCTTCCGGTGTCTTAGGCCATAGAGATGATTGGAGCCATTCTGGTCTCTGATCAGCTCTATGGTCAGCTGGCGGAACCACCGGCTGCATTCTCAGGTTCCCTGTTGGGACAGGAGAGCCTGAGAAAACCATGGAAGATGGTGCGGGGGGGACATTCCCTCCCACTGCTTGTAAAAGTAGTCTAGAGGCTAATTAGCCGCTAGGATTGCTTTTACATAAAAGCCGACCGCTGGCTGAAAAGAATGATACCAAGATGATACCTAAACCTGCAGGCATCATTCTGATAAAAGGACTCAAAGTCCAGCAACATACCAGTATGTTGCTGGAACTGGTTGGGCATATATTGTAATTTTTTTTTCATGCAGCCTGTGGGCTGAACGAAAAAAAAATATTGATCGGTGGGTATGCCCACCATTAGATACCACCCTTCATCCACCCACTTCTAATGGTGGGCATACATGCACCATTTATATATGCCAAAGCATGGGGGCATCCTCCCGCAAAAGGTAGGAGCAGATCGCTCCTCCACCCCTTATGCCCCCATGCTTCGGCATATATGCTCTTTTTTAACTGTGGTGGTGAAATCACCCCCGACAGTGCTGGAGTCGCAGCTTTATGTATCATGGGAGCAAACGCTGTTGCTGTCAAGATAAATAAATCCACGCTACAGCTGAATGGCGTACCTGAAAACAAAAAATGGTTAACAATAAAACATTGCAGAATAGAATACAGTACAAAGGAGCAGAACAATAGAGAGAGAATAGAGAGAGAGAGAACAATAAAACGACAACTATTTTTGTTTTTTTTATTTTATATTTTTTTTGGTTTTTTGTTTTTTTTACTTTTTTTTTTTTTTAAACACTTTTTTATGTAACTTTAACACTTCTGTTGTAACGGTTCCAGCGGTTTGGGTCTCTCAAAATGCGATGGCATCTTGGGAGACCCTGTGAACGTGTGCCTAGCCTGTGCAATGCTGTACCCTACGCTAATACTCAACTAGTTCATGGTAGCGTTCAAAACATTCACCAATGCAAAGACCAGGATTGTCAGGACAGCGGGGACAATAATGACGGGTGTCACGCCTATATCCGCGCTTTCTGCAGACACAACATTTTCTTTGGGGGGCTCGTTGGGTAGGGGTACTCGGGATGACATAAGAATAATGCCTCTCATGCAGCCGGCTTACTGCATCTGGTAGGGGAAGGTGAGGTGGAGCACCGCCTGGATACAGAAGGGCTCTGACGATATCCTCCTGGAATTTAAGGAAGGATCCAGTCCGTCCTGAAGCTTTGTGTAGCACATAAGCATTCAGTATAGCCAATTGGAATAAATAAACAGACACTTTTTTGTACCAGTGTCTGGCCTTACGGGCAACTAGATACGGCGCCAACAACTGGTCATTGAGGTCCACCCCTCCCATATTAAGGTTATATTTGTGGACACAGAGGAGTTTCTCCACAATACCAGTCGCCGTAGGAATTTGGACCGTCGTGTCTGCATGAAGGGAGGTAAGAACGAAAACATTCTTATTATGCCTCCACTTCATAGCGAGCAAATTATTACTGCGCAAGCAGGCTCTCTCCCCCAGCCTAAGACGGGACTCTACAAGCCTCTGGGGAAAGCCCCGGCGATTAGGTCGCACGGTGCCACATGCTCCAATCTGCTGATCAAACAAGTGACTAAACAGTGGCACGCTTGTGTAATAATTGTCCACGTACAAGTGGTACCCCTTTCCGAATAAGGGTGACACCATGTCCCACACTATCTTGCCAGCGCTTCCTATGTAGTCAGGGCAGTTCTCCGGCTCTATGTGACTATCTTTACCCTCATAAACCATGAAACTACATGTATAGCCTGTGGCCCTGTCACAGAGCTTATACATCTTGACCCCGTATCTGGAACGCTTGTTGGGAATCTACTGTTTGAATGACAAGCGACCAGAAAACTTAATCAGGGACTCGCCAACGCACACAACTTGATGGGGAGTAAACAAGGCTGCAAAACGTTGGTTGAAGTGGTTTATGAGGGGCCGAATTTTGTAGAGCCGATCGTATTCAGGGTCTCCACGAGGACGACAGAGTTCATTGTCGCTGAAGTGCATGAACCGCAAAATCTGCTCGTATCGTGCCCTGGACATGGAAGCAGAGAACACGCGCATATGGTGAATTGGGTCAGTGGACCAATATGACCGCAACTCACTCTTTTTGGTTATGCCCATGTTGAGGGAGAGGCCCAGAAAGATCTTAAATTCGGAAACCGTAACTGGTTTCCATTGTTTGGCAAGGGCGGACTGGGGAACAGTGGCGATGTGTTGACCAGCGTACAAATTGGTTTGGTCCACAATAGATCTATAGAGATCTTTGGTGAAAAACAGTGAGTAAAAGTCAAGTGTCGTAAAATCAACTGTTTCCACGTTAATGCCAGGTTGGCCAGTGAATGGGGGAAGTACGGGTTCTGCAGAAGTGGTGGGCACCCAATTAGGATTGGCGAATTCTGCAGGAAGGGCACTATGGGTACGACGGGCCTGTCTTTGTCTTCATCTTGGTGGCAGCGGGACACTACTTGTGCTTGCCACCTCGCCAGCTTGAACTGCACTTATGGAACTCGCCACGTCACCACGTGTTACTGCAGTGCTGGATGTACGTCCAGGGTGTACTAGGCCGCTGGTGCTTGCCAGTTCACCAGAAGGATGAGCGGCTCTAGTACGTCTCTGCTCCATATGAGTGACCTGCGGTTCCTGCACCTGAACAACAGAATACATTCGGGATTGGGCACACCTGCCCCTAACAGGGACCTCATCTCCGTCGTCAGAGCTATCTGTCATGGAGCCGCTGTCCTCTACAGCAGTGGTCATCAACCCTGTCCTCAAGGCCCACTAACAGGACAGGTTTGCAAGATAACTGAAATACATCACAGGTGATATAATTTGCTGCTCAGTGATTGCAGTATTCGAGTCTGCATCTCCCCAAGGTAATACATAAAACCTGGCCTGTTAGTGGGCCCTGAGGACAGGGTTGATGACCACTGCTCTACAGGATCGTATTCTGAGCCTGAATCTGACAGATGAGTGACGTCCTCTTCACTATCTGTCATGCTCAGAAACGTGTAGACCTCTTCACTAGTGTACCTTCGCTTTGCCATTTTTGGTTCTAAATTTAGGGGTACACTAGTGAGACTCACAGGTAAAAAAGCACCTAGCCTGTCAGCGACTGTATCAAAACGCTACAAAAAAAACTGTTAGCGATCGCAGGGATCAGGCCTGACTCTGCGAACGCTGCAGTTATGTGTGTTGTGTTTTGTAAGTGACAGTGATCGATCGATACTGCACTTGGGTGGGCTGGGCTGGGCTTGGCGGAGGGGCTAAACGCAGGTGCTAGCAGGTATCTGGGCTGATCCCGCTAACAATGCGTTTTGGGAAACCTAAAATGCTGGCAACGCTAATATAGATCTGATCAGATACTATATTACTAAGGGAGGTGTATGCTTTGCGCGTGGGTGTTAGCGGTACTGGCACTAACCTGGCGCTGGGGCGACGCAGACCTTATCTGACCCTCAAACTTATATCACCCGCCGGGTGATCAGGGGGTTAAACCTTTATTAGGTAATAAATGGCGGGTGCCCTGAAACTATAAAAAAATAACTAACCAACCAGCGTCACCTGTTACAGTTATATGGTGATCACTGGTGAAAGGGTTAACTAGGGGGCAATCAGGGGGCTTTATGCGGTAGTATATGGGGGTCCCTGGCGCTATAAAAAGCTGCGGCGAACCTAAATACCTACCTGCCTAACTAGCGTCACCTGTGACACTAATACAGCAATCAGAAAAACGATCGCTTATTAGTGACACTGGCGACGGGGGGTGATCACGGGGTTAAACCTTTATTGGGGGGTTAGGGGGGTACCCTAGAGCTAAAGGGGGCTAACCCTAACTGCCCTAACAGTTATTACAGTCACAAATGACACCAATGCAATAATAATAAAAAAAAAAATGCAATTGGTGTCACTGTGACTGGGGGTGCAGGGGTGATTGGGGGGGTGATCGGGGGTGAAAGGGGGGTGAAAAGTGTGCCTGGCGTGTTCTACTGTTAGTGTCGTGTTGGTGCAACTCACCGATCCTCTCTCCTTGGTGCCGGAATGAAAAAGACCGACACGAGGAGAGATTACATCACTTCCTCTGCCTGTGTTTACATTACAGGAGAGGAAGTGATGTCACACAGCATTTCCATTCGTCAGGGGCGATCGCGAGGGGGTGGCCATGAATGAATGGCCGCCCCCTCATCCCGGATCTCTCCTGAACGGATACCGACCGCCGCTGGCACCGGGGGGGGGGCCCGATCGGGCCCCCCACCCGCGGGAAGGCAGGGACGTACAGGTATGCTCATATGCCTGCCCGTGCCATTCTGTCGACGTACATCGTCGTGCGGTGGTCGGCAAGTGGTTAATGAACATATAGGAATTCTGGGAGTGAATTAGTTTATCTGATTGTAGAACAGGTGTCAGATTTATGGTTGGTTACATTGAAGTTGATCTTAGCGACCAATCATATCTAGGAGAGATGACTGAAATAAGCTTGTAAAGGGTATATAAATGCAAGCTCTACAATTGTAAGACAGACAAGTCAAATAGGAGCTCATAAGGCTGAACTCGATGTATGCTGCCTTATTGCACTGTTCATAGAGGTCAGAACCAATGGGCAATTATCTGTTCAGATAGGCATCTATCAGGCTGACTGTTTGTCTATGCAGCTCTATTGCACGGGTGGCAGACGGTCAGAACCAATAGGCAAATATCTGTCCGTGACTTGACTTGTTCCAGAGTGTGGTCTCAGGTGAATTTCCCTCACAAACTTAGTCGAGCCGAAACCCAAACCATGTGAAGGGACCAGACCACTGGTGACCATTACCGTATGAGTGAATTTCAGAGCACACGAGATTCCTTAATTCCAAAGTCCTCCGTCTGCTGACAGAGGGCGGTTGGCCGACTGGTCCCTATCAGGTGACGGGTTCCCAAGAATTGGCAGAAAAAACTCATTCTGGTTCAAGTTAGGAGCAAGTCACAATTGTTTCATTTTGGTTAGAGGGTAAGAATACCTACAGTATATCTAATATGCTTGCATTGTAAGAAACTGTATAAATTAGACCTGTATCTTGTAAAACTTTGAACATAAACCTGTATGTTACCAGCTGTTAATAAAGCTGCATGGTTGAAATTCTGCCTGGTTTGATACGTTGTTATTATTAGGGTTGTCCCGATACCACTTTTTTAAGACCGAGTACGAGTACCAATACTTTTTTTCATGTTCTCGCCAATTCCTATTACCGATACTTTTTTTTTTTTCGTTTCAATATATTTTTATTTTGCATCAAGAAAAGGAAACAAAGTCAATGTGGATATGACTAAAACACAGCCAGAGGTAATACAAAAGTGCAGACAGTCTTAAACTTGAAAATGCCAAGCCAGTTTGCAATCAAACAGAGCAATAGAATATGATTCAGGAGTCAATACAAAATAAGGATGATAGTGAGTACATATTTATGCACCTGTAGAAGTCGATCGCCTCTAATAGACCAGAGCTAACTAATGTATTTGTACAAAATCCCAGTCAAACAAAAAAAATAATAAAAATAAAAAATAAATAAATAAATGAATAAAAAAGGCCAAGGAAGGAGGGAGGGATCTCCGCCACCCCATAAGGGCTCTTTGCTGTGGCCAAAGACCCCTAACCCCCTGCCGAAAAGAAAGACAGAGAGGACCAGGAGTATGCTCACCAGAGGTCTTGAACTATGCATATAAACCAAAATATGTAACCAAAACATGTTGCATGACTATATTGCAAAAAATTAACCAGGGATGAATGGAACAACATCCCGAACGGGTACAGAAGCCCAGCGCATCGAATTGAATACATTTAACCCAGGTTCCTGTGAACCGAGAATAATATACTGAGGCCTACATTGCAATGCAGGGACAGGTCCTGAGACCAACTTGCAGGGCCCTGCTCTACAATGAAACATCCACTACAGACTGTCTCTCACTAGGCTGCATAGAAGAAGACGAAGAAAGAAAAGAAAAAGAGAGGAAAAGAAGAGAGAGGAAGAGTGAGAAAAGGACGATAGAGGAAAATGGCATCTACTTGCAGGAGTCGCCCGGGGGGTAACGAAACCTTAATCAGGGTTCAAATCTGGGAGCATTTATGTGGACAGAGAAACTCCTACGAAGCGCGCCCACGGTTCCCAGATGGCCCTGAATTTGTCCGAGCGGTCCAGGAGTACGCTCGCCGTCTTTTCTTGTAGCATGATCCAGGAAATTTTTCTGTTAGCCAGTACAGTGGAAACAGAGGGCTGCTTCCAGGCTTTGGCAAGAGTAAGCTTAGCTCCTAGTAAAATAAAAGTGATGAGGCGTTGCGTATTCCTGGAGGCTCCCTCTGTAGGGAAATTAAGGAGCGCCACCAGAGGAGACATCTGAACTGGTGTGGCAGAGAGTTTGGAGATCCAGGTAAAGATCCTATACCAGAACTGCCGTATTCTAGGACAAGTCCACCAAGTGTGTATCATGTCACCACGTAGGCCGCAGCCCCGGAAGCACAATGGGGAAGTGGAAGGGAACATTTTAGCCAATTTCGAAGGGACTAGGTACCATCTCGTTAGCACCTTGACACCAGCTTCTATCATACTTGGGTTAAGGATACCTCTAAAGGACTTAAGAAACAGACCATGCCATAAGTCGAGGTTCCAGGATTGGTTTAAATCCTCTTCCCAAGCCAACATGTAAGTCGTCTTGGATCGCGTGGAAGATAGTGCTTTATATATGACAGAAATCCCCCCCCCCTCTGCTCACTGGACTGACCGCACCATGTTTCATAGGACGTCACCTGGGGACCGCTGGGAAGGGACTTGCATTTTTTATGTAAGAAATTAGAAATCTGAGAGAATCGAAATATTTCAGTGGGGGGCATATCAAGTTTGCTGATGCAGTAGGCTTTAGAGATTGGGCCCACAGGTCTGAGGAAGTGTCCTATTCTATATAGCCCCTTGTCCAGCCACCATTGAAAGGCTTTAATGTCCAGGCCCGGAGGGAAGTCTGGGTTATGGAAAAGGTGAGATAAAGGTTTTATTTGGGAAATTAGGGAGCAATTATTTTTAAGTCCATCCCAAACTGCAAAGGAGTGTGAGAGAGTTAGGGAGAGGATCGGAGGTCTCATTTTTTTTAGGGCTCCACATAAGGAAGTCCAACGTGTGCCTAGGTACCGCCTGTCTCTCTATCTGTATCCAATCAGGCTGTTCCCATCTAGAATATATAGCTGACACCTGTGCCAACTGGGCTGCTTGATAGTATAGACGTAAGTTCGGGAGGCCCAAACCGCCTTCCGATTTGGATCTGAATAATATGGATTTGGAGAATCTATGTCCTCCCTTCCCCCAGACAAATTTAATAACTTTAGCTTGGAAACGTTGCAAGCGCACCCTATCCACTGGGATGGGAAGAGCCCTGAAATAATACAGGATGCGAGGGAGCAGCGTCATCTTTATGGCATTGATTCTACCTAGCCAGAATAGGGACAGCCCCGCCCACCTGTTTAGATCTTCCTCCAACTCGTGGAATAACGGAGGGTAGTTAGCTTGATGGAAGAGATCTATCCTGGGGGTTAATTTAATCCCCAGGTACGATATCGTAGAGTCACTCCAGGTGAATTTGAAGCTGTCCCTGAGCCTTTCCATGAGTGGGCCAGAGATATTAACATTGAGTGCTTGTGATTTATGATAATTAACCCTGAGGCCTGAAAGCGATCCAAAGTCATCAAGGAGACTACAAATATTGGGCAACAAGGTCAGGGGGGAAGAGACGTACAGTAGGATGTCGTCCGCAAATAAGGCACATTTGTGCTGACTAGGACCGCAATGAATACCCTTAATATTTGGGTTATGCCTAATGGCTATGGCCAACGATTCGATTGCTATTGCAAAAATTAAAGGAGATAGCGGACATCCCTGTCTGGTACCTCTAGATATGGGGAAAGATTCCGAATAAAATCCCTGCAGACGCACCTGGGCCGTTGGAGAGGAGTAAAGGGCTCGCAAGACATTGAGGAAAGAATCTCCAAATCCCCAACGTTGTAAGGTTGTGAAAATATATGACCAGTGCACAGATTCAAACGCTTTTTGGAGATCTAAAGACAAGAGGCATCCCTGTCTGGTAGATTTCCCGTCCCAATTGGAATTAAGAAGTGAAATGATGTCTATGGCCCTGCGAGTTTGATCCGGGCCTTGTCTTCCCGGAATAAATCCCACTTGGTCCTTGTGTATGTATAAGCTGATAAAGGAAGCCAGGCGGTCCGCAAGGATCTTGGTCAGAATCTTCAAGTCATTGTTGATGAGAGAGATTGGTCTATAATTACTGACCGAACTAGCGTCTTTATTAGGCTTAGGAAGAACCGTGATGTAAGCCTCATTGAGAGAGGAATCAAGACTCCCCCCCTTCGGAGAGTGTTGAAAAAACGGGCCATGTACGGGGCAAGCGTAGGGGCAAACGCTTTATAGTAGGGTATCGAAAAACCATCCGGGCCAGGGGCTGAATGCATTTTCAAATTTTTAATCACCGCGCACACCTCATCTGCTGAAATGGGCGAGTCCATCCTAGATTTGTGTATGTCTTCTAAAGATGGGATCGGGAGGGTATCAAGGAATTTGTTAATCTCTGCAGGGGATGGGCTATGAGTACCGCTGTACAATGATGTGTAAAAGTTGTGGAATTCGTGCATAATGCGCTGGGGGTTCTGTGACATGGAGCCGCCTTGGATTCTGATTTTGGGGAGTGCCGGGGTTCGGAGCTTAGGTGTCAATCTCTTGGCCAACATGGAACCAATATTATCACCCTGATAGTAGAATCTGGCTCTATTCCAGCGCAGCCATTTTTCGGCTTTGGTGGTTAGGGCCAAGTTCAAAGCCACTCTAGCAGCATCTAGTTTGGGAATGGGGACAGAACTTGGGTTCTTTTTATGTTGCTTGGCTAATTTGGAGTATTCCTTGTCTAGATTTTCAATATTAGCTTTGTTTGTTTTGTTGATCTGGGAAGAAAGTTGTATAAGTTGACCCCTAATTACCGCCTTATGGGCAGCCCACAGGCAAGTATCCTCTATGTCAGGTGTGTCATTCGTGTCAAAGTATTGGAGGATATTTCGTTCGATGTCTTGAACCCTAGCGGGATCACTCAGAATAGACTCATTAAGTCGCCAACGTCTACACGGCCTGTGGTTAGCAGGACGAGAGAGGGACAAAACTACCATTGAGTGATCCGACCAGACCACCTCTTTAATACTAGCCCTTGTAGCCAGAGGAATAGATGCAGATTCAACAAGAATGTGGTCTATCCGGGAGAAGGAGCCGTGAGGGTTAGAATAGTGCGTGAAATCTCTTAGAGTCGGATTCCCTTCTCTCCAGATGTCAACCAAACCTCGCCGAAAGAGCAACTTGGTTATACGTAGGCTTTGATTAGTGGGTCTGGTCAGGCATTTGCCAGGAGGGCGCGATTTGTCTAATCCCTGGTCAAATGCGGTGTTAGAGTCCCCTCCGAAAACGACAGTACCCTCCAGTAATGGCGATAAAGTGGAGAGCATACGGTTGAAAAAAGTTAGCTGGCCCTTGTTGGGGGCATAGTAAGATACTAATGAGTACAATTTTCCATCAAGATCACCCACTAATAACAAGAACCTACCCTCCGTGTCCTTGAATTCAGATTTCAGTGTAAATTTGCAGCGTTTAGAGACAAAGATGCCCACTCCCCTAGTTTTATCCTCTGCATTGGCCAGGTAAAATAGGGGGAATTTAGAATGTAGAGGTACTGAAATACTTTGCGACGTTTAAGAGGAGAGTTCAACCCCTGGGAATTGTGTGAAATTATTTTGAGTGGAGAAAGTGGAGGCAAGGGCGTATCAGCCATTGAGCAGAGAGGGAGGACCGCCATAGAAAGCAAAAGCACTTACCCTGAAGATTCCACTGAGCCCAAGCCTCATTACATACCATGGAAGTAGCCCCGGAGGGGGATGAATGTTTAGTTGAGATGACCCTCTGGCGACTCCTGCAACGATAAAGGAAGAATAAATACAGATGGAAGGAAGAAAAGAGAGAAGGAAAAATAGAAAGTCGGGTGACAAGAGAGCCAACCGTAGAGTGGAGGGGACAGGGTCCCCCACATGCAACGACAAAACATACACACAAAACGTCCCGTCAAAAAATAGGGACAAGGTTTGTCCAGAAACTAGGGCCAAAAAGCCCCAGTAAGCCAGACAAATGGGGGGTGAATGAGCACCGCCGCAGCAGGCAGGCCCCAACCATTATGGAAAACCATAAAACATACAAAAAATAAGCTTATATATGGCACCTATACAACCAAGGCCCCCGTGCCTCCACTATCATCAATAAGTTGGGATGAGTTAAGATGGAGGGGGGAGGACCGAGAGCCCGTTATTTAGTAAAAAATGCGTAAAAACCAACAAATAAAAATGTATGGAATATGTACGAATAGAATTACATATAACACCTGAAACTTAGAAGAATTGAAAGTCACGGACATCTGGTAGGTGGAAGGGTAAAAATAAACAACGAGAAAAATCACCGGCAGCAAGGAGGGGCAAGGATAGGGGCAACTAATAAGACCCCATGTGACAGCAAGGGGGAAAAATAAAAGGACAAAACTCAATCCCCCCCCCCCCCCCCCCAAAAATAAGCATGAGAAGGAGATGGGTCATGGGTAGTAACAATGGAAAGTCCCAAGGAGGGTGCACGGCCTAGTTACTCTCTAATGTCCACCACATGTCCACTGTGGATGAGTGTAGCAGTAGTGGACTGAGGAAAGGGTCAGGACCCAAGGCACAAGTGGGGTGGCAGTTGCTCCCAGGGAGCATCTGAGAGGTTACAAAGTGCATGAAGAACTTGTGGATGGTGCTCTCAGGGGGGTCCGGTTTCCTTAGATTTCTTGGATCGTACAGTCTCCCACACTGGAGGCAGAGGGCTGGTGGGCAGTTGTCTCTTGGCAGACTGTAGCGTGTTTCCTTGAGGAGTGGGATTTGGAGTCTGGTTGATGAGGCCTAGCTGCAGCAGGAGTTTTTCCCCTTCATGCAGGGAACCAAAAGTGTAGGCTTTGCTTCTCCAAACAAATTTGAGCTGGAATGGAAAGAGCCACCAATACTTGATTTCTTTGTCCATCAGGACTTGAAGCAGAGGTTTCAAGGTTCTCCTTTTTTGGATAGTAGACGGGGATAAGTCAGCGAAGATCTGCAGATGATGCCCTTGAAAAATGATCTTCGGTAAGGATCTCGATTTGCGCATGATTTCCTCTTTGACCGAATAAAAGTGGGGTTTAACCACAATGTCTCGGGGGAGCCCATCCACTCTAGGAGGTCTGAGGGCTCTGTCCAATTCCAGTCGGTGGTTCGGGATCTCCGGAATTAGGGTTTTGATGAGGGAAGAGACCACCTCAGGAACATCTTTGTAGGATTCAGGGAGCCCCCTGACCCTAAAATTGTACCTTCGATTTCTATTTTCGAGATCGTCTATTTTAGCTTGTGCCGTCTCCAGCTGTTCTTGTAAAGTCTGTATGCAAGCCGTGTTTTGATTGGTCCTGGTAATAGTGGTTTCCAAATTAGACTCAATTATTTCAATGCGGGAGCCTATATGTTGAAGGTCAGCCTTGATATCACTTGTAATCTTGTGTGCCGTTATGTTCAGGAGATCAGCAAACTTAGTAAAATGTTCAGACACATTCAGGTTGTGAGGTAGGCCTGAAGCCTCAGGCTGTAGTGAGGGATGTGACTGAGGTGGACCAGCCTCCATGGGTGAGAGACCCATGTCAGCCAGGGTATGCTCCAGGAGGGATGCTGTGGAAGCAGGAGAGGTGGCTCCCAGGGGAGGGAAGTCAGCTAAGGGGTCCGGTGCCAGTAAGGACGGGGATGCCACTGTATGTAGTCTAGGCGAGCGCGCTGGGCCTGGGCAGCTCGGATCCTCCGCCATCTTGGCCGTTTCTGACAGGGACACAGTGGCTTCAAATGCGGGCTTCAGATTCCTCCTTACCGCTCCCGCGTACATCGGGGGTGTCCCTGGGGCTTCCGCTTGCCTTGTGGATACTTTTCAGGCGATTATTGCTGCGTGGGGTGCTGGGATAGAGGCCGGAGCTGCTACGGCGGGACGGAGCTCTCAGACTACACGTCCATCTTAGGAGCCTCCACGCATGCGCCCCGATACTTTTTTTTTTAATGTCATGTGACAGTTTGATTGATGGGCACTGATATGTGGTACTGACCAATGGGGACTGATAGGTGGCACTGATAGGTGACACTTTTGGGCACTGATAGGTGACATTGACAGGTGGCTGGCACTGATAGGTGGCACTGATAGATGACACCGACAAGTGGCTAGCACTGATAGATGGCACTTATGGGCACTGAGAGTTGGCTGGCACTGAAATGCAGCAATAAATGACATGAGGAAATGATTTATTTTTGAAATGCTGTGCTGTGAAGCCCATCTTGGTACACCCTGCCGCAGTAAGCAGCAGCAGACATCTTGTTACACCCAGCTGGGCAAGGTGTAACAAGATGTCCGCTGCTGGCTTACTACAGCCGAGTGCAGGGTGTACCAAGATGGGCGTCGGGATGTTCAACCGCCGACGTCTTTCTCTGATGTCTCTCTCTCTCTGCTGTCTCTTTCTCTCTGCTGTCTCTTTCTCTCTGCTGTCCCTTTCTCTCTGCTGTCCCTTTCTCTCTGTTGTTCCTCTTTTTCTCTCTGGTGTCTCTCTGTCTCTCTCTCTGATGTCTTTATTTGATTTCTCAGGTACAGAGCAGCAGAAGACATGCCCCCTTCACACACGCCCCCTTGTAATGTGTCTCATTAGACAGACTGACTTCACCCGCCCTCTCTGTCCACCCGCTGACTCCACCCACCGGCTAACTCCGCCCACCCTCTACGCCCACCAGCTGACTCTGCCCGCCCTCTCCGCCCACCAGCTGACTCTGCCCGCCCTCTCCGTCCACCAGCTGACTCTGCCCACCCTCTCTGTCCACCAGCTGACTCTGCCCGCCCTCTTTGTCCACCAGCTGACTCCGCCCACCCTCTCCATCCACCAGCTGACTCTGCCTACCCTCTCAATCCACCAGCTGACTCCGCCTACCCTCTCCGTCCACCAGCTGACTCCGCCCACCCTCTCTGTCCACCAGCTGACTCCGCCCGCCCTCTCCGTCCACCAGCTGACTCTGCCCGCCCTCTCCATCCACCAGCTGACTCTGCCCACCCTCTCTGTCCACCAGCTGACTCTGCCTGCCCTCTTCGTCCACCAGCTGACTCCGCCCACCCTCTCCATCCACCAGCTGACTCTGCCCACCCTCTCCATCCACCAGCTGACTCCGCCCACCCTCTCCATCCACCAGCTGACTCCGCCCACCCTCTTCGTCCACCAGCTGACTCCGCCCGCCCTCTCCGTCCACCAGCTGACTCCGCTCGCCCTCTCCATCCACCAGCTGACTCTGCCCGCCGACCACTTCATGTTGAAGTGTAGAGGAGAACCGCACACAGCTTTCTATCTAGTGCCAGCAAACAGATCCTCCCACCAACCTTGTATATATAAGAATAAAGTTCCACTGGTCACTGCACTAAAAATGTGTTGCTTTATTATATCAAATCTTTGGAAAAAGATTACAAAGCAAGTAGAGTTATTCCAGACAAAATCATTACAATCATCTGTTCAGACAAAGATTATGTTTCGGGCTTATTTATTCATGCCCTTCCTTAGATCAGTCAGAACACACAACAGATGTGTTCAACATTATCAGACCTCTATAATTCTACTCATAATATTCATCCAGCCTCACCCTGTGTAGGAGGACGTCACCCCTCCCCCATCCACATTCCTCTCCAGTGTCAGAGACTTTCAGGTTAGTTTGTCTTCTGCTGTCAGCGATGGCGTCTGGTGATCTGAGAGCTGAGTTGGAATGTTCCTTCTGTCTGAACATTTATACGGATCCTGTAACCCTGAGATGTGGTCACAACTTCTGCCGGGTCTGTATTGATGGTGTGCTGGATACACAGGAGGGGTCTGGAGGATATTCCTGTCCTGAATGTAGAGAGAAGTTTCAGGAGCGTCCTGCACTGCAGAGGAACATAACACTACGTAACATAGCAGAGACTTTCCTGTCTACTCAGCCAGATCAAGAGGAGTCCGGGGTCTTCTGTACTTACTGTGTGGACTATCCTGTACCTGCTGTTAGATCCTGTCTGCTCTGTGAGGTTTCTCTGTGTGATAGACACCTGAGAGTCCACAAAAAGTCCCCAGAACACGTCTTATGTGACCCCACCTTGTCCATGGAGAGCAGGAAATGCTCCGTCCATAAGAAGATCCTGGAGTATTACTGCACTGAGGATGAGACCTGTATCTGTGTGTCCTGCAGTTTGGCTGGAGAACATCGGGGACACCAGGTGGAGACACTGGATGAGGCTTCTGAGAAGAAGAAGAAGACACTGAGGAATGTTCAGCAGAAACTTCTGACAAAGAGAGAGGAGACGGAGGAAAGAGTCCAGAGTCTGCAGGAACACAGGAGGAAAGTAGAAAAAGAAGCAGCTGGTGAAACCGAGAGAGTCACTGCCCTGTTTACAGATCTCAGGAGACATCTGGAAGACCTGGAGAAGAGAGCCCTGAGGGACATCTCCGGGAGGGCAGAGCGGATCTCCATCTCCATCCGGGATCTGGAAATAAAGAAGGAGGAGCTGTCCAGGAAGTTGCGTCACATTGAGGAGCTGTGTAACGTGACGGATCCACTGACTGTCTTACAGGAATCAGACACAGGTGACTTGTGTGATACTGAGGATGGAGATAATGAGGACAGAGAGAGACATGAGGAGCTCCTCCATGATGGAGGGGGTCTGGGTGTGGCGGGGGTCTTACACACATTATCTGATATAATAACAGAGGTAAATGTATACTTCTATATACAGGGAGCTGCAGACATATTACTGGATGTAAACACAGCTGATAATTGTCTACAGATATCAGATGACAGGAAAACTGTATCCAGGTCAGATAGAAACCAGAATTACCCAGAAACACCAGAGAGATTCCAGGATTGTTATCCTCAGGTGATGAGCAGTCAGAGTTTCTCCTCAGGGAGACATTACTGGGAAGTGGATGTCGGGGGGTCAGATGGATGGAGAGTCGGGATGTGTTACCCCAGTATAGAGAGGAGAGGGGGGGAGGCATTCATTGGAGATAATAAGAAGTCCTGGGCATTGGACAGGTATTGCAATCAGTATTATGTGGTATATGACAGAAATCATATCTTCTTCCCCACCAATCCCTCCAGTAACAGAGTCAGGATAGATCTGGATTATGAGGCCGGGCAGATCTCCTTTTATGATCTGTGTGACCCGATCCGACACCTCTACACCTTCACCACCACCTTCACTGAGCCCCTCCATGCTGTGTTATGTGTAGGGGGAGGTTGTATAAAGATATGTGGGGGGAGGCGGGAGATGTGAGAACTCCGCCCACAGTCTGGTGACGTCAGACAAAGGAAGGGAATATATTTAATATTCATCCAATAGTATATAGCAGTGGGCGGGGCTTCCTGCAAGTTTTTCTACTATAAATAAATGTGAGATTTCTTACTGATCGCTGTGATTGGGTAGAATATCTGTCCAATTATTGCAGTAACAATAACATGTTCCTATTGGTCAGTAAGGATGGTTGTGGCCTATCTATCTGTCTATCTATCCCATAACAAACTTAAAGCGGAGGTCCACCCTAAAATGGACCTTCCGCTCATCAGATTCCTCCCCCCCTCCGGCGCTACAATTGGCACCTTTCAGGGGGGAGGGGGTGCAGTTACCTGGATAATCCAGGTAACTGCACCCACTTCCGGGCTAGCTCTCTGCGGAAAGGGGCGTACGTTACGCCCCTTTCCGCAAGCGCCCGCCCCCTTCAGCAAGTGCCCCGCTGCCTGTTGGGAAACACACAGCTCCCAGAGGCAGCGGGGACCGTCCTCATTGCGCAGCGCGGCTCGCACATGCGCAGTAGGGAACCGGGAAATGAAGCCGAAAGGCTCCATTTCCTGATTCCCATACCCAAGATGGCGGCGGCAGGACCCGACAGACGACCTAGCGATCGGCTTCGGGTGCCGACATCGCGGGCGCGCTGGACAGGTAAGTGTCACTATTTTAAAAGCCAGCAGCTGCAGTATTTGTAGCTGCTGGCTTTTAAAAAAAAAAAAAAAAAAACGCGGAGTCCCGGTGGACTCCCGCTTTAAATAATGCATTATAACTTGTAAGCAGAAAATATCAGTGTGCAACTTCAGTCATCTCTCCCTCTCCCCTCTCCCTCTTCTCTCCCCTCCTCGCTCCCCTCCCCCACATGTGGTCCCTCTGTGTGGGGGGGGGGAACCATGATCAGACAGAGGGGGGGTGGGGTCACTGTGATGGGATAGGATGGGGTCACCTCTCCTCTCTGCCCCTCCCCCTCCTCCTCCATGCAATCTATACTACAAAGAGGTGGAAATAAATGGAACAATCTGAGAGGAAATGTATGAAGACGTCATCTAGAGATTTATTACTGGAAGAAAAAATGTGATCAGAGAGCCCAGACTGTTTTTAGGCAGAGTGGGTCAGGATTAGATCCCCTGTCAGGTTTTTTCTTCTATCCGGGGCTCCATTACAGAGATTTCCCCTCACTTCCTGTCCCGGTGACAACATTTATCTAGACAGGAAATGAGGGGAACTCTCCAACAGGAACACAGACTGAAATAAGAATGATATGTTTGCACTGCGATCTGCGAAGCAATCTGGGGGAGTCATTAACTTTCCATTGACCCCCCCGCAGCGGTTCTCAGATGTCAGTGTGACCGTCCGGTGATTGAGGTGTGATGAGGGAACCCGCACAGGAATCGCACTGGTTCCCGCATCCCACAAGTCTCATCCCAGCCTAAGGCTCCATTCACACCTATGCGGGGGGCTTTTCAGCCTTTCTGATGTGCTTTTTGCTATGCTTTCCGCAGGTTTTTTACAGCGATTTGCCCTTTGTGTTTTTTTTCCTAATTTTTTTTTAGATAGTTTGCTGTTTGGGGCAGATTTAAAAATGTAAATTGTGGAAAAATTGAAGTAAAAACGCACTACATGCTTTTCTGCAGCCTCTCCATTGAAGTCTATTGAACCATAAAAAGCAAAAACCTTTTTGCGTTGAAGGCTCCATTCCCTTCAATGTGTTTTTTCATTTTTTTTTTTTAACATGGATCCCTATGGAACACGTTCACATCAATGCATATTTCCTGATTATTATTAATACATGTACAATGAGTTTATTCTACTGATTATTTTATTGTGTGAAGAAATAGAAATGAATAATAGATCTACAAATAGAAAGAGATGAAAATTGATGGAAAAATCTCAGAGGAAATATATGAAGAAATGATCCCGAGATTTACTAATGAAAGAAATAATGGGATTTATCACTAATATAATGATATCACTATAATAATGTATGATTACTAGAACTGGAATGTGTCCCCAATATAATGTGTCCCCATAGAATGGATCACCAATAGAATTCTATGGGATCTCTTTTATAATGGATCCTAATATAATGTATCATGTGATGGTGTATTATAATCACTAGATGTGTCCTGGTGATGGGGGAGAATTAGGAAATGAAATGTTAATGTGAAATAAAGATTCTTTATGAAATCAATACTATCATTATTATTATAGCGGTATTAAACCCGCTGAATTTTTTTAATTTTTTTTTTCATACCTGTAAGGGAAAAGGCATAATGAACCTTATGATGACATGTTCCCTTGTCGTGAGCTCCGGGTATCGCGGCTCTGGCGCTGTGAGTGGCCGGAACAGTGATAGCGTCACTCCTGTGCATGCGCGCGGGAGATTTCTTTCCGGCAGGGTCCGGCGTCTGCCGGGCTTCAAGCCGAGAAACCCCTGTGCGCATGCGCCGCTGCAATCAGTGGCTCATTGCCAGGGGAATATCTCCTAAACCGTACAGATTTAGGAGATATTTTTTTTTTTACCTACAGGTAAGCCTTATTATAGGCTTACTTGTAGGTAAGTGCTCATGCACACGGACGTTTTAAAAAACTGGCTACAAAGCTAGCTCCGACGCCTGGAAAAATCGTCGTTAAAAACGTGATTTTTACCGCGTTTTGCATTGGCGTTTTTGCACGTTTTTGCGCGTTTTTTAGCGTTAGCGTTAAGTAGCATTTTTTAAGAAACACATCTCTTGGCTATAGCACTCAGAAAACAAAGAAAATATGTTGCGCGTTTATGCGCGTTTATGCGCGTTTTACCGCGGTTCGCGTTTTTACAGCTCTAGCTCCACGCCACGGAACGCACTGGTCCTGGGTTTTTTTTACAGCTTAAAAACGCCTATGCCATTTGCAGCTCAAAAACGCCTAGGTGGGCATGAAGCCATAGACTAACATGGACAGCCGTTTTTAAGCTGCAAAAAAAGCTCAAAAAAGCGGCTGTAAAAACGTCCGTGTGCATGAGGCCTAAAAGTAAAAAAATTGACTATACAACCGCATTAATATTGTTATTATTCAGGGTTTATATAGAGCCTACAGTTTATGCAGTGCTTTACAACATGAAGGCAGACATTCCAATTAGAGTGTAATACCGGAGGAATCAGAGAGCCCTGCTCCTTAGAGCTTACAATCTAGAAGGGAGAGTCAAGAGAGACAAAAGGTAATAACTGTGGGGGATGGGCTGATGGAGAAAATAAATGTACAGTTATTAGGTGGGGGTAGGGTAGGCTTCTCTGAAGAGTTTTCATGGATCGGGTGAAAGTGGAGCGAGTAGGAGAAAGTCAGACCGATGTGGGTAGCGAGTTCCATAGGATGGGAGAGGCTCTGAAGAGGTCCTGGAGGTGAGCATGGGAGAAGGTAATGAGGGAGTTAGAGAGCAGGAGGTCTTGCAAGGAACAAAGTGAACGGTTTGGTTGGTATTTTGAGACTAGCTTAGTGATGTAGCTGGGGGCCAGGTTGTGGATGGCTTTGTAAGTTAGTGTTAGTATCTTGGGGCAGGACAGGGATGAGATTTTGTCATAGAGGTGTTCAGTAGCAGAGCAGAGAAGAAAAGGGTTAATGTGGTGAAGATTTCTACGGGTAACTGTTAGGCAGTTGGAGGGGAGGAGACAGAAGACAGGGAGAGAGCGAGTGCATAGGTAGGAGAACACAAGGTCGGGAGTATTGCCTTCGGAGTGAGTAGAAGCCTGTATCTATTGCTTCAGGTCAAAGGAGGAGGTTAGACTGAGCAGTTTAGAAGCAGCAGTAGTATTAGAAATTAACCGGGATATTGAAGTCCCCGAGAATGATTGTGGGAATTTCAGAAGAAAGTAGGATAACCAGGCCGAGAAGACATCAAGGAAGGTTGATACCGGTCCAGGGGGTCGATAGATCACATCAATTCTTAGAGAAACGGGAGAAAATATACCAATACAATGTGCCTCAAATGAGGAGTGTCAGAGAGGGAGGTTGGTGAAGTACCTGATAAGTGCTGAAGCATTCCCACTCTGCCTCCCTTCCACCCACTGAGTCTGGGGGAGTGAGTCCAAATAAAGCCAATGGGAGAGGGAAGCAGGAGAAGCAGTGTCAGATTCATGAAGCCAGGATTCTGTAATGGCGAGTAGGTTAAATTAATTTGTGATAAAGAGGTCATGAACAGAGGCGAGTTTGTTGCAGACAGAGCGGGCGTTTCAGAGGGCACAGGAGAAGGGAAGGCTGGTTTTAGGAAGAAGAGGAATGTGAATTGGGGCTGCTGCCAGAGGGTGTAGGGTGATGGGAGCATTGGGCACAGTTAAATGATGGAGGCCCGGGGTTTGGGGATATATCTCCAGAAGTTAGGAGAAGTAGAAGGATGAGGGAGTGAAAGAGTTGGTAGGAGCAGTATAAGGGAGAGGACAGGAGGGAGGGTAATATATACAGGTTGCAGAGTGGAGAAGAGGGGTGATGGAAAGAGAGGTGTTTAGTTTGCAAACATTTGCAAATACATTAGTAATCTACAGAGTTCCATCAAGGCACCCCAATATTTTCTGTAGTCATAACCCATCTAATGACGAGCCTCCACTGTGGGAGCACGTGTATTATAATAAATAGGCAGAGGGCAGGTGAGCCTGGAGGGAGCCCACCCCCTCTTTAAAGGCACAGGGGTGCATACCCCCAACATAGACAGGACCCCTCAGACATGACAACAATTTGCTCACAATTTTATACTTTTAGAGATTGCGATGAATTTGCCACCCTCCCAGCCTCTCAAATTTAATTGAAGGGTATGGCCAATGCATCTTACCTAATTAACCACCTTCCTTCCGGACACTTTTTATAAACAGCCAGATGGTTCACTCCTAGGGGCGGGAGAGCTCTCGTTGCTTGTGCACACCCTCTAATGCAGGCAGCAGTGCATGCTGTGTCCTTCAGAAACAATGAGCCTGTACCATGTGATCACTGAAACCAACATAGCTGTCTTTATCGTGAGGCAAATGGGGAGGCTTCCCCAGGCCCAGTCACTGTTTTCAGTCCCAAAACAGCTGCCCCTGGAGCCCACACTGCCTGAATATTGGGGTCTGTCCCACACCCCGCAATGCCACTGTCTTTGAGGCAGCAGTAGTCCACAGAGAGCAGAGGAGGGGTGGGACGGGAGCACTACTGACTCTCAGAACCCACCCCGATGCAGTCTGTGTGGTCGGGAGAAGGCTGAGGCTGCAGGTGCAACTAAGAAATGGGTCGAGTTTGGAGTAGGAGCCGCAGCGCTGATATCCCCAGAGCGGGGATGGGATGTGGAGTGAGCTGGCTGGCAGGTAGGTCCTGGCTGTCTGTGGATTGTCTGATGAGGCTGCACTGATAAACTACATTGATGGACACTGATTGGCTGCACTGATGGGCACTAATGAGGTGACACAGATGGTCACAGAAAGGTTGCACTGATGGACATTGATGAGCTGCACGGATGGACACTAATAGGCTGCAATGATGGACACTGATGGTCGGCACTGATAGGCTGCACGGATAGAAACTGATCGGACACTTATGGGTTGCATTGATAGACATGGATGAGGTGGCACTGATGGACACTGATAGGCTGCACTGAGTTCCACTGATAGGCTGCACTGATGGGCACTGATGAGTTGGCACAGATGGACACTGATGGGCTGCACTTGTGGGCACAGATTGGCACTGATAGGCTGCACTGGTGAACAATGAGGTGGCATATGGTCACTGATGGGCTGCACTGGTGGGCACTGTGGAGGCTGCAGTTATAGACACTGATAGGCTGCACTGGTGGGCACTGATGAGGTGGCGATGATGAGCACTGATGAGGTGGCACTGATGGACACTGATGGGCTGCACTGATGGATACTGATGGGCTGCACTGGTTGACACTAGTGAGGTGGAACTGAAGGGCACTGATGGACTGCACTGGTGGGCAATGATGGGCACTGATGAGGCTTCATTGATAGGCTGCACTGGTGGGCACTTATTTACACTGATTGGTACTGATGGGCTTTACTGATGAGGCTGCACTAATGGGATTGCACTGATGGGCACTGATGACGCTGGACTAATGGGCACTGATAGGTTGCACTGATGACGCTGCAATACCCTGCTAATACTCTGCAATACCCTGCCAATACTCTGCAGTACTCACCCTGCCAATACTCTGCAATACATACCCTGCCAATACTCTGCAATACTTACTCTGCCAATATTCTGCCATACATTCTCTGCCAATACTCTGCAATACATACCCTGCCAATACTCTGCAATACCCTGCCAATACTCTGCAATACCCTGCCAATACTCTGCAATACATACCCTGCCAATACTCTGCAGTACTCATCCTACCAATACTCTGCAATACATACTCTGCCAATACTCTGCAATACTTACTCTGCCAATACTCTGCCATACTTACCCTGCCAATACTCTGCAATGCTTACTCTGCCAATACTCTGCAATACTTACCCTGCCAATACTCTGCAATACTTAGTCTGCAATACCCTGCCAATACTTACTCTGCCAATACTTACTCTGCAATACTTACCCTGCCAATACTCTGCAGTACTCACCCTGCCAATACTCTGCAGTACTCACCCTGCCAATACTCTGCAATACATACCCTGCCAGTACTCTGCAATACTTACTCTGCCAATACTCTGCAATACTTACTCTGCCAATGCTCACTCTGCCATACTTACTTATATTTCTTTCAATTTCATACCTGGGGGGGGGGGGTGTCTATAGTATGCCTGTAAAGGGGTGCATGTTTGCCGTGTTTACAACAGTCTGAGTGCAAAATGACATTTCTAAAGGAAAACAAAGTCATTTAAAAGTACTAGCAGCTATTAATGAATTGTCAGGTCTCTGCAATATACATAAAAGTCATTGGAAAAACGGGATGGGGTTCCAACATAGCCCATTACCAGGCCCTTTGAGTTGCGTTGAGTTGAAAGGAATCTTAATATACTGTGGTCTTACCCACAGTCAATACCCTGTCCATACTCTGCAATACCCTGCCAATACTCTGCAATACATACCCTGCCAATACTCTGCAATACCCTGCCAATACTCTGCAATACATACCCTGCCAATACTCTGCAATACATACCCTTGCCAATACCCACCCACACCTAACTGTATTTTCATTTTCTCCATCAGCTCATCCCCCCACAGTTAAAACCTTTTGTTTCAACTTGACCCTCCCTTCTAGATTGTAAGCTCTAACGAGCAGGGCCCTCTGATCCCTCCTGTATCGATTTGTATTGTAAGTGTACTGTCTGCCCTCATATTGTAAAGCGCTGCGCAAACTGTTGGCGCTATATAAATCCTGAATAATAATAATAATAATAATAATAATACTCTGCAATACTTACTCTGCCAATACTCTGCCATACTTACTCTGCCAATACTCTGCAATACATACCCTGCCAATACTCTGCAGTACTCACCCTGCCAATACTTTGCAATACATACCCTGCCAATACTCTGCAATACTTACTCTGCCAATACTCTGCCATACTTACTCTGCCAATACTCTGCAATACTTACCCTGCCAATACTCTGCAATACTTACTCTGCCAATACTCTGCAATACTTACCCTGCCAATACTCTGCAATACTTACTCTGCAATACCCAATGCCAATACTTACTCTGCAATACTTACCCTGCAAATACTCTGCAGTACTCACCCTGCCAATACTCTGCAGTACTCACCCTGCCAATACTCTGCAATACATACCCTGACAATACTCTGCAATACCCTGACAATACCCTGCAATACCCTGCCAATTCTCTGCAATACCCTGTCAATACTCTGCAATACCCTGCCAATACTCTGCAATACATACCCTGCCAATACTCTGCAATACATACCCTGCCAATACTCTGCAATACCCTGCTAATACTCTGCAATACCCTGCCAATACTCTGCAGTACTCACCCTGCCAATAATCTGCAATACATACCCTGCCAATACTCTGCAATACTTACTCGGCCAATACTCTGCCATACTTACTTTGCCAATACTCTGCAATACATACCCTGCCAATACTCTGCAATACCCTGCCAATACTCTGCCAATACTCTGCAATACATACCCTGCCAATACTCTGCAGTACTCATCCTGCCAATACTCTGCAATACATACCCTGCCAATACTTTGCAATACTTACTCTGCCAATACTCTGCCATACTTACCATGCCAATACTCTGCAATGCTTACTCTGCCAATACTCTGCAATACTTACCCTGCCAATACTCTGCAATACTTACTCTGCAATACCATGCCAATACTTACTCTGCCAATACTTACTCTGCAATACTTACCCTGCCAATACTCTACAGTACTCACCCTGCCAATACTCTGCAGTACTCACCCTGCCTATACTCTGCAATACATACCCTGCCAGTACTCTGCAATACTTACTCTGCCAATACTCTGCAATACTTACTCTGCCAATACTTACTCTGCCATACTTACTTATATTTCTTTCAATTTCGTACCTGGGGGGTGTCTATAGTATGCCTGTAAAGGGGCACATGTTTGCCGTGTTTACAACAGTCTGAGTGCAAAATGACATTTCTAAAGGAAAACAAAGTCATTTAAAAGTACTAGCAGCTATTAATGAATTGTCAGGTCTCTGCAATATACATAAAAGTCATTGGAAAAACGGGATGGGGTTCCAACATCGCCCATTACCAGGTCCTTTGAGTTGAGTTGAGTTGAAAGGAATCTTAATATACTGTGGTCTTACCCACAGTCAATACCCTGTCCATACTCTGCAATACCCTGCCAATACTCTGCAATACATACCCTGCCAATACTCTGCAATACCCTGCCAATACTCTGCAATACATACCCTGCCAATACTCTGCAATAAATACCCTTGCCAATACTCTGCAATTCTTACTCTGCCAAAACTCTGCCATACTTACTCTGCCAATACTCTTCAATACATACCCTGCCAATACTCTGCAATACCCTGACAATACTCTGCAATACATACCCTGCCAATATTCTGCAGTACTCACCCTGCCAATACTCTGCAATACATACCCTGCCAATACTCTGAAATACTTACTCTGACAATACTCTGCAATACATACCCTGCCAATACTCTGAAATACCCTGCCAATACTCAGCAATACTTACTCTGACAATACTCTACAATACATACCCTGCCAATACTCTGAAATACCCTGCCAATACTCTGCAATACCCTAACCATACTCTGCAATACCCTGCCAGTGCCAATACTCTGCAATACCCAGCCAATACCCTGCAATACCCTGGCAATTCTCTGCAATACCCTGCCAATACTCTGCAATACATACCCTGACAATACTCTGCAATACCCTGACAATACTCTGCAATACCCTGCCAGTGCCAATACTCTGCAATATCCAGCCAATACCCTGCAATACCCTGCAATACCCTGCCAATTCTCTGCAATACCCTGTCAATACTCTGCAATACCCTGCCAATACTCTGCAATACATACCCTGCCAATACTCTGCAATACCCTGCTAATGCTCTGCAATACCCTGCCAACACTCTGCAGTACTCACCCTGCCAATACTGTGCAATACATACCCTGCCAATACTCTGCAATACTTACTCTGCCAATATTCTGCCATACATTCTCTGCCAATACTCTGCAATACATGCCCTGCCAATACTCTGCAATACCCTGCCAATACTCTGCAATACCCTGCCAATACTCTGCAATACATACCCTGCCAATACTCTGCAGTACTCATCCTACCAATACTCTGCAATACATACCCTGCCAATACTCTGCAATACTTACTCTGCCAATACTCTGCCATATTTACCCTGCCAATACTCTGCAATGCTTACTCTGCCAATACTCTGCAATACTTACCCTGCCAATACTCTGCAGTACTCACCCTGCCAATACTCTGCAGTACTCACCCTGCCAATACTCTGCAATACATACCCTGCCAGTACTCTGCAATACTTACTCTGCCAATACTCTGCAATACTTACTCTGCCAATACTTACTCTGCCATACTTACTTATATTTCTTTCAATTTCATACCTGGGGGGGGGGGGGTGTCTATAGTATGCCTGTAAAGGGGCGCATGTTTGCCGTGTCTACAACAGTCTGAGTGCAAAATGACATTTCTAAAGGAAAACAAAGTCATTTAAAAGTACTAGCAGCTATTAATGAATTGTCAGGTCTCTGCAATATATATAAAAGTCATTGGAAAAACGGGATGGGGTTCCAACATAGCCCATTACCAGGCCCTTTGAGTTGCGTTGAGTTGAAAGGAATCTTAATATACTGTGGTCTTACCCACAGTTAATACCCTGTCCATACTCTGCAATACCCTGCCAATACTCTGCAATACCCTGCCAATACTCTGCAATACATACCCTGCCAATACTCTGCAATACCCTGCCAATACTCTGCAATACATACCCTGCCAATACTCTGCAATAAATACCCTTGCCAATACTCTGCAATTCTTACTCTGCCAAAACTCTGCCATACTTACTCTGCCAATACTCTTCAATACATACACTGCCAATACTCTGCAATACCCTGACAATACTCTGCAATACATACCCTGCCAATATTCTGCAGTACTCACCCTGCCAATACTCTGCAATACATACCCTGCCAATACTCTGAAATACTTACTCTGACAATACTCTGCAATACATACCCTGCCAATACTCTGAAATACCCTGCCAATACTCTGCAATACTTACTCTGACAATACTCTGCAATACATACCCTGCCAATACTCTGAAATACCCTGCCAATACTCTGCAATACCCTAACCATACTCTGCAATACCCTGCCAGTGCCAATACTCTGCAATACCCAGCCAATACCCTGCAATACCCTGGCAATTCTCTGCAATACCCTGCCAATACTCTGCAATACATACCCTGACAATACTCTGCAATACCCTGACAATACTCTGCAATACCCTGCCAGTGCCAATACTCTGCAATACCCAGCCAATACCCTGCAATACCCTGCAATACCCTGCCAATTCTCTGCAATACCCTGTCAATACTCTGCAATACCCTGCCAATACTCTGCAATACCCTGCCAATACTCTGCAATACATACCCTGCCAATACTCTGCAATACATACCCTGCCAATACTCTGCAATACCCTGCTAATGCTCTGCAATACCCTGCCAACACTCTGCAGTACTCACCCTGCCAATACTCTGCAATACATACCCTGCCAATACTCTGCAATACTTACTCTGCCAATATTCTGCCATACATTCTCTGCCAATACTCTGCAATACATGCCCTGCCAATACTCTGCAATACCCTGCCAATACTCTGCAATACCCTGCCAATACTCTGCAATACATACCCTGCCAATACTCTGCAGTACTCATCCTACCAATACTCTGCAATACATACCCTGCTAATACTCTGCAATACTTACTCTGCCAATACTCTGCCATATTTACCCTGCCAATACTCTGCAATGCTTACTCTGCCAATACTCTGCAATACTTACCCTGCCAATACTCTGCAGTACTCGCCCTGCCAATACTCTGCAGTACTCACCCTGCCAATACTCTGCAATACATACCCTGCCAGTACTCTGCAATACTTACTCTGCCAATACTCTGCAATACTTACTCTGCCAATACTTACTCTGCCATACTTACTTATATTTCTTTCAATTTCATACCTGGGGTGGGGGGTGTCTATAGTATGCCTGTAAAGGGGCGCATGTTTGCCGTGTCTACAACAGTCTGAGTGCAAAATGACATTTCTAAAGGAAAACAAAGTCATTTAAAAGTACTAGCAGCTATTAATGAATTGTCAGGTCTCTGCAATATATATAAAAGTCATTGGAAAAACGGGATGGGGTTCCAACATAGCCCATTACCAGGCCCTTTGAGTTGCGTTGAGTTGAAAGGAATCTTAATATACTGTGGTCTTACCCACAGTCAATACCCTGTCCATACTCTGCAATACCCTGCCAATACTCTGCAATACCCTGACAATACTCTGCAATACATACCCTGCCAATACTCTGCAGTACTCACCCTGCCAATACTCTGCAATACATACCCTGCCAATACTCTGCAATACTTACTCTGCCAATACTCTGCCATACTTACTCTGCCAATACTCTGCAATACTTACCCTGCCAATACTCTGCAATACTTACTCTGCCAATACTCTGCAATACTTACCCTGCCAATACTCTGCAATACTTACTCTGCAATACCCTGCCAATACTTACTCTGCCAATACTTCCTCTGCAATACTTACCCTGCAAATACTCTGCAGTACTCACCCTGCCAATACTCTGCAGTACTCACCCTGCCAATACTCTGCAATACATACCCTGCCAATACTCTGCAATACTTACTCTGCCAATACTCTGCAATACTTACTCTGCCAATACTTACTCTGCAATACTTACCCTGCAAATACTCTGCAGTACTCACCCTGCCAATACTCTGCAGTACTCACCCTGCCAATACTCTGCAATACATACCCTGACAATGCTCTGCAATACCCTGACAATACTCTGCAATACCCTGCCAGTGCCAATACTCTGCAATACCCAGCCAATACCCTGCAATACCCTGCCAATTCTCTGCAATACCCTGTCAATACTCTGCAATACTGTAACGATCACTCGGGCGTTTCGGCCATACAGAGGAGACTTACCCGTAGGAACCTGTTGTGGAGAACCCGTCGTTTCCCCTTGACGCGCGCTAAAGCTAACGAACGCACTCGCGTCAACATGAAAGAGCGCGCGTACGCACGTGGGTCACGAACGGGCGCACGTCTACTCGCCGGGGCGCGCTGACCCGTCCTACGACCGTTTGGCGCCCTAAGGTCTTCTTAAGGTACTTGCTCCCTTCCATCCGTGCTGTCCAGTCTACAGCGTGTCCGTGACCTTGCTTCCTGTACCTGTACCTGTTACCTTGATTCCTGATACCCGGCTTGTTCTTTGACCCTGATCCGTTGCTGCCTGCCTACGACCTCTGCTTGTCTGACCACGTCTCTGCCTCATCCTCTTGTACCTTGCTGATCGCTTCCTGCTGACCCGGCCTGCACCTGACCCTGCTGTCCCTGCTTACCTGTTGGGGTTCCTGTATTTCCTGACGTCCACCTGCCTGCCAGTCTCCTCACTTGTGCCTGCCTGCTACAGTCAAGTACCATCAGCTCTACCTACTCGCTGTCGGTGCCCAGCTGCTTATCCGGACCGGTCCTATCTGCCAGGCACTTGTGCCCCCTGAACTTTTGAATACCTGTCTCCATCTCCAGGGGTTCATCAGCCAGGGGATACGAGGGGCCGCTCCCTGCATTCCAGGCTGAACTACTAGGTACGTGACAAATACACTGCCAATACTCTGCAATACATACCCTGCCAATACTCTGCAATACATACCCTGCCAATACTCTGCAATACCCTGCCAATACTCTGCAATACCCTGCCAATACTCTGCAATACTCTGCCAATACTCTGCAATACATACCCTGCCAATACTCTGCAGTACTCATCCTGCCAATACTCTGCAATACATACCCTGCCAATACTCTGCAATACTTACTCTGCCAATACTCTGCCATACTTACCCTGCCAATACTCTGCAATGCTTACTCTGCCAATACTCTGCAATACTTACCCTGCCAATACTCTGCAATACTTACTCTGCAATACCATGCCAATACTTACTCTGCCAATACTTACTCTGCAATACTTACCCTGCCAATACTCTGCAGTACTCAACCTGCCAATACTCTGCAGTACTCACCCTGCCAATACTCTGCAATACATACCCAGCCAATACTCTGCAATACTTACTCTGCCAATACTCTGCAATACTTACTCTGCCAATACTTACTCTGCCATACTTACTTATATTTCTTTCAATTTCGTACCTGGGGGGTGTCTACAGTATGCCTGTAAAGGGGCACATGTTTGCCGTGTTTACAACAGTCTGAGTGCAAAATGACATTTCTAAAGGAAAACAAAGTCATTTAAAAGTACTAGCAGCTATTAATGAATTGTCAGGTCTCTGCAATATACATAAAAGTCATTGGAAAAACGGGATGGGGTTCCAACATAGCCCATTACCAGCCCTTTGAGTTGCGTTGAGTTGAAAGGAATCTTAATATACTGTGGTCTTACCCACAGTCAATACCCTGCCCATACTCTGCAATACCCTGCCAATACTCTGCAATACATACTCTGCCAATACTCTGCAATACCCTGCCAATACTCTGCAATACATACCCTGCCAATACTCTGCAATACATACCTTTGCCAATACTCTGCAATACTTATTCTGCCAATACTCTGCCATACTTACTCTGCCAATACTCTTCAATACATACCCTGCCAATACTCTGCAATACATACCCTGCCAATACTCTGCAGTACTCACCCTGCCAATACTCTGCAATACATACCCTGCCAATATTCTGCAATACTTACTCTGCCAATACTCTGCCATACTTACTTTGCCAATACTCTGCAATACATACCCTGCCAATACTCTGCAGTACTCATCCTGCCAATACTCTGCAATACATACCCTGCCAATACTCTGCAATACTTACTCTGCCAATACTCTGCCATACTTACCCTGCCAATACTCTGCAATGCTTACTCTGCCAATACTCTGCAATACTTACCCTGCCAATACTCTGCAATACTTACTCTGCAATACCATGCCAATACTTACTCTGCCAATACTTACTCTGCAATACTTACCCTGCCAATACTCTGCAGTACTCACCCTGCCAATACTCTGCAGTACTCACCCTGCCTATACTCTGCAATACATACCCTGCCAGTACTCTGCAATACTTACTCTGCCAATACTCTGCAATACTTACTCTGCCAATACTTACTCTGCCATACTCACTTATATTTCTTTCAATTTCGTACCTGGGGGGTGTCTATAGTATGCCTGTAAAGGGGCACATGTTTGCCGTGTTTACAACAGTCTGAGTGCAAAATGACATTTCTAAAGGAAAACAAAGTCATTTAAAAGTACTAGCAGCTATTAATGAATTGTCAGGTCTCTGCAATATACATAAAAGTCATTGGAAAAACGGGATGGGGTTCCAACATAGCCCATTACCAGGCCCTTTGAGTTGAGTTGAGTTGAAAGGAATCTTAATATACTGTGGTCTTACCCACAGTCAATACCCTGTCCATACTCTGCAATACCCTGCCGATACTCTGCAATACATACCCTGCCAATACTCTGCAATACCCTGCCAATACTCTGCAATACATACCCTGCCAATACTCTGCAATACATACCCTTGCCAATACTCTGCAATACTTACTCTGCCAATACTCTGCCATACTTACTCTGCCAATACTCTTCAATACATACCCTGCCAATACTCTGCAATACCCTGCCAATACTCTGCAATACATACCCTGCCAATATTTTGCAGTACTCATCCTGCCAATACTCTGCAATACATACCCTGCCAATACTCTGCAATACTTACTCTGACAATACTCTGCAATACATACCCTGCCAATACTCTGAAATACCCTGCCAATACTCTGTAATACCCTAACAATACTCTGCAATACCCTGCCAGTGCCAATACTGTGCAATACCCAGCCAATACCCTGCAATACCCTGGCAATTCTCTGCAATACCCTGCCAATACTCTGCAATACATACCCTGACAATACTCTGCAATACCCTGACAATACTCTGCAATACCCTGCCAGTGCCAATACTCTGCAATACCCAGCCAATACCCTGCAATACCCTGCCAATTCTCTGCAATACCCTGTCAATACTCTGCAATACCCTGCCAATACTCTGCAATACATACCCTGCCAATACTCTGCAATACATACCCTGCCAATACTCTGCAATACCCTGCTAATACTCTGCAATACCCTGCCAATACTCTGCAGTACTCACCCTGCCAATACTCTGCAATACATACCCTGCCAATACTCTACAATACTTACTCTGCCAATATTCTGCCATACATTCTCTGCCAATACTCTGCAATACATACCCTGCCAATACTCTGCAATACCCTGCCAATACTCTGCAATACCCTGCCAATACTCTGCAATACATACCCTGCCAATAGTCTGCAGTACTCATCCTACCAATACTCTGCAATACATACCCTGCCAATACTCTGCAATACTTACTCTGCCAATACTCTGCCATACTTACCCTGCCAATACTCTGCAGTACTCACCTTGCCAATACTCTGCAGTACTCACCCTGCCAATACTCTGCAATACATACCCTGCCAGTACTCTGCAATACTTACTCTGCCAATACTTACTCTGCCATACTTACTTATATTTCTTTCAATTTCGTACCTGAAGGGGGGGGGGGGTGTCTATAGTATGCCTGTAAAGGGGCGCATGTTTGCCGTGTTTACAACAGTCTGAGTGCAAAATGACATTTCTAAAGGAAAACAAAGTCATTTAAAAGTACTAGCAGCTATTAATGAATTGTCAGGTCTCTGCAATATACATAAAAGTCATTGGAAAAACGGGATGGGGTTCCAACATCGCCCATTACCAGGTCCTTTGAGTTGAGTTGAGTTGAAAGGAATCTTAATATACTGTGGTCTTACCCACAGTCAATACCCTGTCCATACTCTGCAATACCCTGCCAATACTCTGCAATACATACCCTGCCAATACTCTGCAATATCCTGCCAATACTCTGCAATATATACCCTGCCAATACTCTGCAATACATACCCTTGCCAATACTCTGCAATACTTACTCTGCCAATACTCTGCCATACTTACTCGGCCAATACTCTTCAATACATAACCTGCCAATACTCTGCAATACCCTGACAATACTCTGCAATACATACCCTGCCAATACTCTGTAGTACTCACCCTGCCAATACTCTGCAATACATACCCTGCCAATACTCTGCAATACTTACTCTGCCAATACTCTGCCATACATACTCTGCCAATACTCTGCAATACTTACCCTGCCAATACTCTGCAATACTTACTCTGCAATACCCTGCCAATACTTACTCTGCCAATACTTACTCTGCAATACTTACCCTGCAAATACTCTGCAGTACTCACCCTGCCAATACTCTGCAGTACTCACCCTGCCAATACTCTGCAATACATACCCTGCCAATACTCTGCAATACTTACTCTGCCAATACTCTGCAATACTTACTCTGCCAATACTTACTCTGCAATACTTACCCTGCAAATACTCTGCAGTACTCACCCTGCCAATACTCTGCAGTACTCACCCTGCCAATACTCTGCAATACATACCCTGACAATATTCTGCAATACCCTGACAATACTCTGCAATACCCTGCCAGTGCCAATACTCTGCAATACCCTGCCAATACCCTGTCAATTCTCTGCAATACCCTGTCAATACTCTGCAATACCCTGACAATACTCTTCAATACATACCCTGCCAATACTCTGCAATACATACCCTGCCAATACTCTGCAATACCCTGCTAATACTCTGCAATACCCTGCCAATACTCTGCAGTACTCACACTGCCAATACTCTGCAATACATACCCTGCCAATACTCTGCAATACTTACTCTGCCAATACTCTGCCATACTTACTTTGCCAATACTCTGCAATACATACCCTGCCAATACTCTGCAGTACTCATCCTGCCAATACTCTGCAATACATACCCTGCCAATACTCTGCAATACTTACTCTGCCAATACTCTGCAATACTTACTCTGCAATACCATGCCAATACTTACTCTGCCAATACTTACTCTGCAATACTTACCCTGCCAATACTCTGCAGTACTCACCCTGCCAATACTCTGCAGTACTCACCCTGCCTATACTCTGCAATACATACCCTGCCAGTACTCTGCAATACTTACTCTGCCAATACTTACTCTGCCATACTCACTTATATTTCTTTCAATTTCGTACCTGGGGGGTGTCTATAGTATGCCTGTAAAGGGGCACATGTTTGCCGTGTTTACAACAGTCTGAGTGCAAAATGACATTTCTAAAGGAAAACAAAGTCATTTAAAAGTACTAGCAGCTATTAATGAATTGTCAGGTCTCTGCAATATACATAAAAGTCATTGGAAAAACGGGATGGGGTTCCAACATAGCCCATTACCAGGCCCTTTGAATTGAGTTGAGTTGAGTTGAAAGGAATCTTAATATACTGTGGTCTTACCCACAGTCAATACCCTGTCCATACTCTGCGATACCCTGCCAATACTCTGCAATACATACCCTGCCAATACTCTGCAATACATACCCTTGCCAATACTCTGCAATACTTACTCTGCCAATACTCTGCCATACTTACTCTGCCAATACTCTTCAATACATACCCTGCCAATACTCTGCAATACCCTGCCAATACTCTGCAATACATACCCTGCCAATATTTTGCAGTACTCACCCTGCCAATACTCTGCAATACATACCCTGCCAATACTCTGCAATACTTACTCTGACAATACTCTGCAATACATACCCTGCCAATACTCTGAAATACCCTGCCAATACTCTGCAATACCCTAACAATACTCTGCAATACCCTGCCAGTGCCAATACTCTGCAATACCCAGCCAATACCCTGCAATACCCTGGCAATTCTCTGCAATACCCTGCCAATACTCTGCAATACATACCCTGACAATACTCTGCAATACCCTGAAAATACTCTGCAATACCCTGCCAGTGCCAATACTCTGCAATACCCAGCCAATACCCTGCAATACCCTGCCAATTCTCTGCAATACCCTGTCAATAATCTGCAATACCCTTCCAATACTCTGCAATACATACCCTGCCAATACTCTGCAATACATACCCTGCCAATACTCTGCAATACCCTGCTAATACTCTGCAATACCCTGCCAATACTCTGCAGTACTCACCCTGCCAATACTCTGCAATACATACCCTGCCAATACTCTACAATACTTACTCTGCCAATATTCTGCCATACATTCTCTGCCAATACTCTGCAATACATACCCTGCCAATACTCTGCAATACCCTGCCAATACTCTGCAATACCCTGCCAATACTCTGCAATACATACCCTGCCAATAGTCTGCAGTACTCATCCTACCAATACTCTGCAATACATACCCTGCCAATACTCTGCAATACTTACTCTGCCAATACTCTGCCATACTTACCCTGCCAATACTCTGCAGTACTCACCTTGCCAATACTCTGCAGTACTCACCCTGCCAATACTCTGCAATACATACCCTGCCAGTACTCTGCAATACTTACTCTGCCAATACTTACTCTGCCATACTTACTTATATTTCTTTCAATTTCGTACCTGAAGGGGGGGGGGGGGGTGTCTATAGTATGCCTGTAAAGGGGCGCATGTTTGCCGTGTTTACAACAGTCTGAGTGCAAAATGACATTTCTAAAGGAAAACAAAGTCATTTAAAAGTACTAGCAGCTATTAATGAATTGTCAGGTCTCTGCAATATACATAAAAGTCATTGGAAAAACGGGATGGGGTTCCAACATCGCCCATTACCAGGTCCTTTGAGTTGAGTTGAGTTGAAAGGAATCTTAATATACTGTGGTCTTACCCACAGTCAATACCCTGTCCATACTCTGCAATACCCTGCCAATACTCTGCAATACATACCCTGCCAATACTCTGCAATATCCTGCCAATACTCTGCAATATATACCCTGCCAATACTCTGCAATACATACCCTTGCCAATACTCTGCAATACTTACTCTGCCAATACTCTGCCATACTTACTCGGCCAATACTCTTCAATACATAACCTGCCAATACTCTGCAATACCCTGACAATACTCTGCAATACATACCCTGCCAATACTCTGTAGTACTCACCCTGCCAATACTCTGCAATACATACCCTGCCAATACTCTGCAATACTTACTCTGCCAATACTCTGCCATACATACTCTGCCAATACTCTGCAATACTTACCCTGCCAATACTCTGCAATACTTACTCTGCAATACCCTGCCAATACTTACTCTGCCAATACTTACTCTGCAATACTTACCCTGCAAATACTCTGCAGTACTCACCCTGCCAATACTCTGCAGTACTCACCCTGCCAATACTCTGCAATACATACCCTGCCAATACTCTGCAATACTTACTCTGCCAATACTCTGCAATACTTACTCTGCCAATACTTACTCTGCAATACTTACCCTGCAAATACTCTGCAGTACTCACCCTGCCAATACTCTGCAGTACTCACCCTGCCAATACTCTGCAATACATACCCTGACAATATTCTGCAATACCCTGACAATACTCTGCAATACCCTGCCAGTGCCAATACTCTGCAATACCCTGCCAATACCCTGTCAATTCTCTGCAATACCCTGTCAATACTCTGCAATACCCTGACAATACTCTTCAATACATACCCTGCCAATACTCTGCAATACATACCCTGCCAATACTCTGCAATACCCTGCTAATACTCTGCAATACCCTGCCAATACTCTGCAGTACTCACACTGCCAATACTCTGCAATACATACCCTGCCAATACTCTGCAATACTTACTCTGCCAATACTCTGCCATACTTACTTTGCCAATACTCTGCAATACATACCCTGCCAATACTCTGCAGTACTCATCCTGCCAATACTCTGCAATACATACCCTGCCAATACTCTGCAATACTTACTCTGCCAATACTCTGCAATACTTACTCTGCAATACCATGCCAATACTTACTCTGCCAATACTTACTCTGCAATACTTACCCTGCCAATACTCTGCAGTACTCACCCTGCCAATACTCTGCAGTACTCACCCTGCCTATACTCTGCAATACATACCCTGCCAGTACTCTGCAATACTTACTCTGCCAATACTTACTCTGCCATACTCACTTATATTTCTTTCAATTTCGTACCTGGGGGGTGTCTATAGTATGCCTGTAAAGGGGCACATGTTTGCCGTGTTTACAACAGTCTGAGTGCAAAATGACATTTCTAAAGGAAAACAAAGTCATTTAAAAGTACTAGCAGCTATTAATGAATTGTCAGGTCTCTGCAATATACATAAAAGTCATTGGAAAAACGGGATGGGGTTCCAACATAGCCCATTACCAGGCCCTTTGAATTGAGTTGAGTTGAGTTGAAAGGAATCTTAATATACTGTGGTCTTACCCACAGTCAATACCCTGTCCATACTCTGCGATACCCTGCCAATACTCTGCAATACATACCCTGCCAATACTCTGCAATACATACCCTTGCCAATACTCTGCAATACTTACTCTGCCAATACTCTGCCATACTTACTCTGCCAATACTCTTCAATACATACCCTGCCAATACTCTGCAATACCCTGCCAATACTCTGCAATACATACCCTGCCAATATTTTGCAGTACTCACCCTGCCAATACTCTGCAATACATACCCTGCCAATACTCTGCAATACTTACTCTGACAATACTCTGCAATACATACCCTGCCAATACTCTGAAATACCCTGCCAATACTCTGCAATACCCTAACAATACTCTGCAATACCCTGCCAGTGCCAATACTCTGCAATACCCAGCCAATACCCTGCAATACCCTGGCAATTCTCTGCAATACCCTGCCAATACTCTGCAATACATACCCTGACAATACTCTGCAATACCCTGAAAATACTCTGCAATACCCTGCCAGTGCCAATACTCTGCAATACCCAGCCAATACCCTGCAATACCCTGCCAATTCTCTGCAATACCCTGTCAATAATCTGCAATACCCTTCCAATACTCTGCAATACATACCCTGCCAATACTCTGCAATACATACCCTGCCAATACTCTGCAATACCCTGCTAATACTCTGCAATACCCTGCCAATACTCTGCAGTACTCACCCTGCCAATACTCTGCAATACATACCCTGCCAATACTCTACAATACTTACTCTGCCAATATTCTGCCATACATTCTCTGCCAATACTCTGCAATACATACCCTGCCAATACTCTGCAATACCCTGCCAATACTCTGCAATACCCTGCCAATACTCTGCAATACATACCCTGCCAATAGTCTGCAGTACTCATCCTACCAATACTCTGCAATACATACCCTGCCAATACTCTGCAATACTTACTCTGCCAATACTCTGCCATACTTACCCTGCCAATACTCTGCAGTACTCACCTTGCCAATACTCTGCAGTACTCACCCTGCCAATACTCTGCAATACATACCCTGCCAGTACTCTGCAATACTTACTCTGCCAATACTCTGCAATACTTACTCTGCCAATACTTACTCTGCCATACTTACTTATATTTCTTTCAATTTCGTACCTGAAGGGGGGGGGGGGGTGTCTATAGTATGCCTGTAAAGGGGCGCATGTTTGCCGTGTTTACAACAGTCTGAGTGCAAAATGACATTTCTAAAGGAAAACAAAGTCATTTAAAAGTACTAGCAGCTATTAATGAATTGTCAGGTCTCTGCAATATACATAAAAGTCATTGGAAAAACGGGATGGGGTTCCAACATCGCCCATTACCAGGTCCTTTGAGTTGAGTTGAGTTGAAAGGAATCTTAATATACTGTGGTCTTACCCACAGTCAATACCCTGTCCATACTCTGCAATACCCTGCCAATACTCTGCAATACATACCCTGCCAATACTCTGCAATATCCTGCCAATACTCTGCAATACATACCCTGCCAATACTCTGCAATACATACCCTTGCCAATACTCTGCAATACTTACTCTGCCAATACTCTGCCATACTTACTCGGCCAATACTCTTCAATACATAACCTGCCAATACTCTGCAATACCCTGACAATACTCTGCAATACATACCCTGCCAATACTCTGTAGTACTCACCCTGCCAATGCTCTGCAATACATACCCTGCCAATACTCTGCAATACTTACTCTGCCAATACTCTGCCATACTTACTCTGCCAATACTCTGCAATACTTACCCTGCCAATACTCTGCAACACTTACTCTGCAATACCCTGCCAATACTTACTCTGCCAATACTTACTCTGCAATACTTACCCTGCAAATACTCTGCAGTACTCACCCTGCCAATACTCTGCAGTACTCACCCTGCCAATACTCTGCAATACATACCCTGCCAATACTCTGCAATACTTACTCTGCCAATACTCTGCAATACTTACTCTGCCAATACTTACTCTGCAATACTTACCCTGCAAATACTCTGCAGTACTCACCCTGCCAATACTCTGCAGTACTCACCCTGCCAATACTCTGCAATACATACCCTGACAATACTCTGCAATACCCTGACAATACTCTGCAATACCCTGCCAGTGCCAATACTCTGCAATACCCTGCCAATACCCTGTCAATTCTCTGCAATACCCTGTCAATACTCTGCAATACCCTGACAATACTCTTCAATACATACCCTGCCAATACTCTGCAATACATACCCTGCCAATACTCTGCAATACCCTGCTAATACTCTGCAATACCCTGCCAATACTCTGCAGTACTCACACTGCCAATACTCTGCAATACATACCCTGCCAATACTCTGCAATACTTACTCTGCCAATACTCTGCCATACTTACTTTGCCAATACTCTGCAATACATACCCTGCCAATACTCTGCAGTACTCATCCTGCCAATACTCTGCAATACATACCCTGCCAATACTCTGCAATACCCTGCTAATACTCTGCAATACCCTGCCAATACTCTGCAGTACTCACCCTGCCAATACTCTGCAATACATACCCTGCCAATACTCTACAATACTTACTCTGCCAATATTCTGCCATACATTCTCTGCCAATACTCTGCAATACATACCCTGCCAATACTCTGCAATACCCTGCCAATACTCTGCAATACCCTGCCAATACTCTGCAATACATACCCTGCCAATAGTCTGCAGTACTCATCCTACCAATACTCTGCAATACATACCCTGCCAATACTCTGCAATACTTACTCTGCCAATACTCTGCCATACTTACCCTGCCAATACTCTGCAGTACTCACCTTGCCAATACTCTGCAGTACTCACCCTGCCAATACTCTGCAATACATACCCTGCCAGTACTCTGCAATACTTACTCTGCCAATACTCTGCAATACTTA
The DNA here is from genome assembly GCF_037356315.1 of Lithobates pipiens. Classification (NCBI taxonomy): domain Eukaryota; kingdom Metazoa; phylum Chordata; class Amphibia; order Anura; family Ranidae; genus Lithobates; species Lithobates pipiens. The sequence goes on along the minus strand of NW_027507903.1, from coordinate 684,329,080 downwards.
CTCTGCCAATACTTACTCTGCCATACTTACTTATATTTCTTTCAATTTCGTACCTGAAGGGGGGGGGGGTGTCTATAGTATGCCTGTAAAGGGGCGCATGTTTGCCGTGTTTACAACAGTCTGAGTGCAAAATGACATTTCTAAAGGAAAACAAAGTCATTTAAAAGTACTAGCAGCTATTAATGAATTGTCAGGTCTCTGCAATATACATAAAAGTCATTGGAAAAACGGGATGGGGTTCCAACATCGCCCATTACCAGGTCCTTTGAGTTGAGTTGAGTTGAAAGGAATCTTAATATACTGTGGTCTTACCCACAGTCAATACCCTGTCCATACTCTGCAATACCCTGCCAATACTCTGCAATACATACCCTGCCAATACTCTGCAATATCCTGCCAATACTCTGCAATACATACCCTGCCAATACTCTGCAATACATACCCTTGCCAATACTCTGCAATACTTACTCTGCCAATACTCTGCCATACTTACTCGGCCAATACTCTTCAATACATAACCTGCCAATACTCTGCAATACCCTGACAATACTCTGCAATACATACCCTGCCAATACTCTGTAGTACTCACCCTGCCAATGCTCTGCAATACATACCCTGCCAATACTCTGCAATACTTACTCTGCCAATACTCTGCCATACTTACTCTGCCAATACTCTGCAATACTTACCCTGCCAATACTCTGCAACACTTACTCTGCAATACCCTGCCAATACTTACTCTGCCAATACTTACTCTGCAATACTTACCCTGCAAATACTCTGCAGTACTCACCCTGCCAATACTCTGCAGTACTCACCCTGCCAATACTCTGCAATACATACCCTGCCAATACTCTGCAATACTTACTCTGCCAATACTCTGCAATACTTACTCTGCCAATACTTACTCTGCAATACTTACCCTGCAAATACTCTGCAGTACTCACCCTGCCAATACTCTGCAGTACTCACCCTGCCAATACTCTGCAATACATACCCTGACAATACTCTGCAATACCCTGACAATACTCTGCAATACCCTGCCAGTGCCAATACTCTGCAATACCCTGCCAATACCCTGTCAATTCTCTGCAATACCCTGTCAATACTCTGCAATACCCTGACAATACTCTTCAATACATACCCTGCCAATACTCTGCAATACATACCCTGCCAATACTCTGCAATACCCTGCTAATACTCTGCAATACCCTGCCAATACTCTGCAGTACTCACACTGCCAATACTCTGCAATACATACCCTGCCAATACTCTGCAATACTTACTCTGCCAATACTCTGCCATACTTACTTTGCCAATACTCTGCAATACATACCCTGCCAATACTCTGCAGTACTCATCCTGCCAATACTCTGCAATACATACCCTGCCAATACTCTGCAATACCCTGCTAATACTCTGCAATACCCTGCCAATACTCTGCAGTACTCACCCTGCCAATACTCTGCAATACATACCCTGCCAATACTCTACAATACTTACTCTGCCAATATTCTGCCATACATTCTCTGCCAATACTCTGCAATACATACCCTGCCAATACTCTGCAATACCCTGCCAATACTCTGCAATACCCTGCCAATACTCTGCAATACATACCCTGCCAATAGTCTGCAGTACTCATCCTACCAATACTCTGCAATACATACCCTGCCAATACTCTGCAATACTTACTCTGCCAATACTCTGCCATACTTACCCTGCCAATACTCTGCAGTACTCACCTTGCCAATACTCTGCAGTACTCACCCTGCCAATACTCTGCAATACATACCCTGCCAGTACTCTGCAATACTTACTCTGCCAATACTCTGCAATACTTACTCTGCCAATACTTACTCTGCCATACTTACTTATATTTCTTTCAATTTCGTACCTGAAGGGGGGGGGGGTGTCTATAGTATGCCTGTAAAGGGGCGCATGTTTGCCGTGTTTACAACAGTCTGAGTGCAAAATGACATTTCTAAAGGAAAACAAAGTCATTTAAAAGTACTAGCAGCTATTAATGAATTGTCAGGTCTCTGCAATATACATAAAAGTCATTGGAAAAACGGGATGGGGTTCCAACATCGCCCATTACCAGGTCCTTTGAGTTGAGTTGAGTTGAAAGGAATCTTAATATACTGTGGTCTTACCCACAGTCAATACCCTGTCCATACTCTGCAATACCCTGCCAATACTCTGCAATACATACCCTGCCAATACTCTGCAATATCCTGCCAATACTCTGCAATACATACCCTGCCAATACTCTGCAATACATACCCTTGCCAATACTCTGCAATACTTACTCTGCCAATACTCTGCCATACTTACTCGGCCAATACTCTTCAATACATAACCTGCCAATACTCTGCAATACCCTGACAATACTCTGCAATACATACCCTGCCAATACTCTGTAGTACTCACCCTGCCAATACTCTGCAATACATACCCTGCCAATACTCTGCAATACTTACTCTGCCAATACTCTGCCATACTTACTCTGCCAATACTCTGCAATACTTACCCTGCCAATACTCTGCAACACTTACTCTGCAATACCCTGCCAATACTTACTCTGCCAATACTTACTCTGCAATACTTACCCTGCAAATACTCTGCAGTACTCACCCTGCCAATACTCTGCAGTACTCACCCTGCCAATACTCTGCAATACATACCCTGCCAATACTCTGCAATACTTACTCTGCCAATACTCTGCAATACTTACTCTGCCAATACTTACTCTGCAATACTTACCCTGCAAATACTCTGCAGTACTCACCCTGCCAATACTCTGCAGTACTCACCCTGCCAATACTCTGCAATACATACCCTGACAATACTCTGCAATACCCTGACAATACTCTGCAATACCCTGCCAGTGCCAATACTCTGCAATACCCTGCCAATACCCTGTCAATTCTCTGCAATACCCTGTCAATACTCTGCAATACCCTGACAATACTCTTCAATACATACCCTGCCAATACTCTGCAATACATACCCTGCCAATACTCTGCAATACCCTGCTAATACTCTGCAATACCCTGCCAATACTCTGCAGTACTCACACTGCCAATACTCTGCAATACATACCCTGCCAATACTCTGCAATACTTACTCTGCCAATACTCTGCCATACTTACTTTGCCAATACTCTGCAATACATACCCTGCCAATACTCTGCAGTACTCATCCTGCCAATACTCTGCAATACATACCCTGCCAATACTCTGCAATACCCTGCTAATACTCTGCAATACCCTGCCAATACTCTGCAGTACTCACCCTGCCAATACTCTGCAATACATACCCTGCCAATACTCTACAATACTTACTCTGCCAATATTCTGCCATACATTCTCTGCCAATACTCTGCAATACATACCCTGCCAATACTCTGCAATACCCTGCCAATACTCTGCAATACCCTGCCAATACTCTGCAATACATACCCTGCCAATAGTCTGCAGTACTCATCCTACCAATACTCTGCAATACATACCCTGCCAATACTCTGCAATACTTACTCTGCCAATACTCTGCCATACTTACCCTGCCAATACTCTGCAGTACTCACCTTGCCAATACTCTGCAGTACTCACCCTGCCAATACTCTGCAATACATACCCTGCCAGTACTCTGCAATACTTACTCTGCCAATACTCTGCAATACTTACTCTGCCAATACTTACTCTGCCATACTTACTTATATTTCTTTCAATTTCGTACCTGAAGGGGGGGGGGGTGTCTATAGTATGCCTGTAAAGGGGCGCATGTTTGCCGTGTTTACAACAGTCTGAGTGCAAAATGACATTTCTAAAGGAAAACAAAGTCATTTAAAAGTACTAGCAGCTATTAATGAATTGTCAGGTCTCTGCAATATACATAAAAGTCATTGGAAAAACGGGATGGGGTTCCAACATCGCCCATTACCAGGTCCTTTGAGTTGAGTTGAGTTGAAAGGAATCTTAATATACTGTGGTCTTACCCACAGTCAATACCCTGTCCATACTCTGCAATACCCTGCCAATACTCTGCAATACATACCCTGCCAATACTCTGCAATATCCTGCCAATACTCTGCAATACATACCCTGCCAATACTCTGCAATACATACCCTTGCCAATACTCTGCAATACTTACTCTGCCAATACTCTGCCATACTTACTCGGCCAATACTCTTCAATACATAACCTGCCAATACTCTGCAATACCCTGACAATACTCTGCAATACATACCCTGCCAATACTCTGTAGTACTCACCCTGCCAATACTCTGCAATACATACCCTGCCAATACTCTGCAATACTTACTCTGCCAATACTCTGCCATACTTACTCTGCCAATACTCTGCAATACTTACCCTGCCAATACTCTGCAACACTTACTCTGCAATACCCTGCCAATACTTACTCTGCCAATACTTACTCTGCAATACTTACCCTGCAAATACTCTGCAGTACTCACCCTGCCAATACTCTGCAGTACTCACCCTGCCAATACTCTGCAATACATACCCTGCCAATACTCTGCAATACTTACTCTGCCAATACTCTGCAATACTTACTCTGCCAATACTTACTCTGCAATACTTACCCTGCAAATACTCTGCAGTACTCACCCTGCCAATACTCTGCAGTACTCACCCTGCCAATACTCTGCAATACATACCCTGACAATACTCTGCAATACCCTGACAATACTCTGCAATACCCTGCCAGTGCCAATACTCTGCAATACCCTGCCAATACCCTGTCAATTCTCTGCAATACCCTGTCAATACTCTGCAATACCCTGACAATACTCTTCAATACATACCCTGCCAATACTCTGCAATACATACCCTGCCAATACTCTGCAATACCCTGCTAATACTCTGCAATACCCTGCCAATACTCTGCAGTACTCACACTGCCAATACTCTGCAATACATACCCTGCCAATACTCTGCAATACTTACTCTGCCAATACTCTGCCATACTTACTTTGCCAATACTCTGCAATACATACCCTGCCAATACTCTGCAGTACTCATCCTGCCAATACTCTGCAATACATACCCTGCCAATACTCTGCAATACTTACTCTGCCAATACTCTGCCATACTTACCCTGCCAATACTCTGCAATGCTTACTCTGCCAATACTCTGCAATACTTACCCTGCCAATACTCTGCAATACTTACTCTGCAATACCATGCCAATACTTACTCTGCCAATACTTACTCTGCAATACTTACCCTGCCAATACTCTGCAGTACTCACCCTGCCAATACTCTGCAGTACTCACCCTGCCTATACTCTGCAATACATACCCTGCCAGTACTCTGCAATACTTACTCTGCCAATACTTACTCTGCCATACTCACTTATATTTCTTTCAATTTCGTACCTGGGGGGTGTCTATAGTATGCCTGTAAAGGGGCACATGTTTGCCGTGTTTACAACAGTCTGAGTACAAAATGACATTTCTAAAGGAAAACAAAGTCATTTAAAAGTACAAGCAGCTATTAATGAATTGTCAGGTCTCTGCAATATACATAAAAGTCATTGGAAAAACGGGATGGGGTTCCAACATAGCCCATTACCAGGCCCTTTGAGTTGAGTTGAGTTGAGTTGAAAGGAATCTTAATATACTGTGGTCTTACCCACAGTCAATACCCTGTCCATACTCTGCGATACCCTGTCAATACTCTGCAATACATACCCTGCCAATACTCTGCAATACATACCCTTGCCAATACTCTGCAATACTTACTCTGCCAATACTCTGCCATACTTACTCTGCCAATACTCTTCAATACATACCCTGCCAATACTCTGCAATACCCTGCCAATACTCTGCAATACATACCATGCCAATATTTTGCAGTACTCACCCTGCCAATACTCTGCAATACATACCCTGCCAATACTCTGCAATACTTACTCTGACAATACTCTGCAATACATACCCTGCCAATACTCTGAAATACCCTGCCAATACTCTGCAATACCCTAACAATACTCTGCAATACCCTGCCAGTTCCAATACTCTGCAATACCCTGCCAGTTCCAATACTCTGCAATACCCAGCCAATACCCTGCAATACCCTGGCAATTCTCTGCAATACCCTGCCAATACTCTGCAATACATACCCTGACAATACTCTGCAATACCCTGACAATACTCTGCAATACCCTGCCAGTGCCAATACTCTGCAATACCCAGCCAATACCCTGCAAAACCCTGCCAATTCTCTGCAATACCCTGTCAATACTCTGCAATACCCTTCCAATACTCTGCAATACATACCCTGCCAATACTCTGCAATACATACCCTGCCAATACTCTGCAATACCCTGCTAATACTCTGCAATACCCTGCCAATACTCTGCAGTACTCACCCTGCCAATACTCTGCAATACATACCCTGCCAATACTCTACAATACTTACTCTGCCAATATTCTGCCATACATTCTCTGCCAATACTCTGCAATACATACCCTGCCAATACTCTGCAATACCCTGCCAATACTCTGCAATACCCTGCCAATACTCTGCAATACATACCCTGCCAATAGTCTGCAGTACTCATCCTACCAATACTCTGCAATACATACCCTGCCAATACTCTGCAATACTTACTCTGCCAATACTCTGCCATACTTACCCTGCCAATACTCTGCAGTACTCACCCTGCCAATACTCTGCAGTACTCACCCTGCCAATACTCTGCAATACATACCCTGCCAGTACTCTGCAATACTTACTCTGCCAATACTCTGCAATACTTACTCTGCCAATACTTACTCTGCCATACTTACTTATATTTCTTTCAATTTCGTACTTGGGGGGGGGGGGGGGGGGTGTCTATAGTATGCCTGTAAAGGGGCGCATGTTTGGCGTGTTTACAACAGTCTGAGTGCAAAATGACATTTCTAAAGGAAAACAAAGTCATTTAAAAGTACTAGCAGCTATTAATGAATTGTCAGGTCTCTGCAATATACATAAAAGTCATTGGAAAAACGGGATGGGGTTCCAACATCGCCCATTACCAGGCCCTTTGAGTTGAGTTGAGTTGAAAGGAATCTTAATATACTGTGGTCTTACCCACAGTCAATACCCTGTCCATACTCTGCAATACCCTGCCAATACTCTGCAATACATACCCTGCCAATACTCTGCAATATCCTGCCAATACTCTGCAATACATACCCTGCCAATACTCTGCAATACATACCCTTGCCAATACTCTGCAATACTTACTCTGCCAATACTCTGCCATACTTACTCGGCCAATACTCTTCAATACATACCCTGCCAATACTCTGCAATACCCTGACAATACTCTGCAATACATACCCTGCCAATACTCTGCAGTACTCACCCTGCCAATACTCTGCAATACATACCCTGCCAATACTCTGCAATACTTACTCTGCCAATACTCTGCCATACTTACTCTGCCAATACTCTGCAATACTTACCCTGCCAATACTCTGCAATACTTACTCTGCCAATACTCTGCAATACTTACCCTGCCAATACTCTGCAATACTTATTCTGCAATACCCTGCCAATACTTACTCTGCCAATACTTACTCTGCAATACGTACCCTGCAAATACTCTGCAGTACTCACCCTGCCAATACTCTGCAGTACTCATCCTGCCAATACTCTGCAATACATACCCTGCCAATACTCTGCAATACATACCCTGCCAATACTCTGCAATACCCTGCTAATACTCTGCAATACCCTGCCAATACTCTGCAGTACTCACACTGCCAATACTCTGCAATACATACCCTGCCAATACTCTGCAATACTTACTCTGCCAATACTCTGCCATACTTACTTTGCCAATACTCTGCAATACATACCCTGCCAATACTCTGCAGTACTCATCCTGCCAATACTCTGCAATACATACCCTGCCAATACTCTGCAATACTTACTCTGCCAATACTCTGCCATACTTACCCTGCCAATACTCTGCAATGCTTACTCTGCCAATACTCTGCAATACTTACCCTGCCAATACTCTGCAATACTTACTCTGCAATACCATGCCAATACTTACTCTGCCAATACTTACTCTGCAATACTTACCCTGCCAATACTCTGCAGTACTCACCCTGCCAATACTCTGCAGTACTCACCCTGCCTATACTCTGCAATACATACCCTGCCAGTACTCTGCAATACTTACTCTGCCAATACTTACTCTGCCATACTCACTTATATTTCTTTCAATTTCGTACCTGGGGGGTGTCTATAGTATGCCTGTAAAGGGGCACATGTTTGCCGTGTTTACAACAGTCTGAGTACAAAATGACATTTCTAAAGGAAAACAAAGTCATTTAAAAGTACAAGCAGCTATTAATGAATTGTCAGGTCTCTGCAATATACATAAAAGTCATTGGAAAAACGGGATGGGGTTCCAACATAGCCCATTACCAGGCCCTTTGAGTTGAGTTGAGTTGAGTTGAAAGGAATCTTAATATACTGTGGTCTTACCCACAGTCAATACCCTGTCCATACTCTGCGATACCCTGTCAATACTCTGCAATACATACCCTGCCAATACTCTGCAATACATACCCTTGCCAATACTCTGCAATACTTACTCTGCCAATACTCTGCCATACTTACTCTGCCAATACTCTTCAATACATACCCTGCCAATACTCTGCAATACCCTGCCAATACTCTGCAATACATACCCTGCCAATATTTTGCAGTACTCACCCTGCCAATACTCTGCAATACATACCCTGCCAATACTCTGCAATACTTACTCTGACAATACTCTGCAATACATACCCTGCCAATACTCTGAAATACCCTGCCAATACTCTGCAATACCCTAACAATACTCTGCAATACCCTGCCAGTTCCAATACTCTGCAATACCCTGCCAGTTCCAATACTCTGCAATACCCAGCCAATACCCTGCAATACCCTGGCAATTCTCTGCAATACCCTGCCAATACTCTGCAATACATACCCTGACAATACTCTGCAATACCCTGACAATACTCTGCAATACCCTGCCAGTGCCAATACTCTGCAATACCCAGCCAATACCCTGCAATACCCTGCCAATTCTCTGCAATACCCTGTCAATACTCTGCAATACCCTTCCAATACTCTGCAATACATACCCTGCCAATACTCTGCAATACATACCCTGCCAATACTCTGCAATACCCTGCTAATACTCTGCAATACCCTGCCAATACTCTGCAGTACTCACCCTGCCAATACTCTGCAATACATACCCTGCCAATACTCTACAATACTTACTCTGCCAATATTCTGCCATACATTCTCTGCCAATACTCTGCAATACATACCCTGCCAATACTCTGCAATACCCTGCCAATACTCTGCAATACCCTGCCAATACTCTGCAATACATACCCTGCCAATAGTCTGCAGTACTCATCCTACCAATACTCTGCAATACATACCCTGCCAATACTCTGCAATACTTACTCTGCCAATACTCTGCCATACTTACCCTGCCAATACTCTGCAGTACTCACCCTGCCAATACTCTGCAGTACTCACCCTGCCAATACTCTGCAATACATACCCTGCCAGTACTCTGCAATACTTACTCTGCCAATACTCTGCAATACTTACTCTGCCAATACTTACTCTGCCATACTTACTTATATTTCTTTCAATTTCGTACTTGGGGGGGGGGGTGTCTATAGTATGCCTGTAAAGGGGCGCATGTTTGGCGTGTTTACAACAGTCTGAGTGCAAAATGACATTTCTAAAGGAAAACAAAGTCATTTAAAAGTACTAGCAGCTATTAATGAATTGTCAGGTCTCTGCAATATACATAAAAGTCATTGGAAAAACGGGATGGGGTTCCAACATCGCCCATTACCAGGCCCTTTGAGTTGAGTTGAGTTGAAAGGAATCTTAATATACTGTGGTCTTACCCACAGTCAATACCCTGTCCATACTCTGCAATACCCTGCCAATACTCTGCAATACATACCCTGCCAATACTCTGCAATATCCTGCCAATACTCTGCAATACATACCCTGCCAATACTCTGCAATACATACCCTTGCCAATACTCTGCAATACTTACTCTGCCAATACTCTGCCATACTTACTCGGCCAATACTCTTCAATACATACCCTGCCAATACTCTGCAATACCCTGACAATACTCTGCAATACATACCCTGCCAATACTCTGCAGTACTCACCCTGCCAATACTCTGCAATACATACCCTGCCAATACTCTGCAATACTTACTCTGCCAATACTCTGCCATACTTACTCTGCCAATACTCTGCAATACTTACCCTGCCAATACTCTGCAATACTTACTCTGCCAATACTCTGCAATACTTACCCTGCCAATACTCTGCAATACTTACTCTGCAATACCCTGCCAATACTTACTCTGCCAATACTTACTCTGCAATACGTACCCTGCAAATACTCTGCAGTACTCACCCTGCCAATACTCTGCAGTACTCATCCTGCCAATACTCTGCAATACATACCCTGCCAATACTCTGCAATACTTACTCTGCCAATACTCTGCAATACTTACTCTGCCAATACTTACTCTGCAATACTTACCCTGCAAATACTCTGCAGTACTCACCCTGCCAATACTCTGCAGTACTAACCCTGCCAATACTCTGCAATACATACCCAGCCAATACCCTGCAATACCCTGCCAATTCTCTGCAATACCCTGTCAATACTCTGCAATACCCTGCTAATACTCTGCAATACCCTACCAATACTCTGCAGTACTCACCCTGCCAATACTCTGCAATACATACCCTGCCAATACTCTGCAATACTTACTCTGCCAATACTCTGCCATACTTACTTTGCCAATACTCTGCAATACATACCCTGCCAATACTCTGCAATACCCTGCCAATACTCTGCAATACTCTGCCAATACTCTGCAATACATACCCTGCCAATACTCTGCAGTACTCATCCTGCCAATACTCTGCAATACATACCCTGCCAATACTCTGCAATACTTACTCTGCCAATACTCTGCCATACTTACCCTGCCAATACTCTGCAATGCTTACTCTGCCAATACTCTGCAATACTTACCCTGCCAATACTCTGCAATACTTACTCTGCAAGACCATGCCAATACTTACTCTGCCAATACTTACTCTGCAATACTAACCCTGCCAATACTCTGCAGTACTCACCCTGCCAATACTCTGCAGTACTCACCCTGCCTATACTCTGCAATACATACCCTGCCAGTACTCTGTAATACTTACTCTGCCAATACTCTGCAATACTTACTCTGACAATACTCTGCAATACATACCCTGCCAATACTCTGAAATACCCTGCCAATACTCTGCAATACCCTAACAATACTCTGCAATACCCTGCCAGTGCCAATACTCTGCAATACCCAGCCAATACCCTGCAATACCCTGGCAATTCTCTGCAATACCCTGCCAATACTCTGCAATACATACCCTGACAATACTCTGCAATACCCTGACACTACTCTGCAATACCCTGAAGGTGCCAAAACTCTGCAATACCCAGCCAATACCCTGCAATACCCTGCCAAATCTCTGCAATACCCTGTCAATACTCTGCAATACCCTGCCAATACTCTGCAATACATACCCTGCCAATACTCTGCAATACCCTGCAAATACTCTGCAATACCCTGCCAATACTCTGCAGTACTCACGCTGCCAATACTCTGCAATACATACCCTGCCAATACTCTGCAATAATTACTCTGCCAATATTCTGCCATACATTCTCTGCCAATACTCTGCAATACATACCCTGCCAATACTCTGCAATACCCTGCCAATACTCTGCAATACATACCCTGCCAATACTCTGCAGTACTCATCCTACCAATACTCTGCAATACATAACCTGCCAATACTCTGCAATACTTACTCTGCCAATACTCTGCCATACTTACCCTGTCAATACTCTGCAATGCTTACTCTGCCAATACTCTGCAATACTTACCCTGCCAATACTCTGCAGTTCTCACCCTGCCAATACTCTGCAGTACTCACCCTGCCAATACTCTGCAATACATACCCTGCCAGTACTCTGCAATACTTACTCTGCCAATACTCTGCAATACTTACTCTGCCATACTTACTTATATTTCTTTCAATTTCGTACCTGGGGGGTGTCTATAGTATGCCTGAAAAGGGGCACATGTTTGCCGTGTTTACAACAGTCTGAGTGCAAAATGACATTTCTAAAGGAAAACAAAGTCATTTAAAAGTACTAGCACCAATTAATGAATTGTCAGGTCTCTGCAATATACATAAAAGTCATTGGAAAAACGGGATGGGGTTCCAACATAGCCCATTACCAGGCCCTTTGAGTTGCGTTGAGTTGAAAGGAATCTTAATATACTGTGGTCTTACCCACAGTCAATACCCTGTCCATACTCTGCAATACCCTGCCAATACTCTGCAATACATACCCTGCCAATACTCTGCAATACCCTGCCAATACTCTGCAATACATACCCTGACAATACTCTGCAATACATACCCTTGCCAATACTCTGCAATACTTACTCTGCCAATACTCTGCCATACTTACTCTGCCAATACTCTTCAATACATACCCTGCCAATACTCTGCAATACCCTGACCATACTCTGCAATACATACCCTGCCAATACTCTGCAGTACTCACCCTGCCAATACTCTGCAATACATACCCTGCCAATACTCTGCAATACTTACTCTGCCAATACTCTGCCATACTTACTCTGCCAATACTCTGCAATACTTACCCTGCCAATACTCTGCAATACTTACTCTGCCAATACTCTGCAATACTTACCCTGCCAATACTCTGCAATACTTACTCTGCAATACCCTGCCAATACTTACTCTGCCAATACTTACTCTGCAATACTTACCCTGCAAATACTCTGCAGTACTCACCCTGCCAATATTCTGCAGTACTCACCCTGCCAATACTCTGCAATACATACCCTGCCAATACTCTGCAATACTTACTCTACCAATACTCTGCAATACTTACTCTGCCAATACTTACTCTGCAATACTTACCCTGCAAATACTCTGCAGTACTCACCCTGCCAATACTCTGCAGTACTCACCCTGCCAATACTCTGCAATACATACCCTGACAATACTCTGCAATACCCTGACAATACTCTGCAATACCCTGCCAGTGCCAATACTCTGCAATACCCAGCCAATACCCTGCAATACCCTGACAATTCTCTGCAATACCCTGTCAATACTCTGCAATACCCTGCCAATACTCTGCAGTACTCACCCTGCCAATACTCTGCAGTACTCACCCTGCCAATACTCTGCAATACATACCCTGCCAATACTCTGCAATACTTACTCTGCCAATACTCTGCCATACTTACTTTGCCAATACTCTGCAATACATACCCTGCCAATACTCTGCAATACCCTGCCAATACTCTGCAATACTCTGCCAATACTCTGCAATACATACCCTGCCAATACTCTGCAGTACTCATCCTGCCAATACTCTGCAATACATACCCTGCCAATACTCTGCAATACTTACTCTGCCAATACTCTGCCATACTTACCCTGCCAATACTCTGCAATACTTACTCTGCAATACCATGCCAATACTTACTCTGCCAATACTTACTCTGCAATACTTACCCTGCCAATACTCTGCAGTACTCCCCCTGCCAATACTCTGCAGTACTCACCCTGCCAATACTCTGCAATACATACCCTGCCAGTACTCTGCAATACTTACTCTGCCAATACTCTGCAATACTTACTCTGCCATACTTACTTATATTTCTTTCAATTTCGTACCTGGGGGGTTTCTATAGTATGCCTGTAAAGGGGCACATGTTTGCCGTGTTTACAACAGTCTGAGTGCAAAATGACATTTCTAAAGAAAAACAAAGTCATTTAAAAGTACTAGCAGCTATTAATGAATTGTCAGGTCTCTGCAATATACATAAAAGTCATTGGAAAAACAGGATGGGGTTCCAACATAGCCCATTACCAGGCCCTTTGAGTTGAGTTGAAAGGAATCTTAATATACTGTGGTCTTACCCACAGTCAATACCCTGTCCATACTCTGCAATACCCTGCCAATACTCTGCAATACATACCCTGCCAATACTCTGCAATAACCTGCCAATACTCTGCAATACATACCCTGCCAATACTCTGCAATACAGTCCCTTGCCAATACTCTGCAATACTTACTCTGCCAATACTCTGCCATACTTACTCTGCCAATACTCTTCAATACATACCCTGCCAATACTCTGCAATACCCTGACAATACTCTGCAATACATACCCTGCCAATATTCTGCAGTACTCACCCTGCCAATACTCTGCAATACATACCCTGCCAATACTCTGCAATACTTACTCTGCCAATACTCTGCCATACTTACTCTGCCAATACTCTGCAATACTTACCCTGCCTATACTCTGCAATACTTACTCTGGCAATACTCTGCAATACTTACCCTGCCAATACTATGCAATACTTACTCTGCAATACCCTGCCAATACTTACTCTGTCAATACCTACTCTGCAATACTTACCCTGCAAATACTCTGCAGTACTCACCCTGTCAATACTCTGCAGTACTCACCCTGCCAATACTCTGCAATACCCTGCCAGTACTCTGCAATACATACCCTGCCAATACTCTGCAATACATACCCTTGCCAATACTCTGCAATACTTACTCTGCCAATACTCTGCCATACTTACTCTGCCAATACTCTTCAATACATACCCTGCCAATACTCTGCAATACCCTGACAATACTCTGCAATACATACCCTGCCAATATTCTGCAGTACTCACCCTGCCAATACTCTGCAATCGATACCCTGCCAATACTCTGCAATACTTACTCTGCCAATACTCTGCCATACTTACCCTGCCAATACTCTGCAATACTTACCCTGCCAATACTCTGCAATACTTACTCTGCAATACCCTGCCAATACTTACTCTGCCAATACTTACTCTGCAATACTTACCCTGCAAATACTCTGCAGTACTCACCCTGCCAATACTCTGCAGTACTCACCCTGCCAATACTCTGCAATACATACCCTGCCAATACTCTGTAATACTTACTCTGCCAATACTCTGCAATACTTACTCTGCCAATACTTACCCTGCCAATATTTACTCTGCAATACTTACCCTGACAATACTCTGCAATACTTACCCTGCCAATACTCTGCAATACTTACTCTGCAATACCCTGCCAATACTTACTCTGCAATACTTACTCTGCAATACTTACCCTGCCAATACTTACTCTGCATTTATGGTATCCTTTGCCATATGTCACAAAATGGCTGACCACACATCGCAGCGCAGATGATAATAAATCTCAGAAAGTTGATAATCTTAAACAGCAATGGCAACGTTATTCCAGTTTGTGGGATATTTTCTAATGTGCTGTGTAACAGAATTTGGAACAGGGTGTATTTGTGTTAGAAATTCCCTGCGAGGGAAAGATCATCACCCATTGTGTTGATTATTTTGTTTGACTTAGCGTTTTGAGTTAACTTATTTAGTTTTTTTTAAACTGGCACTTTACAATAAATGTTGTACTGTATTTTCTGTGAAATATATATGCATATGAGCTTACCTTTTTTTTTTTTTTTTTGGTGGGGGAGTGGATCTTGGGTGGGAGTTCCTACACTTTTTTCCCCAGGACTTGACCCCTGGTCTTACCCCGAAGGGTCCCGACGCGCATAGCAAAGATCCTGGAAAGAGAGGGCCCAGGGACCAGAAGCAGCACAGAGTGGCAGAAAAAAGAGACTACACAGGAAACGCCTGCGTGAAAAGCCAAATCTTCAGTAACCTGTGGAAGTCCAGAATAGCGGGGGCCTCCTGGAGCTCGACAGGGAGGCTATTCCATAGTACGGCACCTGGGTGGGAGAAGGCCTGACCACCACACCGGGTCTTCTTGGGCACCGAGATGTAGAGAAGGTCTCTGCCAGTAGATCTGCGTGATCTTACAAGAGCTTGTTTATGAAAACAAGAGCAGAGATAGCTTGGGGCTAGGCCTCTCATAATCTTAAACATAATACATTCTACCTTAAATAAGGTTCAATAGTAGACCGGCAGCCAATGCAAGGCGCAGAGGACAGGAGTGATATGATCCCTCAATGGGACATTTATGAGCAGCCTAGCCACAGCATTTTGAGTAAGTTGAAGCTTCTGCACTAGCATGTTTGGCAATCTCAAATAAAGATAGTTGCAGTAGTCTAGGCAGCTACCTATCGTGGCACAGATGACAGTTTTTCTGTCTGAAATATACAGATATTTAAACAGCCCCCTCAGGAGTTTTAGCTGCCAGTGACATGCACTGATGACCTTTTTTTACCTGAGGAGCCAGAGCTAAACCTGAATCTAGGACGAATCCCAGATCACGGACCTAGGGGGCCGCCTTCGGAGCAGGACCAAATGAGGGAGGCCAAGGTGGAATATCTGGGGGGGGGGGGGGGTGGCCAAATCACTAAAGATGATCACCTCAGTTTTGCCCCCATTAAGTTTCAGGAAGTTGGCAGACATCCATGTATTGATGGCAAGAGTGTCATCAGCTGTCTGGTTCCTAGGAATATTAAGGTAAACCTGGGTGTCGTCCACGTAAACATGGTACTGGACGGAGTGGGACTTTAGCAGGTCGGCAAGGGGCCTCATATAGATTATAAACAGCAGGGGTGACAAGGTAGAGCCCTGTGGCACTCTGCAATCCAGGCTGGTATACTTAAGAGTAGAAGGGGCCAGTCTTGACTCCCTGAACTCTGCCCTCTAAAAAAGAGGCCACCCATGCCAAAGCCGGAAAAAACAGAATAGCCTCTGGACTTTGAACGAGGTGGGAGAGATTTGACACACGTTCACAGAAAATTGTAATAAAATCTATTTATTAATAACAAGATGCTGTATAACCAAGTGGGAACAGCAATAATTGTGCGTTACCCAGCATAGTGGCCAAGTCAACAGCAAAGGTAAAAACAAATGTCAATTCATTACAGTTAATATTTACCCATTAAACAATAACAAGGTTCGTTGTAAATTGCTAAACCAGTGGATATGTATACATCATACAGAGTGGAAAAATTGGACATACATGAATAAAAACAATACATAAACAATGATACACCCAACAAAAATACCCAGCAATATAAGCATATAAAGTGCATTGATGTTTCCCTACGCGTTTCGCAAATCTGTGTTCGCTCTTCAGGGGCAGATGCATAGTTTAAATATCTGAAAAGTAATGGAAAAAGAGTGGGTGTATATTAAAAAATGAAAAAATGGGGGCAAAAAGTCCCGGGGCTATTCTGTTTTTTCCTGTGTATTTTAGGGATGGAGGTGAGTGGGAGGTCATCCCAGACCTTATATTTTTCTTTTCACCCATGCCAAAGTCGACCCTCTCATACCCAAAACAGATGTCATCCGCTCCAGTAGGATTCCATGCTTTATGGTATCAAACGCGGCCGACAGGTCCAAGAGAACCAGAACTACTGAGTCACCCCTGTCCAAGCTGTGAAGGACATCATTATAAACACAGATGAGGCTTGTCTCTGTTCCGTGCCCTGGATGAAATCTGGACTGGAATTCATCCATAAGATGAAAAGACTCAAGGTAAGCCTGTAGTTGGATAACCACCATGCGCTCCATCACCTTTGCTACAAAAGGCAAGATGGAAATTGGCCTGTAGTTGCCCAGTATGTCCGGGTCCAGGGTCGGTTTCTTCAGCAGTGCCAAGACCAGGGCCCACTTCAGAACGCCCGGGACAATACCTGTCCTGAAGCAGCAGTTGATTATCCCTCCAATGAAGGGGACTAAGAGGAAAGCAGATTTTTTAAGCAGCCCGGCAGGACATACATCTAAAGGAGAGAAGGATGGTTTCAACTAGGCAATTACCTCAACCACCTGTGTAGCCATCACCGGTTGGAAGCCAGTCAATCCAGGGGCCATGTCTGCGTGGCCGGTGTCCTCTTGCACAGTCTCTGTCCTGGAAATGTTGTCTCTAATGGTCAGAACCTTAGAGACAAAGAAGTAAGTGAGCTCCTGGCACCAGTTCTGTGACTCCTTAGGAGCAGAGCTGGTAGCTTCGGGATAAGTAAGCTCTGAAGAGATTGTGAAAAGTTCGGCCATGCTGTCGGCTGCCTTCCTAATTCTCTCCCGGAAGTAGGTCTTTTTAGTCTCTCTAATGGCCCTCTTATAGAGATAGAAGGCCACCAGATGCAGCTCTTTGTCAGCCTCCAGGAGGAACTTCCATCAGCGTCTCTCCCTGGACCAAACCCGCTTTTTGAAGAGCCTAAGCTCCTTGGTAAACCACTGCGGGTTCTTGCCCAGGGGACGGGGGTAAGATCTCATCCTACAGGGTGCTAACAAACCTGTGGTCTGACCAGGTCAACTCCCTAGGCAGCTGACAATCCGCTGAGCAGGAGAAAGTCCAACACATGACCAGCAGTATGGGTAGCCGCTGTCACATGTTGCCTATAGCCCAAAAGCAACAGTTCTTAGATAAGGGATTGGGTAGGGGAATCACTTAGATCCTCTGCCCAAAGCTTAAAATCACCCAAGATGCAGGAGCCCTTAAACACAATGGACACCTGTGAAGCCAAACTGAGAAATTCAAAAACGAAATCAAGTTTTAACACAGGGAGGGGGATAAATCAAGGCAAACCCGTATGTGAGCTTGCTGGCTACTTGAAAAGAAAAAACGAAATTCTCAAAATATTTATGAATAGTGTTAAAATTCTCTGAAACTGATACTAAAAAATGTTTTTTTTTTAAATCACAGCTACTGTTAGGAATCTTCTCTTGTGATCAGTCAGACTCCAGATGTATTGAGAAGCAGACAATTTATTTCTGATGTGGCCCACAAAAGGGAGATCCTTACGAACAGCAGTTGCAGTAATGCCGCGTACACACGATCAAACAAGCGGGTGGAAAAGTCCGGCAAACTGAAGTCCGCCAGACAATCCCCCCGTGTGTAGCCTCCGGCATACTTTTTTGACCTGAAAGTACGGCGGACTTAGAAGGTAGTTTTGCACTCCAATCTTCCCGCCGGACTTGCATTTCGGCGGACAATCCGGCCGTGTGTATGCCAGTCCGCCGTACTTTTGAAATGAGCGGACTTTTCCCGCTCGGAGAAAAGTCCGCTCATTTCGAGCGGGCCTGCAGGTAGGCGGGGCCCGCGAAGGAGACGCCGCTGGCCCCGCCACCTGGTATGAACTTAAAAGGAAACCCCAACGCTGAAAAAAACGGCGTGGGGGTCCCCCCCAAGTCCACAACAGACCCTTGTCCGAGCACGCTACCCGGCCGGCCAGGAAAGGGGGGGACGAGCGAGCGCCCCCCCTCCTGAGCCGTACCAGGCCGCGCGCCCTCAACATGGGGGATGCCTTGGGGAAGCACCCCAAAGCACCTTGTCACCATGTTGATGAGGACAAGGGCCTCTTCCCGACAACCCTGGCCGTTGGTTGTCGGGGGTCTGTGGGCGGGGGGCTTATAGGAATCCGGGAGCCCCCTTTAATAAGGGGGCCCCCAGATACCGGCCCCCCACCCTATGTGAATGAGTATGGGGTACAATGTACCCCTACCCATTCACCTGTAAAATAAAAGTACAAAAAAAAACACAACACACAAGATAAAATAGTTTATTGCACAGCTCCGGGGGTCTTCCGTCTTCGGGGGTCTTCTCGCCGGACTCCTCCGCTATCTTCTTGTAGCTCTTTTACTAGCGGAGGAGCCCGGCTTTCTTCCTCGCCGCCGGCCTCTTCTTCCGACTTCGGGGGTCTTGTCCCCCTCTTCAGTTCTTCTGCCGGTCCTCCGCTCCTTCTTCTAGCTCTTTTACAGGCGGTGGCCCGGTCTTCTGTCGCCGCCGCCGCCGCCTTCCGTTCTTCTGTTCTTCTCTTCTTCTTCTTCTTCTTCTTCAGATGTTGCCTCGCCGAGTCCTCTACTCACAATGACGGGGACCGGGCACGCGGCGACTTATATAGGGACAAGGGGCGGGGTCTTCGGTGGATGTCACATGGGTTGATGTCACATGGCGACAGTCCCAGCATCCTCCGGGACTGTGACATTGTAAGGGGGCGGGGTCACCATGTGACATCAACCCATGTGACATCCACCGAAGACCCCGCCCCTTGTCCCTATATAAGTCGCCGCGTGCCTGGTCCCCGTCATTGTGAACGGAGGACTCGGCGAGGCAACATCTGAAGAAGAAGAAGAAGAAGAGAAGAACAGAAGAACGGAAGGCGGCGGCGGCGGCGACAGAAGACCGTGCCACCGCCTGTAAAAGAGCTAGAAGAAGGCGCGGTGGCCCGGCAGAAGAACCGAAGAGGGGGACAAGACCCCCGAAGTCGGAAGAAGAGGCCGGCGGCGAGGAAGAATGCCGGGCTCCTCCGCTAGTAAAAGAGCTACAAGAAGATAGCGTAGGAGTCCGGCGAGAAGACCCCCGAAGACAGAAGACCAATAAACTATTTTATCTTGTGTGTTATGTTTTTTTTTGGGTACTTTTATTTTACAGGCGAATGGGTAGGGGTACATTGTACCCCATACTCATTCACATAGGGTGGGGGGCCGGTATCCGGGGGCCCCCTTATTAAAGGGGGCTCCTGGATTCCGATAAGCCCCCCGCCCGCAGACCCCGACAACCAACGGCCAGGGTTGTTGGGAAGAGGCCCTTGTCCTCATCAACATGGGGACAAGGTGCTTTGGGGTGGGGGGGCCGCGCGGCCCCCCCTTCCCCAAGGTACCCCCCATGTTGAGGGCACGCGGCCTGGTATGGCTCAGGAGGGGGGCGCGCTCGCTCGCCCCCTTTCCTGGCCGGCCGGGTAGCATGCTCGGACAAGGGTCTGTTGTGGACTTTGGGGGAACCCCCACGCCGTTTTTTTTCGGCGTTGGGGTTCCCCTTTAAGTCCATTCCAGGCGGCGGAGCCCGCGACGTCTCCGTCGTGGGCCCCACCTACCTTGACACGCGCTCGCAATGAGCGGACTGTCCCCTCGTGTGTGGGCGAGTCTGTTCATTTCAAAAGTTGCGCGGACTTAGTACGACGAAATTAGTTTGCCGTATTTGTCCGCTCAAAAAGTGCCGTGTGTGGGCAAGTTCGTTCATTCAAAAGTTTGAGCGGACTGTTTGACGAACTTAGTTTCGGCAGACAGTCCGCCCGTGTGTACGCCGCCTCACTCTCCAACATTGTTCACCAAGTTCATCATAGCACAGCTAATAAGATATACGCCAACTACTTTCGGACCACCGCCCGCCGTCATTTTACGTCGCCACTTTGAAGAGGATTGTCGTTGTTATGGTAGCAGCTAGCTACCATAACCCCCCGGTACCCTCTTCAAGAGTGGGGTGGTCCGGTTTCAGATAAAAGTGGTCACTGTGGCGGATTCGCCACAAGCTCACTTTTATCTGTGGTAGGAAAGGGGGACCCCTCTCCCGTTGCACTTCGGTGCCCTCCGCCGCTGCCGACGACTCTGGTATGCGGCGGAGGGGCACCGGAGAGTGGCGGGAGAGGGGGGGGCCCCCCTTTCTACCATGATTGGATCCTCTCACGTCTGTGGCATGGAGATGAGTGAGGGGGAAAGATGGCCTTCTCCACCCTTCTCCAATACCACTGCAGGGCGGAAGCGACGTCAAAATGTCACTTCTGCCCATAGCTCTTAAAAATAATTTATTTAAATTTTTTTAAATGACATTCATTTTTTTTTTTTTTATTATTGCATTTTAGCGTAAATATGAGATGTGAGGTCTTTTTGACCCATAAATGTCATATTTAAGAGGTCCTGTCATACTTTTCTTCTATTACAAGGGATGTTTACTTTTTTTTTTTATATTGTGAAAGATAATGTTACGTCGAGTAAATTGATACCCAACATGTCGCTCTTCAAAGTTGCGCCCCGCTCGTGGATTGGCGACAAACTTTTACCCTTAAAAATCTCCATAGGAGACGTTTAAAAATGTCTACAGGCTGCATGTTTTAAGTTATAGAGGAGGTCTGGGGCTATAATTATCGCTCTCTCTCTAGCGATCGCGGCGATACCTCACATGTGTGGTTTGACTACCATTTTCATATGTGGGGCGCTACTCACGTATGCGCTTGCTTCTGTGCACGAGCTCGGCGGGACGGGGCGTGTTTCAAATTTTTTTATTATTTATTTTATCTTTTATTTTATTTTTTATGCCTATCAGTAGGCATAATTTTATTTTTTAATTTTTTTTTTTTTTTTTATTATTTATTTTATCTTTTATTTTATTCAATTGTGTCACTTTTATTCCTATTACAATGAATGTAAACACCCCTTGTGTAGCGGATGACATTTTGGACAAAATGTCACACGCCTGTAAATTTAGTTTTTTGCCTCAGAACAGTAGTGGGGTTCTGAGGGGTAATTACGTAGGTTAGGCCTTAACACCAGTCTGGCCTGGCTGTGTTTGGAAGTTCTGCCTGGTCATGTGAGCTGTGAGGTGCACATGACAGGCCAGAACTAAGTCTGGTTGGCTGTTTAGGTATTGGCCTTTTCGGAGCCAATCAGTGGGAGTTCCGGGGCCTGCTGAGGAATCTGGGAAGGGGTACTTAAGGGGTATGGGTCACGTGTTGCTGAGAGACGAGTTTGTGAGACCCTTAGGGTCCCGGTCATGGGGTGTTCAACACCCCGCAACACGTTCCTGTTGAAGGCCCCTGATAGACCCGCCTGGTCTGGGGTAGGGATCCATCTGTTCCCGAGTCTCGGAGCCGGCTGGTCCGAGGCGCAGTGACTGAGGGAGGATTCCAGGTGTCCGGGTGTGCTCTCGGCTTGGAGGGGCACCGCAGCTCGTGGAAGTGACCAGGGGAGGTCTCTTCGGAGGAGGGCCGGCAAGTTGCATCCTGGGAAGTGCCTGGTTACTGAGTTGGGAAGGACATTGACGAATTCACACTTTTCCAGTACCATTGAGGAGACGGGAAACGTTCCAGGTATGGAGGAAAAGGGTTCCTGGTCACCCTTAGTTGTTTGTTCAAGTTTTGAGTCAACGTGCTGCCTGCCATGATCTCTGGCTAGAGATCTGTTCAGCCTTGAAGTACCCAGCTGCGAGTGGCTACTCTCTGGGTGGAAATAGAGACTTTGCTGGACCTGCAGTTCAAGGTGCCTGAGTTCTTCACCCCGTGCCCTCTGTTCCCACAAGAGACTGTATTATTTGAGAGTTCTTACTGCAAAATAAAACCTTTTAAAGATGACTTTATCTGTGTCAGTGTTCAAGTCGTTGGGAATCAACCCAGGGAACCCCTAGACAGGGGCGTACTGACCATTGGGCCCTGAGCCACTAGGGGGCCCCATCAGGGTTGCCAGCCTCAGTAAAACCAGGGACAGTATGTAAAAATCTGTTTGTTTGTTTTTTTACATCTGAACTGTGCCTTACCAACATCCTTTTGGTCTAAAAATCCTGAGATTATAACTGCCCCACCTCTCCAGTACCTTCTCAGCCAATAGAAACATGGCTGTGTATACTGTGTGATTGTATACTGTGTGTGTGTGTATACTGTGTGGCCCCATATTCTCGGATGGCCTGGGGGCCCCATAATCTCCTATTGCCCGGGGGCCCCATGAGTTGTCAGTCCACCCCTGCTCAGACGTAATTTTAAAAATCAGTCTCAGGCCGCGTACATACGCGGGGACTGTTCGCTCAACTTTGTTCGTCAAACAGTTTCAGCGGACAGTCCGCTCAAACTTAGCATGGACGGACTTGCCCACACACGATGAACGAACAGTCGTGCGCGATGACGTGAACGGCACGTACGACGGGATGAAAAATACGACGTCCTATACACTGCAATGCAACCTTCCGCCGTGTAAATCCTTTCTGAGCATGCGCGGAACTTAGTTTGACTAACAAGCCTACACACGAGGGGACTGTTCGCTGAAACAAGGTTTCAGCGGACAGTTTTTCGGAAATTCCGAAAAACCTTGTTCAGCAGACTGTTCGCTGAAACTGTCCGCTGAAAGCCCACACACGAGCGGACTGTCCGCTGAAACACTGTTCAGCTGACAAAGTTGAGCGAACAGTCCCCGCGTGTATACGCGGCCTTAGGGTTATTGTTTTTCTAATAGTCACACAATAAACATTCAAAACTTTTCTAACAGCTACCCCACCCCCCTTCCAGTTAGATGGTTACATTGAAATATTTTATACTGGGGAGGGACCAGCTCGTCCAAGATAGGGGCTTTAAAATCTTGAAGCCAAGTCTCAGTGAGACAAAGAAAATCCAGATCCTCATCCATAATAAGGACTGCAATATTAGCTGCTGACCTGCAGTTAAGAAGACCCCCTGTTAAGGAGGATGCAGGTAGGTTTCTTAATGGATGAGGAAGTATATTGGAAGCATTGACCTGTGAAAGTGATCAACGAGGAAGTAAAGTGTGTAGATTAAAACCAGTGGCCTCAAGCTGAGGAATCACATTAATATGTGAGATACACTTATGCTGCGTACACACGATCGGACTATCCGGCTGACTTGGTCTGGCAGACCAGAGTGTGTGGGCTCCAGTGGGCTTTTTCTTCCAAAAAGTCCGGCGGACTTAGAAAGAAGTTTTGACTCAATCCGCCCATCTGTGTGCTAGTCCGCTGGACTTTTGAAATGAACGGACTTGCCCATACACGGAGAAAAGTCTGCTCATTTTGAACGTGGCTCTAGGTAGACGGGACTAGCGAAGGAAGTGAATATCACCGAGATTGACACCTCGCTAGCCCCGTCACCTGGAATGGATTTAAAGGGGAAGCCCTACGCTGGAAAAAACGGCGTGGGGGTGCCCACAAAGTCCATAGCAGATCCTTATCCGAGCACGCAGCCCGGCCGGTCAGGAAAGTGGGCGGGGACGAGCGAGCTCCCCCTCCCCCTCCTGAGCCATACCAGGCCGCGTGCCCTCAACATGGGGGGGTGCATGTTGATGAGGACAAGGGCATCTTCCCGACAACCCTGGCCGCTGGTTGTCGGGGTCTGCGGGCGGGGGGCTTATCAGAATCCGGGATCCCCCTTTAATAAGGGGGCCCTCAGATTCTGGCCCCCTACGATGTACCCCAACCCATTCACCTGGGGAAAAAAGTATACAGAAAAAAAACACAACACAGGTTTTTAAAATACTTTATTAGACAGCTCTGGGGGTCTTCTATTCTTCCATCTTCAGGGGTCTTCTAGCCAGGCTCCTCCGCTATCTTCTGCTCTTTTACTAGCTGTTTTATTAGCGAGGAGCCCTGGCTTTCTCCTTTGCCACCGCCGCAGTCCATGGGGTCTTCTTTCGACTTCGGGGGTCTTGTCCCCCTCTTTGGGGATCTTGTCCCGCTCTTCGGTTCTTCTTGCCGGGCCTCCGCTTTCTTCTTCCAGCTCTTTAACTAGCGTTGGCCCAGTCTTCTGTCGCTGTCGCATGTTGAGGGCACGCAGCCTGGCATGGCTCAGGAGGGGATCATATCCACACCGAGCCATGTTGGCTACTGTTGTATCTAAAAAGTGCAACACTACGCTAGTAGGAAGTCTCAAAAAAGCTAAACTAACCCAGGAGTGCTCATAAACATAGTAAAAGTGAACCCAGTCCCTTCAAATAGTGGCAATACTATACTGTGCTTGTGCTACAATACTACATAATACACAGTGTGGTGAATCAATAAAACAAAAACAAACAGTTTGAAATGTGTGACAAACTATAAAGCAAATATAGTCTCTGGGTCTGATATGAATATTAAGGGAAAACCCTGAACAAAAAAAAAAAATGTTTGGGCCCCCCCCCCCCCGAATTTCATGCCAGGACCTTCAGGTCTGGTATGGTTATTAAGGGGAACCCCATGCCAAAATGTAAAAAAAAAATGGCGTGGGGGTCCCCTTCAAAATCCTTACCAGACCCTTATCTGAGCACACAACCTGGCAGGCTGCAGGAAAAGAGAGAGAGCGCCCCCCCCCCCTTCCTGAACCGTACCAGGCCACTGATATGATCTCCATCACACCAATACCAGTGTCACCAGACCAGTATAGCCATCAACAGTGTTCCTAATGACCACCACACCAGTCCCAGTGTCACCAGACCAGTGTACTCCTTCAACAGTGTTCTGATCATTGACACACCCATATACTTGTAGTTACAATGTAGTATAACAAAGTCTATCAGTCATCTTCAGTACACTCATCCTGTTGGGTATTTCTGTACACTGCAATGATACATTAGCGCAGCAGAAGAGATTCCACCAATAACATGGACTGTTCTGTTGGGGCATCAAGTGAATTTCATCTAACCTGTGATTGAAGGAAAGAAAATTGTATAATCTGTGGCCTGCCTTAGAGGAGAGCACACTGCTGCCTGGTCCATAGAAACTTAGAAAAGTGCCTGCAGAAAAAAGAACGACTTGATGGTGTGATTGTGAGATATATTACAGGAATGTTCACCCTCTGCGTCTCTTAGTGTCAGTGAGAAGCCTTCAGGATATGGAGAACCGGTCATACAGGACAGACACACCCTGAAAGATTAAGGAGAAACTGAGAGGAATGCGACAAATCAATACACAGCAAACAAGCAATGCAGGTGGAGAATGAGGGGAGTTGGAGCTTCAGTGAGACTTCCTCTGGTGAAGAGTGAATGGTAACAAGTCCTGAGCAGAGCGCCCTCAGCAGGTGACATAAAGGAAGTGTGGGCTCCTTACATTTGTCTCATTGTATGCTCTTGATCCAGCGGTGTTACTAGGAATGTAGAAGACCTGAGGGGGGTAAAAATGTGACACAGCCACTAGTTGTTGTAGACAAACCAATGGTCTCTGATCACTCGCCACAGCAGTACAATGTCACCAGACCAGTGTAGCCATCAACAGTGTTCCTGATCACTACTACACCTGTCCTAATGTAACCAGACCAGTGTAGTCATTGACAGTGTTCCCCATTACTGCCACATCATTCCCAGTTTTACAAGACCAGTGCAGCTATCAACAGGTTTGCCGATTACCACCACACCAGACCCAGGGTCAACAGTCACAGTCTAGCCATCAATAGGGATGAGCTTTCTGTTTCGGTCGAACATAAGTTAGACTCAAACATTGGCTGTTTGCCCATTCGTCGAAAACCGAACATTATGGGCAGTTTGCGCCAAATTTGAGCGGTGCGTAATGGCCCATAATGCACTGCGGGAGCGCAGGGCATTGCTGTATGATGATTGGCCAGAGCATGCACCATGACCTGCATGCTTTGCCCAATCACAGTGCCCTCAGCTAAGAGAGCCATAATTGGACAAAGGCAGGGTGCCTTTTGCCAATCATGGCTCAGGAGGACTAAGCCCACACCACACAATATATAAGGCTGCCTGCATGTCAGCCTCGTGTAGTGTGTCGTTGGCGTGGACAGAGAGTGTCATTTAGATTTAGCAAGCAGGCAGGTAATCCAGTTAGCTGCAGTGTATTTAATATTTAATATGTATGTATACACTGCAGCTAACTGAATAATCTGATATAGCTAAACTCTATGCAGTGGATATATATATATATATATATATATATATATATATATACACACACACACACACACACACACAGTCAGTCAGTCTATATCTCACTGCAGGCCATTACTGGTGTACTGTTTCTAATATACTTCAGGCGGTGTACACAGTAACAGTACCGTGCACCCCTATTGCAGTTGCTACTACTTTTCTGGTGGAGTACACTATTCATACAGTGCACCAATAGTTGCTATTATATTTCGGGTGGTGTACACAATACCATGCACATATAGTGCAGTTTCTATTGCTACTACTTTTCTGGTGGTGTACACAATACAGTACACCCATAGTTGTAACTACACTTCTGTTGATGTACACAGTACCGTGCATCCAAAGGGCAGTTGCTACTACTTTTCTGGTGGTGTACACAGTACACAATACAGTGTAGTGTGGTGTTGCAAAACAAAATCCCCATTATGTCCGGAAGGTCACCAAGGAGAGGCAGATGCTCACAGGTCACTAAAAGAGGGCAAGCAGGCTCTGTGTCTACCATCCACAGTGCAGGTCATGGACATGGTACATCTAATGCAGATGACTGTGGGGCATGTTGTCCTTTTTTTCTGCTGTTGTGACAGGGGCAGAAAAATTGGGCCTTTGGTGGTGGTGGTGCCACAACACTGTAACCCCTCACAGATACTCTTGTTGGGCACAGGAACGGGCCCTGCTGTGCAATATTAGACCAGAAATTGTAATTGCATGCCCCTATTAAACAGGGACAGAAAAAATTGGGCCTTAGGCAGTGCTGGTGGTGCCCTAAACCAAAAATATTGTTGGAAGCTAGCATCATCAAAATTGAGGAGGAATAGTATAGTCACTCAGCCTAGGCAGTCTTCAAGGGATGCCACATCCATAGAAAAATCAATCAGTAGCATCAGCATCAGGTGCTTGATAGCTGCTGCTGATACAAGACTGATTATTTTTTTATTAATGTGAGCTTATCAAGGGAGTCTGTGGACAGGCGCACTCTATGATCTGTTACAAACCCTCCAGCAGCACTGATTGTGCATTCAGAAAGAACACTGGATGCAGGACAGTAGATCAATTACATATTGAGCTAATTCTGGCCAGTGGTCCATCCTCAAGACCCAGTAACTCAGTGGGTGCTCTGTTGGAAAGTTCCCCAAGTCTGCTCTTGCCCTTAGATATTCCTGCACCATGTAATGCAGACACTGGCGATGGTTGCTTGAACTGATCATACCTTGGTGCTGAGGACTGAAAAATTGTCTAAAGGCATCGGTCAGCCGACCACCTTCTCCACTGCTCTTCCTCTGACTGAACGAAGCTGTCATGGTTATGCAGTAATCTTTGTCTTTCAGCTTACCTCTACTTCATGTGTTCACCTTTAAAGGTCAGCCACTCTCACCTGGCTACTTAAATAACCTCTCCTCAAAGCATGGCTACACCCCAGCCCCTATCAGGGAACTCTATTAGCCTGCCTTGCTGATCAACCTTTGTGTGTTTAGCTTCCATGTGCATCTTGCTGTGTCTTCTACGGCTGATTCAAGTTACCGATCTTGGCTTGTTCTCAACTATCCCTGCCTGCTTTTGACCCTGACCTTTGCCGTGTTCTATGTTTATCCTTGTCTACTAGACCTTTGGCTTATTCCCTTACTATCTCTGTCCTCCTATAGCCTACTGTGGGCGTGAGCTGGGAGAACCTGGGGGTCACAACCTGGAGCCAGTTGCAGCCCAGTCCATCCTCACCACTAGAGGCTCTGGTGAACAACTGCTGGCTCTTAGACTCCGCGCCCTGGGGAATCTTGTCTAGCCCTTGTGGGATCAGTGTTGGCGTTCCAGTGGACCGGCCTTCCTTAATAGAGATGGCCTTGCGGTTCACCCGGCAGTCTGTTTGTGGCGAATTTTGCTTGTTCGCGATTCGCCAAACCGACGGACTTCTGGCGTTGTACGCGGCGGACATATGCATTTACATTGTGAAGAACTTTGACCCATAACACATCCATCATGCGGTACAGGAAAGTCAATTGAGACATTTCATCACATGGACATACCCTCTACCTTATAAATAGACCTGATCTGGCGGCCATTTTACATTCTGTCTTTTGTCAGTGTAGGGAAAGGACGCTTTGTGGAGCAGGGACAGTCAGGCTAATCGCTAGCTTAGCTATTACTATTAGGTCCACAAAAGTCCTTTTAAGGACTGGTATAGGTGTACAGTATATAGGGTTGTAATACACGTATAGTATACTTTATTTCAAATATAGAAAGTATATTATGGTGCACTGCTGACTGCTGTGCTGCTGAGTGATGACCGATTCTGCAGCTGTCTTTTATCAGTGTAGGGACTGAGGGACAGCTTGGTGTTTGGAGCAGGGACAGTCTGCAATTCACTAGCTACTAGGTCCACAAAGGTCCTTTTAAGGACTGGTATTGGTGTACAGTATATAGGGTTGTAAAACACGTATAATATACTTTCTTTCAAATATAGAAAGTATATTATGGTGCACTGCTGTGCTGCTGAGTGCTGACCGATTCTGCAGCTGTCTTTTATCAGTGTAGGGAGGGACAGTTTGGTGTTTGGAGCAGGGACAGTCTGCAATTCACTAGCTACTAGCTAGCTACTACTAGGTCCACAAAGGTCCTTTTAAGGACTGGTATAGGTGTACAGTATATAGGGTTGTAATACACGTATAATATACTTTCTTTCAAATATAGAAAGCATATTATACTGCACTGCTGTGCTGCTGACCGATTCTGCAGCTGTCGTTTCTCAGTGTAGGGAGGGACAGTTTGGTGTTTGGAGCAGGGACAGTCTGCAATTCACTAGCTATTAGCTAGCTACTATTAGGCCCACAAAGGTCCTTTTAAGGACTGGTATAGGTGTACTATTTGGTGTGCAGTATATAGGGGTGTAATACACATATAAAATACTTTCAAATATAGAAAGCATAGTATAGTGCATTTCCACTGTGCAGCATTGTGACTGCTGAGCGGTTCTGCAGCGATACTACAAAGAGTGACGCAATTAGAAAAAAGTATTATAACTGTGATAGACCAGTGGCCCCCCAAAATGACAGATTGAAGCGGGGTGTTATGTACCTTCTTCCACATATACTGCACTTCTCTAGAGACCTTTGTCACAGGGCCATTTAAAAAATGACAGGCAGAGGAAGAGGCAGGCCCTTCCGCAGGCATGGTAGGGGTAGGGCAGGAGCAACGGGCTTGAGTCAAAGTGGCAAATTGCAGGTGTGTTCGATTATGTCAAAGGATGCACCAGATTTGGATGAGTGGCTCACTCAGCCTTACTCTTCTGCACCCTCCTCATCCTCTCGATCTGCACCCTCTTCTTCACTCTCTGCTGTGTGTACCCCCAAAGACACTACCACCAACACCATCACCCCCATATACCCTCCGCTTGAGTCACAGGAATTATTTTCCGATCCATCACAAGACATTGCCGATGCGCAGCCACTCTTGGCATTGGATCAGGAAGAGGAGGTAGCAACAACCGCCACTCAGCAGTCTGACGACAGTACCCAGATCAGCCCAAGGAGGAGGTTGGTCCCCAGTGTTGCTGCCTACTCCCAGATCTCTAATTATAGCGGTGGGGAAGGTGACGTCGATGATGAAGTGTCTAGTGAAGTCACTAGAGAGGAATAGAGGAAGAGGAGGGGAGTTCAGAGGGCGATATGGACCAGCAGATAGGGAGGAGAAGCAGGCGGAACTTAGATTGCACAGGAGGGACAAAGCAGACTGCTAATGTATCAGGAGCGAGGCATCAACCATGTACAGTCACATCTGGCGCTCCCAGGACGCTTGAACATGGCTCCGCAGTGTGTGCTTTTTTAAACGTGCCCGCTGATGACAATAGTGTTGCCATCTGCAATCTTTGCAATCAACGGCTAAGTCGCGGCAAGCCCAACACTCACCTAGGGACGACCGCCTTAAGAAGGCACATGAGCTGCCATCTCCGAGCCCAGTGGGAGCAACGCAACCCACAAAGCCACACTCCAGGCTCTCACCGTCCAGCCTCGTCTTCTATTTCTCCTTCTCCTCTCTCCTCACAATTGTCCTCCACTCTACCTTCCATCATGCTGTCCTCACGTTTTTCTGGAAAAAGGCAGGCTTCCGTGGGCCAAATGTTCGAGTGTAAAAAATGATGACGTCGGATAACCCTCTTGCCCAATGATTGACGGCTGGCTTGTCAGAACTGATAGCCCGCCAACTACTGCCATATAAACTGGTGGACTCGGAGGCCTTTCGAAAATTTGTGGCCATTGGAACAGCACAATGGAAGGTCCCAGGAAGGAAGTATTTCTCACAGAAGGGCATCCCAGAGCTATATGGCCATGTTCAGTGGCAAGTGAATGTATCTCTGGGACACAGTGTCAGTGCCAAGATACATCTGACCACAGACACGTGGTCTAGCAAACAGGGGCAGGGAAAGTATATAACTTTTACTGCCCACTGGGTGAACCTTCTGATGGCCGTCAAGCATGTAACCCATGGCACCCTTCTAGATTTGGTTTTACCACCACGGATTGCATGCAGGCCTACCTCTTCTTCTCCTCCTACTCCATCCTTCCTCTCCTCCTCGGCTGACTCCTCCTTTTCCGCTGCTAGCGCCTCTTCCACTGCGCTGCCCAAGATCCCCAGAACCTATTCGACATGCCAGATGAGACGTTGCCATGCTGTGCTGCGTCTGTTGTGCCTGGATGCCAAGAGCCACATTGGCCCTGCACTCCTTTCAGCTTGGCGTTCACAGGCAGATCAGTGGCTAACACCGCTCAATTTGACAGTTGGTAAAGTGGTGTGTGACAACGGTGCCAATCTGCTTAGCGCATTGAAACAGGGCAAAATTACACATGTGCCATGCATGGCACACATCTTAAACTTGGTCGTGCAGCGATTCCTTGTCAAATACCCTGGGGACCAGGACATCTTGTGGCAGGCAAGGAAAATCTCGGCCCATTTCAGAAGATCTTACACGGCCATGGCTCGCCTTGCTAACAATCTGCCAGTCAGACGTCTTATTTGCGATTGCCCGACGCGATGGAACTCAACCTTCTATATGCTTGATAGGCTGCTCCAGCAGAAACGTGCAGTTAATGACTACCTGTACGAACTCTGCGGCAGAACAGGTTCTGGGGAATTGGGTTTTTTCACCGCGCCAGTGGCTGCTCATGCGCAACGCATGCAGGCTGCTCATGTGTGACGCATGCAGACTTCTGCAGCCATTTTATGAGATCATCAAACTGGTCAGTCGTAGCCATGGCACCATCAGTGACATCGTACCTTATGCCTTCTTTATGGAGCGTGCATTGCGTTGTGTCATTGATCAAGCCGTGGAGGAGCAGGAAGATAAGGAAGTCCCAATGCTGGATGAATTCCTGGGGGGGGGCTACTCTATCTGAGACAAGTCAACAACAGGAGTCTGAAGAGGAGTCAGAGGAGGATGGTGCTGGGGCGGATGAGGAGGAGCAAGAAGAGCATGCTTTAAACCTTTCTGGGATCCCTGTGGTTGTCCGTGGAAGTGGAGAGGAGAACGAGGAGGACGACATTATCCTGGATGATGAGCAGGAGTCAGGCCACCACACCGCTTCCAGTTTAGTGAAAATGGGGGCCTTCATGCTCCAGTGTTTTAACAGGGACCCCCGTATAAAAAGCATAAAGGTCAAGGACCAGTACTGGGTGGCAACGTACTTAGACCCCCGTTACAAACACAAAATGGCGAAAATGTTACGACCATCACAGAGGGCTGTCAGAATGGAGCACTTATAGGCCTTGCTTCGAGAAATGCTGCATTCTGCTTTTGCGTGCGCTGGCAGAGGAGGAATTCCCACTCCCAATCCTACAGTGCCTGCAAGAAGAGGGCGGTTTGAAGATGTATTGATGACTTCTGATATGAGGTCATTCTTTCAGCCGACCCATCGACAGGTGTCATCCGGATCCAGCATCAGGGAACGCCTAGACCGACAGGTGTCCGACTACATAGGGTTAATGGCCGATGTGGACGCTCTGAGAAGTCATGAACCCCTGGACTACTGGGTGGGCAGTCTTGACCTCTGGCCAGAGCTTGCCCAATTTGCAATGGAACTGTTGGCTTGTCCCTCGTCCAGTGTCCTGTCCGAAAGGATGTTCAGCGCAGCAGGGGGATCATGACCAATAAGCGCACTCACCTAGCACACGGCAGTGTTGACTATCTCACATTTATAAAAATGAATGAGGCATGGATCTCGGAGGAATTCAACACATGTGACCAGTAGACCATGTATATGCATAACTCTGTAAATGATTTATTTAATCTAGCACACACACCTTTTTTCTATCTTTGGCTCACTTCCTTGTGCAAAAAGAGCGCACCTTACTATATGCCCGTTACCCTCCTGTTTGAAGAGGTTGAGCGGTGTCATATTTTTGAGTTCCGCAGCTGGTGTCAGTGCTCTCTATCTCGGTGCTGGTCTGGTGTCAGTACTCTCTATCACGGTGCTGGTCTGGTGTCAGTGCTCTTTATCACGGTGCTGGTGTGGTGTCAGTGCTCTCTATCACGGAGTTGGTGTCAGTGCTCTCTCTCTATCTGGGTGCTGGTGTGGTGTCAGTGCTCTCTCTCGGTGCTGGTGTGGTCTCAGTGCTCTCTATCACGGTGCTGGTGTCAGTGCTCTCTTTCACGGTGCTGGTGTCAGTGCTCTCTATCACGGTGCTGGTGTCAGTGCTCACTATCACGGTGCTGGTGTCAGTGCTCTCTATCTTGGTGCTGGTGTCAGTGCTCTCTATCTCGGTGCTGGTCTGGTGTCAGTGCTCTCTATCTCAGTGCTGGTGTAGTCTCAGTGCTCTCTATCACGGTGCTGGTGTCAGTGCTCTATATCACGGTGCTGGTGTCAGTGCTCTCTATCACGGTGCTGGTGTCAGTGCTCTCTATCTCAGTGCTGGTGTCAGTGCTCTCTATCTCAATGCTGGTGTCAGTGCTCTCTATCATGGTGCTGGTGTGGTCTCTGTGCTCTCTATCACGGTGCTGGTGTGGTCTCAGTGCTCTCTATCACGGTGCTGGTGTCAATGCTCTCTATCATGGTGCTGGTGTCAGTGCTCTCACGGTGCTGGTGTCAGTGCTCTCTAACGCGGTGCTGGTGTCAGTGCTCTCTATCACGGTGCTGGTGTCAGTGCTCTCTATCACGGTGTTGGTGTGGTCTCAGTGCTCTCTATCACGGTGCTGGTGTGGTCTCAGTGCTCTCTATCGCGGTGCTGGTGTCAGTGCTCTCTATCACGGTGCTGGTGTCAGTGCTCTCTATCACGGTGCTGGTGTCAGTGCTCACTATCACGGTGCTGGTGTCAGTGCTCTCTATCTTGGTGCTGGTGTCAGTGCTCTCTATCTCGGTGCTGGTCTGGTGTCAGTGCTCTCTATCTCAGTGCTGGTGTGGTCTCAGTGTTCTATATCACGGTGCTGGTGTCAGTGCTCTATATCACGGTGCTGGTGTCAGTGCTCTCTATCACGGTGCTGGTGTCAGTGCTCTCTATCTCAGTGCTGGTGTCTGTGCTCTCTATCTCAATGCTGGTGTCAGTGCTCTCTATCATGGTGCTGGTGTGGTCTCAGTGCTCTCTATCACGGTGCTGGTGTGGTCTCAGTGCTCTCTATCATGGTGCTGGTGTCAGTGCTCTCTATCACGGTGCTGGTGTCAGTGCTCTCTATCACGGTGCTGGTGTCAGTGCTCTCTATCTCAGTGCTGGTGTCTGTGCTCTCTATCTCAATGCTGGTGTCAGTGCTCTCTATCATGGTGCTGGTGTGGTCTCAGTGCTCTCTATCACGGTACTGGTGTGGTCTCTCTCAGTGCTCTCTGTCATGGTGCTGGTGTCAGCGCTCTCATGGTGCTGGTGTCAGTGCTCTATCTCTATCACGGTGCTGGTGTGGTCTCAGTGCTCTCTATCACGATGCTGGTGTGGTCTCAGTGCTCTCTATCACGGTGCTGGTGTCAATGCTCTCTATCATGGTGCTGGTGTCAGTGCTCTCACGGTGCTGGTGTCAGTGCTCTCTAACGCGGTGCTGGTGTCAGTGCTCTCTATCACGGTGCTGGTGTCAGTGCTCTTTATCATGGTGCTGGTGTGGTCTCAGTGCTCTCTATCACGGTGCTGGTGTGGTCTCAGTGCTCTCTATCATGGTGCTGGTGTCAATGCTCTCACGGTGCTGGTGTCAGTGCTCTCTAACGCGGTGCTGGTGTCAGTGCTCTCTATCACGGTGCTGGTGTCAGTGCTCTCTATCACGGTGCTGGTGTCAGTGCTCTCTATCATGGTGCTGGTGTCAATGCTCTCACGGTGCTGGTGTCAGTGCTCTCTAACGTGGTGCTGGTGTCAGTGCTCTCTATCACGGTGCTGGTGTCAGTGCTCTCTATCATGGTGCTGGTGTGGTCTCAGTGCTCTCTATCACAGTGCTGGTGTGGTCTCAGTGCTCTCTATCGCGGTGCTGGTGTCAGTGCTCTCTATCACAGTGCTGGTGTCAGTGCTCTCTATCACGGTGCTGGTGTGGTCTCAGTGCTCTCTATCACGGTGCTGGTGTCAGTGCTCTCTATCACGGTGCTGGTGCCAGTGCTCTCTATCTCAGTGCTGGTGTCAGGGCACTGCGCCCAGAGCCCACCCAATTGTTAGACGATACTGAATGAACATTTGCTATTGTGACACTGATTCTCCTCCTGGTCAATCAGGAAATCAGGTCCTGAGACTCGTTTCCCAATTGGCTGAAAGGAGAAACTATCCTATTGGCCTAGGACGAGGAGGGGGGAGACACGCGGCCACCTTGATGCTGAGGAAGCGATGCAGGGGAAGCCATCGCCTGTTGCCTGGAGTGAAGCGCTGCCTGCTCCATAGATGGGGTAAGTGTGGGGCTGGTAACCAACCGGCCCACTGGGGAGGGGAAGGGTAGCTGTGGATGCATTGTTCCCCCCCAAAGAAATATACCACCTGCTGCCACTGCTCCAAGTATGGAAATTACAGGCCACTGCTCTTTTTGAATAGTAGATATACTCTCCTATTTTATATTGAGTCATATCATTACTATCTCTTATCTTCTTTTCCATTTTCAGTTTTTCCAAACTTGACACAATGATATTGATCCTGACTGAGGGATTTTCCCTCTTACCTCCTTCGTGGACTCATAGGAGACTAACCTTAAAGGAGTTGACTTATCTGTTCCAGAAAGCATACAATTGATGGTTCATATAATTTTGTTCATCACTGTCTTGATGATTGTATGCTTTACCATTATAGGGCTTAACTGTTGTTATCTTCCTGATGAAGCAGGCATTGACCGGTGAAACACGTCAAAATTACAGCAAGCATTTTACCATCCAGGCTGCACAGGGATGATGAGTGATGATATATAATAGTATCTCATGTACTTGTATTCTTTACATGCATTATTGTTGTCTTCTTAAATGTCATATATGTTTTTTAAAACATTTGTAGAATAAAACATTGCCCTTTTAATACAAATACGTGGTTCCTTTAAAGTCCTCTCTCTCATAGTTAGGTTTTTCTCTGTAAATACAATTCATTAAAGATGTGGTACTGGATGCTTGTGTCCAATAACAAGAAGGTCTCCTATTGGATTCCTTCTTCCCATTAGCTAGTTTAACTTTCAGATTTAGGGTGGCAAACACCTACAAATGGTAGTTTATGTATCCAGCCACAAGTTATTTCTCTTGTCAAATCTTTCTGAATTTAAAAGCTCTCTCTGATGAATTCAAAG
This sequence comes from Lithobates pipiens, assembly GCF_037356315.1. Taxonomy (NCBI): domain Eukaryota; kingdom Metazoa; phylum Chordata; class Amphibia; order Anura; family Ranidae; genus Lithobates; species Lithobates pipiens. Next base: position 684,291,824 of record NW_027507903.1, on the reverse strand, counting down.
TCAGATGGGAAAACAATCTGGCCCTCAGGGTGTGGTGCAATTACTTGTGGAAAAGTATGAGAAGGATATTGCACAAATTGATGGAGAAATCCACATTTTGTACTCTGACAACAAGGAGGTTGCTTCACACAATCTTTTCACCACCAAAGGTATGGAACTAAAATAACACTTGGGGGAGGGGGGGGCATGGTCGGTCATGGAGTAAGATGGCTTATCCACACAACTCCACTCAGCTTTAGGACAAGTAAGGGCTCTCAGCACTTCCCAGCAGCACCTCTCCCCTCCCTCATACACCGGAAGGGAGCCCTCACTCTTCGCAACTGGATGGTATGTCCAAAAAGAATAACTGTCTACACAAGCTGAGCTGTCTCATGGAATATTTCCCTCAGCTGACCATGCAAGGAACTAAAGAGGGCGCTGGAGTGGCGCCTCCTGCCTCCACACAGCACACAGACAGCCCGCAGGGAACTGCTGGCAATTTGGAGCCTATGGACAGTCTAACACCAGAACCTAGCTCTCCCCAGCAATCACCCTCAGACAGAGGTTAGAGGGCAGCACTGTCCCCAGCACTTTCTCCTGCCAAGGAGCGCCTTCTAAAAAAAAGTACTGGGAGAATCGAGCAGATTCCCTAGCAGCCCTCCCTGTCAGTGACCAGGCAGCATCTGACCACACTTTAAAGCTCATGCTGCTTTCTCTAGAAAGAGACCTCCGCAAACTAACTGCCTTCCTCTTTTTCCACACTACAGAATATAGTTGACCAGGTAGAGGAATGCATGGCTGACCTAAAAAAAAGTGCTGACAGAACATATTGTGGTTTACAACGAAATGGTGGACGCCTGTGATCACCACACTGAAGAATTTTGTTTCCTCCAAGCCAAAGTAGCTGATCTAGAAGATCGCTCCAGGAATAATTTCAAATTCATGGGCATACCAGAAACCATTAAACCTCCAGAGCTAATTTCCTACCTACAACAGCTATTCCTCCTACTTCTCCCTCAGCTAAGCCAAGCCGACATAACCATTGACTGCACACACAGAATTGCCTCACCCAATCATCTACCTGCTTTTACCCTGCGAGACGTATTGGCCCGCATTCACTTTTTTCAAATTGAAGAACGTGTAATGGCGTCAGCTCATTCCATCTCCCCATTACCGGAGCCGTATACCTCAGTCTCCCTCTACATTGATATCTCCGCTGCCACAGCTCAAAAACGCAGACATTTTTTTCTCAAGTCACCACAGTCCTTTGCAACCACAATGTCCACTACAAATGGGGCTTCCCTGTAATCTGATAGTGACTTTTCAAAAATAAACTACCACTTTTTTCACGCCTAAAGAAGGCATTAAAGTGTTTGTAAACCCTTACATACCACTTTAACCTACAGGTAAGCCTAGATTAAGGCTTACCTGTAGGTGCAAGAAATATCTCCTTAACCTACACGGTTAAGGAGATATTTTTCTAAAAAGGGGCACCTATGTCTATGGCGCATGCGTGCCGTAGAAACCGGCGCAAGCGCACTGAGCATGCCGTCAGTGAAGATTACATGCCATCACTGGCGGCTCCCATGCGCATGCGCCGGAGTGACGTCATCGCTGCTCCTGCCACTCACAGTGACGGAGCAGTGATACCCGGAAGGAAGGTGGACGCTTTGTGCAACAGGGGACAGCGGTGACATTGCTGGCTGCTGTGTCAGGTAAGTGACACATAATGGGCTACTATACGATGCATAGTAGCCCATTATGCTTTACCTTTGCAGGGAAACAGAGGAAGTAAACTGGCACTTTACAATAAATGTTGTACTGTATTTTCTGTGAAATATATATGCATATGAGCGTACCTTTTTTTTTACTCTGCAATACTTACCCTGCCAATACTCTGCAATACTTACTCTGCAATACCCTGCCAATACTTACTCTGCCAATACTTACTCTGCAATACTTACCCTGCAAATACTCTGCAGTACTCACCCTGCCAATACTCTGCAGTACTCACCCTGCCAATACTCTGCAATACATACCCTGCCAATACTCTGCAATACTTACTCTGCCAATACTCTTCAATACTTACTCTGCCAATACTTACTCTGCCATACTTACTCTGCCATACTTACCCTGCCAATACTTACTCTGCAATACTTACCCTGACAATACTTACCCTGACAATACTCTGCAATACTTACCCTGCCAATACTCTGCAATACTTACTCTGCAATACCCTGCCAATACTTACTCTGCAATACTTACTCTGCAATACTTACCCTGCCAATACTTACTCTGCATTTATGGTATCCTTTGCCATATGTCACAAAATGGCTGACCACACATCGCAGCGCAGATGATAATAAATCTCAGAAAGTTGATAATCTTAAACAGCAAGGCAACGTTATTCCAGTTTGTGGGATATTTTCTAATGTGCTGTGTAACAGAATTTGGAACAGGGTGTATTTGTGTTAGAAATTCCCTGCGAGGGAAAGATCATCACCCATTGTGTTGATTATTTTGTTTGACTTAGCGTTTTGAGTTAACTTATTTAGTTTTTTTTAAACTGGCACTTTACAATAAATGTTGTACTGTATTTTCTGTGAAATATATATGCATATGAGCGTACCTTTTTTTTTTTTTTTTTTTTTTTTTTTTGGTGGGGGAGTGGATCTTGGGTGGGAGTTCCCACACTTTTTTCCCCAGGACTTGACCCCTGGTCTTACCCCGAAGGGTCCCGACGCGCATAGCAAAGATCCTGGAAAGAGAGGGCCCAGGGACCAGAAGCAGCACAGAGTGGCAGAAAAAAGAGACTACGCAGGAAACGCCTGCGTGAAAAGCCAAATCTTCAGTAACCTGCGGAAGTCCAGAATAGCGGGGGGCCTCCTGGAGCTCGACAGGGAGGCTATTCCATAGTACGGCACCCTGGTGGGAGAAGGCCTGACCACCACACCGGGTCTTCTTGGGCACCGAGATGTAGAGGAGGTCTCTGCCAGTAGATCTGCGTGATCTGACAAGAGCTTGTTTATGAAAACAAGAGCAGAGATAGCTTGGGGCTAGGCCTCTCATAATCTTAAATATAATACATTCTACCTTAAATAAGGTGCAATAGTAGACCGGCAGCCAATGCAAGGCGCAGAGGACAGGAGTGATATGATCCCTCAATATGACATTTATGAGCAGCCTAGCCACAGCATTTTGAGTAAGTTGAAGCTTCTGCACTAGCATCTTTGGCAATCTCAAATAAAGAGAGTTGCAGTAGTCTAGGCAGCTACCTCTCGTGGCACAGATGACAGTTTTTCTGTCTGAAATATACAGATATTTAAACAGCCCCCTCAGGAGTTTTAGCTGCCAGTGACATGCACTGATGACCTTTTTTACCTGAGGAGCCAGAGCTAAACCTGAATCTAGGACGAATCCCAGATCACGGACCTGGGGGGCCGCCTTCGGAGCAGGATCAAATGAGGGAGGCCAAGGTGGAATATCTGGGGGGGGGGGGTGGCCAAATCACTAAAGATGATCACCTCAGTTTTGCCCCCATGGGGGCAAAAAGTCCTGAGGCTATTCTGTTTTTTCCTGTGTATTTTAGGGATGGAGGTGAGTGGGAGGTCATATATTTTTCTTTTCACCCATGCCAAAGTCGACCCTCTCATACCCAAAACAGATGTCATCCGCTCCAGTAGGATTCCATGATTTATGATATCAAACGCGGCCGACAGGTCCAAGAGAACCAGAACTACTGAGTCACCCCTGTCCAAGCTGTGAAGGACATCATTATAAACACAGATGAGGCTTGTCTCTGTTCCGTGCCCTGGATGAAATCTGGATTGGAATTCGTCCATAAGATGAAAAGGCTCAAGGTAAGCCTGTAGTTGGATAACCACCATGCGCTCCATCACCTTTGCTACAAAAGGCAAGATGGAAATCGGCCTGTAGTTGCCCAGTATGTCCGGGTCCAAGGTTGGTTTCTTCAGCAGTGCCAAGACCAGGGCCCACTTCATAACGCTCGGGACAATACCTGTCCTGAAGCAGAAGTTGATTATCCCTCCAATGAAGGGGACTAAGAGGGCAGCAGATTTTTTAAGCAGCCCGGCAGGACATACATCTAAAGGAGAGAAGGATGGTTTAAACGAGGCAATTACCTCAACCACCTGTGTAGCCATCACCGGTTGGAAGCCGGTCAATCCAGGGGCCATGTCTGCATGGCCGGTGTCCTCTTGCACAGTCTCTGTCCTGGAAATGTTGTCTCTAATGGTCTGAACCTTAGAGACAAAGAAGTAAGTGAGCTCCTGGCACCAGTTCTGTGACTCCTTAGGAGCAGAGCTGGCAGCTTCGGGATAAGTAAGCTCCGAAGAGATCGTGAAAAGTTCGGCCGTGCTGTCGGCTGCCTTCCTAATTCTCTCCCGGAAGTAGGTCTTTTTAGTCTCTCCAATGGCCCTCTTATAGAGATAGAGGGCCACCAGATGCAGCTCTTTGTCAGCCTCCAGGAGGAACTACCATCAGCGTCTCTCCCTGGACCAAACCTGCTTTTCGAAGAACCTAAGCTCCTTGGTAAACCACTGTGGGCTCTTGCCCAGGGGACGGGGGTTAGATCTCATCCTACAGGGTGCTAACACATCAAGGACCACTTCAACCGACTCCTGAAAAATACTCAGCTTCTCTACCGGGTTGCCCAGCTCAAAAAAGGTTGGCTGGTTGATACCCTTAGCCACAAGGTTTCCAAATCTGTCTGAGCAGACTTTTGATAGATTTCTTGAGAAAACCTTGATCTGTGATATGTGGAGGTTTCCCTTCCCATAGGGCCAGACTAAAGGAAATAAACCTGTGGTCTGACCAGGTCAACTCCCTAGGCAGCTGACAATCCGCTGAGCAGGAGAAAGTCCAACACATGACCAGCAGTATGGGTAGACGCTGTCACATGTTGCCTATAGCCCAAAAGCAACAGTTCTTAGATAAGGGATTGGGTAGGGGAATCACTTAGATCCTCTGCTCAAAACTTAAAATCAACCAAGATGCAGGAGCCCTTAAACACAATGGACATCTGTGAGGCCAAACTGAGAAATTCAAAAACTAAATCAAGTTTTAACGCAGGGAGGGGGATAAATCAAGGCAAACCTGTATGTGAGCTTGCTGGCTACTTGAAAAGAAAAAAACAAAATTCTCAAAAGATTTATGAATAGTGTTAAAATTCTCTGAAACTGATACTAATAAATGTTTTTTTTAAATCACAGCTACTGTTAGGAATCTTCTCTTGTGATCAGTCAAACTCCAGATGTATTGAAAAGCAGACAATTTATTTCTGATGTGGCCCACAAAAGGGAGATCCTTACAAACAGCAGTTGCAGTAAGAAATCACACAAAGAACATGTCTCCCCCCCTCCTCATACCTACTTTGATACCACCTCTATGCTTCTATTGGCTGAGAAAACATAGATAGCGTGCCTGGTACACAATGGTACTTTATTTTGGCTATCAGGGTTTCCTGTACAATCTTATGCTACCATATATAGTAAAGCATAATCATCCTACAACTTACTATGGAGTTAGTTAAGACAAAACGATACAGCAAGTTAATACAACAACGTGCTCAGAAGTCATTTTAAAAATCAGTCTCAGGCCGCGTACACACGCGCGGACTGTTCGCCCAACCTTGTTCGTCAAACAGTTTCGGCAAACAGTCCGCTCAAAATTTGCATGAGCGGACTTGCCCACACACGGCACTTTTTGAGCGGACTGTTTCAGCGAACTGTTTGCCAAACAGTTCGCTCAACTTTTGAAATGAACGGACTCGCCCACGTAAGGCAGAGGCAAGTCCGCCCATTTCGAGCGCGTGTACAGGTAGGCGGGGCCCGCGACGGAGACGTCGCGGGCTCCGCCGCCTGGAATGGGCTTAAAGGGGAACCCCAACGCCGAAAAAAATCGGCGTGGGGGTTCCCCCAAAGTCCACAACAGACCCTTGTCCGAGCACGCTACCCAGCCGGCCAGGAAAGGGGGGCGAGCGAGCGCGCCCCTCCTCCTGAGCCGTACCAGGCCGCGTGCCCTCAACATGGGGGGTGCCTTGGGGAAGGGGGGGCCGCGCGGCCCCCCCACCCCAAAGCACCTTGTCCCCATGTTGATGAGGACAAGGGCCTCTTCCCGACAACCCTGGCCGTTGGTTGTCGGGGTCTGCGGGCGGGGGGCTTATCGGAATCCGGGAGCCCCCTTTAATAAGGGGGCCCCCGGATACCGGCCCCCCGCCCTATGTGAATGAGTATGGGGTACAATGTACCCCTACCCATTCACCTGTGAAATAAAGTACAAAAAAAAACACAACACAGGGAAAAAATATTTTATTGCACAGCTCCGGGGGTCCTCCGTCTTCGGGGGTCTTGTCCCCCTCTTCAGTTCTTCTGCCGGGCCACCGCGCCTTCTTATAGCTCTTTTGCAGGCGGTGGCCCGGTCTTCTGTCGCCATCTTCCGTTCTTCTGCCGGGCCACCGCGCCTTCTTATAGCTCTTTTTGAGGCGGTGGCCCGGTCTTCTGTCGCCGCTGTCGCCGCCGCCGCCTTCCGTTCTTGTTCTTCTTGTTCTTCTTCTTCTTCTCCTGGAGATGTTGACTCGACGAGCTCTCCGGCCACAATGCCAGGGACGCGCTCCGCTGCCACTTATATAGTGACAATGGGGCGGTGTCGCATGGTATATGTCACATGGGTTGGTCACATGGTGACCCCGCCCCCTTACGATGTCATAGTCCCCATGTGACATCAACCCATGTGACCAACCCATGTGACATATACCATGTGACACCGCCCCATTGTCACTATATAAGTGACCGCTCAGCGCGGCTCTGGCATTCCGGCCGGAGAGAGCGACGTGTCAACATCTCCTGGAGAAGAAGAAGAAGAAGAAGAACGGAAGGCGGCGACGGCGACAGAAGACCGGGCCACCGCCTCTAAAAGAGCTATAAGAAGGCGCGGTGGCCCGGCAGAAGAACGGAAGACGGCGACAGAAGAACGGAAGGCGGCGGCGACAGAAGACCGGGCCACCGCCTGCAAAAGAGCTATAAGAAGGCGCGGTGGCCCGGCAGAAGAACCGAAGAGGGGGACAAGACCCCCGAAGACGGAAGACCCCCGGAGCTGTGCAATAAAATATTTTTTCCCTGTGTTGTGTTTTTTTTTGTACTTTATTTCACAGGTGAATGGGTAGGGGTACATTGTACCCCATACTCATTCACATAGGGTGGGGGGCCGGTATCCGGGGGCCCCCTTATTAAAGGGGGCTCCCGGATTCCGATAAGCCCCCCGCCCACAGACCCCGACAACCAACGGCCAGGGTTGTCGGGAAGAGGCCCTTGTCCTCATCAACATGGGGACAAGGTGCTTTGGGGTGGGGGGGCCGCGCGGCCCCCCCTTCCCCAAGGCACCCCTCATGTTGAGGGCACGCGACGTCTCCGTCGCGGGCCCCGCCTACCTATACACGCGCTCGAAATGGGCGGACTTTCCTCCGAGCGGGAACAGTTTGCTCATTTCGAAAGTAGCCTACACACGGGCGGACTGTTCGCTGAAACAAAGTTTCAGCGGACAGTTTTTCGGAATTTCCGAAAGACTTTGTCCGTCAAACTGTCCGCTGAAACTGTCCGCTGAAAGCCCACACACGGGCGGACTGTCCGCTGAAACACTGTTCAGCGGACAAAGTTGAGCGAACAGTCCCCGCGTGTGTACGCGGCCTCAGGGTTATTGTTTTTCTAATAGTCACACAATAAACATTCAAAACTTTTCTAACAGCTACCCCACCCCCCTTCCAGTTAGATTGTTACATTGAAATATTTTATACTGGGGAGGGACCAGCTCGTCCAAGATAGGGGCTTTAAAATCTTGAAGCCAAGTCTCAGTGAGACAAAGAAAATCCAGATCCTCATCCATAATAAGGGCTGCAATATTAGCTGCATTGACCACTGCAGTTAAGAAGACCCCCTGTTAAGGAGGATGCAGGTAGGTTTCTTAATGGATGAGGAAGTATATTGGAAGCATTGACCTGTGAAAGTGATCAATGAGGAAGTAAAGTGTGTAGATTAAAACCAGTGGCCTCAAGCTGAGGAATCACATTAATATGTGAGATACACTTATGCTGCGTACACACGATCGGACTATCCGGCGGACTTGGTCTGGCGTACTTGGTGGGCTTTTTCTTCCAAAAAGTCCGGCGGACTTAGAAAGAAGTTTTGACTCAATCCGCCCGTCTGTGTGCTAGTCCGCTGGACTTTTGAAATGAGCGGACTTGCCCATACATGGAGAAAAGTCTGCTCATTTTGAACGTGGCTCCAGGTAGACGGGACTAGCGAAGGAAGTGAATATCACCGAGATTGACACCTCGCTAGCCCCGTCACCTGGAATGGATTTAAAGGGGAAGCCCTACGCTGAAAAAAACAGCGTGGGGGTGCCCACAAAGTCCATAGCAGACCCTTATCTGAGCACGCAGCCCAGCCGGTCAGGAAAGTGGGCGGGGTCAAGCGAGCGCCCCCCCCCCCTCTGAGCCGTACCAAGCCGCGTGCCCTCAACATGGGGGGGTGCATGTTGATGAGGACAAGGGCCTCTTCCCGACAACCCTGGCCATTGGTTGTCGGGGTCTGCGGGCGGGGGGGTTTATCATAATCCGGGATCTCCTTTAATAAGGGGGCCCCCAGATTCTGGCCCCCTACCCTATGTGAATGAGTATGGGGTACAATGTACCCCAACCCATTCACCTGGGGAAAAAAAGTATACAGAAAAAAACACAACACAGGTTTTTAAAATACTTTATTAGACAGCTCCGGGGGTCTTCTATTCTTCCATCTTCAGGGGTCTTCTAGCCAGGCTCCTCTGCTATCTTCTGCTCTTTTACTAGCTGTTTTATTGGCGAGGAACCCTGGCTTTCTCCTTTGCCACTGCCGCAGTCCGGGGTCTTCTTCCGACTTCGGGGGTCTTATCCCGCTCTTCGGTTCTTCTTGCCGGGCCTCCGGTTTCTTCTTCCAGCTCTTTAACTAGCGTTGGCCCAGTCTTCTGTCGCTGTCGCTGTCGCTGCCGCATGTTGAGGGCACTTGGCCTGGCATGGCTCAGGAGGGGGGGGCGCTCTCTCGTCCCTACCCCCTTTCCTGACCGGCCGGACTGCATGCTCAGATAAGGGTCTGCTATGGACTCTGAGGGAACCCCCACGCCATTTTTTTGGGGGCTAGGGCTTCCCCTTTAAATCCATACCAGGTGACGGGGCTAGCGAGGTGTCAATATCACCAATAGAGGTGGCGAAATTCACTTCCTTCACTAGTCCCATCTACCTGGAGCCACGTTCAAAATGAACAGACTTTTCTCCGTGTGTGGGCAAGTCCGTTCATTTCAAAAGTCCGGCGGATTGTCCACCGGACCTAGTCAGCCGGAAAGTTTGGTCGTGTGTGGGCAGGTCCGCTCATTCGGAAAGTCTGATCGTGTGTACGCGGCATTAGTGTCATCAGATAATAAAAGTGATAGGGAAAGCAAATCCTTTAGAACAGCTGATTGCACTATAGTCTTAACCAAAGGATCAGATCCACACCGAGCCAGGTTGGCTACTGTTGTATCTAAAAAGTGCAACACTACGCTTGTAGGAAGTCTCAAAAAAAGCTAAACTAACCCAGGAGTGCTCATAAACATAGTAAAAGTGAACCCAGTCCCTTCAAATAGTGGCAATACTATACTGTGCTACAATACTACATAATACACAGTGTGGTGAATCAATAAAACAAAAACAAACAGTTTGAAATGTGTGACAAACTATAAAGCAAATATAGTCTCTGGGTCTGATATGATGAATATTAAGGGAAAACCCTGAACCAAAATAAAAAATAAAAAAAAATGTGTGGGGGTCCCCCTGAATTTCATGCCAGGACCTTCAGGTCTGGTATGGTTATTAAGGGGAACCCCGTGCCAAAATGTAAAAAAAAATGGCGTGGGGGTCCCCTTCAAAATTCATACCAGACCCTTATCTGAGCACACAACCTGGCAGGCTGCAGGAAAAGATGAGAGAACGCCCCCCCCCCCCCCCCCCCCTGAACCATACCAGGCCACTGATATGATCACCATCACACCAATACCAGTGTCACCAGACCAGTATAGCCATCAACAGGGTTCCCGATCAGCACCACACTAGTCCCAGTGTCACCAGACCAGTGAAAGTCAGTAACAGTGTTCCTAATCACCACCACACATGTCCCAGTGTCACCAGACCAGTGTACTCCTTCAACAGTGTTCTGATCATTGACACACCCATATACTTGTAGTTACAATGTAGTATAACAAAGTCTATCAGTCAACTTCAGTACACTCATCCTGTTGGGTATTTCTGTACACTGCAATGATACATTAGCGCAGCAGAAGGGATTCCACCAATAACATGGACTGTTCTGTTGGGGCATCAAGTGAATTTCTTCTAACTTGTGATTGAAGGAAAGAAAATTGTATAATCTGTGGCCTGCCTTAGAGGAGAGCACACTGCTGCCTGGTCCATAGAAACTTAGAAAAGTGCCTGCAGAAAAAAGAACGACTTGATGGTGTGATTGTGAGATATATTACAGGAATGTTCACCCTCTGCGTCTCTTAGTGTCAGTGAGAAGCCTTCGGGATACGGAGAACCGGTCATACAGGACAGACACACCCTGAAAGATTAAGGAGAAACTGAGAGGAATGCGACAAATCAATACACAGCAAACAAGCAATGCAGGGGGAGAATGAGGGGAGTTGGAGCTTCAGTGAGACTTCTTCTGGTGAAGAGTGAATGGTAACAAGTCCTGAGCAGAGCGCCCTCAGCAGGTGACATAAAGGAAGTGTGGGCTCCTTACATTTGTCTCATTGTATGCTCTTGATCCAGCGGTGTTACTAGGAATGTAGAAGACCTGAGGGGGGTAAAAATGTGACACAGCCACTAGTGGTTGTAGACAAACCAATGGTCTCTGATCACTCGCCACAGCAGTACAATGTCACCAGACCAGTGTAGCCATCAACAGTGTTCCTGATCACTACTACACCTGTCCCAGTGTCACCACACCAGTGTAGTCATTGACAGTGTTCCCCATTACTGCCACATCATTCCCAGTTTTACAAGACCAGTGCAGCTATCAACAGGTTTCCCAATTACCACCACACCAGACTCAGGGTCAACAGTCACAGTCTAGCCATCAATAGGGATGAGCTTTCTGTTTGGGTCGAACATGAGTTAGATTCAAACATTGGCTGTTTGCCCATTCGTCGAAAACCGAACATTATGGGCAGTTTGCGCCAAATTTGAGCGGTGCGTAATGGCCCATAATGCACTGCGGGAGTGCAGGGCATTGCTGTATGATGATTGGCCAGAGCATGCACCATGACCTGCATGCTTTGCCCAATCACAGTGCCCTCAGCTAAGAGAGCCATAATTGGACAAAGGCAGGGTGCCTTTTGCCAATCATGGCTCAGGAGGACTAAGCCCACGCCACACAATATATAAGGCCGCCTGCACGTCAGCCTCGTGTAGTGTGTCGTTGACGTGGACAGAGAGTGTCATTTAGATTTAGCAAGCAGGCAGGTAATCCAGTTAGCTGCAGTGTATTTAACCACTTTCAGACCGGACCATTTTGCTGGTAAATGACCAGAGGTCTTTTTACACTTTGGCACTGCGCTGCTTTAACTGGTAATTGCGCGGTCATGCAATGTTGTACCCAAACAAAATTTGCGTCCTTTTCTTCCCACAAATAGAGCTTTCTTTTGATGGTATTTGATTGCCTCTGCGATTTTTATTTTTTGCGATATAAACGTAAAAAGACCGCAAATTTTGAAAAAAAATGATATTTTCTACTTTTTGTTATTAGAAAAATCCAATAAACTCAATTTTAGTCATACATTTAGGCCAAAATGTATTCAGCCACATGTCTTTGGTAAAAAAAAAGTCAATAATTGTATATTTATTGGTTTGCGCAAAAGTTGTCACATCTACAAACTAAGGTACGTTTTCTGGAATTTACGCAGCTTTTAGTTTACGACTGCCTATCTCATTTCTTGAGGTGCTAAAATGACAGGGCAGTACAAAACCCCCCCAAATGACCCCATTTTGGAAAGTAGACCCCCTAAGGAAATTGATAAGAGGCATGTTGAGCCCATTGAATATTTTATTTTTTTGCCTCAAGCGATTGAATAATGACAAAAAAAAAATTTTTTTTTTTTTTTTACACAAAGTTGTCACTAAATGATATATTGCTCACACATGCTATGGGCGTATGTGAAATGACACCCCAAAATAAATTCTGCTGCTTCTCCTGAGTACGGGGATACCACATATGTGGGACTTTTTGGGAGCCTAGCCGCGTACAGGGCCCCGAAAACCAAGCACCGCCTTCAGGCTTTCTAAGGGCGTAAATTTTTGATTTCACGCCTCACTACCTATTACAGTTTTGAAGGCCATAAAATGCCAAGATGGCACAAAACCCCCACAAATGACCCCATTTTAGAAAGTAGACACCCCAAGCTATTTGCTGAGAGGCATGTTGAGTCCATGGAATATTTTATATTTTGCCACAAGTTGCGGGAAAATTACAAACTTTTTTTTTTTTTTTTTTTTTTCACAAAGTTGTCACTAAATGATATATTGCTCATGCATGCCATGGGCATATGTGAAATGACACCCCAAAATAAATTCTGCTGCTTCTCCTGAGTACGGGGATACCACATATGTGGGACTTTTTGGGAGCCTAGCCGCGTACGGGGCCCCGAAAACCAAGCACCGCCTTCAGGCTTTCTAAGGGCGTAATTTTTTGAGTTCACTTCTCACTACCTATTACAGTTTTGAAGGCCATAAAATGCCAAGATGGCACAAAACCCCCACAAATGACCCCATTTTAGAAAGTAGACACCCCAAGCTATTTGCTGAGAGGCATGTTGAGTCCATGGAATATTTTATATTTTGCCACAAGTTGCGGGAAAATTACAAACTTTTTTTTTTTTTCACAAAGTTGTCACTAAATGATATATTGCTCACGCATGCCATGGGCATATGTGAAATGACACCCCAAAATAAATTCTGCTGCTTCTCCTGAGTACGGGGATACCACATATGTGGGACTTTTTGGGAGCCTAGCCGCGTACGGGGCCCCAAAAACCAAGCACCGCCTTCAGGCTTTCTAAGGGCGTTACAGTTTTGAAGGCCATAAAATGCCAAGATGGCACAAACCCCCCCCCCCAAATGACCCCATTTTAGAAAGTAGACACCCCTAAATTTAGGGGTACACTAGTGAGACTAGGTAATAAATGGCGGGTGCCCTGAAACTATAAAAAAATAACTAACCAACCAGCGTCACCTGTAACAGTTATATGGTGATCACTGGTGAAAGGGTTAACTAGGGGGCAATCAGGGGGCTTTATGCGGTAGTATATGGGGGTCCCTGGCGCTATAAAAAGCTGCGGCGAACCTAAATACCTACCTGCCTAACTAGCGTCACCTGTGACACTAATACAGCGATCAGAAAAGCGATCGCTTATTAGGCTGGGTTCACACTGGAGCGATGCGGGAACGCCACGAATGCGCGGCGGGTTCCCGCATCGCATGCCTCCCGGCGGCAGTTCACACTGCCCTATGCGAACTGCTGGGAGTGTCAGTGAAATGTTAATGACACCCCCAGATCAGTTCGCATATCGCAGTGCGATCTGCAAACTTGGATCGCATGGTGTGAACACCCATGCGATCCGATTCTGCTGCGGACCAAAAAAAGGGTCCCGTGCGAGTTTGCGGCGGGTGCGGCGGGTGCGACACGAATTCAGCCATACTATCTGTATAGCTGAACTCGAATCGCACAGAGATCGGATGTGATTTGCACTGCAGTGCGGTGCGAATCACATCCGTTCTCATAAACCGCTGCAATGTGAACCCAGCCTTAGTGACACTGGCGACGGGGGGTGATCACGGGGTTAAACCTTTATTGGGGGGGTTAGGGGGGTACCTTAGAACTAAAGGGGGCTAACCCTAACTGCCCTAACAGTTATTAGTCACAAATGACACCTGCCGGGTGATCAGGGGGTTAAACCTTTATTAGGTAATAAATGGCGGGTGCCCTGAAACTATAAAAAAATAACTAACCAACCAGCGTCACCTGTAACAGTTATATGGTGATCACTGGTGAAAGGGTTAACTAGGGGGCAATCAGGGGGCTTTATGCGGTAGTATATGGGGGTCCCTAGCGCTATAAAAAGCTGCGGCGAACCTAAATACCTACCTGCCTAACTAGCGTCACCTGTGACACTAATACGGCGATCAGAAAAATGATCGCTTATTAGGCTGGGTTCACACTGGAGCGATGCGGAAACGCCGCGAATCCGCGGCGGGTTCCCGCATCGCATGCCTCCCGGCGGCAGTTCACACTGCCCTATGCGAACTGCTGGGAGTGTCAGTGAAATGTTACTGACACCCCCAGATCAGTTCGCATATCGCAGTGCGATCTGCAAACTCGGATCGCATGGTGTGAACACCCATGCGATCCGATTCTGCTGCGGGCCAAAAAAAGGGTCCCGTGCGAATTTGCGGCGGGTGCGGCGGGTGTGGCGGGTGCGGCGGGTGCGGCGAATGGCTGAACTCGAATCGCACAGAGATCGGATGTGATTTGCACTGCAGTGCGGTGCGAATCACATTCGTTCTCATAAACCGCTGCAATGTGAACCCAGCCTTAGTGACACTGGCGACGGGGGGTGATCACGGGGTTAAACCTTTATTGGGGGGGTTAGGGGGGTACATTAGAACTAAAGGGGGCTAACCCTAACTGCCCTAACAGTTATTACAGTCACAAATGACACCAATGCAAAAAAAAAAAAAAAAAAAAAAAAATGACATTGGTGTCACTGTGACTGGGGGGGCAGGGGTAATTGGGGGGGTGATCGGGGGGTAAAGGGGGGGTGTGAGTGTGCCTGGCATGTTCTACTGTGTGTGGGATGTGTTGGTGCAACTCACTGATCCGCTCTCCTCCGTGTCGGAACGAAAAATACCGACACGGAGGAGAGAATACATCACTTCCTCTCCTGTGTTTACATTACAGGAGAGGAAGTGATGTCACCGGGGATTTCCATTCGTCGGGAGCGATCGCGAGGGGGTGGCCATGAATGAATGGCCGTCCCCTCGTCCGGGATCGCTCCCGAACGAAAACCGACCGCCGCAGGCACCGGGCGGGGGCCCGATCGGGCCCCCGACCCGCGGGAGGCAAATCACGTACATGTACGTGCTTATGCCTGCCCGTGCCATTCTGCCGACGTACATCGGCGTGAGGCGGTCGGCAAGTGGTTAATATGTATATATATATATATATATATATATATATATATATATATATATATATAAAAAATACACTGCAGCTAACTGAATAACCTGATATAGCTAAACTCTATGCAGTGTATATATATATATATATATATATATATATATATATATATATATATATATATATATACACACACACACACACACACACAGTCAGTCAGTCTATATCTCACTGCAGGCCATTACTGGTGTACTGTTTCTAATATACTTCAGGCGGTGTACACAGTAACAGTACCGTGCACCCCTATTGCAGTTGCTACTACTTTTCTGGTGGAGTACACTATTCATACAGTGCACCAATAGTTGCTATTATATTTCGGGTGGTGTACACAATACCATGCACACATAGTGCAGTTTCTATTGCTACTACTTTTCTGGTGGTGTACACAATACAGTACACCCATAGTTGTAACTACACTTCTGTTGATGTACACAGTACCGTGCACCCATAGGGCAGTTGCTACTACTTTTCTGGTGGTGTACACAGTACACAATACAGTGTAGTGTGGTGTTGCAAAACAAAATCCCCATCATGTCCGGAAGGTCACCAAGGAGAGGCAGATGCTCACAGGTCACTAAAAGAGGGCAAGCAGGCTCTGTGTCTACAATCCACAGTGCAGGTCATGGACATGGTACATCTAATGCAGATGACCGTGGGGCATGTTGTCCTTTTTTTCTGCTGTTGTGACAGGGGCAGAAAAATTGGGCCTTTGGTGGTGGTGGTGCCACAACACTGTAACCCCTCACAGATACTCTTGTTGGGCACAGGAACGGGCCCTGCTGTGCAATATTAGATCAGAAATTGTAATTGCATGCCCCTAGGACAGAAAAAATTGGGCCTTAGGCAGTGGTGGTGGTGCCCTAAAACAAAAATATTATTAAATAATTAATTATATAATAATCTAGCATCATCAAGATTGAGGAGGAATAGTATAGTCACTCAGCATAGGCAGTCTTCAAGGGATCCCACATCCATAGAAAAATCAATCAGTAGCATCAGCATCAGGTGCTTGATAGCTGCTGCTGATCCAAGACTGATTATTTTTTTTATTAATGTGAGCTTATCAAGGGAGTCTGTGGACAGGCGCACTCTATGATCTGTTACAAACCCTCCAGCAGCACTGATTGTGCATTCAGAAAGAACACTGGATGCAGGACAGTAGATCAATTACATATTGAGCTAATTCTGGCCAGTGGTCCATCCTCAAGACCCAGTAACTCAGTGGGTGCTCTGTTGGAAAGTTCCCCAAGTCTGCTCTTGCCCTTAGATATTCCTGCACCATGTAATGCAGACACTGGTGATGGTTGCTTGAACTGATCATACCTTGGTGCTGAGGACTGAAAAATTGTCTAAAGGCATCGGTCAGCCGACCACCTTCTCCACTGCTCTTCCTCTGACTGAACGAAGCTGTCATGGTTATGCAGAAATCTTTGTCTTTCAGCTTACCTCTACTTCATGTGTTCACCTTTAAAGGTCAGCCACTCTCACCTGGCTACTTAAATAACCTCTCCTCAAAGCATGGCTACACCCCAGCCCCTATCAGGGAACTCTATTAGCCTGCCTTGCTGATCAACCTTTGTGTGTTTAGCTTCCATGTGCATCTTGCTGTGTCTTCTACGGCTGATTCAAGTTACCGATCTTGGCTTGTTCTCAACTATCCCTGCCTGCTTTTGACCCTGACCTTTGCCATGTTCTATGTTTATCCTTGTCTACTAGACCTTTGGCTTATTCCCTTACTATCTCTGTCCTCCTATAGCCTACTGTGGGCGTGAGCTGGGAGACCCTGGGGATCACAACCTGGAGCCAGTTGCAGCACAGTCCATCCTCACCACTAGAGGCTCTGGTGAACAACTGCTGGCTCTTAGACTCCGCACTCTGGGGAATCTTACGCTCTAGCCCTTGTGGGATCCGTGTTGGCATTCCAGTGGACCTGCCTTCCTTAATAGAGATGGCCTTGCGGTTCGCCCGGCAGTCTGTTTGTGGCGAATTTTGCTCGTTCGCGATTCGCCAAACCGGTGGACTTCTGGCGTTGTACGCTGCGGACATATGCATTTACATTGTGAAGAACTTTTACCCATGACACATCCATCATGGGGTACAGGACAGCCAATTGAGACATTTCAGCACATGGACATACCCCCTACCTTATAAATAGACCTGATCTGGCGGCCATTTTACATTCTGTCTTTTGTCAGTGTAGGGAAAGGACTCTGTGTGGAGCAGGGACAGTCAGTCTAATCACTAGCTTAGCTATTACTATTAGGTCCACAAAAGTCCTTTTAAGGACTGGTATAGGTGTACAGTATATAGGGTTGTAATACACTTATAGTATACTTTATTTCAAATATAGAAAGTATATTATGGTGCACTGCTGTGCTGCTGAGTGCTGACCGATTCTGCAGCTGTCTTTTATCAGTGTAGGGACAGAGGGAAAGTTTGGTGTTTGGAGCAGGGACAGTCTGCAATTCACTAGCTACTAGGTCCACAAAGGTCCTATTAAGGACTGGTATAGGTGTACAGTATATAGGGTTGTACACGTATAATATACTTTCTTTCAAATATAGAAAGCATATTATACTTCATTGCTGTGCTGCTGAGCTGAATGCTGACCGATTCTGAAGCTGTCTTTTCTCAGTGTAGGGAGGGACAGTTTGGTGTTTGGAGCAGGAACAGTCTGCAATTCACTAGCTACTAGGTCCACAAAGGTCCTTTTAAGACTGGTATAGGTGTACAGTATATAGGGTTGTAATACACGCATAATATACTTTCTTTCAAATATAGAAAGTATATTATGGTGCACTGCTGTGCTGCTGAGTGCTGACCGATTCTGAAGCTGTCGTTTCTCAGTGTAGGGAGGGACAGTTTGGTGTTTGGAGCCGGGACAGTCTGCAATTCACTAGCTACTAGCTAGCTACTATTAGGTCCACAAAGGTCCTTTTAAGGACTGGTATAGGTGTACTATTTGGTGTGCAGTATATAGAGGTGTAATACACATATAAAATACTTTCAAATATAGAAAGCATAGTATAGTGCATTTCCACTGTGCAGCATTGTGACTGCTGAGCGGTTGTGCAGCAATACTACAAAGAGTGACGCAATTAGAAAAAAGTATTATAACTGGTGTGATAGACCAGTGGCCCCCCAAAATGACAGATTGAAGCGGGGTGTTATGTACCTTCTTCCACATATGCTGCACTTCTCTGGAGACCTTTGTCACAGGGTCATTTAAAAAATGACAGGCAGAGGAAGAGGCAGGCCCTTCCGCAGGCGTGGTAGGGGTAGGGCAGGAGCAACGGGCTTGAGCCAAAGTGGCAAATTGCAGAAGGTGTGTTCGATTATGTCAAAGGATGCACCAGACTTGGTTGAGTGGCTCACTCAGCCTTACTCATCCTCTAGATCTGCACCCTCTTCTTCACTTACTGCTGTGTGTACCCCCAAAGACACTACCACCAACACCACCACCCCCATATACCCTCCGCTTGAGTCACAGGAATTATTTTCCGATCCATCACAAGACAATGCCGATGCGCAGCCACTCTTGGCATTGGATCAGGAAGAGGAGGTAGCAACCACTGCCACTCAGCAGTCTGACGACAGTACCCAGATCAGCCCAAGGAGGAGGTTGGTCCCCTATGTTGCTGCCTACTCCCAGATCTCTAATTATAGCGGTGGGGAAGGTGATGTCGATGATGACGTGTCTAGTGATGTCACTAGAGAGGAAGAGAGGAAGAGGAGGGGAGTTCAGAGGGCGATATAGACCAGCAGATAGGGAGGACAAGCAGGCGGAACTTAGATTGCACAGGAGGGACAAAGCAGACTGCTAATGTATCAGGAGCGAGGCATCAACCATGTACGGTCACATCTGGCGCTCCCAGGACGCCGGCACATGGTTCCGCAGTGTGGGCTTTTTTTAACGTGTCTGCTGCTGACAATAGTGTTGCCATCTGCAGCCTTTGCAGTCAACGCATAAGTCGCGGTAAGCCCAACACTCGCCTAGGGTCGACCGCCTTAAGAAGGCACATGAGCTGCCATCACCGAGCCCAGTGGGAGCAATGGAAGCCACAAAGCCAGACTCCAGGCTCTCACCGTCCAGCCTCGTCTTCTACTACTCCTTCTCCTCTCTCCTCACAATTGTCCTCCACTCCACCTACCATCATGCCGTCCTCAAGTTTTTCTGGAAAAAGGCAGGCTTCCGTGGGCCAAATGTTCGAGCGTAAAAAATGATGACCCCGGATAACCCTCTTGCCCAACGGTTGAGGGCTGGCTTGTCAGAACTGATAGCCTGCCAACTACTGCCATATAAACTCGTGGACTCGGAGGCCTTTCGAAAATTTGTGGCCATTGGAACACCATAATGGAAGGTCCCAGGAAGGAAGTATTTCTCACAGAAGGGCATCCCAGAGCTATATGGCCATGTTCAGTGGCAAGTGAATGTATCTCTGGCACACAGTGTCAGTGCCAAGATACATCTGACCACAGACACGTGGTCTAGCAAACAGGGGCAGGGAAAGTATATAACTTTTACTGCCCACTGGGTGAACCTTCTGATGGCCGTCAAGCATGTAACCCGTGGCACCCGTGTAGATTTGGTTTTACTGCCACGGATTGCATGCAGGCCTACCTCTTCTTCTCCTCCTACTCCATCCTTCCTCTCCTCTGACTCCTCCTTTTCCACTGCTAGCGTCTCTTCTGCTGCACTGCCTAAGATCCCCAGAACCTATTCGACATGCCAGATGAGACGTTGCCATGCTGTGCTGCATCTGTTGTGCCTGGAAGCCAAGAGCCACATTGGCCCTGCACTCCTTTCAGCTTTGCGTTCAGAGGCAGATCAGTGGCTAACACCGCTCAATTTGACAGTTGGTAAAGTGGTGTGTGACAACGGTGCCAATCTGCTTAGCGCATTGAAACAGGGCAAAATTACACATGTGCCATGCATGGCACACATCTTAAACTTGGTCGTGCAGCGATTCGTTGTCAAATACCCTGGGGACCAGGACATCTTGTGGCAAGCAAGGAAAATCTCGGCCCATTTCAGAAGATCTTACGCGGCAATGGCTCGCCTTGCTGACATTCAGCGGCGACACAATCTGCCGGTCAGATGTCTTATTTGCGATTGCCCGACGCGATGGAACTCAACCTTCTATATGCTTGATAGGCTGCTCCAGCAGAAACGTGCAGTTAATGACTACCTGTACGAACTCTGGGGCAGAACAGGTTCTGGGGAGCTTGGTTTTTTTCACCGCGCCAGTGGCTGCTCATGCGCAACGCATGCAGGCTGCTCATGCACGACGCATGCAGACTTCTGCAGCCATTTTAGGAGATCACCAAACTGGTCAGTCGCAGCCATGGCACCATCAGTGACATCGTACCTTATGCCTTCTTTATGGAGCGTGCATTGTGTTGTGTCATTGATCAAGCCGTGGAGGAGCAGGAAGATAAGGAAGTCCCAATGCTGGATGAATTCCCGGGGGGGGGGGGGGGCTACTCTATCTGAGATAAGTCAACAACAGGAGTCTGAAGAGGAGTCAGAGGAGGATGGTGGCGGGGCAGATGAGGAGGAGCAAGAAGAGCATGCTTTAAACCTTTCTGGGATCCCTGTGGTTGTCCGTGGAAGTGGAGAGGAGAACGAGGAGGACGACATTATCCGGGATGATGAGCAGGAGCCAGGCCGCTTAGTGAAAATGGGGGCCTTCATGCTCCAGTGTTTTAACAGGGACCCCCGTATAAAAAGCATAAAGGTCAAGGACCAGTACTGGGTGGCAACGTACTTACACCCCCAGTACAAACACAAAATGGCGGAAATGTTACCACCTTTACAGAGGGCTGTCAGAATGGAGCACTTATAGGCCTTGCTTCGAGAAATGCTGCATTCTGCTTTTGCATGCGCTGGCAGAGGAGGAATTCCCACTCCCAATCCTACAGCGCCTGCAAGAAGAGGGCGGTTTGAAGATGTGTTGGTGACTTCTGATATGAGGTCATTCTTTCAGCCGACCCATCGACAGGTGTCATCCGGATCCAGCATCAGGGAACGCCTAGACCGACAGGTGTCCGACTACATTGGGTTAACGGCCAATGTGGACGCTCTGAGAAGTGATGAACCCCTGGATTACTGGGTGGGCAGGCTTGATCTCTGGCCAGAGCTTGCCCAATTTGCAATGGAACTGTTGGCTTGCCCCTCGTCCAGTGTCCTGTCCGAAAGGACGTTCAGCGCAGCAGGGTGGATCGTGACCAATAAGCACACTCGCCTAGCTCACGACTGTGTTGACTACCTCACATTTATAAAAATGAATGAGGCATGGATCTCGGAGGAATTCAACACATGTGACCAGTAGACCATGTATATGCATAACTCTGTAAATGATTTATTTAATCTAGCACACAGACCTTTTTTCTATTTTGGCTCACTTCCTTGTGCAAAAAAAGCGCACCGTACTATATGCCCGTACCCTCCTGTTTGAAGAGGTTGAGCGGTGTCATATTTTTGGGTTCCGCAGCGAGTTGCTGGTATCAGTGCTGGTGTCAGTGCTCTCTATCTCGGTGCTGGTCTGGTGTCGGTGCTCTCTATCACGGTGCTGGTCTGGTGTCAGTGCTCTTTATCATGGTGCTGGTGTGGTGTCAGTGCTCTCTATCACGGTGCTGGTGTCAGTGCTCTCTCTCTATCTCGGTGCTGGTGTCAGTGCTCTCTCTCTATCTGGGTGCTGGTGTGGTGTCAGTGCTCTCTCTCTGTGCTGGTGTGGTCTCAGTGCTCTCTATCACGGTGCTGGTGTCAGTGCTCTCTATCACGGTGCTGGTGTCAGTGCTCTCTATCACGGTGCTGGTGTCAGTGCTCACTATCATGGTGCTGGTGTCAGTGCTCTCTATCTTGGTGCTGGTGTCAGTGCTCTCTATCTCGGTGCTGGTGTGGTGTCAGTGCTCTCTATCTCGGTGCTGGTGTGGTCTCAGTGCTCTTTATCAAGGTGCTGGTGTCAGTGCTCTCTATCACAGTGCTGGTGTCAGTGCTCTATATCACGGTGCTGGTGTCAGTGCTCTCTATCACAGTGTTGGTGTCAGTGCTCTCTAGCTCAGTGCTTGTGTCAGTGCTCTCTATCTCAGTGCTCGTGTCAGTGCTCTCTATTACAGTGCTGGTGTGGTCTCAGTGGTCTCTATCACGGTGCTGGTGTGGTCTCAGTGCTCTCTATCATGGTGCTGGTGTCAGTGCTCTCACGGTGCTGGTGTCAGTGCTCTCTCTCTATCACGGTGCTGGTGTTGTCTCAGTGCTCTCTATCACGGTGCTGGTGTGGTCTCAGTGCTCTCTATCACGGTGCTGGTGTCAGTGCTCTCTATCATGGTGCTGGTGTCAGTGCTCTCACGGTGCTGGTGTCAGTGCTTTCTATCGCGGTTCTGGTGTCAGTGCTCTCTATCACGGTGTTGGTGTCAGTGCTCTCTGTCTCAGTGCTGGTGTCAGGGCACTGTGCCCAGAGCCCACCCAATTGTTTGACGATACTGAATGAACATTTGCTATTGTGACACTGATTCTCCTCCTGGTCAATCAGGAAATCAGGTCCTGAGACTCGTTTCCCAATTGGCTGAAAGGAGAAACGATCCTATTGGCCTAGGACAAGGAGGGGGGAGACACGCGGCCACCTTGATGCTGAGTAAGCGATGCAGGGGAAGCCACCGCCTGTTGCCTGGAGTGAAGCGCTGCCTGCTCCATAGATGGGGTAAGTGCGGGGCTGGTAACCAACCGGCCCACTGGGGAGGGGGAGGGTAGCTGTGGGTGCATTGTTCCCCCCCAAAGAAATATACCACCTGCTGCCACTGCTCAATGCATGGAAGTTACAGGCCACTGCTCTTTTTGAATAGTAGATATACTCTCCTATTTTATATTGAGTCATATTATTACTATGTCTATTCTTCTTTTCCATTTTCAGTTTTTCCAAACTTGACACAATGATATTGATCCTGACTGAGGGATTTTCCCTCTTACCTCCTTCGTGGACTCATAGGAGACTAACCTTAGAGGAGTTGACTTATCTATTCCAGAAAGCGTACAATTGATGGTTCATATAATTTTGTTCATCACTGTCTTGATGATTGTATGTTTTACCATTATAGGGCTTAACTGTTGTTATCTTCCTGATGAAGCAGGCATGGACCGGTGAAACACGTCAAAATTACAGCACACATTTTACCATCCAGGCTGAACAGGGATGATGAGTGATGATATATAATAGTATCTCATGTACTTGTATTCTTTACATGCATTATTGTTGTCTTCTTAAATGTCATATATGTTTTTTAAAACATTTGTAGAATAAAACATTGCCCTTTTATACGTGGTTCCTTTAAAGTCCTCTCTCTCATAGTTAGGTTTTTCTCTGTAAATACAATTCATTAAAGATGTGGTACTGGATGCTTGTGTCCAATAACAAGAAGGTCTCCTATTGGATTCCTTCTTCCCATTAGCTAGTTTAACTTTCAGATTTAGGGTGGCAAACACCTACAAATGGTAGTTTATGTATCCAGCCACAAGTTATTTCTCTTGTCAAATCTTTCTGAATTTAAAAGCTCTCTCTGTTGAATTCAAAGTCAGATGGGAAAACAATCTGGCACTCAGGGTGTGGTGCAATTACTTGTGGAAAAGTATAAGAAGGATATTGCACAATTTGATGGAGAAATCCACATTTTGTACTCTGACAGCGAGGAGGTTGTTTCACACAATCTTTTCACCACCAAAGGTATGGAACTAAAATAACACTTGGGGGAGGGGGGGGCATGGTCGGTCATGGAGTAAGATGGCTTATCCACACAACTCCACTCAGCTTTAGGACAAGTAATGGCTCTCAGCACTTCCCAGCAACACCTCTCCCCTCCCTCATACACCAGAGGGGAGCCCTCACTCTTCGCAACTGGATGGTATGTCCAAAAAGAATAACGGTCTACACAAGCTGAGCCGTCTCATGGAATATTTCCCTCAGCTGACCATGCAAGAAACTAAAGAGGGCGCTGGAGTGGCGCCTCCTGCCTCCACACAGCACACAGACAGCCCGCAGGGAACTGCTGGCAATTTGGAGCCTATGGACAGTCTCACACCAGAACCTAGCTCTCCCCAGTAATCACCCTCAGACAGAGGTAAGAGGGCAGCACTGTCCCCAGCTCTTTCTCCTGCTAAGGAATCCCTTCTAAAAAAAAGTACTGGGAGAATCGATCAGATTCCCTAGAAGCCCTCCCTGCCAGTGACCAGGCAGCATCTGACCACACTTTAAAGCTCATGCTGCTTTCTCTAGAAAGAGACCTCCGCAAACTAACTGCCTTCCTCTCTTTCCACACTACAGAATATAGTTGACCAGGTAGAGGAATGCATGGCTGACCTAAAAAAAAGTGGTGACAGAACATATTCTGGTTTACCACGAAATGGCGGATGCCTGTGATCACCACACTGAAGAATTTTGTTTCCTCCAAGCCAAAGTAGTTGATCTAGAAGATCGCTCCAGGAGGAATAATTTCAAATTCAGGGGCATACCAGAAACCATTAAACCTCCAGAGCTAATTTCCTACCTACAACAGCTATTCCTCCTACTTCTCCCACAGCTAAGCCAAGCTGACATAACCATTGCCTCACCCAATCATCTATCTGCTTTTAGCCTGCGAGACGTATTGGCCCGCATTCACTTTTTTCAAATTGAAGAACGTGTAATGGCGTCAGCTCATTCCATCTTCCCATTACCGGAGCCGTCTCCCTCTACATTGATATCTCCGCTGCCACAGCTCAAAAACACAGACATTTTTTTCTCAAGTCACCACAGTCCTTTGCAACCACAATGTCCACTTCAAATGGGGCTTCCCTGTAATCTGATAGTGACTTTTCAAAATTAAACTACCACTTTTTTCACGCCTAAAGAAGGCATTAAAGTGTTTGTAAACCCTTACATACCACTTTAACCTACAGGTAAGCCTAGATTAAGGCTTACCAGTAGGTGCAAGAAATATCTCCTTAACCTACACGGTTAAGGAGATATTTTCCTAAAAAGGGGCACCTATGTCTATGGCGCATGCGTGCCGTAGAAACCGGCGCAAGCGCACTGAGCATGCCGTCAGTGAAGGCTAACATGCCGTCACTGACGACTCCCATGCGCATGCGCCGGAGTGACGTCATCGCTGCTCCTGCCACTCACAGCGACGGAGCAGCGATACCCGGAAGGAAGATGGACGCTTTGTGCAACAGGGGACAGCGGTGACATTGCTGGCTGCTGTGTCAGGTAAGTGACACATAATGGGCTACTATACGATGCATAGTAGTCCATTATGCTTTACCTTTGCAGGGAAACAAAGAGGAAGTAAACCCATCAGGGTTTACTTCCTCTTTAAATGGCTGCTAAATTGGGGCCTGCTCAACACTCCTCTACCTAACTCTCAAATGCATCAGTCACCAACAGCACTCACTCTGAATCCATGTCACAATACATCTGCACCAACCCATCGGTAACTCTGGCTACTTTATACACCTGCCAGTTGCAGGATGAGTCCTGTTATTTTCAATATTCATTGCACTTGAACTTGTTTTTTTTCTGATTTTGCACTCTCAATGAATGTCCTAGATGAGTGTGACACCAATTTTGCTTCACACTCTTACCCCCCCCCCCCCCCCCCTGAGAAATAAGAGGTGCTAAGCACCCTCTCATCATTTATCACCTTATTTTGTTTGTATTCAAATCCTGTTTTATACTATACAGTTTATTACTAAGTTTAAGCCAAGTTAATTGTGGATTGATATTATCCTGTTCTTTTTTATTACATATGTTTTTTTCTTTTCTGTTTTCATCTCAGTGTGCAACTCTTGAAGGTGTAACTCTTGAACTCCTCACCCCCTCTAGTGGTAAATGTACAACATGTCTCTTACCATCACATTCATCCATGTCAAAGGCCTAAACTCTCCATTTAAGTGGAGTCATGATAGCTGTAAGCTCCTCGGTCTCCTTCCAACTCCTTTACTCAGAGCTTGACCCTGATGGCAGGAACACCATCCTAAATGCCTCCATCAACAACCACAATATGACCATTTCCAACATTTATGCCCCAAACACTAATCAAAAGCATTTTTATAAGGTTACTATGAAGAAACTGGAACCCTTTAGGCAAGGACCCTCAATCAACATATTTTGCTCTCCAGATGAAGCCACGTGGTAGGTGGTGTAACGCATAGAGGTAGAACCTGGTGGTGACATGCGTAAGACCTGTTGGATTTTAAATATGTTATATGCTGTTTTCTTATTGAAAAAGGGGTGAGTTTAATAGATTTAGCTGGGTGGGTGAGGTTTATTCCATTTAACACTTGGTACTGCACTATTGGAGGCACTTTATATTTTTGCATGTCGGTCTGGAGTTGCTGGTGATCATCACAGAGTATACGAGGTGCAAAGCGTGGTTGATCCCTGCAGGACCTTGGTGGGGACCATTAAAGATCAGCGTGGAGCCTTTTTCCTGATGGGAATTATCATTAGTTGTGAGCGAGTTTGACCCTTTCAGTTCCCAGAAGAGGTGAAGCTGTTATAGCTGCAAAGGGTGGGCCAACTCAATATTGAACCCTAAGGACTAAGACTGGGATACCATTAAAGTTCATGTGTGTGTGTAAAGGCGGTCGTCCCAATACTTTTGGTAAAATAGTGTATATAATATATAACATAACTGACCCCTGTTGTGTCCAGAGCACCTGCACCAATCACGGTATGTCATGCCTAGACAGACACCTTTCTTGATGTTCTTATCATCCCCCTACATAACAGCTTTATTCTTTATCATAGCGCCCCATCCCGCCTCTCTGTTCCCATCCTGCACTCTGTCTGGGCTGGAATGCATGCACATTTCAACATAGAGGACCAAAATCTAGACTGTCCCCTCCTCTCGGGATTGCATCCTCCAACGTTTTCTTTTCCATTACGTGAAGCAGCAATTGTACAAATCTTATTTATAAAAAAAAAAGAAAATCTCCATTTGTATCCATTTATATCCATCATCAATTAGATCAACATGACACATCCTAGATGAACATTGTGGTTTTATTTTAAGCCAGCAGGTGGTGCTCTAGTCTCCTTTTCACCTGTAAGCCTTCCATTCTTCTCAGCTGTGCTGAAGGAAATTCCTGTTATTTACACATCTCAAAATTTTCATCATAGCAGTGACTCTATCGTTATGACAGCACAGACTGCGCCCTTGTCACAGCAGTGACTCCGCCCCTTTCACAGCAGTGACCCCTCCCTTATCACAGCAGGGACCCGCCCCTTTCACAGCAGTGACTCCTCCCTTATCACAGAAGTGGCTGCACCTCTTATTACACAGCCCAGTACAAGGATTCAATCAGACTGACCGAGCACTAAAGCAAGCAGTTGTACTGTGCAGTCACTTTATCTAAGACACAGAGCTCTGACAGTCCTTAATCATGTGATGCTTATATAAATCATATATAATAATACTGACCCCGCCCCTTATAATTTTTTTTTGATTATTAAGAAAATTTAAAAACAGAGAATCTTCATGCAGCCCGTTCATTCTATGTATGTCATGAACAGAACACGTATGATCCTATCATCAGAGTCTGCGGATTGGCTGGGATATCCTCCAATCAGTGTCGGTTCGCCGCTCGGGACTGTTCTTGGCGCCTGCGCTCTTCAATCAGAAGCTTCTGAAAGACACAGAAGAGTTGCAATCACCCCCAAATAAATGTTCCACCACTTCCAACATGATAGAAAGGGGCATCTGAAGGAAAAAATAAAAAATTGGTTTTGATTTTGATGGGACAGGAAAGGGTTGGACCCTCTGTCAGGATTTAAATGCTGACCATGTCCCCTCTGTGGAGATTCACCTCCGATTTGTTCTGGTGACCATTAAAAGTGATGAGAATATTCCACAAACTGAGTTGTTACCAGAACCTCGAAAAGAGGAGAAATCTCCCAATGGGGACAATTGTTCTGCTGACAATTGTCTGAAAGGAGAATTCTTTTTGGAGTGATTTCCTCTCACTTCCTGTTGTGTCTACATGACAGGAAGTGAAGGGAATTTTCTAAATAAGAGATACAAATGAGAAAAAAATCAAAAATATATATGTAAAAAAGCTTCAGAAATGCTTTAGCAGTTTTTACTTTCAAAATAATATTTTATACACAGAGCTGCCACTAGAGGGCACTCCTGTCTGTGTGAAGATCGGGATGTGAAGATTGATCACAAGTAGATTGGACCGTTACACTAAGCTGCCTCTAGAGGGTGCTCCTGTCTGGGTGATGATTGGTCACAAGGTTTAAGAGGAAGTAAACCCTGATGAGTTTACTTCCTCTTTCATTCCCTGCAAAGGCAAAGCATAATGGACTACTATGCATCGCATAGTAGCCCATTATGTGTCACTTACCTGACACAGGAGCCAGCGAAGTCGCCGCTGTCCCCTGTAGTCCGCCGCATCCATCTTGTTGGTGGGGTCTCTCCGCCGCTGTCATTCGGCGAAGCCGTCACTACCGCGCATGCGCACGGGAGCCGACACACGCGGCAGCTCCGTCGCTGAGAATGCCGCGCTCAGTGCACCTGCGCGCTGCTGTCTTCAGCGCATGCGCCGTAGACACGGTGCCTGTTTTCGGTATTGCTTGGACCTACAGGTAAGCCTTAATCTAGGCTTACCTGTAGGTCAAAGTGGTTTGTAAGGGTTTACAACCACTTTAATCCAGCCATGATAAAGAGTGGTCACTAAAGACCAGAAAAAAAAATGCAGATAACACAGGAAGTGTACAGAGGACACGGGACAGATAACACAGGAAATGTACAGAGGACACACGACAGATAATACGGGAAGTGTAAAGAGGACACGGGACAGATAACACAGGAAGTGTATAGCGGACACGGGACAGATAACACAGGAAATGTACAGAGGACACACGACAGATAACACAGGAAGTGTACAGAGGACATGGAACAGATAACATAGGAAGTGTACAGAGGACACACAATAGATAACACAGGAAGTGTACAGAGGACTCGGGACAGATAACACAGGAAGTGTACAGAGGACACACGATAGATAATACAGGAAATGTACAGAGGACACACGATAGATAACACAGGAAATGTACAGAGGACACATGACAGATAATACAGGAAGTGTACAGAGGGCACGGGACAGATAACACAGGACGTGTACAGAGGACATGGAACAGATAACACAGGAAGTGTACAGAGGACACACGATAGATAACACAGGAAGTGTACAGAGGACTCGGGACAGATAACACAGGAAGTGTACAGAGGACACACGATAGATAACACAGGAAATGTACAGAGGACACATGACAGATAATACAGGAAGTGTACAGAGGACACGGGACAGATAACACAGGACGTGTACAGAGGACATGAAGATAGGGAGAGGATACAGTACAGATAATCTCCCACATTGCAGTGATCTCTCCATCCTCACACATATTGCAAAGTTCTCAGGCTCAGACTCACAATGAACAAGGTGCAGGCCATCAGCATTGCTTTCATGGGGACATGGAGGTCCATCGGGAAATTGATAGTATAGTTTTCTTTAGAGCTAAATCCCCGCCATACACGTGTGATGACCCCAATTTGAGTTGCTTTGTCCGTAGATAGAACCTGGAGAGAGAAGACAGGGGAGCATGATCATGATGACCACCAGAGTGTCTACATGGAGAACAGCAATCATACAGGAGGACATTACACCATTTCTATATAAAGGCTTAAATATTAACAGTTCCTTTTCCTAGAAAATTCTCCAAATATAACTGAATCTATTTATGCTGGAAAAAGTACCGTAAGAAACTTCCCTTAAAGTATTCTGATACCTCATAATTATCCCAGCTGCACAAGTCACATTTGGTTTTATAGTCTCCCTCCTCCAACTCTGCCAGCATCTGATTTTCTGAAATCTGTGTTCTCTAAAATAACTCTACAAGGAGTCTTCATAAGACAGACTGCTTCCTCCTTCATCAAATTTCATACTTCCTTCTACTTCCCTTCAGACATTGTATGATGGAGAAGAAGGTTCAAGCTGATGGGTCAAAGTTCAACTAAAGTCAAAATGTTTTATTTTGGAAGATTTCCCCTCTATTCTTGTTCTGGTGGCATCACAACTGAACAATTTACATGTATCCTGTCTAGAGGAATGTCTTCAGCAGTGCAGTTGCCCCTGCAATCATTTACTGATTATTTGCTTTGGACATTATTACAGAAGATATCAAATGTTGGAATCCTGCAGATTCAGAGGTGACCAGAATGGTGAACCACAAAGTACATTTTGGCAGTTCAAAAACGCTATACTATACAGTGAAATGTTTGTGGACCCATGTCCATCACACCTATATGAGCTGGTTGGATATCCCATTAAAAAATCATGGTCATTTATATGGAGTTGCCCCACTTTGTGGCTATAACATCCTCTACTCTTCCTCAAAGACTTTCCACAATGTTTTGGAGGATGTTTGTGGGAATTTGTGCCCATTTGTGCCCATTTGTAAGGTCAGGTACTGATGTTGGATTAAAACACTTGGCTCACCATCAATGTGCCAACTTATCCCAAAGGTGTTCAGTAGGGTTGAGGTCAGGGATCTGTGCAGGACACTTGAGTTCCTCCACACCAAACTGGTCAAACCGTGTTTTAACGGAGTTGGCCTTGTAGACAAGGGAACAGTCATAGTGGAAGAGAAAAGGGTCTTCACCAAGCTGTTACCACAAGGTTGGAAGAGCACAATTGTATATAATGTCTTTGAATGATGTAATATTAAGAATAACCTTTGCAGAGAACACCTGAACTCATTTAGAAGTAGAGCCAAAGGTGGAACACGGATAGACCGGGTTGGCCTGGGAAACATAAGATAGGGTAACAGGCAATAAAAGGCCACAGTGGGTGGTGGGACAGGTCAGGAACTTTGATAAAATGTTAAGGCACTCCAGCAAGGCCGGGCGGTGTCAAATAGTCTCCCAGTACCCAGAACAAAGTAGTAATGATGTTATTTAAATACATATACATATGAAGAACTTCAGCTCAGTTCATGAAACAACAAAGAGTTCAAATAATACATTTCAAAGAAACAATCAGCCATCCACTGATCCAGTGAAGGTATCTTGAAAACTTGACCACACACTTTGTGCCTTCCACCAGCGACAACAATGGCCTCTTACCAAATTAACTGGATCCCCATAACAGAGATGAAACAGGCATGTTCATCAATGACCATCCAGGCATCCAACCACGGTGAAAGGACTCCACCAGCCTCAGGCTCCAAAATTGGACTAAACAGCCTTTATACTCATAAAGGGTAACAGGGGCTGCACTTATTTATTATAAAAAAAAAACATATACTTACAAAGATAAAAACAGACACAGCATGTAACAACAAATAGTAGTGCCTCACCGGTGTCCACCTAGTGGGCGTAGTAACATCACAATTTAAGCACGACTCATTTCAATGTAAAACAGCCTCATCAGGGGAACAGTAGCACAACAAGTGACATCTAGTACAGTTTATATAGACTCTGCTGCTTCTACTGTAATGCCCATAAATATAACTAGACCTACCCCAAAATAGCTCTGGTCAAACACCAAAAACTAAAGAAGAAATGTGGACAAAAACAATTCTCCATAGTAAAAGAAGGGAAGAAAGGAGTATAAAAAAGGTATCCATAGAGGATCAAACACAAGAGGGCAATTCAATCAAATTGAAGGGAAATAGGACTTATCATAAAATAATTGTATACCTAAGTATACAGTATATGCCATCTATTGCTCAAAAGCCAATATGACAAATAACCACTTCAGCCCCGGAAGAATTGGCTGCTCAATGACCAGGCCATTTTTTGTGATTTAGGACTACGTTGCTTTAACTGACAATTGCGTTACATTTGATCACCTCTGCGGTTTTTATTTTTGTGCTATAAAAAAAAAGAAGAGCAACAATTTTGAAAAAAAAAACACAATAATTTTTACTTTTTTGCTATAATAAATATCCCAATTAAAAAAAAAAAACAATTTTTTTCCTCAGTTTAGGCTGATGTGTATTCTTCTACATATTTTTGGTTTAAAAAAAATCACTGTAATCAATGGAATCGGGAAGGCATTCTTAATCGTGACACGATTGAGACCCCTATAATCTATACAAGGTCTCAGTTCAAAAAGAAGAAACCAGCACCAACAGGAGACGAGGCTTTGTGAATGAAACCTAGAGAAAGTGAGTCAGCAACATACTCCCCCATGGCCTTATCCTCCAAGACTGACAAAGGGTAAACTCCGCCACAAGGAGGTATGGCTCCAGGTTGAAGGTCAATTGCGCAATCATATGACCGGTGTGGAGGCAAACTACCGGCCTGACCTTTATCAAAGACATCGCTAAAATCACAGTACTCCTCCGGCAGGGAGGGGAGTGAAGCGGTGCACAGGACCTTGGATACCTTCAGGAACTATGTCTCACTGCATTGTGGTGACTAGGAGAGAACCTCAGCACGGAGCCAATCAAAAGAGGGGTTGTGCCTCTTTAACCAAGGATAACCAATAACCAGCGGAAACCTGGGTGAGGAAATAACTTGGAATTGGATTATCTCATGGTGAAGAGTCCCTATGGCTATGGACAACGGAACCGTCTCATGAGTCACATGGGCAGACTGTAAAGGTCTCCCGTCAAGAACCACAATGGCAAGTGGGGTGTCATGCAGCTGCAGCGGAATCGAGTGCTGCGAAACAAATGCAGCATCAATGAACAGGCCTGCAGCCCCAGAGTCGATTAGAGCCTGTATCTCGATGGACGACTCAGCCCAAGAAAGGGTGACCGAAACCAGGGGCTTATCCTTCTGGATAACTGGGGACGAAACAACGTCACCTGAGGTCTGTCCATGAAAGGACCTCAAGGTTCGGGCGTTCCCTGGGTGGGTAGGACAAGACTTCAAAAAGTGACCTGCCTGGCCACAATAAAGGCACAATCTCTCCCTCTTCCTAAAGGCTCTCTCATATGCAGAGAGACGCGTGAAGCCCAGGTGCATGGGTTCATCTTCACTGACCGACTTGGTACCAGGAGGCATGGGAGGTGAGGGAGACATGGGTGGGACTACAAAGCTGGGAGGCAAACGTACAGGAGGCTTCTGCAAGTGCTCCTTAAGAGAAAGTCTTTCTCCGAGTCTGGTCCAATGAGGATGGCAAACAAGATCAAGCTCTCAGCTCAGTGGGTATATCTCAGGCTGCTATCTCATCCTTGATGGAATCCGAGAGACCATGAGAAAAAGCAGCCATGAGGGCCTCATTGTTCCAAGCAACCTCTGCTGCCAGAGTACGGAATTCAATGGCGTAGTCGGCAACAGTTCTCGTACTCTGTTTGATGGACATGAGGCACTTGGCAGCAGAAGCGGAGCATGCGGGAATGTCAAATACCCTTTTAAAAGAGGCCACAAACTGAGGGTAACTCAAGACAACAGGTTTTTGCGTCTCCCATAGAGGGTTAGCCCAGGCCAAGGCTCTCTCAGAAAGCAAGGATATCACGAAACCTACTTTGCTTCTGTCTGTGGGAAACGGCTGGGGCAGCATCTCGAAGTATATCTCAACCTGATTGAAAAACCCTCTGCATTGAACTGGATCACCCCCAAATCACTGGGGAAGTGGAGCAGAACCAGACATACCTCTTTTAGAGGTAATACTCGAGGCGGGTGCCTGCACAGAGACTGGCGCAGCAGCAGGGACGGCCTGCCACTCAGGTTGAGGTGTGCGACTCAGGAGCGTTTGTAACGCCATGGCAAACTGATCCATGTGGTGATCTTGCTCATCCTATCTGGAAAAAATATTACCAACAAGTGGATTGACTGTATCTTCTGAATGCATGGCCTTCGCCTATTGTCAGAAACCATGAATCAGACTGAGACAGAAGTACAATTAAATCACACTTGATTATTAAATAAAAATAAAAAGGTAAATAGAAAAAGCGTAGTCAAAGCATATCCAGAGTTCAGTAACCGGATAGAGTAGTCAGCCAGGCCAGAGTTCAATAACCAAATCGGGTAATCAGCCAGGCCAGGAGTCAGGCATCCAAGTAGAGCAACAGCAAGCAGGATAAGGAGCCAGAAGGGATGTCAGCAAGCCAATCTTTAAACATAACTGCAGGAGATGGTTTCTAGTGATGTGGCCAAGGCGAAGGCAGAGGTGAAGTGAGCTGGACAGCTTTAAGTAGGCAGGTCAGACGAGCATGATCAGGAGCAGCTGGTAACTGTGGAGAGAGATGAGAGCTGCCAATTAGCCGACAGCTGAGCAGCCAGCCCAGAGAAGGAAGGGCTAAGCCAGCCCTGACAGTCATCTATCTAACGCCTCCAAAAAATTAATTCCACAGGTGCTCAATCAAAAATCGGCACCTCCTTCTCTGAGCTTTGGCCAAACAGACCAAATGTGACATCAAATGTGCACAGGAAACACATTTCCAAGCCAGCAACCCACCCTCCTGTACCAACAAGAATTTTAGCACTGTTTACACAGCCAATGTGGCCCAGAAGAAGAAAGGAGTCCTAATCGCTCTTAAAAACTCTTTGGCTTTCCACCCCTCACAATGCCTTAAGGACCCTGAAGATTGCTATATAATTTTAACTTGCCACATCAATAACGCCCCCTAGACCATTTTCAATGTATACGTAATAACAATCACCAAGCCTGAATTCTACGAAAGCTGCATAAAAAAGTTGAGGCGATGCAGCACGGTGTGATTATTTGGTGTGGAGACTTCAACAGCACCCCTGACCCTGAATTGGACTCGTCTTCCCACATCAAGCGAGGAAGACCAGCTTTAAACTCTCTCCTGCATGATTTACGCTTATATGATGTCTGGAGATGCCTCCACGCAGACGAAAAAGACTTTATGTTCTTTTCTCCGTGCCGCAATTCATATTCACGCATTGACCTCTTTGTAACGGACCCCTGGACTCTACAAAAAGTCTCCTCTTCACATATCCACCTAACTCAGGGGTCTCAACCTGGTGTCCCTCCAGCTGTTGCGAAACTACAAGTCCCATGAGGCTTTGCAAGGCTGACAGTTTTAAGCATGACTCCCACACTCAGAGGCATGATGGGACTTGTAGTTTTGCAACAGCTGGAGGGCCGCCAGTTTGAGACCCCTGACCTAACTACTTGGACAGACCACTCCCCTGTGAGTATAACTATAGAGGACACTGCCAAAGTCACCCCTGCATATCTTTGGAGGCTATATACCAGGATACTGCAATCTGAACCATACGCCCAAATACTACACGACAATCTAGTGTCATTCTTTACGCAAAACAAAAACTGTTTTATGGACTCTTTATTCAACTGGGAGCTAGGGATAGGAGGCAGAGGAGGCAGCGAATGAACAAACTCTTAGCAGACATCCAATCGATTGATCTCCTTAACAAACAACATCCCACACAAGCAATTAAATCTCAATTAACCGGTTCCCGACCAGCGCACACCGATTTACGTCGGCAGAATGGCACGGGCAGGCATATTGGTGTACAGGTACGTCCAATCTTCAATGCCGCCCTGCCAGCGTGAGCGCACCGCCAGCGGAGCGCTTGCGTGCTGGTCGGGACCCCCGTGAGTCCGGTCGCGGGTCCCGCGGACTCGATCGCCGCGGGCATACCCGCGATCGTCTCACGGGACGGCTGAATGGAGAAATGCCGTTGTAAACAGCATTTCTCCATTCTGCCTAGCAACTAGTGACGCTGATCTCTGCTCCATGTGATTGGAGCAGAGATCAATGTTCACTAAATGAAAGCCCAACCCCCCCACAGTTAGTAACACACCCCTAGGAACACTTAACCCCTACACTGCCACCCACTGGTTAACCCCTTCACTGCTAGTGCCATTTACACAGGAATCACTGCATTTATATAGCAGTGATTGCTGTATAACTGACAATGGTCCCAAAAATGTGTCAAAAATGTCCGATGTGTCCGCCATAATGTCGCAGTCACAATAAAAATCGCAAAAAAAAAGAAAAAGGAAGAGAATTCCCCCAAAAAAAAAAAAAAAATCGCTGATCGATGCCATTACTAGTAAAAAAAAATAATAAAAAAAAATTATTAATAAAAATGCCATAAAACTATCTATTTTGTAAACGCTATAACTTTTGCGCAAACCAATCAATAATCGCTTATTGCGATTTTTTTTTACCAAAAATATGTAGAAGAATACGTATCGGCCTAAACTTAGAGAAAATTATTTTTATATATATTTTTGGGGGATATTTATTATAACAAAAAGTAAAAAATAATGCGTTTTTTTTCAAAATTGTCGCTCTATTTTTGTTTATAGCGCAAAAAATAAAAACCGCAGAGGTGATCAAATACCACCAAAAGAAAGCTCTATTTGTGGGAAAAAAAGAACGTAAATTTTGTTTGGGAGCCATGTCGCACGACCGCGCAATTGTCAGTTAAAGCGTCGCAGTGCCGAATCACAAAAAGTGGTCTGGTCTTTGACCAGCAAAATGGTCCGGTCTGTAAGTGGTTAATAGCGCTCAGACTAGACCTCAGAGCTCTTTTATTGGAAATACACGACAGACTCCAAAAACGTCTCAAAATGAGGTTCTACGCTGAAGGAAATAAGCCGGGTAAATTACTCTCCCACCAGATCAAGGGCCACTTCACCAAATCTCCCATTCCCTATGTTTACCATCCCACTACAAATTCCAAATTAAACAACCCGCAAGACATTGCAAATGCATTTAGTGCATACTATAGTAAACTTTACAATCTGAAAGACTAAAGATGCCAGTCCCAACCCACACCCATGCAAATAAAGACCTTCTTAGACTCGGTCCACCTACCTAGTCTAACTCCACTTCAACTAGATGAGCTTAATGCCCCGATCACATCAGAAGAAATTGCAAATGCCATTAAAGCACTACCAAACAACAAAGCACCACCAAACAACAAAGCACCTGGGCCTGATGGTTTTCTGGGAGAGTACTATAAACAATTTAGCCACTTACTTACGGAGTATATTACCCCTCTGTTCAATTCTGCTGCCTCCTTGGCCTCTTTCCCCCAGCAAATGCTGAAAGCTTTAATTATTACGATACCGAAGCCGGGGAAGGAGCCTAACTTAACACAAAATTTCCATCCTATCTCACTACTTAACCATGATGTAAAACTATATGCAAAGGTATTAGCGAACAGGCTGATTGACTTGTTGCTAGTACTGATTCACCCTGACCAGTCAGGCTTCATCAAGGGAAGCCAAACCTCTGATGCGACACGATGAATGATTAACATCATGCATCACGCAGTGACCCATCGAATGCCTTCTTTGCTTCTATGTTTAGATGCGGAGAAGGCATTTGATAGGGTTCACTGGCAGCATTTGAAAATGACGTTAGAAAAATTTGGCTTTCAGGGACATATCCTTTTAGCAATCTTAGCTCTCTACTCCTCCCCTTCAGCTCAAGTTTATTGTTCATCCATGCTATCTACCACTTTTAGCATAACCAATGGTACCAGGCAGGGCTGCCCCCTTTCACCCTTAATATTTGACCTGATGATTGAACCCCTTGCAGCAAAAGTCAGGTCTCAAGTGAACGTTCTGGGTATCAGTGTCGGAGCACAAGATCAGCCTCTTCGCTGATGACGTGATATTTTAACTAACCAACCCTACCTCCTCCCTGGCTTCGGTGCAAACAATACTGGATGAATTCGGTTGTGTCTCATATTATAAAATTAACATATCTAAGTCATACATACTATCTCTACAAAATGTCAAAGCAACAACACTATTTGCAAAGTAACTATCAATATGCATGGTCTAAAGAATCTCTCAGTTACCTTGGCACTACCCTCACAAGCACCACAGCAGCTCTGTAAAGAACCAACTTCATTCCTTTCCTAAACACTCTTCCTAAAGACTTAGAAAAAATATCCAAACTAACGCTCTCCAGCTCAGGTAGACTCACAGCATTCAAAATGCTTAAACTTCCCTTAAACGTGCCCTAAACTGTTTTACTTATTGAGGGCACTACCCATTCCTATACCATTATCCTTCTTTACACAGGTTCAATCCCTTCTTAGAAAATTCATCTGGCAGGGTAGAAAAGCTAGAATAGCACAGCACATCCTAACAAAACACAAAGGAGTGGGTGGGATAGGATATTTTTATATTAGAGATTAATATATTGCGGCAGTACTGGCACATAGCATGGTTTACTCCTGACTCTAAGACCCCTTTCACACCACACCGCACCTTGCGTCGGCGGTAAAACGCCGCTATTTTTAGCAGCGTTTTACCGCCGGATTTGCGGTGGATTTGCGGCGCATTTCGGCCGCTAGCACTTTTACCCCCCGCTAGCGGCCGCGAAAGGGTTAAAACCACCGGCAATACGCCGCAATAGCGGCGTTTTGCCGGCGGCATTACAGCGCTGCCCCATTGATTTCAATGGGCAGCAGCGGTGGAGGAGCGGTAAACACACCGCTCCTTCACCGCTCCGAATAAGCTGCTGGCAGGACTTTTTTCTGACGTCCTGCCAGCGCACCACTGTAGTGTGAAAGCCCTCGGGGCTTTCACACTACACACAATGGTGCAGCTTCTTTAGGGCATTTTGCAGGCGCTATTTCTAACGCTATAGCGCCTGCAAAACGCCCTCGTGTGAAAGGGGTCTAATAACCACTGGAGCTCTATTGAAGCTCTCCAAGTACCAGGCAAAAACCTAAAGATCTGGCTACTAACCACACCTAAAATAAAGAAAACTGATAAACACCTACCGTATTTTCCGGCATATAAGACGACCTTTTACACTTAAAAAAATTGGCCAAAAATCGGGGGTCGTCTTATACGCCAGATCAGCCACTCGGATGCCTGCTGAGGGTTCAGTAATACTGTATGTAGCTTCGGCTACATACAGTATATACCGCTGAGCCAATCCCGGTGAGCGATGTATTCAAATTAATACAGAGCCTGCTCAGATTGGAGTAACAACCTCTGCCAATCCGAGCAGGCTACTCAGTAGCCTGCTCGGATTGACAGAGGTTGAGAGGCGCAGGCTGATGATGATAAAGCCTCTGCCAATCCAAGAAGGCTTTGTATTCATTAATAGAATACATCACTCGCCGTGATTGGTTCCAACAAAAGCAGGAAGAAGGATATGGCGCCAGCTCCTGCTCCAGCAAGAAGGACGAAATATCAAGCGTCGGAAGCCTCGGAAGAGGGTCGTCTTATACGGTAAGTACAAAAAAAATGCTTAAACAACTGTAAGATTAGGGGGTCGTCTTATATGTCCGGTCATCTTATACACCGGCAAATACGGTATCTCCAACCATAAAAGCATCGACGGCGACGTTCGCTCACTTACTCACTAACCTGCACACAACTACCAAAACCTGCAAAATTCCCCTCCCCATAGAAATACTCAATTTACTGATCCGGGACATACAGATAACTTCATGGAAAGAAAAAAGGTTAACTCAAATTGCAGACCTGTATACCAATGAGTATATATAACCTTTCACCTTATTACAGTGAGACTTTTCACTCCCCGCAAAAGATTACTTTAAATATGTCCAAATAACTCAGTGCTTAATGCGAACTCCTTATCTCTGCATAAACATTCCGATAGAAGCATGGCAATACCTGTCAGGTAGCAAAACGTCAGCCAAAGGTATTACGCTTTTCTACGCCATATTGAAAGGCAAAACCACTTTCGGAAAACTGTCCCCCATGTTAAAATGGGAAAAGGACACGGGGACCTCGTATTCCCTGCAACAATGGCAAAACGCACTGTGAGCCACTCACTCAGCAACAAAATCCGCTAACCTCTGGCAACTTAGGTATAAGATGAACCTTAGATGGTACATTACCCCCGCA
The DNA here is from genome assembly GCF_037356315.1 of Lithobates pipiens. Lineage (NCBI taxonomy): Eukaryota > Metazoa > Chordata > Amphibia > Anura > Ranidae > Lithobates > Lithobates pipiens. The sequence continues at coordinate 684,251,702 of NW_027507903.1, read as the reverse complement.
CAGCTCCACACGTACAACTCAACTGCAGAGCCTACTTGTTGGAGACACTGTGGACTACCAGGGACCTTATATCATATATGTGTGGGCCTGCCCTAAACTAGCTCTATTCTGGAAAGATACATTTCACCTAATATCAGAGGTCACACACATTACCACGCCACCAACCCCAGAACTGGCAATCCTCAATATTGGAATCAAGAACTACCCACATAGTCTCTGATGTATTGTCACACATATATGCCTAGCGGTAAGACTGACCCTAGCCCGTAATTGGAAATCCTCAGATCAGCTTTCATATACAGAAGTTTTTCGAGCGACACAGCTACACGGAATGTATGAACGCATGTACGCCTCGGTGGAAGGCTTTCTGCCCAAAATAGCACACAACAATGGATGGATTGGTTCAAAAAGGCCCAACCCATATTTATTTGAACATTCACACTAAACTAGGAGAGCCACACATAACCCTAGACCACAAAAATCAGCACCTCCTCCCACCTTGCCATTAAAGTGGTTGTAAACCCTTACAAACCACTTTAACCTACAGGTAAGCCTAGATTAAGGCTTACCTGTAGGTCCAAGAAATATCTCCTAAACCATAAAGGTTTAGGAGATATTTGCCCGAAAACAGGCACCGCTGTCTACGGCGCATGCTCCATAGACATTGGCGCATAGGCGCACTGAGAGCGGCATTCTCAGAGACGGAGCTACCGCGCGTGTCGGCTCCCGCGCGCAAGCGTGGGAATGACGTCATCACGGCTTCGCCGATTGACAGCGGCGGAGCTGCGAGACCCCACCAAGAAGATGGATGCGGCAGACTACAGGGGACAGCGGCGACTTTGCTGGCTCCTGTGTCAGGTAAGTGACACATAATAGGCTACTATGCGATGCATAGTAGTCCATTATGCTTTGCCTTTGCAGGGAATGAAAGAGGAAGTAAACTCATCAGGGTTTACTTCCTCTTTAATAAGGAGGAGATGACTATTTTTGATCGGCACATGGTCTTGTGACTTTGGCATGACCAGGTTGACCTTATAACTTTTTTTCTAAACTCCATTCATTTGTTTTGCACTCTTCTGTTTTTGGTCTCACAAAGCCAATGGTAATGCACATTTTAAAGCACACCTCTGTACACCACAGTACATCCATACCACTGCTAATTCATTGTTCCCTTTGGTCGCCAACCCTGAAAACAATCTTGTAACACTGCTCATGCTCACTAGCTATTGCTCATTGCCACCTTGCACTATATTATTTAAAAAAACAATTGACTTGTTCTTGACCTTCCTGCTGTGGCTACAAATGTTACTAAAAAATAAGACTGCAAAAACACAAAAAAGGCATTAACATATATTATGTTTGTCATTTTTATATCAGAGTCAGGTTAAAAAAGAAGCCCACAGTGAGTAGAAAGCATGGCAGATGTTCACCTCAACCAGCGTACAGAGGCAACCCAATAACATTTTCTACAAGTATTATTTCTAAAGAAAAAAATATTTGATACTTGTTGATAGACTGACCTTATAATGGAGGTCTGACATGAAGCCTTCCCCCCATCCTGGACCTTTTACTTTAAAACAAACACGCCTCAATGGATCCAAGATGTCGAAGCTTAAGGTAAAACTTGTCCACTTTTTGATAATGTAGCCGAGAAGCTCCCCGGAGGAAGTGGAGACCTGTAACTATAATAATACATTGTCACAAGAGGATGTCTAATGAGTTTTGTCACCATATCCAGAACTGTACTGCGGCTGTCCAGTAAGTTTATTTGGACCCATTCCTTGTCATTAATTACCAGTCCTAAAGGAATAGGAACAAATCTTATTTCAAATCAGCATTAGTGGACCACATCTTGTAACCAGCTCCATCTAGATGACCATGTTTTATATTCCATTAGTCTCTATAGTCAACAAAGCTGTGCATTTGTTCTCGCCAGTCTTAGCCCTTGTACACACGGTCGGACATTCCGACAACCAAATCCGTCGGATTTTGTCCGACGGATTTTGTCCGAAACTGGTATTGCATACTGCATCGTTCAGAACGTGATGACGTTATTTCGTTATGATGGGACTACGTTCAGGCTAGTAGCCAATAGCTTTGGTCTAGGAATTTGATCTGAGCATGCGTGGCACTTTGTCCGATCGGAAATTCTCTAAAAACGATCGGACGAAGTCCGATCGGATCATGTTGATGGAAAATGTTATAGTCCAGTCCGATGGAGCCCACACATGGGTCGGATTATCCGTCAACACGGTCCGATCGGACATTTTCCATCGGAATGTCTGACCGTGTGTACAGGGGCTTAGAGGAACATGTGCTATAACAGAACAGCCCCAGAGGCCTGTGTCTTGAATGTCACCAGTACTAAAAATCCATGTGTTTTTTTTTCACCAGTCTTAGAGGTCCATGACTTTGATATAACCAACCCTATAAGTTTGTACCTTATTGCTAACCAGGCCTAGAGGATTATGGATTTTTATCATAGGAGCTTTAGTGTTTCAGGTCTTATCTCACCAGTAGGGATGAGCTGAACACCCCCCGGTTCGGTTCGCACCAGAACTTTCGAACGGACCGAAAATTCATATGAACTTTAGAACCCCATTAAGTCTATGGGACTCGGACTTTCGAAATCAAAAGTGCTAATTTTAATGGCTAATATGCAAGATATTGTCCTAAAAAGGGTTTGGGGACCTGGCTCAATGACAAAAAAAAAAATGCATTTTTTTCGGGAGCACTGATTTTAACCACTTCGGTACCGCGCTATTGCCAAATGACGGCATTAGCGCGGACCTACATTTCCGGGACTACGTCTATTGACTGCGGCGCGCTCTGTGATCGGCGAGTCCATGAGACTCGCCTGATCACCGATCCGTGCAAGGGGTCGATCCCGACCCCTTATCACGTGATCAGCTGTCAGCCAATGACAGCTGATCATGTGATAGAACGGAGCCGGTAATCGGCTATTATTCCTCCTCGCGCTGACAGCGCGAGGAGAAAAAAAAAAAGCCGATCACCGGCGGCCGTGATCGGGACATCAGTCCCAATCACCGGCGGCCGTGATCGGGACATCAGTCCCGATCACGGGCAGTAATGTAAGCGCTCACCTGCCCCCTGCAGTGCCAATTTAATAAAAGTTAGTGCCCCCCGTCAGTGCCACCCAGCAGTGCCCACAGTGCCACCCAGCAGTGCCCACAGTGCCACCCAGCAGTGCCACCCACAGTGCCACCCAGCAGTGCCACCCACAGTGCCACCCACAGTTCCCACAATCTGCCTCAAAGGTGCTGCACCCCAGTGCCGCCCATCAGTGCCCAGCAGTGCCGCCCATCAGTGCCCAGCAGTGCCACCTATCAGAGCCACCTATCAGTGCCACCTATCAGTGCCCATCAGTCCCATCTATCAGTGGTACCCATCCGTGCCACCCATCCGTGCCACCCATCCGTGCCACCCATCCGTGCCACCCATCCGTGCCATCTTATCTGTGCCCATCTTATCTGTGCCGCCTTATCTGTGCCCATCGGTGCCGCCTTATCTGTGCCTATTAGTGCCGCCTTAACTATGCCTATCAGTGCCCACCAGTGCAGCCTATCAGTGCCCACCAATGCAGCCTATCAGTGCCCACCAATGCAGCCCATCAGTGCCCACCAATGCAGCCTATCAGTGCCGCCTAATCAGCGCACTTCAATGAAGGAGAAAAATGACCCGTTTGCAAAATTTTAGAACAAACTATTAAAACATGATTTTTTTTTTATTTTTTTGCATCTTTTTTTGTTTGTTTAGCAAAAAATAAAACTCCGAGCTGTAACTAAATACCACCAAAAGAAAGCTCTATTTGTGGGAAAAAAATTATAAAAATTTCATTTGGGTACAGTGTTGTATGCCCGCGCAATTGTCATTCAAAGTGCATCAGCGCTGAAAGCTGAAAATTGGTCTGGGACTGAGGGGGGTTTAAGTGCCCAGTAAGCAAGTGGTTAAAGACAATTAAAGTGAAAAAAAAAAAGTGAAATATTCTTTTAAATATCATGCCAGGGGGGTGTCTATAGTATGCATGTTTCCCGTGTTTAGAACAGTCCCTGACAGACGGAAATAATGGAAAAAAAGTAATTTAATACTGCTTGTGGTTTTAATGTCATGTCTGGTTTCCGGCAATATGGATGAAAATCATTGAGAAAAATGGCATGGGTAGCCCCCCTTGCCCATTACCAGCCCATTTGGGTCTTGTACAGATATTAAGGGGAACCCCGTATCCAAATTAAAAAAAGTAAATGCGTAGGGCCCCCAGGCTCTATATACTCAGAACAGGAATACAGGCGGTAAAAACAAGGCAGGGACTGTGTAGGTTTGTTGTGTTAAGTAGAATCTGTTTGTAATTTTGAACTGGTACATTTTTAAAGTGTAGCTCCAGTCAAAAAATCTATTTTTAAGCTTTTTAGAAAACATAGGAAAGGGTTATCACCCTTGTTTTTTCATCTCCCTTCCTGTTGTCTCCTTCCGTTTGCAAGTAGGAGACGTTTGTAAGTTGGATATTTGAGAGTAGGTGCCTGCCCTATATGCTCTGCAGAAATGTGGGCCTAAGGTGTTGGTGTTGCCATAACACTGTAAGCCCTCAAAGTGACTCTTGGTGGGCGCTGGAGCGCCCTGCTGTGAAGGATTATATCAAGAATTGTAATTACATGCCATTGTTAAACAGTGGTAGAAAAATTGGGCCTTTGTTGGTTGTAGTGGTGGTGCTGGTGCTGGTGCCACAACACTATAAGTCCTCACAGTTACTCTCGGTGGGCGCAGGAATGGGCCCTGCTGTGAAATATTATATCAAGAATTGTAATTACATGCCCCTGTTAAACAGGGGCTGAAAAATTGGGCCTTAGGCACTGGTGCTGGTGCCACAACACTGCAACCTCTCCCAGATACTCTAGTTGGAGTGCAGGAATGAGCCCTGCTGCAAAGCGTTGCATTAAAAATTCTAATTACATGCCCCTGTTAAACATGGGCTGAGAAATTGGGCCTTAGCCACTGGTGGCGTCACCCAGAACCAAAAATGTTCTTCCAAGCTATCAGCAGGATCATTAAGGAGGAAGAGGATAGTCAGTCAACATAACAGCACAGTCACTCAGCATTAGGTATGAGCCCAGTGTTTGATTCGAACCCATGTTCTAATCGAACATCGGCCGTTCATCCATTCATCAAAAACAGAACTTTGTGGGCCGTTTGCATCAAATTTGTGTGATATGAATGGCCCACAATGCACAGTCGCAGTGCATTGCTGGCTGATGATTGGCCAAGCATGCACTGTGACCCCGCATGCTTGGCCAATCACAGCGCCGGCAGCAAGGAGAGCCATAATTGGCCACAGATTGGATGCCTGTGGCCAATTATAGATCAGGGGGTTTAGTACACGCCCCACACTATATAAGGCTGCCAGCGCGGCGGCCTTGTGTAATGTGTTGCGGCATTCATAGAGAGAAGGATAGGCAGGGACAGTGTCAGCTGTGCTTTACTTCTTTAGATAGCACTGTTACAGTGAGTGTAGTGTTCAGGGAGAGAGCAGGATAGGCAGGGACAGTGTCAGCTTTGCTTTGTTTCCTAACCTAGCGCTGTTACAGTGGGTGTGGTGTGCCTCCTGCACAGCATACACCTGAATCTACCCCCCCCCCCCCCCATTGCTGGTGTTGTGTAGTTCATTTGTGCAACACAGGCATCTGCCTAACATTAACATAACATATTTTGTGTGCGGGGTTCCCTTTAATATCCATACAAGACCGATAGGGGCTGGTTATGGGCTGGGGTAGGGGGTTGATGGGGTAGCCATGCCATATTTCTGAAAGATTTTCCTCCATATTGCCAGGAAAAGAGATTACCTAATAATTACTTAACTAATGCTTTAATAGCCGCAAACAGTTTTAAATGGCTTTTTTTTTCTTTACAAATGTCATTTTGTGCAGGGACTGTTCTAAACATGGGAAACACATGCCACTTCACAGGCATACTTTAGACACCCCCCAGGTATGATATTTAAAGGAATATTTCACTTTTTTTCACTTTATGCATCATTAAAATGACTGCTTCAGAAAAACATCAGTTTTTAAAACTTCTTTTTGCATTGATACATGTCCCATGGGGCAGGTCCCGGGTCCCCAAACTCTTTTTAGGACAATAACATATGCATATTGGCCATTAGAATTAGAACTTTAGATTTCGAATGTTCAAGTCCATTGTAATTAATAGGGTTCTAACGTTCGTGCGAACTTTCGGTCCGTTCGCAGGTTCTGGTGCGAACCGAACTGGGAGGTGTTCGGCTCATCCCTACTCAGCATCAGCATAGGCAGTCTTAAAGGGATGGGACCTTTCAAAAAAAATTATTCGGTTACATCAGCTTCAGGTGCTTGGTAGCTGGTGGTGATCCAAGACTGATTCATCTTGATGAAGGTCAGTCGATCAACTGAGTCGGGGGACAGGAGCACCCTGTGATCGGTAACAAAGCCACCAGCAGCACTGAAGGTGCCTTCCAAAAGAACGCTGGATGCAGGACAGACCATTAGCTCAATTGCATACTGTGCAAGCTCTGGCCAGTGATCCATCCTCAAGACCCAGTAAGCCAGAGGATTTTCGGTGGGAAAGGTGTCCAAGTCTGACCTTGCCCCTAGGTATTCCTGCACCATGTAAATCAGACGCTGGCGATGGTTGCTGGAACCGATCATACCTTGGGGCTGCGGACTAAAAAATTATCTGAACGCATCGGTCAGATGGCCACCTTCTCCACCACTCCTTCTGTTACTGACCGAAGCCTCAGCAACACGTTGTCCAGGACCAGAAGTTTGTAACCTCCCAGTGTCTGGGAACGCATTGCATGGACCTTTCTGCAAGGCCTCCCCGGAGATGTCTCATCCTCTGCTCCCTCTGTGATGGCAAGATAAGGTCCACAACCTTACCGTTGTACCGTGGATAAAGCAGAGTGGCCAGCCAGTAATGGTCCCTCTCCTTGATCCGAAGAATAAGAGGATCCTTATGCAGGCTTTGCAGGATCAAGGAGGCCATGCAGCGTACGTAAGCTGAGGCATTCGGTCCGGAGTCCTTTGGGTCACTAAGGACAACATGATCCGCAGCCACCTCCTCCCAGCCACGTACAAGTCCACAGGTTTCTTGGGACTGTAAATCATCCCTACAAGACTGCTGCCAGGCTCCACCTCCATATTGACACAATCCTCCTCCTCCTCCTCCGTGTCCTCTTCCTGTGTGATGGGTGGGACAGCAGGAACACTATCTGGATAAAGGGGGCCTTGAGAGGCAAGGAAGTCCTACTTTTCCTGCCTCTGTTTTGCCTCAAGTGCCCTGTCCATTATTCCACGCAGTGTATGCTCCAACGGGTGGACAAGAGGTACAGTGTCACTGATGCATGCACTGTCACTGATCACCATCCTCGTGGCCTCCTCAAATGGTGACAGGACAGTGCATGCATCCCTGATCATGCCCCACTGTCGTGATGAAAAAAAAATCGAGCTCCCCTGACCCTGTCCTGGTGCCGTGGTCACACAGGTACTCATTGATGGCCCTCTGCTGTGTGTGCAGCTGCTGCTGCATGGCCAACATTGAGTACCACCTGGTGGGTATGTCACATATATAAAGCGGTTCTTGGGCAGGTTCAACTCCTTTTGGAGCTCAGCTAGCTGAGCACTGATATTATATGATCGGCAGAAATGCACACAGACTTTCCTGGCCTGCCTCAGGACATCCTGTAAGCCTGGGTACCTGAGGAATCACACATTGCACAAACTCAGGGGGGGCCGAGTCTACCAACTGAAAAGGCAGCAGTTGAAGTGCTAGCAATTTAGCCAAGCTAGAATTCAACCACTGGGCATGTGGATGGCTGGGAGTGAACTTTTTTTCGACGGTCCTGCAGCTGGGGCAGGGAAATTTGCCTGCTACAAGCGGACATCAGTGTACTGCTAGCAGAGTGTCCGCAAGCACTTGGCTGTGACACACCAAATTCAACACCTTTATTCCTCTCAGAGCAGGTTTCAGAGAGGACTGAAGGTCTAGTGGGGTTGGAGATCCCAGCTGATGAGGAGCAAGGAGAGGTCCGCTTTGTTCTTTGGTGTGGGTCTTTAAGGTACGCTTGCCAATGAGCTGCATGGCAGGTCAACATATCTCTGGTCAAGCATGTGGTGCCCAAGCGACTGATGTTTTGGCCACGTGAGATACGCTTGAGACATATGTTGCAAATAGTAGCGGTGCGATCTGATGCACTCGTCTCAAAAAGGCCCACACCAAAGAACCTTTGTAATAACGTGCAGAGTCAGCGCCCTGCACAGGCGGAGCTCTGCGGTGTGATTCAGTCGGTGTGCTGCCCCTAAGCTGGCCCCCGGAGGGCATCCTGCCTCATTGGAGATGTGCCTCCTCCTCCTCCTCTCTCCTATCAGGGACCCATGTGGAGTCAGTGACCTCATCATCCCCTCCCTCTTCATCACTGGAGCAAACCTGGCAGTGTGCTGCAGCTTGTGGAACATGACTGCCAGTTTGCTCTCCTTCTTGAGCATCCCCTCTCTCTGCGTCACGCTAATGCCTTCCATTAGCTGGGTATCATCATCCGAGCATTCAAAACGCTGGGCATCCTCCTGGAGCATGTACCCAACACTGCACTCAAACAGTTTGGGGGACTGCTCTGGAGGACGTGGTGGGTCTAGGGAAGGAGTCACTGATGACATTGAGACGAGGGAAGACAATGCGTTGCCAGCTGCTTTGCTAGTACCCTGAGCCTGGGTGAGTGAGGATGAGGAGGATGAGGAGGGCTTGGTCATCCACGCTACCAAGTCTTCGGCATGATGCGGCTCAACACGTCCAGCTGCCAAAAATAAGGATAAGCGTGTCCCATGGCCACGTGCTGATGACGATGCACCGCGTCCACGACCAGCACAGTTGTCTCTAGACAAAGAGCCTGCTTGCCCTCTTTTATTGGCTCGTAACTGTCTGCCTCTCCTTGTTGGCCTTCCATACATAGTAATGGCTTGCAAGGAGATGGGAAAAACAGCAATTGGGTAGCTTTAGGTGCACACTGAGCAAATGACACAGTACACTGACTGTAATTACTGCAGCTGCCTGCCTGTGTTACAGAAACAGAACAACACCAGCAATAAGTGGTAGCTTCAGGTGTATACTCTGCAGGAGGCACACAACACCCACTGTAAATGCTGCAGATGCCTGTATTACAGAAACACAACACCAGCAATAAGGGGTATCTTCAGGTGTATACTGTGCAGGAGGAACACAACACCCACTCTAACTTCTGCAGGTGCCTTTATTACAGAAACAGAACACCAGCAATAAAGGATAGCTTCAGGTGTATACCCTGCAGGAGGCACACAACACCCACTTTAACTGCTGCAAATGCCTGTATTACAGAAACATAACACCAGCAATAAGGTGTATACTTTGCAGGAGGCACACAACACCCACTCTAACGTCTGAAAATGCCTGTATTACAGAAACAGAACACCAGTAATAAAGGGTAGCTTCGGGTGTATACTGTGCAGGAGGCACACAACACCCACTCTAACTTCTGCAGATGGCTCTATTACAGAAACAGAACACCAGTAATAAAGGGTAGCTTCAGGGGTATACTGTGCAGGAGGAACACAACACCCACTCTAACTTCTGAAGATGCCTGTATTACAGAAACAGAACACCAGTAATAAAGGGTATCTTCAGGTGTATACTGTGCAGGAGGCATACAACACCCACTCTAACTTCTGAAGCTGCCTGTATTACAGAAACAGAACACCAGTAATAAAGGGTAGCTTCAGGTGTATACTGTGCAGGAGGCACACAACACCCACTTGAACTGCTGCAGATGCCTGTATTAAAGAAACAGAACACCAGCAATAAGGGGTATCTTCAGGTGTATACTGTGCAGGAGGCACACAACACCCACTCAAACTGATGCAGACGCCTGTATTACAGAAACAGAGCACCAGTAATAAAGGGTAGCTTCAGGTGTATACTGTGCAGGAGGCATACAACACCCACTCTAACTTCTGAAGATGCCTGTTATACAGAAACAGAACACCAGTAATAAAGGGTAGCTTCAGGTGTATACTGTGCAGGAGACACACAACACCCACTTTGACTGCTGCAGATGCCTGTATTACAGAAACAGAACACCAGCAATAAGGTGTATACTGTGCAGGAGGCACACAACACGCACTCTAACTTCTGCAGATGCCTGTATGCAGGGCAGCTACCAGGGGGGACAGCCCATACACATGTAGGGGGCCCGGGTGTCCCAAAAGGCCCAGGCGCCTGAGACCCACCCAACGAGTTGTTGTTGCTGTGGTAACTAGCAATTGCTAAAGCAGGGAGGCCACTGAGTGAGCTGATGCAGCTCACTTAGGTCTAGCTGCAAGGGGAAGGTGGAGTGGTATAATCTGCACTCCATCTCTCTTTGCAGACTAGATGCTGGTTTGGCCGCCATGCCAATTTCAGTTCAACTCGCTGTAGACTGGTCTGGAGACAAGTTGTTAGACATCACAATGGTAAATTAATTGACAATGTTGCTGGATGTGGCTATCTCTTTGTTGAATTGGGCTATTTGCTATATGGGGCTTCTTCTTGCTATATGGGGATGTCCCTGTTAGATTGGACCATCACTTAGGTGGACTGGAACGTCCCTTTGCTGGATGGGGATGTCTCCTTTCTTAATATATGTGGCTCTCTCTTTGCTGAATTGGGATGTCTCTTTGCTGAATATATGAGGATGTCTCTTTGTTGGATTGGGAAATCTCTTTGCTGAACTTGTGTGGATGTCTCTATTCTAAGTTGGGATGTCTCCTTGCCTGATTGAAATTTCTTTTGCTGGATTGGACTGTCTCTTTCCTGGGTTGGGCCATCTCTTTGCTGAATATATGGGGATGTCTCTTTTAATGGATTGGATTTATTCTCATATAGTAAGTTGTAAGAGTGTTAAAACAAAAGTGGGTGCACCGAACGACTCGGTGGGATGGCCAGTGGGCAGGCCCAGGGAAATGTTAGTGGTCAGGCCCAGGGGGCCCAAGCCTAAAGCTGTGTAAGAGGCCAAAAAATTTCTGGTGGCTGCCCTGCCTGTATTACAGAAACAGAACACCAGCAATAAAGGATAGCTTCAGGTGTATACTGTGCAGGAGGCACACAACACCCACTTTAACTGCTGCAGATGCCTGTATTACAGAAACAGAACACCAGCAATAAAGGGTAGCTTCAGGGGTATACTGTGCAGGAGGAACACAACACCCACTCTAACTTCTGAAGATGCCTGTATTACAGAAACAGAACACCAGCAATAAAGGGTAGCTACAGGTGCATACTGTGCAGGAGGCACAAAAACACCCACTTTAACTGCTGCAGATGCCTGTATTACAGAAACAGAACACCAGCAATAAGGGGTATCTTCAGGTGTATACTGGGCAGGAGGCACACAACACCCACTCTAACAGTGCTAGGTTCCCAAGCAGTAAAGACACTGTCCCTGCCTATCATCCTCTTTCCATGACCACCGCAACACACTACACAAGGCCGCTGCGCTGGCAGCCTTATATAGTGTGGGGCATGTACTAAACCCCCCTGAGCTATAATTATGGCTCTCCTCGCTGTCAGAGGTGTGATTGGCCAAGCATGCAGGGTCACAGTGCATGCTTGGTCAATTATGAGCCAGCAATGCACTGCGATGGCGCAGTGCATTATGGACCATCAGCGCCACGCGAATATGACACGAACGGCCCACAGAGTTCTGACTACGCCGAACAGGTGAACAGCCGGTGTTAGAGTCGAACATGCATTCGACTTGAACACCAAGCTCATCCCTACTCACCAGTTGTTGAGGCTCATTTAACTATGCACATTGTATCTAACTAGTCCCACAGAACAGTCAGAGATGCCTTGCAGTTTACCAGTCCAAGATGTAAATATCTTGTATCACCCAAGGACTTGGAGATCAGCTGTACAGGGCCATGTTTTAAATGTCCCAGAGGACCATATTTTGTATCTCACCAGTCCTATTCTGGGTGGCCAGGGAAGGAGGGCAGCAAGCTTGCCCCCAAAACATACCGGGCCACATGCCCTGCAGAAGATCCTTTTTAGAAGAAAAAAAGTGTGGGGTTTCCCTTTAAATCCCAAAACAAGTCCTTATCTTAGATAGGGGTCTGGTTTGGGTTTTTAAATGGCACCCTATACACAGATAAAAAAAAATGTCATGGAATCCACCAAAAAGTCCATACCAGACCCTTTATCCAGACGAGTATCTTGGCTGGACAGGAAAGGGGGGCAGTGATTGTGCCCTTGACACACCCTTGACAGGGGAACAGTGAAGGTCTGTGACAAAGCCTCTTTTCCTCATGTTGTTGGGGACAAGGATCTCATCCCCACATTCCTGGCCCAGTGAATATAGGGTTCTGTACCAATCCTAAAGGTCTATTGCTTGTATGTTATTACAGGAGTATAGCATATAAGAAATAGACCTAGATATGGGTCATAGCATGTATGCTAAGGGTTGTCACTTATCTCACAGGTCCCCACTGTGATTCTTTCTTGTTCAATATTTTTTTATTGATAGAACAAAGTCAACAAGGCATTTCAGATAAGGTTTATCGTTAAACATTCAGAAATGTAAGAATACTGAAGTGTATGTCAACAGGTACAGAAAAAAAAGGAGAAAAAAAGGGAATAAAAAAAGACTTGTCAGCCCTATAAGAAACGACATGAACAATAATATAGTATTATCTTCAACGATAACAGCTATTTTGTTAATACTGACATGAAACCCAAGGACATGAACACTATTCGAGAGAACAGAGAACAGCAGAAGGGCAAGAGAGACAGGGAAGAGGTTGAAGATTGGTAAGTAAAAGAAAGAGGGAAGACTACAGATCATTTGCCAAAACGTCCCCCCCCCCGACCTAACGGAGGGAAGCCAGAGACTCCTTCCCACCACCCCCCTGTTGGATCACCCCCTTTCCAACCCTCCCTCCCTGCCCTTCTCCTCTCCCCCCCTTCCCCCGTTACCTTTCCCCATCTTGTCCTTTATCTGAAGACTCCACATCTACTATTGTTCGACTCCGTAACACCAGTACATCATACGTCATATAACCAGGATCAGCCTACCCTATTAGCAACGTAAACATCCGCAGGAGACCCACGACCCCCACGCATTTAAGCTACCCTCACTACTCTCTTATCCTCATTGCCCCCCCCCTACACCCCATACGAATACAGGCTCAATTTACTTATGACCTTGCTGTCTCAACGTGAGCACAACCCGGCAACACTCCAATCGCTACAGATGGAGAGGGTAGGCTTTAGCTGCTGCCCTCTAGGGTTTGGGGTTGGCTCTCACACAACTGCTAAACACATTCTAGGGTCGATGGGGTAAGTGCGCATCACTTGCGGTTCTCCGAATTCATTCTTGGGTACGGAATTCCGTTACATGTATTGGTCAACTGATGACTGTTCTATGTATTACTCACAACCTAGTGTTGAAGTGCTAAATTCTTCTGCGGCTGTTGAGTTTTAGGTTGTGTAATATAACCTGTTATACGTAAATGTCACATGTTTATTGTAACTCTGCCTTTTTTTCTCACCAATAAAAATATTTGAAACAAAAAGTAAAGGAAAGAGGGGGGGAGGAAGGGAAAGGAGGAGAAATGGTCAGGGGGTCCACAGGCCCCTGTGACTTTCTCTTCAGAGGTTGTCATAGGACTTAGAGTTTGAGAAGGGGACTATTAAAATCCCTTAGGAGAAAGTGAGAGACTCAGTTGTCCCAAGCTCGGTGTAGTCAGTCTTTCATACCTTGGTGTCACAGGTACAGCACTCTGAAGGAACAAGAAGGTTGAGGACATTATATCCTTGGGCGTTGGTAACCCTGCAATCAATCTGAGGACCACAACACTCCCGTTGCTCAGCGGCGTGGTACACAAAATGGCCATTGGTGTCAAACAAATCATATGTACAATGACTCTGGAATATACTGTTCCCTAAAAGGACAGAAATATAAGAAAAAATTAGTGAACAAGGTCAAACGCCTCTGAGATTTTGCAAAAATAGACCAACCGTTCCTGCATCCAACATCCTCTCCAATGTAACTTGATATCTACCATTTCTGGAATTCAAATATCTGAAGATACACAGATTATAGCAAATGTTAGTTCCTTATTTTGGTAAACCCTCCTACTGGTGGGAAGAGCTAAGTAAGAAATGGAGACTAGATCCCCACCTGCTAACTGATTATAAAAATAATAAAATATTATTATGAAATATTCTTATTTTAAAAAGAGAAAATTAAATTCTGACGATAATACATGTAAGTTATTGCAGTTAGCCATTCTGCCACTAGGTTGCTTTTTCCCAACATAGTGTGGTAATAGGTAGAGTTGAGCGGACACCTGGATGTTTGGGTTCGATGGGTTTGGCCGAACTTCAGAAAAAAGTTTGGGCCCGGGACCGAACTTGACCCCGAACCCGAACCCCATTGAAGTCAATGGGGACCCGAACTTTTGAGGACTAAAATGGCTCTAAAAAAGTAATGGAAAGGGCTATAGGGCTGCAAATGGCAACAAAATGTTGTTAAGAGCATGACAAGTGCTACAAACAAATGTGGATAGGGAAATAACTTAAAATAACATAAAATACATTTTAAAAAAATAATAATATGCTGGAGGCCCCCTTCTCAGAAAAAGAGGTACAGGAAGTGATTAAGAACCTCAGGAACTCAACGGCACGATGCCACACATATGGTGGGAATGTCCCAGAATCTGCTCTTTCTGGAAAAAAATATTCAATTTAATAGATAAGCTAGTGGGAAAATAAAATACTTTGAAATTAAAAAAAATTTAAATTATAATCTTGACCTAGGAGAACGAGGTCCATATGGAGTAGGAGGTTGAGGTGGCGGTGGATGTGGCGGTGTAGGTGGAAGCGTCGGTGGAGGAGAACAAGGTAGCCAACACTGGTTCAAAAATACAACAATGGCTGGGTAAGGTCGGTGATGTGTTGAAGTTCTGTCCCCCGTTGGATAGTGTCTGCCCTGTACTGCGCTTGCTCATTACGTAGGACAAGGGGATTTAGAAAATCTCTGAAGACGAACGGCGCTGCGCAGTGACTCCAGGTTCAAGCCACACATCCGAGGTTATAGCCGAGTGAAGCAAGGCTGTGTCCAAAGCGTGGCGAGTTAAGCGAGCCCGTGAGGGGCCCTGTTACTATGTGCTACCGTATGTCCACTTGGATGGTGGGGCTTGAACCTGCACTCATCTTCCAAGATTTTTGGAATCTCCTTGTCCTTGGGCCGGACACTATCCGATGGCCGGACATTTTTTGTCAGAACACCAGTATACATGTCTATTCTGCATAAGGTATGGACAAGTCCTGTGGGATCCATGCCTGGTTCATTTTAATGAACGTGAGCTTGTCCACATTGGCTCTGGACAGGCGGCTATGCTTGCCTGTGATAACGTCCCCTGCCGTGCTAAATGCACGTTCAGATAATACACTGGCTGCAGGGCAGGCCAGCACCTCCAAGGCGTAAAGGGCAAGCTCAGGCCATGTGCCCAATTTGGAGACCCAGAAGTTGAAGGGGGAAGACCCGTCATTCAGTACGTGTTGATGATATGCTGCCTCCTGCTAAGACGTTCCATCTCAGTTGGTGGTGCTGGTTCTTGTGGCGTGCTGACAAAGCTTTTCCACATTTCGCCCATGCTAACCCTGACTTCTGATGTGCTCAGGTGGGAATGCCACCAGCAGCGCGTCTACCAGCGTGCGCTTGTACTCGTGCATCTTACGATCTGAGGGAATTAAGGATGGTACGTTGTCCTTGTAACGGGGATCCAACAGGGTGGCCACCCAGTAATCAGCACCAGTTAGAATGCAGGCAACTCGGCGTTCGTTGCGGAGACACTGCAGCATGAAATCACTCATGTGTGCCAGGCTGCCCAGAGGCAAAGAAAAGCTGTCCTCTGTGGGAGGTGTATCGTCTGTGTCCTCTGTATCCCCCCCAGCCACACACTAGTGATGGCCATGAGCTGGTCTGGGTGCCACCCTGCTGTGAACATGGTTCCTCCTCCTCCATCTCCTCCTCCTCATCCTCCACCTCGTTATCCCCCAGAACTGTGCCCTTGCTGCCGGACAATTGTGTACCTGGCGTTTGTTGGTGCAGGAACCCACCCTCATAGCCACTTGTGAATGACTGCCCTTAAAGCCTTGGAAATGATCCCTCTTCCTCCTCCTCCTACTCCTGTGCCACATCCTCTTCCATCATCGCCTGAAGAGTTTTTTCAAGGAGGCATAGAACTCGGATAGTAACGATGAGAACAGCGTCATCGGCACTGGCCATGTTGGTGGAGTACTCGAAACGGCGCAACAAGGCACACAGGTCTCGCATTGGGAGGCCCAGTTATTGGTGGTGAAGTGGTGCTGTTCCGCAGAGCGACTCACGCGTGCGTGCTGCAGCTGAAACTCCACTATCGCCTGCTGCTGCTTGCACAGTCTGGCCAGCATGTGCAAGGTGGAGTTCCACCTTGTGGGCACGTCACATATGAGGCGGTGAGTGGGAAGGCCGAAGTTATGCTGCAGCGCTGACAGGCGAGCAGAAGCAGGGTGAGAATGGCAAAAATGCGCACAGATGGCCTACACTTTCTGCAGCAGCTCTGGCATATGGGGGTAATTTTTAAGGAACCTCTGGACCACCAAGTTCAGCACATGCACCAGGCAAGGGATGTGCGTCAAACTGGCTAGGCCCAGAGCTGGTATGAGATTTCGCCCATTATCGCACACCACCGGGCCAGGATTGAGGCTCACTGCCAGCAACCACTCATCGATCTGTTGTTCCATGTTCCTCCACAACTCCTGCGTGGTGTGTGGTTTTTCGCCCAAACAGGAAATTTTTAAAACTGCCTGCTGTCGTTTACCCCTGGCTGTGCTGAAGTTAGTGGTGAAGATGTTACGCTGACTGGATGAGGAGGCGGTAGAGGATGAGGAAGCGGAGTAGGAGGAGTTAGCAACAGGAGGCAAACTGAAGCGCCCTGCAATCCTCGGTGGTGGAAGGACATGCGCCAAACTACTATCTGCCTCAGGCCCAGCCGCCACTGCATTTACCCAGTGTGCTGTTAGGGAGATATAACATCCCTGACTGTGCTTACTGGTCCACGCATCCGTAGTTAGGTGGACCTTGCCACAGATGGCGTTGCGCAGTGCACACCTGATTTTGTCCCCCACTTGGTTATGCAGGGAAGGGATGGCTCGCCTGGAAAAGTAGTGGCGGCTGGGCACATCGTACTGTGGGACAGCCAATGCCATCAGGCTTTTAAAACTCTGCATATCCACCAGATGGAATGACAGCATTTCAAAGGTGAGGAATTTTGAAATGCTGGCATTCAGGGCCACAGATTGCAGGTGGCTAGGGGGGTACTTCCTCTTCCGCTCCAGTGTTTGGGAGATAGAGAGCCGAACGCTTCCATGGGACATTGTGGAGATGGTTGGTGACCCAGGTGGTAGGGTTGCTGGCAGATCCTCTGTTTGTGGGTTGGCAGGTGCCACTGTCACTACAGAGGTGGATGAAGAGGCCGAGACTGCAGTAGAAGAGGAAGCAGGAGGAGCCTGAGACCTTTCTTGGTTTTTGAGGTGTCTACTCCACTGCAGCTCATGCTTTGCACTTAGATACCTGGTCATGCAGGTTGTGCTCAGGTTGAGAACGTTTATACCTCGCTTCAGGCTCTGATTGCACAGCATGCAAACCACTCGTATCTTGTCATCAGCACATTGTCTGAAGAACTGCCACGCTAGGGAACTCCTTGGACCTGGCTTTGGTGTGCTCGGTCCTTTGCTGTGTTGGGCAGTAGCAGGCATACTGTCTAGGGGACGGACGCTCCACTTTTGCACCCTGCTCCCTCTTCTGCTGTGCTGGTGGCTCTGTGCGACCACCGCCTCTTCCTCCGAACTACACTGGTCACCTGCATGACGTTGATTCCATGTGGGGTCCAGGACCTCATCTTCCTCCACATCATCTTCCACCCAGTCTTCACCCCTGCCCTCCTTGTCGATCTGGACAATTGCAAAAGCAGCAGCAGTTGGCACCTGTGTTTAGTCATCATCCGAGACGTGCTGCGATGGTCCTCCCATGTACTCATCATGAAACAGAAGTGGTTGGGCATCGGTGCACACAATCTCTTCCACTTCTGTGGCAGGGCTAGGTGGATGGCCCTGGGAAACCCTGCTAACAGAGTCATCTAAAAGCAGAAAAGACTGCTGCATGATTTGGGCCTCAGACTGCTTGGCTGATTTGCAATGGGGTGAGGTGAAAGACTGATGGACATCGGCTGCAGGTGCCAACTCTGATCTTTCATCAGGAGACTGGGTGGGAGACAATGTCAAGGGACCAGAGGCACTGTCAGCAACCCAATCTACTATCGCCTGTACTTGTCCTGGCCTCAACATTCGTACCGCCGCATTAGGCCCGACTGAATACAGCTGCAGGCTCTGTCGCCTACTCGCACCTGAGGAAGGTGTTTCACTTGTGCGTGTAGCTGGCACAGATCGACTACGTCCTTTCCCTGCAACAGGAGCTCCACCAGCAGCACCACAACCGGAGCCACGTCCCTTCTTTGACTTTCTCCTCATATTTTCCAAATTTAGGATCTTGCCCTAAATGGGTGTTTTTGCAATAGCAGAATACAGCCAGAGTATGTAAACGGTGTATCTTAGAGCTACAGAAATGGCGAAAATGCTATTAAAAAAAAATGTTTTGCCCTAAATTTGTTTTACTTGAATAGCACAATAGAAGAAATCTATATAAATTGTGTAACGCACACCTCCACATATGCAGAAAACACTGCACATTTTTTTTTGCACTAAATGGGTGTTTTTGCAATAGCAGAATACACCCAGAGTATGTAAACGGTGTATCTTAAAGCTACAGAAATGGCGAAAATGCTATTCAAAAAAAAAATTTTTGCCCCCAAATTTTTTTTATTTGAATAGCACAATAGAAGAAAACTATATAAATTGTGTAACGCACACCTCCACATATGCAGAAAACACTGCAAAATATATATTTTTTTTGCCCTAAATGGGTGTTTTTGGAAGAGCAGAATACACCCACAGTATGTACAGGGTGTATCTCACAGCAACATATGCAGTGCTGGTGCAATGAGCTTGCAGATAAAAGTTAGATTTTCTCTGGCACTGGGCTCATGGCAGTGTAAAAAGACTGTGCACTGCAACCCAACCAGGTAAATCTATGGAGATCGCTGAGTTATTAGAATAGATTTCTGAATCTGGACTCCTACATAATTCTCTCTCCCTCAAAGCAGTAACAGGAACCTTGCCCTACACTGTCTATCTTTTCTCTCAGTGCAGTGTAAAAAGCTTGTGCACTGCACCCACACAACTAAATCAATCGCTGACTAATTAGAAGATTTCAGAATCAGGACTCCTATGTTATTTTCTTCCTCACAGCAGCAGCAGCAGAAACCAGGAACCTTTCCCTACACTGCCTAAAGCAGAGTGACGTGCTGTGCTGTGTGCCTCTAGCTTAAATAGAGGCTGGGTCACATGCTGCACTGGCCAATCACAGCCATGCCATTAGTAGGCATGGCTGTGATGGCTTATAAGGGCACACCAGTTAAACGAATGTTGATTGGCTGCTGCAGGGCTTTTTAAAATGCGCCATTACGTTGCCGAAACACCGGACCCAAACCCAAACATACAGTTAATTGTTCGGGTTCGGGACCCAAAAAGCCAAAAGTTTGGTACGAACCCGAACTATACAGTTCAGGCTCACTCAACCCTAGTAATAGGGAATTATGTTATTGGATGTTGAGTCCCCTTTTAGACAAAGCCTCCCTGTAGTGAGGCAATGGGTGGGGCTAGTGATCATATAAATTCCAGGGTGGGAGGAGCCTTAAGTGAGATGAGGCATGGGAGCCAAACACCCCCCACAACCATGCAGAGATAGATAACTATTGCCAAGGCCCTGCCCAGGACAGAGGACCCGGGTGAGATTGTCTAAAACGTAGAAGAGCTAGCTGTAGTTGTCCTATGGTCTATGAGGAGAAGAATGGTCAGGCTAAGTGTTCTCTAACATGAGTACTAATGCCCTGGGATTGATAACGACCTCTGGGAGCGTACCTGACTGGGTAGAGCTATGGAGTGAGACTAAGAAAGAGAGACTGGTATACTACTGAAGGCACCTTGTTAATCTTGGCTGACAAAGCAAGATACTTCATCTTGTGAGATTCAGTTTAAATAGAGCAGGATACTACAGATTTAGTATATGGCGAGATGGGTCCCATCACTGTGGTGCTCCCAAGCAGAGGAGAGAAGAGATGTAAAAGAAGATGGATTTAGAGGGATGTGCAGTGTTCTGCTTTCACAAATGACTGCTACAGCTTGTCCACTTTTGTGTATGGCAATGTTTGCCGAAGACACCTGTAAATATGTCAATGTGATGTGTCTCTGCCATCTTTGAAGATCAACAATAAAGTGCAGAAATGATTCCTTTGTGTAGACATTCCTTTCCTTCAAAGGCTAGTGGCCGGAGATGTCATGGGAAGGCCTTTGGCAAGGAGAGAGCACAATGTGGCAGAGGCTTTGAGCTATAACAGTAGGTTGCCTACCCAAGGATAAGTGTGGCGGGAGTTTGGGCACCAACAGATGGCCATTCAGAAGCCCCTTTACAATCATAAAACAATGTACAAAATCACATTCTATTCCATTTAAGACAAATATGTGTATTAGTTATATCTGGAGATCTAATCAGCTCTGACAATAAGAGGAGTAGGAACGGTTCTCTGTTAAATGTATAATTTCAATGAACATAAGAAGGAAAAACTGGCTACACTTGTAGAGGTTCCTGGTATTTGGTGGAAGACTAATGGAGACCCGCAGCAAATGAACGAATAACATGTTGGTGGAAATATTTGAGCTTTACAAAAAAAATCAAAAACAAAACTTACTTGTCTCTTTCACAGAGAGTCCATTGACCTGTTAAATAGAACAAAGATGAGTCAACAGCAAATTCCTAGTTATTATAACCAACAATTCCATATACATTAATACCTCAATTTCTGTGTCAAATAGAGGAGTGTCATAGATCAAGGAAGGGAACCCTGAGAGGAGAGGTCACTGGAATGAGTAGATGGGTGCCTGGGCTGATGGATGGGTGTCAGGGTTGAGTATTGTATGGAAGTCTTGGGTAATGGATGGTATTAGGGTTGTGTAGATGTGTATCTAGGGTAATGGGATAGGAACTTGGGGTGATGGATGTGTGTCAGGGTTGCATAAATGGGTGCCTAGGGTGATAGGATGTGAGTCTTCTGTGATGGATGGGTGTCAGCATTGAGTAGATGGATGCCTAGGTTGATGGGATGGGAATATGTGCTGATGGATGGGTGTCAGGGTTGAGTATTGTATGGAAGTCTTGGGTAATGGAGGGTATTAGGGTTGTGTAGATGTGTATCTAGGGTAATGGGATAGGAACCTGTGGTGATGGATGTGTCAGGGTTGCATAAATGGGTGCCTAGGGTGATAGGATGTGAGTCTTCTGTGATGGATGGGTGTCAGCGTTGAGTAGATGGATGCCTAGGTTGATGGGATGGGAATATGGGGTGATGGATGGGTGTCAGGGCTGAGTAGATGGGAGTCTAGGGTGATGGGAGTCTGAGGTGCTGGATGGGTGTCAGGGTTAAATAGATGGGTGCCTAAGGTAATGGAAGTCTTGGATGCAGAGATGGTTACATATGAGGCGATAGGACGTGGAATGAGGGGCTGCTAGGAGCAAGGGGATGGGAGCCTGGGTTGAGGAGATGAATGCATAGGGTAAACATATAGGTGCCCTAGATTAGAAGAAAGGTGTCTGGGGGACGGGCGACAGGAGCCTGGGGCAAGGAGACGAGTGCATGAGGTGAGGGTAAAAATATATGAAGGTAAGTAGAGAGGCAGGTGAAAACTGACTCCCATTAGTGATAAATCTCTCTGATAGATACAGCAAAAATAAAATCTTGCCTGTCTGACCTTATCTCAGGTTTGGCTGGAGTTCCACATAAAAGCTTTCTTCTAAAGACCAGCTGTTGCCTTAAATTCTATTCCTGGGTATGTAATCTGCTCTCCATACATCTACTCTTTACACATCCTACCTGAAGAAGATTTTCCAGTCCGGGCGGAGCAATCGGAACTCCGGGAATAATATCCTGCAACATATAATAAAGATCAATCGTTTTATAGGTAACACTGGCAGGAAGTTATGATTACAGCAATGCTCTGGTGGTTCAACAGGACAGGAAGACTCAGAGGGAACAAAGACATCCATACAGAAGAAAAAAAATACATTTTGGTTAAACTTGGACTTCAAAATGAATGAGCTGAAATTGCACCGCACAGAACCGCATTTGAATCGCACAGGAACACACGTCGCTTAAAGCAAAAACAGTCTGGTCCCAGTTTCCTGGGTGTTGCCACACAGATATGGTCATCTTAGCTGCTGACTCCTGACATACATACTAGTTAATAAGGCGCCTGGCACACCTACCCCACGTCTCATGCCCTACGGGCTCATCCTCTCTATGGGCAGCTGGCATCTCTCCCTGCTGGCTGCCTGTATAATCACTTACTGCAGATTGACTGAGCCCATCTGCTCCCTGGCTCTGATGATTTAATGTACACAGACCAGGAGGAGAACACCGCTGTGCTGATCTGAGGTCTGTACAAGCAGGGAGAACACAGTAACTGGAATTGAAAACAGTGACCGAGAAGGTGGAGAGCACAGCGACTGGGAAGGTGGAGAACACAGCGACTAGGAAGGTGGAGAACACAGTGACTGGGAAGGTGGAGAGCACAGCGACTGGTAAGGTGGAGAACACAGCGACCGGGAAGGTGGAGAGCACAGTGACCGGGAAGGTGGAGAGCACAGCGACTGGTAAGGTGGAGAACACAGCGACCGGGAAGGTGGAGAGCACAGCGACTGGTAAGGTGGAGAACACAGCGACCGGGAAGGTGGAGAGCACAGTGACCGGGAAGGTGGAGAGCACAGCAACTGGGAAGGTGGAGAACACAGAGACTGGGAAGGTGGAGACCACAGAGACTGGGAAGGTGGAGAACACAGAGACTGGGAAGGTGGGAACACAGCGACTGGGAAGGTGGAGAACACAGCGACCGGGAAGGTGGAGAACTCAGCGACCGGGAAGGTGGAGAACTCAGCGACTGGGAAGGTGGAAAGCACAGCGACTGGGAAGGTGGAGAGCACAGAGACTGGGAAGGTGGAGAGCACAGCGACTGGGAAGATGGAGAAGACAGCGACTGGGAAGGTGGAGAACACAGCGACTGGGAAGGTGGAGAAGACAGCGACTGGGAAGGTGGAGACCACAGTGACTGGGAAGGTGGAGAGCACAATGACTGGGAAGGTGGAGAACACAGTGACTGGGAAGGTGGAGAACACAGCGACTGGGAAGGTGGAGAACACAGTGACTGGGAAGGCGGAGAACATAGCGACTGGGAAGGTGGAGAACACAGCGACTGGGAAGGTGGAGAAGACAGCGACTGGGAAGGTGGAGACCACAGTGACTGGGAAGGTGGAGAGCACAATGACTGGGAAGGTGGAGAACACAACTGGGAAGGTGGAGAACACGATGCCTGGGAAGGTGGAGAACACGATGACTGGGAAGGTGGAAAACACAGTGACTGGGAGGGTGGAGAACACAGCGACTGGGGAGGTGTAGAACACAGAGACTGGGAAGGTGGAAAACACAGTGACTGGGAGGGTGGAGAACACAGTGACTGGGAAGGTGGAGAGCACAGCGACTGGGAAGGTGGAGAACACAGAGACTGGGAAGGTGGAGAACACAGTGACTGGGAAGGTGGAGAACACAGTGACTGGGAAGGTGGAGAACACAGTGACTGGGAAGGTGGAGACCACAGAGACTAGGAAGGTGGAAAACACAGTGACTGGGAGGGTGGAGAACACAGTGACTGGGAAGGTGGAAAACACAGTGACTGGGAGGGTGGAGAACACAGTGACTGGGAAGGTGGAGAACACAGCGACTGGGAAGGTGGAGAACACAGCGACTGGGAAGGTGGAGAGCACAATGACTGGGAAGGTGGAGAGCACAATGACTGGGAATGTGGAGAACACAACTGGGAAGGTGGAGAACACGACTGGGAAGGTGGAGAACACAGAGACTGGGAAGGTGGAGAGCACAGCGAATGGGAGGGTGGAGAGCACAGCCACAGGGAGGGTGGATTACACAGCGACTGGGAAGGTGGAGAACCCAGCGACTGGGAAGGTGGAGAACCCAGCGACTGGGAAGGTGGAGAACCCAGCGACTGGGAAAGGAAGGTAGGCCGCAGGTAACTAAGTTTTATACGAGGAGTGATTTGAGGGGTAGATATGTAAGCATGAACTATGTGACAGTCAACCAAAACCCCCCCAAAAAACATAAAGACGCTCTTGTTTGACAGTTAAACGCTTGTAATTG
Organism: Lithobates pipiens; assembly: GCF_037356315.1. NCBI lineage: Eukaryota > Metazoa > Chordata > Amphibia > Anura > Ranidae > Lithobates > Lithobates pipiens. The sequence continues at coordinate 684,227,229 of NW_027507903.1, read as the reverse complement.
AACACAAGCAACATTGTGTAACTTAATCACTTCAATACCGGGCACTTATACACCTTCCTGCTCAGACCAATTTTCAGCTTTCAGCGCTGTCACACTTTGAATGACAATTGCGTGGTCATGCTACACTGTACCCAAACATATTTTTTATCATTTTTATAGTGCCAGTACTCCTAAAGAGCATGCGCTGTTTTTATATTTATTTTTTTCCTAAGACTATAGTTGGGTCTTTGGGTTAATTTCACTAAATTGTGGTTTTGGCATCAGTTTGACTGGACTGTACTATGTTCTACCTGGTCATAGGTGCATGTATCATCTTTGACAGGCATTGGAACCCAGTCTGGTTGGATGCAATCTCTCGGAGCCAATCAATGGGTGTGTTGCCTCGCTGTGTATTCCGGGAGAGGGTACTTAAGGTGCTGAGGTCACGTGGTTCTGTGTTCCAGTCCAGAAGTATGTTCTGACTCCATGGTTTTGGTCCTCCTGACCAGCCCCCAGAGGCCCTCATGGCCTGGGGTGCGGATTCATCCATTTCTGAGCTTTGGGACTGGCTAATCCGAGGCGCAGTAACTGCAAGGAAGATTTCAAGGTGGTCCGGTGCCGTCTCGGGTTTGGAGAGGCCCAGCAACTCAAAACGCAACCAGGGGAGGACTCTTCAGAAGAGGGCCATGCACATAGCTGGCTGCTCGGTAAGAGCCTGGAAGCTGAGCTGAAAGGACACCAAGTAAATCCACATTCTTACAGTATTGCTGGACCGGCTGCAAGATAATGGTACTGTAAGAAAGTTCCTAACTTTATCCTTCGGTTACAACTAAGTTCCTGTGAGAGACTTTCTGTGTTCATCTAAAGTCTAAAAACCAAGTCTGTGGCAGAGACTTTGCTAAGTTTGAATCACTTGTCGGCTGCTAAATCCATAAACCAGGATTTATCCGACAGTTGAAGTATCCAGTTGCGAGTGGCTATTCCCTGGATCATCTAGAGAGAGAGACATTTCAAGTGTAAGCAGTTTCCAAGTAAGTATCTGAGCTTTCCTACCCGTACCCTCTATTCCCAACTGAGGCCGCGTACACACGCGGGGACTGTTCGCTCAACCTTGTTCGTCAAACAGTTTCGGCAAACAGTCCGCTCAAAATTAGCATGGACGGACATGGCCACACACGACGTACGAACAGTTTGCTGAAACCGTGCGCGATGACGTGAACGGCACGTACGACGGGACGAAAAATACGACGTCCTATACACTGCATTATAACTTTCGGCGTGTAAATACTTTCTGAGCATGCGCGGAACTTAGTTTGTCGAACAAGCCTACACACGAGGGAACTGTTCGCTGAAACAAGGTTTCAGCGGACAGTTTTTCGGAAATTCCGAAAAACCTTGTTCAGCGGACTGTTCGCTGAAACTGTCCACTGAACGCCCACACACGGGCGGACTGTCCGCCGAAACACTGTTCAGCGGACAAAGTTGGCCGAACAGTCCCCGCGTGTGTACGTGGCCTGAGAGACTGTGTTTCTGTTCAACATTTTATGCAAATAAAAATTCCTCAAAAGGGATTCAAGTGTCAGTCTCTGCAGTTATTGGGCCATCAACCTCGGGAATGATGTGGAGAAGGTAAACGGTAAGGCCAGAAAAACCAGCTGCTCCTCCGGGGGGCATTGCTACATTTTTTTCCCACAAATAGAGCTTTCTTTTGGTGGTATTTGATCATCTCTGGGATTTTTATTTTCTGCTAAACAAATAAAAAAAAGACAAACTTTTTTTGTTTCTTTTACAAAACTTTGTAAATAAGTAAGTTTCTCCTTCACTGATGGGGCTGTACTGACAAGGTGGCACCGATGAGGTGGCACCAATGAGGTGACACTGATGGGCACTGATGGGCACTAATATGCAACACTGATGGGGCACTGATAGGCGGCACTGATAGGTGGCACAGATATGCAGCACTGATGGGTACACATAGGTGGAACTGATGGGCACTGAAATATGGCACGGATGGGCACTGATAGGTGGTACATATGGGCAATGATAGGCGGCACGGATGGGCACTGATAGGTGGCATGGATGGGCATGTATGGGCACTGATAGGTGGCACTGACGTACACTAATTGATGGTATGGATGCCAATCAGTGCCAAACAATAATGCCTGCCAATCAGTGATGTCCATTGTGGGCACTGATTGGCATCCGTTGTGGACACTGATTGGTATCCCTGGTGGTCTAGGGTGGAATACCTGGTGATGACATCCCTGGTGGTCCAGTGTGGGCATCCTCAGGGGGGCTGCACTGATAATCCATCAGCACAGACCTCCCTGTCAGAGGAGCAGCCAATCAGCTCTCCTCTACTCGCATCTGACAGACGCGAGTGAGGAAAAGCCAATAAATGGCTCTTACTGTTTACATCATGGCTGATCATGATGTAAACAGTAAGAGCCAGCTGATCACGTGGTATAGTCTCCGTCAGAGACTCTTTACCTAGGTCGGAGTTGCGGTGTGTCAGACTGACACACCGCAACAACGATCACCACGATGCGCCCCCCCCCCCCCCACAGCAGCTTGATATCCTGAAGACGTCATATGACGTCCGGTCAGGGTATTGAAACCACTTTGCCGCCATCATTTTGCTATATGGCAGGTAGCAAGTGGTTAATAACAAGGAAAGTAAAAAACTTTTAATATAAATCTCTCTCAATTTTTGCTAAAAGATGGAGAACATATTGCAAGCGACAAATCAAAGATGAAGTGCAATCCTTAATAGTCTGTAGTTCCGCACAGCACTTCAGCAATGCAAATGATATCTGACCAACTGTGGATGTGGATAAAACTTGTCCAGGAAAAAGGGATAATAAAATAGGGATGGACGGTTCGCCTGGCGGTCATTTTGCAGCGAATTTTGCGTGTTCGCGATTCCCCAAACCGGCGGACTTCTGCCGATGTTCGCACGGCGGACATATGCATTTACATTGTGAAAGAACTTTGACCCATGATGACACATCCATCATGGGGTACAGGACAGCCAATTGAGACATTTCAGCACATGGACAAATGGACATTCCCCCTACCTTATAAATAGACCTGATCTGACGGCCGTTTTACGTTCTGTCTTATGTCAGTGTAGGGACAAGATGCTGTGTGGAGCAGGGACAGACTGTAGTGACACAAATCACTAGCTATTAGGTCCACAAAAGTCCTTTTAAGGACTGGTATAGGTGTACAATATATAGGGTTCTGGTGCACTGCTGCTGACTATGGTGCTGCTGATTGCTGAGTGCACTGCTGACCAATTCTGCAGCTGTCTTTTGTCAGTGTAGGGACAGGACGCTCTGTGGCGCAGGGACAGTCAGTTTAATCACTAGCTATTACTATTAGGTCCACAAAGGTCCTTTTTAAGGACTGGTATAGGTGTACAGTATATAGGGTTGTACACGTATAATATACTTTCTTTCAAATATAGAAAGCCTATTATACTTGACTGCTGACCGATTCTGCAGCTGTCTTTTATCAGTGTAGGGACTGAGGGACAGTCTGCAAATCACTAGCTATTAGGTCTACAAAGGTCCTTTTAAGGACTGGTATAGGTGTACTATTTGGTGTGCAGTATATAGGTGTGTAATACACGTATAAAATACTTGCACATATAGAAAGCATAGTATAGTGCATTTCCACTGTGCAGCATTGTGACTGCTGAGCGGTTCTGCAGCGATACTACAAAAAGTGACAAACGCAATTTAACCACTTGAGACCTGCACTATAGCTGAATGACGGCTACAGCGCGGACCTCCTTTGCCGGGACGCGGCCCGCTCTGTGATCGGCGAGTCTATGAGACTCGCCTGATCACTGATCCGAGCAAGGGGTCGATCCCGACCCCTTACCACGTGATCAGCTGTCAGCCAATGACAGCTGATCATGTGATACAACGGAGCCGGTAATCGGCTATTATTCCTCCTCGCGCTTACAGCGCGAGGAGAAAAAAAGAGCCGATCACTGGCGGCCGTGATCGGGACTGATGCCAGCCCTGCCAGTGCCCACCTGCCCCCTGCCAGTGCCACCTCATTAAAAAATAAGTGCCCCCCGTCAGTGCCACCCAGCAGTGCCCATAGTGCCACCCAGAAGTGCCCACAGTGCCACCCAGCACTGCCCACAATCTGCCTCAACAACGGTGCCGCACCCCAGTGCCACATATCCGTGCCCATCAGTGTCATCTACCAGTGCCCATCAGTGCCCATCAGTGCCGCCCATCAGTGCCCAGCAGTGCCACCTATCAGAGCCACCTATCAGTGTCCATCAGTCCCATCTATCAGTGGTACCTATCAGTGCCCCTTAGTGCCACCCATCCGTGCCACCCATCCGTGCCACCCATCCGTGCCATCTTATCTGTGCCCATCTTTGCCCATCAGTGCCGCCTTATCTGTGCCCATCAGTACTGCCTTATCTGCGCCTATCGGTGCCACCTTATCTGGGCCTATTAGTGCCGCCTTAACTATGCCTATCAGTGCCCACCAGTGCAGCCTATCAGTGCCCACCAATGCAGCCTATCAGTGCCGCCTCATCAGCGCACTTCAATGAAGGAGAAAAATGACCTGTTTGCAAAATTGTATAACAAACTATTAAGCACGATTTTTTTTTTGCATCTTTTTTTGTTTGTTTAGCAAAAAATAAAACTCCCAGCTGTAATTAAATACTACCAAAAGAAAGCTCTATTTGTGGGAAAAAAATGATAAAAATGTCATTTGGGTACAGTGTTGTATGCCCGCGCAATTGTCATTCAAAGTGCATCAGCGCTGAAAGCTGAAAATTGGTCTGGGCAGGAGGGGGGTTTAAGTGCCCAGTAAGCAAGTGTTTAAAAAAAGTATTATAACTGGTGTGATAGACCAGTGGCCCCCAAAAACAACAGATTGAAGAGGGGTGTTATATACCTTCTTCCACATACATACTGCACTTCTCTAGAGACTTTTGTCACAGGGTCATTTAAAAAATGACAGGCAGAGGAAGAGGCAGGCCCTTCCACAGGGGTGGTAGGGGTAGGGCAGGAGCAACAGACTTGAGCCAAGGTGGCAAATTGCAGAAGGTGTGTGCGATTACGTCAAAGGACGCACCAGACTTGGTTGAGTGGGTCACTCAGCCTTACTCTTCTGCACCCTCCTCATCCTCTCGATCTGCACCCTCTTCTTCACTCTCTGCTGTGTGCACCCCCAAAGACACGACCACTAACAGTGCTCTCTATCACGGTGCTGGTGTCAGTGCTCTCTATCATGGTGCTGGTGTGGTGTCAGTGCTCTCTATCTCGGTGCTGATGTCAGTGCTCTCTATCACGGTGCTGGTGTCAGTGCTCTCTTTCTTGGTGCTGGTGTCAGTGCTCTCTATCTCGGTACTGGTGTGGTGTCAGTGCTCTCTTTCTCTGTGCTAGTGTGGTCTCAGTGCTCTCTATATCAGTGCTGGTGTCAGTGCTCTCTATCTCGGTGCTGGTGTCAGTGCTCTCTATCACAGTGCTGGTGTGGTGTCAGTGCTCTCTATCACAGTGCTAGTGTGGTGTCAGTGCTCTCTATCTCGGTGCTGGTGTCAGTGCTCTCTATCTCGGTGCTGGTGTCAGTGCACTCTATCACGGTGCTGGTGTCAGTGCTCTCTATCACGGTGCTGGTGTCAGTGCTCTCTATCACGGTGCTGGTGTCAGTGCTCAGTCTCTATCGCGGTGCTGGTTTCAGACAGATAAATAAAGAATGCATGTCGTTGTCGATCCCAGATTCACTTAATACTTTTGTTCTGTCAGTGTCCATGTTGTGGGACTATGTGTGTACAGCTAGTAAGTATTTTATGGCTGAAAATATGACCTGTAGGTTTTTAAGGTTCACCTGCCATTAAAGTCAATGGGGTCCGCTGCAAACTTTGCGGTTCATAAACTTTTGGCCGCGTTCGCGAAACTTCCCATCGGAAGTTCGTCCATCACTAATAATAAACAAATGAATATTCCAGGGAACTACACAGGTGTAAAATATATCATGTAAAGCCGGGTTAGGCAACCTAGAGAGTTGAATATCTACCTGAACAACACGGGAGAAGTCAGAGATCACCGGGCACAGTGCCACCTCCTCACACCTGATTGAAGGACTACCAGAAGTGGGGACAGGGTACCTGTCAAAGACAAGTATGTTCCCCCCAAAAGGTGCCAAATGTGAAACCGGAGGGGGGGAAACAGATAAGCGAAAATTCCATTTTTGGGTGGAACTCCACTTGAATCTCCATAGCTCAATTTTTACCTATAGGTTTTACATAGGTTTAAAAAATAAATTACTAAAAAATTGATTGCATACTACGTGAACTTGACAAGCTCTCCAAAAGATCTTCAGGATTGTTGGTGTACATTGTCCATCACCTTCAATATGTACATCTATACATTGCTGATTATCTTGAACGTATGATATCTCATCTGAAAAGACAATAACATAAGCTTTAATATTCAACATATTGTTCCTATACTTTATGTGCAATCTCTGTTGTAAAGGATGTATTCCGTAACTGATGTTAGAATTCTGAAATATCATAAAGTATACGATTCCAAAGACATAAAGAGAGTAAAATAGCGTGCCTGCTGCAAGTCATGTAATCACTAATACCCATAATGATCGATTTTTTTTTTTTTTTCCATAAAGATTTTATTGAGGATTACAAAATTAACAGGAACAGGTCGTCACAAATGAACAGGTACAGAGCATAAGATAATCCGTACAAAAGAAAAAACACTGTGAAGGAGGAACCAAAAGGAGCCTCCTAAGGGTACCAGGCAAAAGAATGGGTGAAAAGACTGTTCCAACCACTATATCGGAATTACACTAAGTCTAACTATAATGGCTTCACATCGGCGGATGATCGATTGTTTTACTGTCGCAAATGAATAGAACATAATGTATACCGATTATGTATCTATAATGCATAGACATACCTTGATTCCAGATTATATAGGAATACATTAGGTAAATCAACTGTAAATTCAAAAAAATAAAACATTATGCAGCACTTGTATTTGCAACCATTATTAACTAGTGTTAGTACCTGTAGGAGTTGTCGGTTGACCATGATCTTCAGGACCGTCTCCATGCTCACCGTCTCCATGCTCACCTTCTCCATGCTCACCTTCTCCATGCTCACCTTCTCCAGGCTCACCTTCTCCAGGCTCAACTTCTCCATGCTCACCTTCTCCAGGCTCAACTTCTCCAGGCTCAACTTCTCCAGGCTCAACTTCTCCAGGTTCACCTTCACCATGCTCACCTTCTCCATGCTCACTGTCTCCATCCTCACTGTCTCCATGCTCACCGTCTCCATGCTCACCTTCTCCATGCTCACCGTCTCCATTCTCACCTTCTCCATGTTCACCTTCTCCATGCTCACCTTCTCCATGCTCACTGTCTCCATGTTAACCTTCTCCATGCTCACCTTCACCATGCTCACCGTCTCCATGCTCACCTTCTCCATGCTCACTGTCTCCATGCTCACCTTCTCCATGCTCACTGTCTCCATGCTCACCTTCTCCATGCTCACTGTCTCCATGCTCACCTTCTCCATGCTCACCTTCTCCATGTTCACCTTCTCCATGCTCACCTTCTCCCTAGGAGTGTGGGTGATATAAGAAGAATATTTTAATGATTCGTTTTTTGATTTGTCTTATTTATGTAATTGTCCATCTGTAAATACGCCATTGGGACATTTTTCAGTCTATATGTCCCTCTGGTGGTATGATGTATTCTTGTTGTAATCATCAATAAAATTTGTACATATTTTGAATCGTTGTCTGGTGTTGGTGGTCATTTAAAATCTCACCCATTTAGGGGGAATCTTTCTTTGTAGAGTTTAACAGGGATGGGACCACCTCACCAAATCCTTTTGATCCATTTGTAGTTCCCTTCTGTGTCTATAGACGTAAACTGAGCAAACACTTACATAATTGACTTGAATTTTACATCCAAAAATTAAAACTGTGCACCTACTCCTTTAACAACAAATCTAGTGCCTTTCTTGCAAGGCAAGTCAAATGACAACAAATCAGATCCAAAATCCCCTTCCTATTAAGCTCACAAGGAACTAGGATAACTAACCCACTAGACATAGCCAATACATTCGCGACCTTTTACAACAAATTATACAATCTACACGCTACAGAGGGCACCACCCCTCCGCACCCAAATGACATAACTGCCTTTCCCGAGTCCCTTCAACTCCCTAGTCTGACTCCGGAACAATTAGCTGATCTTTCCGTCATCTTTCACCACCGAGGAAATTGACAAGGCCATCCATTCCCTCTCATTGCACAAAGCCCCAGGACCAGACGGATTCTCTAATGAATATTTTAAGCAATTCCACCACATACTATCACCTCATCTATGCAGGACACTCAACCAATTTGCCTCCACGCGGACAATACCTAAAGAATGTTTAGAAGCCCTTATAGTGACCCTCCCCAAACCAGGAAAACCCCATTATGTCCCAGACAATTACAGACCCATCTCCCTACTGAATACGGACATTAAACTATACGCAAAATTACTTGCCCTTAGACTCTCTTCAGTTCTACACCAATTGATACATATCGACCAAGTAGGTTTCATAAATCGTAGACAAACATCCAACGGAACTCGTCCGTTCTTAGACCTAATTCAGTGGGAAGAAAACCATTGAATGCCTTCTCTGCTCCTTAACCTGGATGCGGAGAAGGCATTCGACAGGGTGCAATGGACATATCTAGAAGCGGTCCTGCGCAGATTTGGCCTATCGGGCACACTCCTGAAAGCCATACTCGGCTTGTATACGAATCCCAGCGCTAGAGTACGGACCTCGGGCGTAACATCTGATCCATGTAGTATCTCGAATGGTACCCGGCAAGGGTGCCCACTATCGCCCCTAATTTTCGGCATGATCATGGGGCCCCTGGCTCAGAAGATTTGGTCGGAGAACCAAATTAAAGGGATAGTCATAGGGAAAACGGAACATAAAATCAGACTGTATGCAGATGATGTAATAATATCCATTACCGACCCAAAACAATCCCTATCAGCGCTTCAAAATATTCTCAACCAGTTCAGTGCAGTATCCATATATAAGGTAAATCATAGTAAATCAGTTATGCTAGCGATCGGACTTGACCAATCCACCAAACAACAGATCTCTGAACAATCCCCATTCGCATGGTCAAAAGACTCCTCCCTTACCTACTTGGGGATCCACCTACTTTCACCCAGTAAAAATATCCTGCGCATCAAACTGGCAGACCTTGTGGAAAGGCTTAAAAAACTGTCCGCTGACTTACTTCTCCCCTATGTGTCATGGGCCGGAAGAATAGCACTTGCAAAAATGTATCTCCTACTGCACATTTTGTATCTATTTCGCACGATGCCAATACCATTTCTCTCAACACAACTACGATCTCTTCAAGCTATAGTCAACTCCTTCATATGGCAGCACAAGAGGTCCAGAATACATAAACACAACCTAATGGCCCCCAAGAGATTGGGTGGCATGGGAACTCCCAACATCGGCTTGCACTATAAAGCGGTCATACTGGACCAGCTTAATCACTGGTGGAACACTGAAATAGCCTACAACTGGTCACAGATAGAAGCAACTGTCTTGGCTAAGGACCTCAAGCTATCTCTCTGCGCTACACTTCTGGCTCCTATGCCCACTTGATAACGGCCTCCCTCAGAGTGTGGACATGCCTTTCTCAACTGTTGAATGGCATACCACACACCATATTACAACATATGCCACTACAAGCCGTCTCACTAATAATCCATACCTGCAACTTAATGTCATTTGCTCAACTAAGATCCAAGTTCGGGCTCTCACCGAGAACTTTCTACATGTACCTCAGGATCAGATCTCTACTCGCTAAGGCAACTTGGACCAACCAGGACAAAGTGCTGTTGCTGGTGCTGCAGCACTTCATGATAAGAAAATCTTCCTCCAAAGGTATCTCATACCTCTATGGTCTACTCTCACAAGATGCAGAAAAGCACATACGTGCTCAAACAGAACATTGGAACATACACATCCCAAATTCTCCGCCACAAACGCAATGGCATAAGGCGCTATCGTTGCCCTCGAAACTCTCCCATTGCACCACGCACTGCGAATCCGTGCAAAAATTATTTCATCGGTGGTACTACGCCCCCAGTAGAATTGCCAGAATTTATCCCAACTCATCTAATCTCTGCTGGAGAAACGGTTGCCTTCCATGACTAGTGTATAACATATATGCATTTGCTACCAACCTATACTCCAATTACCTCCCCATTATATAATAAATAAGACCATACCACTTTTGGAGTAAAATAGGCCGTAGCAGCCATTAATTTATTAAACAAACTGTATAAAATATCCAAAAATATATAATTCTTTAACCGCTTCACGCCCGCCCTATAGCCGAATAACGGCTTTAGAGCGGGCGCTTTCGTCCGGGAGGCCGTCCCTGGACGTCCTGGTGTTTACTTCTGCAATGCGCACCGCCGCGGGTGCGCATCGGGGAAGTTTTGTGTTTGCCGTGTCCCCCGGAGACAGGCAAACACAGATCGCTGTAAACGGCCAATCACAGCGGCCGTTTACAGCGCAATCGGCGTGACCAATGTGAGATCATCTCTCAGCGCCGCTCTCCCTCCTCACACAGACAGCGTGTGAGAGGGGAGAGATGGACGGCTGCAGCAGCCGTAAGTGGGGAAAAAAAAAAAGTGCCATCCGCCCCAGTGCCATGCTCCCCCAGTGCCATCCGCCCCAGTGCTACCTGTCCCCAGTGCCACCTGTTAGTGCTATCTGTCCCCAGTGCCATCTGTCATCAGTGCCACGTATAAGTGCCATCTGTCATCAGTGCCACATGTCATCTGTGCCACATGGTGCCACCTGTCAGTGCCACATATTAGTGCCATCTGTCATCAGTGCCATTTGTCATCAGTGCCACCTGTCAGTGTCACGTGCCATCTGATGTCAGTGTCACGTGTCATCAATGCCACTTATCAGTGCCATCTGTCATCAGTGTGAATGAATGAATGAATGAAGGACTTATATAGCGCTACCTATACGAACTGAATCGCCTCAGGGTGCTTTTCTTGCCACCGGTGTCCATCTGCAGCTATGTATGCAGTCCTTTAACTTGTAGAGTCCCGACACACTTACAACATTGACATACACATACACATATTATGGCCAATTCTTTTGGACAGGGTCTAATTAACCTACCAGCATGTCGTTGGAGTGTGGGAGGAAACCGGAGTACCCGGAAGAAACCCACGCAGGCACAGGGAGAACATGCAAACTCCAGGCAGATAGTGTTGTGGTCGGGATTTGAACCAGCAACCCTATTGCTGCTAGGTGAAAGTGCTAACCACTACACCACTGTGCTGTCACAAGTCATCGGTGCCACGTATTAGTGCCATCTGTCATCGGTGCCACGTATTAGTGCCACGTATTAGTGCCATCTGTCATCAGTGCCACGTATTAGTGCCATCTGTCATCAGTGCCACGTATTAGTGCCATGTGTCATCAGTGCCACGTATAAGTGCCATCTGTCATCAGTGCCACGTATTAGTGCCATCTGTCATCAGTGCCACATATTAGTGCCATCTGTCATCAGTGCTACGTGTCATCAGTGCCACGTGTCATCAGTGCCATGTATAAGTGTCATCATTGCCACGTATCAGTGCCATCTGTCATCAGTGTCACGTGACATTGTCCTGGTGCTCCAGGGCCTTCAAAAGTATAATAGGTAGTCAACAAGTTAGATGTGTAATTTATGCTCCTAGAACACGTGATGGCGCTCCCTGCATGTTGGGCCTCTCTATGTGGCCAGGCTGTGAAAAAGTCCCACACATGTGGTATTGTAATACTCAGGAGGAGTAGCAGAATTTTTTTGGGGGTGTCATTTGTGGTATACACATGCCATGTGAGAGAAATAACCTATTACAATGACAATTGTACGGCTACAAATCTTTGGTGAAAATAACCCAAATTAGTGGATATTATTTGGTATTTGTGAAGGTTTGTGAGAGTCTACAAGCTGTGGTGCGAATCGCACAAAATTAATCACATCTGATGTACTGGTGGCCGATCTCACTTCTTGTGACCCGAACAATCCAGGAAAGTACAAATACCCCCCAAATGACCCCTTTTTTGAAAGTAGACAATCCAAGGTATTTAGTAAGAGGCATGGTGAGCTTTTTGGTGTTGTCATTTTTTTCCCACAATTCTTTGCAAAATTAAGATTTTTTTTTTTTTTTTTATTTTTTTCACAAAATTGTCATTGTAATAGGTTATTTCTCTCACATGGCATGTGTATACCACAAATGTCACTGGCACACTGGGGACAGATGGCACTGGCACAAAGGGGACAGGTGACACACTGGGAACAGATGGCACTGGCACACTGGGGACAGATGGCACACTGGGGAGATTACTTACGGCCGCTGCAGATGCTAATCTCTCCCTCCTCACGTGCTGTCTGTGTGAGGAGGGAGAGCGGCGCTGACAGATGATCTCAAATGTTTACATATGAGATCATCTCTCATTGGGCACGCCGATCGCGCTGTAAACGGCCGCTGTGATCGGCCGTTTACAGCGATCTGTGACTGGCTGTGTCCGGGGGACATGGCCAGCACAGAACTTCCCCGATGCGCGCTCCTGCGGAAGTAAACAGGAGGATGTCCAGGGATGGCCTCCCGGCAATTGGCGTCTGCTCTGCAGCCGTCTTTCGGATGCCTAGTGATTAAAGAAATGTATGATAACATGACCCTTTTTCTTTTCTCTTTTCCTCTTTTTGCCCCTGCCCCTACTGTCTCGACTTGTTGTACCCACTAACGCCTAGGGATGGGAGGGGCCATCTCCCTCCCCCAGACACAGTTAATACCCAGTTGGGGTGTCTGGGGCTGTCTGATGACCCTCTCAACCCTATCAGAAGTTATTGCTGAATGTTTGAATGTTGAACATGTTCACTAATGTTCATATTATACTTAATCTTGATGGACTGAGCAACCAGATTGGAAGCGATGACTAATGCAGGCCATACACGGTCGAATTTCGAACAAATTTTCTTTTCAAAATCAGAAAATTCGTTTTTTTTTGTGATCCGATGATGCCACCATTGATTTTCGAAATTCGGCCGACCAAGCCTTCAATTTCACCTCATGTTGCTACAGAAAAGAATTTTCTTGGCTGGGAATCTTCTTTTCTCTCTGTACATTTTCTTTTATCTCCGTACATTTTCTTTTCTTATTACGTTTCTCGCGCGATTCTCCCATCATTGATTAGAAAATCGTTCGTTTTTCTAAAAATTTCCAACATGTCCGATTCCTCAAATTTTATTTCCGCATGAAAATCGGCTGTTGCTGCAGCCCACTAACGGTGCGAAATTCATACGAAAATTCTTAGATACGATTTTCGAAAGAAAATTCTTTCGAAATTCGAACCGTGTATGGCCGGCATTAGGTTACATGACAATGCGTGTCTTGTTATCTTTTTTTTTGCAAAACCACAATAAAAACTAAGTTTAAAAAAAAAAAAATGACGGTGAAGAGATGCTAAAAATAGCGCCGCTTTACCGCCGGCGCCCGCCTCAGTGTGAAAATAGTCCTAGAGAATCAACCAGCTTTTCAAACTACCAACCCCTTCTGTGCCCCCCCATAGTGCCCCAAACATTACATCAGTAGGGCAACACATTGGCAATATCCTCCTGGAGAAATACCACCTTCACAGTGGTCACATGATTACAACTACACACAGTTGTAGGTCATTGTCCTTTGTTGTTGGGCTGTTGTGTTGTTTGTGCTCAGAATTATTTAAAAAAAAAGTTGTGTGTGTAATTAATAATATCGTTTTGTCATTATATTGCTGATATTATTAAGATATAAGAACATATAACCGGTGATATAAAGCATTACATTATAAAATTATATATATATATATATATATATATATATATATATATATATATATATATATATATATGAAGGAACCGTTACCTTAATTGTTGATATTACATTCTAGGCTTGTTTAACCGATTGCCGGCGCCGCATCTACATTTACTTCGGCAGAATGACACAGCTGCGCAAATGACCGTACCGGTACATCCCTTTGAATTTGCAGCCGCGTGGTCACGTGCGCGGCTGCCGCGAGCTCCATGACTGTGATCGCAGATCCCCGTGGACTCGATGTCTGCTGCGGGGATACCCACGATCGTCTCACGGAGCTGAAGAACGGGGAAGATGCCGATGTAAACGAGCATTTCTCTGTTCTGCCTAGTGACAGGACACCGATCTCTGATCCCTGTTGATCGGGAGCGGTGATCAGTGACTTGTCACGCGTAGCCCCTCCCCCTTACAGTTAGAATCACTCCCCAGGACACACTTAACCCCCTTCACTGCAACCTAGTAGTTAACCCCTTCACTGCCAGTCACATTTACACAGCAATCAATGCACTTTTAAATGTGAACGGTCCCAAAATAGCGCAAAAAGTGTCCGACGTGTCCGCCATAATGTCGCAGTCATGATAAAAATCGCTGATCGCCGCCATGACTAGTAAAAAAAAAAAAAGATTAATAGAAATGCCATAAATATATCCCCTATTTTGTAGACGCTATAACTTTTGCGCAAACCAATCAATAAACGCTTATTGTGATTTTTTTTTTTTTTTTACCAAAAATATGTAGAAGAATACGTATTGGCCTAAACTGAGGAAAATTATGTTTTTTTAGATATTTTTTGGGGGATATTTATTATAGCAGAAAGTTAAAAAAATATTGCTTTTTATTCAAAATTGTCGCTCTTTTTTTGTTTATAGCGCAAAAAAATAAAAACCGCAGAGGGGATCAAATGCCACCAAAAGAAAGCTCTATTTGTGGGGAAAAAATTACGTCAATTATATTTGGGAGCCACGTTGCACGGCCGCGCAATTGTCAGTTAAAGTGACGCAGTGCCGAATCACAAAAAAGTGCTCTGGTCTTTGGGCAGCCAAATGGTCCGGGGCTGATGTGGTTAACAAAAGTGAAATAAATAAAAAATGTCTTGTTTATGATGAATAGATTTGGCTTCTTCTAATAAAATGTACTTTGTGCTCATGTGCTCCTTCTTCTACTTCTATACACACATGTGATCAAACACCGCCTCATCAATGTGACCTATAAGTGCCCATCAGTGCCCCATATCAATGCCCATCATCAGTTCCCATCAGTGCCACCTCATCAGTGCCACCTTATTGGTGCCTCATATCAATGCCCATCATCAGTTCTCATCAGTGCCACCTCATTGGTGCCACCTCAGTGCACATCAGTGCTGCATATCAATGCCCATCATCAGTTCCCATCAGTGCCACCTCATCCGTTCCACCTCATCGGTGCCACCTTAGTGCCCATCAGAACCACATATCAATGGCCTTCATCAGTTCCCATCAGTGTCACCTCATCAGTGCCCCCTCATTGGTGCCACCTCAGTGCCGCATATCAATGCCCATCATCAGTTCCCATCAGTGCCATCTCATTCGTCCCACCTCATTGGTGCCACCTGAGTGCCCATCAGTGCCACATATCAATGGCCTTCATCAGTTCCCATCAGTGTCACCTCATCAGTGCCCCCTCATTGGTGCCACCTCAGTGCCACATATCAATGGCCATCATCAGTTCCCATCAGTGCCATCTCATCCGTCCCACCTCATTTTGGCCACCTCAGTGCCGCATATCAATTCCCATTATCAGTTCCCATCAGTGCCACCTCATTGGTGCCACCTCAGTGCCGCATATCAATGCCCATCATCAGTTCCCATCAGTGCCACCTCATCAGTACCACCTCATCAGTGCCACCTCATTGGTGCCACCTCAGTGCCGCATATCAATGCCTATCATCAGTTCCCATCAGTGCCACCTCATCAGTGCCACCTCATTCATCCCACCTCATTGGTGCCACCTCAGTGCCCATCAGTGCCGCATATCAATGCCCATCATCAGTTCCCATCAGTGTCAGCTCATTAGTGTCACCTCATTGGGGCCACCTCAGTGCCCATCAGTGCTGCATATCAATTCCCATCATCAGTTCCCATCAGTGCCACCTCATTGGTGCCACCTCATTGGTGCCACCTTAGTGCCCATCAGTGCTGCATATCAATGCCCATCATCAGTTCCCATCAGTGCCACCTCATTGGTGCCACCTCATTGGGGCCACCTCAGTGCCCATCAGTGCTGCATATCAATTTCCATCATCAGTTCCCATCAGTGCCATCTCATCAGTGCCACCTCATCAGTGCCACCTCATTGGTGCCACCTCAGTGCCGCATATCAATTCCCATCATCAGTTCCCATCAGTGCCACCTCATCCGTCCCACCTCATTGGTGCCACCTCAGTGCCCATCAATGAGGGAGAAAACATATTTATTCACAACATTTTGTAAGAAAAATGTAAAAAAAAAAAATATTTTTTTATTTGTTCAGCAAACAATAAAATCCGCAGAGGTGATTGAATGCCACCAAAAGAAATCTCTGTTTGTGGGGAAATGATACAATTGTGTTGTGTACAGTGTCACATGACCGCACAATTGTCATTTATAGAGTGACAAAAGCTGAACATTGCCCTGGGCAGGAAGGGGGGAAGTGCCCCCCGGTATTGAAGGGGTAAAAGGGGTATAAATAATGTGATATAAAGATATATTATAGACGGATATCCTGTATGATGGAAAATTGGTTTCATATCAGATAACGATGGAGAAGAAGGTTTTATTTCTTTCCCCCCCATCATTGTTTACTTTTTGTGGTGTTGTTTGCGGTTGGTTGGTTTGCGATCATGTGACTCCCATTCCCTCTATTATTATCCTACGGTTTCTATATGATTGATACCATGATCGTTCCTTGTCTTCACAAACGGAAAATAATGTTTTGGTAATCGTTCCTACCGCCTAATGCCACTAATACAAGTTGTAGGGCCACACCACAAGCGCATGTACAGTACATGGTTGCAGCGTGTTAGTGCGCCATCTATAGGGGTAAAGAGGAATTACACACACAACCTAACGTAATACATTGCAGCTTTCCGGTTGTTGTGGCGGCTGCATTCGTTTTCTCTTTTTTAAGATTTTTCCCCTCGGTTTTCACCCGGTGATCTGGCCAGTAACACACCTCCTGTATTAGAGCCCCTCCCCCACTCTGGATGAAGGAGAACAGGAGGCACCCTGTCAGTCTGGGTCAGTTTTTGGCTTTAAAGCAGGTGGTGAGAAGACAACATAACACCTCCCCCCATTAGTTAAATGTCCTCTGAAAAGCAATCCACACTTGAAGAGAGGGAATTTAGGGGGGAGAGATTTTGTGCTAAGAGGGTGATGGGGATTTGTGTCAGGAGGAGGGATTTGGGGGGAAGATTTGTGCTGTGGGGGAGGGGGAATTTGGAGGGGAGGGAATTAGTGCTGGGAGGGGGGATTATGGGGTGAAAGGATTTGTGTTGGGGGGTTTATTCTGGGGGAGTGGGGAGAGAGAGACAAGATTAGTGCTAGGAGGGGGAATTTTGGGGGGGTTGTGTTAGGAGGGGGATGGGGGATTGTGCTAGGAGGGGGATTGTGCTAGGAGGGGGTATTTGGAGGGGATTGTGCTAGGAAGGGAATTTGGAGGGGGGGGTTGTGCTAGGAGGGGGTGTTTGGAGGGGATTGTGCTAGGAAGGAGTATTTGGAGGGGGGATTGTGCTAGGAGGGGGTATTTGGAGGGGGGTTGTGCTAGGAGTGGGCATTTGAAGGGGGGTGTGCTAGGAGGGGGTATTTGGAGGGTATTTTGCTAGGAAGGGAATTTGGAGGGGGATTGTGCTAGGAGGGGGCATTTGGAGGGGATTTTGCTAGGAAGGGAATTTGGAGGGGGATTGTGCTAGGAGGGGGTATTTGGAGGGGGGTTGTGCTAGGAGGGGGCATTTGGAGGGGGGGTGTGCTAGGAGGGGGTATTTGGAGGGGGGGTTGTGCTAGGAGGGGTATTTGGAGGGGGGTTGTACTAGGAGGGGTATTTGGAGGGGGATTGTGCTAGGAGGGGGAATTTTGAGGGGGTTGTGCTAGGAGGTAGAATGTAGGGGAGCTGCTAATTTGCATATTCTTACATTCTTCTGACCAGAGTGATGATTGTCTCCACAGTCGCTGGTTGATAATCATTTCATGACTATTATAACCCCCTCAATATCGGCCCCTCCCCCATTCCTGCCCAGACCAATTCTCATCTCTCAGCGCTCTCACACTTTGAATGACAGTTACGCCGTCATCCTATACTGTACACATAGGACATTTCTATCATTCTTTTTACACAAATAGAGATTTCTTTTAGTGGTATTTAATCACCGCTGGGGGTTTATTTTTTGCTAAACAAACAAAAAAAGACGGAATTTCATAGTTTATTATAAAATTTTGCAAACAGGTAATTTTTCTCCTTCATTGATGTGTGGTGATGAGGCTGCACTGATAGGCACAGATGAGGTGGCACTGATGGGAACTGATAGGTGGCACTGATGGTTGGCACTGAATGGCACTGATGGGTGGCACTGATAGATGGCACTGATGGGCACTGATAGGTGGCACTGATGGGCACTGATAGGTGGCACGGATGGGTGGCACTGATGGGCAGCACTGATAGGTGGCACTGATGGGCACTGGTGGGTGGCACTGATGGGCACTGGTGGGTGGCACTGATGTTTACTGGTAGTTAACACTGATAAGCAGCACTGGTGAAGAGGTACTGATTGGTGGCATGGATAGGTGGCACTGTGGGCACTGATAGGTGGCACTGTGAGCACTGGTAGGAAACATTGATATGCAGCACTGGTGAAGAGGTACTGATTGGTGTCATGGATAGGTGGCACTGTGGGTACTGATAGGTGGAACTGTGGGCACTGGTAGGTAACACTGAAAAGCAGCACTGGTGAAGAGGCACTAATCGGTGGCATCGATAGGTGGCACTGTGGGCACTGATCACTGGGCATCAGCTTTCGGTGATCGGGACCGATGTCCCTCTCACAGCCACTGGTAATCGGCTTTTTTTTCTCCTCACGCTATATGTATGATCGACCCCTTACTCCGATCTGTGATCAGCCGAGTCTCATAGACTAATGCCCTGCAGGGGGTGCGCAGGTCTCGGGCACGGGGGGGGGGGGGGGGACATCATATGATGGCCTCCCAGCAAAGTAGGTCCACGCTGTAGACGTCATTAGGCTATAGCACGGATGGGAAGGGGTTAATGATGGTCTTCTGGAAGGTAGACTCAGAGTTAGTCGTCTGTTAGTCTTCAGTGTACATAAAATCAGATGTAATGGTGGCGTTTCATGTGTAAAAACGATCGTGCGCATGTGTAGGCATATCTGTGAGACTTTTGATTCATGGAACCTTCCCATTCACTGCTCACCACAATTCACCCACACCCAGTGCTCATGATGTGTCACATTACTTCTCCACTCGGGGTGCCCAGAGGTGCCCCATGTCTTTTATATTTCTAGGAACACCCCTTGTATTATGACCGGGCCATCCAAAATCACCACCAACCCCATAAGGTACACAATACTCCCCTCCTGAGATGACGTCACCAATTGTTCCTTGAAAAGAGTTTAGGATCGTGTATTTCCCACCTCATAGAATTCATTGTTTATTAAGTAAGACCATTGGATTTACTCCTAAAATGTTTTCCGAGTATCTGCAGGCCCTGCTTTGTCCAAACAAAGGGAGAAAGGTGGCAACTACAAGCCATACACAGTGAAGCCCCCTTTATATGGACTACGTCCTTTTCTCTCTAGACCCCCAAGTGTGCGGATGGCGTGCCGCATTACCCCCCCCCCCCAACTACACTCCCAGCACCAGTACAGAACCCCCCAAAAAATATGTCTGGAGTCGCCCCAATCAGACATCTATCTCCCTGTGACTGCGGGAAGTCATAGAGGAACCAAGTTCCTCACAACTTCCTTCCCCTTCTGCTTTGCCCCTTCGGTGGAGCGCCACCTGTAGTTGGGAGTACAGACTGCACCTGTCTACATGGGGTGTGGTGCCTTAGCCCACTCCAGACTCTGCTGTGAAGACCCCCATTATTCTTTGCATGTCGGGGTGCTGGCACAATAATGAAGACATGTTTATGGGGTACAAAGGCTGCAGTATATGCCGTGTTTAGTGTAAGCTCCGACTTTATAGAACCAAATCCCTTTTCACCATGATGTACTCATCTCCACTTTTCATCTCATGTCTTCTCCACATCCGTCTTTCCCTCTTTCTCTCTTCTAATGTTGGGAGGTATAATTCTCATTACTACTGCAAAACGAATCTCCTCCCTTCTGTACTCTGATCTCCGTGTCCTATAATATTCATCCAGCCTCACCCTGTGTAGGAGGAGGTCGCCCCTCCCCCATCCACATTCCTCTCCGGTGTCAGAGACTTTCAGTCTTGTTTCTCTTCCCCTGTCAGCGATGGCGTCTGGTGATCTGAGAGCTGAGTTGGAATGTTCCGTCTGTCTGAACATTTATACCGATCCTGTAATGCTGAGATGTGGTCACAACTTCTGCCGGGTCTGTATTAATGGTGTGCTGGATACACAGGGGGGGTCTGGAGGATATTCCTGTCCTGAATGTAGAGAGAAGTTTCCGGAGCGTCCTGCCCTTCAGAGGAACATAGCACTACGTAACATAGCAGAGACTTTCCTGTCTCCTCAGTCAGATCGGGAGAAGTCCGGGGTCTTCTGTACTCACTGTGTGGACTCTCCTGTACCTGCTGTTAGATCCTGTCTGCTCTGTGAGGTTTCTCTGTGTGATAAACACCTGAGAGTCCACAAAAAGTCCCCAGAACACGTCTTATGTGACCCCACCTTGTCCATGGAGAGCAGGAAATGCTCCGTCCATAAGGAAGTTTTGAAGTATTTCTGCACGGAGGATGAGACCTGTATCTGTATTTCTTGTTGTATGATTGGAGGACATAAAGGACATGAGATGATATCACTGGATGAGGCTTCTGAGAAGAAGAAGGAGACACTGAGGAATGTTCTGCAGAAACTTCTGAGAAAGAGAGAGGAGACGGAGGAAAGAGTCCAGAGTCTGCAGGAACACCGGAGGAAAGTAGAAGAAGAAACATCCGGTGACACCGAGAGAGTCACTGCCCTGTTTACAGATCTCAGGAGACGTCTGGAAGACCTGGAGAAGAGAGCCCTGAAGGACATCTACGGGAGGGCAAATCAGATCTCCATCTCCATCCGGGATCTGGAAATAAAGAAGGCGGAGCTGTCCAGGAAGTTGCGTCACATTGAGGAGCTGTGTAACGTGACGGATCCACTGACTGTCTTACAGGAATCAGACACAGGTGACTTGTGTGATACTGAGGATGGAGATAATGAGGACAGAGAGAGACATGAGGAGCTCCTCCATGATGGAGGGGGTCTGGGTGTGGCGGGGTTCTTACACACAGGTTTATCTGATATAATAACAGAGGTAAATGTATACTATATACAGGGGGCTGCAGACATATTACTGGATGGAAACACAGCTAATAACGATCTACAGATATCAGATGACAGGAAAACTGTATCCAGGTCAGATATAGAGCAGAATCTCCCAGAAACACCAGAGAGATTCCAGTATTATTATCAGGTGTTGAGCAGTCGGAGTTTCTCCTCAGGGAGACATTACTGGGAAGTGGATGTCGGGGGGGCAGATTGGTGGACAGTTGGGATGTGTTACCCCAGTATAGGGAGGGGATGGGGGGAGTCAGAGATTGGATGTAATAATAAGTCCTGGGGATTGGACAGGATTTATGGTCAGTATCATGTGATACATGACAGTAAAAGGACCCTCTTACCCCCCGATCCCTCCAGTAACAGAGTCAGGATATATCTGGATTATGAGGCCGGGCGGATCTCCTTTTATGACCTGTGTGACCCGATCCGACACCTCCACACCTTCACCACCACCTTCACTGAGCCCCTCCATGCTGTGATAGGTGTACAGAGAGGTTATATAAAGATATGTGGGGGGAGGCGGGAGATGTGATAACTCCGCCCACAGTCTGGTGATGTCACAGAAAGAAGTGGAATTTATATAATGTTCATCCAATAGCATATAGTAGTGGGTGGGGTTTCAGTCTCCGGAAGATGTTTCTACTATAAATAAATGTGAGATTTCTTATTGGTGGCTGTGATTGGGTAGAATATCTGTCCAATTACTGGAGTAAAGCCGGATACACGCTATACAACTTCTGTTGTTTGATTTCCTTTAGATTTACCTTCAGCTACGTAGTACAAGGGCCTTCCTGATTGGATACAAATGAAAAGTGTTTAGGTGTGACCTCATATTATACGGTTTTGGTAAATCTAAAGGAAAAAAATCTACAGAAGATTGTATAGTGTGTGTCCAGCTTTAGGCCTGATTTACATCGATGGCATTTTTAGTGCTTTTTTTTTGCATTTTGCAGATTTGCACTACAGAACATCTTCCATAGGAATCCATGTTATATGGACTGTAGTGCAAATCTGCAAAATGTAAAAAAGCACTTAAAATGCCATCGATGTGAATGAGAGCTTAGAGTAAGAGTAATAGAATCAGAGGAAGGCCTGGGTCACATCTATGGCATTCTTTACACCACACACTACAGTCCATGGAACACGCTTTCCTATGGGACACGTCACATCCAGGCTTTTCTCAGCCCATGCGTTTTTGGAAAGGATCCAGGAATTGTTAGAATACAAAATGGTGCGTTTTTGGTTCAATAGACTTCAATGGAGAAGCTGCAGAAAAGCATGTAGTGCGTTTTTACTACCATTTTACCACTTTTGTGTTTTTAATCTGCCCGACAACAAATTGTCCAAAACAAAGAATAAAAACACATCAAAGATGAATGTGGAAAAACAGAAAACGCACCTCAAAAAACATGACCGGAACGGATCAAAAGAAAACTGCATAGGTGGGAACCGGGTCTAAAGCCCCCCACACACTATTAGATTTTCTGCAGATTTTTGTCTTCAGATTTACCAAAACCGTATAATATGAGGTCACACCTTAAAAGTTTCCATTTATATGAAATCAGACCAACCCTCATACTACATCTGCAGAAAATCTAATAGTGTCTATGGGGGTCTAACATTCCAATTACACAGTGAGGGTGGGTGTGGCCTATCTGTCTATCCATCCAATGACAATCTGATATCATACTTTCTCTGTAAGTTCTAAACAGAAAACTATCCCAGTGTGTGACATCATCCATCTCCTCCCCTGCCCCTCCCCCACATGTGATCCCTCTGTGTGGGGGGCACCATGATCAGACATAGGGGGTGGGGTACGGTCACTGGGATGGGATGGATGGGGTCATCTTCCCTCTCTCTCCTCCCTGCCCCCCTCCTCTCTCTCCTCCCTGACCCTCCTCCTCCTCTCTTTCCTCCCTGCCCCCCTCCTCTCTCTCCTCCCTGCCCCTCCCCGTACTTAATCTCCCTGCTCTCTCCCCCTCCTATCTGTCCTCCTGCCTCTTCCCCTCCTCTCTCTCTCCTCCCTGCCCCCTGATCTCTCTCCTCCCTGCACCCTCATCTCTCTCCTCCCTGCTCCTCCTCTCTCTCCTCCCTGCCCATTCCCTGCCTTTCTATCCTCCCTGCCCCTCCCTCTCTTCCCTGCCCCCCTCCTCTCTCTCTCTCCTCTCTCCCCCCTCTCTCTCCTCCCCGCCCCTCCTCTCTCTCTTCCCTTCCCCTCCCTCTCCTCCCTGCCCTTCCCCTCTTCTCTCTCCTCCCTGCCCCTCCCCCTCCTCTCTCTCTTCCCTGCTACTCCCCCTCCTCTCTCTCTTCCCTGCTACTCCCCCTCCTCTCTCTCCTACCTGCCCCTCCCCCTTCTCTCTCTCTCCTCCCTTCCCCTCCCTCTTCTCTCTCCTCCCTGCCCTTCCCCTCTTCTCTCTACTCCCTGCCCCTCACCCTCCTCTCTCTCTTCCCTGCTACTCCCCCTCCTCTCTCTCCTCCCTGCCCCTCCCCTTCTCTCTCTCCTCCCTTCCCCTCCCTCTTCTCTCTCCTCCCTGCCCTTCCCCTCTTCTCTCTCCTCCCTGCCCCTCCCCCTCCTCTCTCTCTCTCTTCCCTGCTACTCCCCCTCCTCTCTCTCCTCCCTGCCCCTCCCCTCCCCCTCCTCTCTCTCCTCCCTGCCCCTCCCCTCCCCCTCCTCCCTGCCACTCCCCCTCCTCTCTCTCTTCCCTGCTACTCCCCCTCCTCTCTCTCCTCCCTGCCCCTCCCCCTCCTCCCTGCCACTCCCCCTCCTCTCTCTCTTTCCTGCTATTCCCCCTCCCCTCTCTCCCCCTGCTCCTCCCCCACATGTGCTCCCTTTGTGGGGGGGAGGAGCAGGGGGAGAGAGGGGAGGGGGAATAGCAGGAAAGAGAGAGCCATGATCAAACATAGGGGTGGGGTACGATCATTGTGATGGGATAGGATGGGATCACTTCTCCTCTCTCTCCTCCCTACCCCTCCCCCACATCTCCATCCTCTCTCCTTTCTCCCCCTCCTCTCTCTCCTCCCTTCTTTCTCTCCTCCCTGCCCCTCCCCCACATGTGGTCCCTCTGTGTGGGGTGGCAGACTGTCAGGTTTTTACTTCTATCTGGGGCTCCATTAGAGAGATTTCTCCTCATTTCCTGCCCCGATTACAACATTTATCTAGACAGGAAATGAGGGAACTCTCCACCAGGAGCACAGACTGACATAAGAATGATCTGTTTAGTATAATAAGGAAGGGGAAGATTTGGAGCCCCTGTCAGGTTTTTATATGTGTGTGTCCCATTGTCACCAAAACAGGAAGTGAGAGGAAATCTCTCTAAGGGAGCCCCGGTCTGCCCCTCCTCACCCTCTCCCACCAGAGAAGATGATATTCTACAGAGACACGTCATACATTAGTCTGGTAATATGTAGAATAGACTAGACATGTGCAAAAGGAAAACAATTGTTTTGTTTAGTTTCGTTTTAATACCTTAATTAATTAATTTTGTTTAGTTATATTCGTTAAATTCGTTTGTGGATTTTGTTTCGTTTTCTACCGAATTCGAAAAATCGGTCGGATTCGAAAATATTTCAACCAAATTCGAAAATATTTCTACCAGATTCAAAATTATTTCAACATGATTCGAAATTATTTCAAACGCATTCAAAACTATTTCAACCGGATTCGAAAAGATTTTGCAACCCGAATTTAGGGCCACGTATCTCGGGGTCACTTGGTGCTAGAAACTCCAAATTTGGAGATGCTGTATTCCTCGTTCAATTGTGTTTGCAGACCAAATTTGGGGTTTCTAGATATAAGTGGCCCCGATATATACGTGGCCCCAAATTTGGGTCGCAAAATGTCATTCTCTGCTGCAGAAAAGTACTTGGCATATCTGGGATCACTTGGCGGCAGGTGTCGTGGCAAGTGGACAATACACAACTTGTGGCAAGTGGACAATGACCTACAGCATATGTACTTGCATTGCGATCGACATCCGTGACTTCTTCAATCAGGCATGCTGACAACTTCATTGATACCATAAATATAAATGAAATAAGATGTGTGTGTTTTTTTGCACTGGTACACTGCAAGTATGAGAAGTTTGTGACAGATATATATAAGTAAGTAACTAACCATCTTCCAAAATTTCTAATTCAAATAGAAAAGATTAGAACAGGAAAAAATATATAATTTAATAGAATATAATAGAAACAATATACAACCATCTTCTGAAATTCGAATTTGAATAGAATCAATTTGAATTTCGAATAGTATGAATTCAAATTTTTAAATTAATTAATTTTAAATTTGGATAGAAAAGATTATGATAAAATAGAAAATAGACTAGAAAAATGATAGAACAGAACAGAATAGAATATATTATATTTTATTCTGTTCTGTTCTATTGTTTTTCTAGTCTATTCTTTTATATTCTGTTAAAATATTTTCTATTAAAATTGAAATCATTATATACTAAATTCGAATTTAGGAAGATGGTTATATATATATATATATATATATATATATATATATATATATATATAATTATTTTTTCGGAAATTCTAATTTCATATAGAATTAAATCGAATTTGAATAGAAAATATTGAAAGCTTCTTTTTTTGTAACATTTAGTAGTGTTGATTCTAAAACAATCCTCCATTAATTTTCTCCCTGAGGAAGCGGGTGACAATCCAGGAAACATGTTGAGCTCAGTCATAGAATATAAAAGTGGGATACATTTGTACAAATTAATTTGTGAAGGTGGAGATCACCATAAGTTCTGGAAATGGATAAATTATGTACAAATATCTATGGCT
This sequence comes from Lithobates pipiens, assembly GCF_037356315.1. Classification (NCBI taxonomy): domain Eukaryota; kingdom Metazoa; phylum Chordata; class Amphibia; order Anura; family Ranidae; genus Lithobates; species Lithobates pipiens. Next base: position 684,200,979 of record NW_027507903.1, on the reverse strand, counting down.
TATGGAGGTTATTTGAATGTATTGTTCTCAATTAATTTTTAACTTCATATTTTTTCTGCAATAAAGTATTTTAAATTTACATTTATTTTTGTGTGAGTTACGCCTCAAAAATCTCGCTATTCGATTGACACATTTTCTATATACATTGGTAATCTGGAAAGGCACATTATCTATATACATTGGTAATCTGGAGTAGGGATGGCCGAACAGTTCGCCCGGCGGTCGTTTCGCTGCGAATTTCGGCTGTTCGCGGTCCGCCATTTCGGCGGACTATTGGTGCCGTTCGCCCGGCGGACTTCCGTGTTTTTACTGTGTGTAAAGGAACTTTGACCTGATGACACATCCATCATGGGGTACAGGACAGCCAATTGAGACATGACAGCACAAGGACACTTGGACATTCCCCCTAACCTATAAATACACCTGATCCGGCGGCCATTTTACATTCTTTCTTCTGTCACTATAGGGAAAGGTTGCTGTGTGGAGTAGGGAGAGATAAAACGCTAGCTATTTGGTACACAAAAGTTCTTTTCAGGACTGGTATAGGTGTTAGGTTTATATAGGTTTGCTGTGCTACTGATTGTTGCAGCAGCCTGAGTGTCTTTTGTCAGTTTAGAGAAAGGGACAGAGCGCTGTGTGCTGCTATTTTAGGGACAGTCAGATTAGTCATCATCATCATCATTAGCTGTTACTATCAGGTCCACAAAAGTGCTATTCGAGTAACCAGTTATTGTTCCAGTCTCCTCTGTTTTGCCAGTTTGTATAGGGACAGGAAGGAAGCAGTGTGTCAGGCAGTGAGGGTCAGTTTAAACAGTAGCTGTTATTATTAGTTCCACAAAGGTTCTTTTCAGGACTAGTATCAGTGGTATGGTAATAGGCTTGTACACATATAATATTCTTTCTTCCAAATATAGAAAGAATATTATACTTGACTGCTGCCCTTCTGCTGCCCTTCTGCTAATCATTCACAACTCACTTGTTCCACAAAGCTCTTTATCAGGACTGGTAACTTGGTCTGTGTAGGGTGCTACAGTACATAGGGTTGAGTGAGGTACAGTCTGCCGTTCTGTAAGGACTGGTATCGGTCCACAATACATAGGGTTGAGGTGCACTACTGCTGACCGCTGCCCTATACTGCAGCAGTCCTTCAGCAGTATAGGGACTGACGAACAGTCTGCTAATCAGTCACTCACAACCTACTTGGTCCACAAAGGTCTTTATCAGGACTGGTAACTTGGTGTAGGGTGCTACAGTACATAGGGTTGAGTGAGGTACAGTCTGCTGTTCTATAAGGACCGGTATCGGTCCACAATACATAGGGTTGAGGTGCACCACTGCTGACCGCTGCCCTATACTGCAGCAGTCCTTCAGCAGTATAGGGACTGACGTACAGTCTGCTAATCAGTCACACACAACCTACTTGGTCCACAAAGGTCTTTATCAGGACTGGTAACTTGGTGTAGGGTGCTACAGTACATAGGGTTGAGTGAGGTACAGTCTGCTGTTCTATAAGGACCGGTATCGGTCCACAATACATAGGGTTGAGGTGCACCACTGCTGACCGCTGCCCTATACTGCAGCAGTCCTTCAGCAGTATAGGGACTGACGTACAGTCTGCTAATCAGTCACACACAACCTACTTGGTCCATAAAGGTCTTTATCAGGACTGGTAACTTGGTGTAGGGTGCTACAGTACATAGGGTTGAGTGAGGTACAGTCTGCTGTTCTATAAGGACTGGTATCGGTCCACAATACATAGGGTTGAGGTGCACCACTGCTGACCGCTGCCCTATACTGCAGCAGTCCTTCAGCAGTATAGGGACTGACGTACAGTCTGCTAATCAGTCACAAACAACCTACTTGGTCCACAAAGGTCTTTATCAGGACTGATAACTTGGTGTAGGGTGCTACAGTACATAGGGTTGAGTGAGGTACAGTCTGCTGTTCTATAAGGACTGTTATCGGTCCACAATACATAGGGTTGAGGTGCACCACTGCTGACCGCTGCCCTATACTGCAGCAGTCCTTCATCGGTATAGGGACTAAGAGTTTTGTCACAGGGTGATTTAAAAAATGACAGGCAGAGGAAGAGGCAGGCCCTTCCGCAGGGGTGGTAGGGGTAGGGCAGGAGCACCAGCCTTGAGCCAAAGTGGGAAGTTGCAGAAGGTGCGTTCAATTACTTTAAAGGACGCACCAGACTTGGTTGAGTGGCTCACTCAGCCTTACTCTTCTGCACCCTCCTCATCCTCTCGATCTGCACCCTCTTCTTCACTCTCTGCTATGTGCACCCCCAAAGACACTACCACCAACAACACCACCACAACCACCACCACTACCACATACCTTCTGCTTGAGTCACTGGAATTATTTTCCGATCCATATCAAGAGGACATTTCTGATGCGCAGCCACTCTTGGTATTGGATCAGGAAGAGGAGGTAGCAACAACCGCTACTCAGAAGTCTGACGACAGTACCCAGATCAGCCCAAGGAGGAGGTTGGTCCCCGGTGTTGCTGCCTACTCCGAGATCTCTACTTATAGGGGTGGGGAAGGTGACGTTGATGATGACGTGTCTAGTGATGTCACGTGGTTGCCCACAAGAGAGGAAGAGGAGGGGAGTTCAGAGGGAGATATGGACCAGCAGATAGGGAGGAGAAGCAGGAATAACTTACATTGCACAGGAGGGACAAAGCAGACTGCAAATGTATCAGGAGTGAGTCATCGACCATGTACGGTCACATCTGGCGCTCCCAGGACACCGGCACATGGCTCCGCAGTGTGGGCTTTTTTTAACGCGTCCGCTGCTGACAGTAGCGTTGCCATCTGCAATTTTTGCAGTCAACGCATTAGTCGCGGTAAGCCCAACACTCACCTAGGGACGACCGCCTTAAGAAGGCACATGAGCAGCCATCACCGAGCCCAGTGGGAGCAACGGAACACACAAAGCCACACTGCAGGCTCTCACCGTCCAGCCTCGTCTTCTACTTCTCCTTCTCCTCTCTCCTCACAATTGTCCTCCACTCCACCTTCCATCACGCCAAGCTCATGTTTTTCTGCAAAAAGGCAGGCTTCCGTGGGCCTAATGTTCGAGCGTAAAAGAATGATGACGCCGGATAACCCTCTTGCCCAACGGTTGACGGCTGGCTTGTCAGAACTCATAGCCCGCCAACTACTGCCATATAAACTGGTGGACTCGGAGGCCTTTCGCAAATTTGTGGCCATTGGAACACCACAATGGAAGGTCCCAGGAAGGAAGTATTTCTCAGAGAAGGGCATCCCAGAGCTATATGGCCATGTTCAGCGGCAAGTGAATGTATCTCTGGCACACAGTGTCGGTGCCAAGATACATCTGACCACAGACACGTGGTCTAGCAAACACGGGCAGGGAAGGTATATCACTTTTACTGCCCACTGGGTGAACCTTCTGACGGCCGTCAAGCATGTAACCCGTGGCACCCGTGTAGATTTGGTTTTACCGCCACGGATTGCATGCAGGCCTGACTCTTCTTCTCCTCCTCCTACTCCATCCTCCTCCCTCTCCTCCTCAGCTGCCTCCTCCTTTTCTGCTGCTAGCGTCTCTTCCGCTGCACCGCCCAAGCTCCCCAGAACCTATTCCACATGCCAGGTGAGACGTTGCCATGACGTGCTGCGTCTGTTGTGCCTGGAAGCCAAGAGCCACACCGGCCCGGCACTCCTTTCAGCTTTGCGTTCACAGGCAGATCAGTGGCTAACACCGCTCAATTTGACAGTTGGTAAAGTGGTGTGTGACAACGGTGCCAATCTGCTTAGCGCATTGAAACAGGGCAAAATCACGCACGTGCCATGCATGGCACACGTCTTAAACTTTGTTGTGCAGCGATTCCTTGTCAAATACCCTGGGGTCCAGGACATCTTGCGGCAGGCAAGGAAAATCTCGGCCCATTTCAGAAGATCTTACACGGCCATGGCTCGCCTTGCTGACATTCAGCGGCGACACCGTCTACTGGTCAGACATCTTATTTGCGATTGCCCGACGCGATGGAACTCAACCTTCTATATGCTTGATAGGCTGCTCCAGCAGAAACGTGCAGTTAACGTCTACCTGTATGAACTCTGCGAAAGAAACGGTTCTGGGGAGCTGGGGTTTTTCTCACCGCGCCAGTGGCTGCTCATGCTCGACGCATGCAGACTTCTGCGGCCATTTGAGGAGATCACCAAACTGGTCAGTCGCAGCCATGGCGCCATCAGTGACATGGTACCTTATGCCTTCTTTATGGAGCGTGCATTGCGTCGTGTCATTGATCAGGCTGTGGAGGAGCAGGAGCGGGAAGATGAGGAAGTCGCAATGCTGGATGAATTCCCAGGGGGGGCTACTCTATCTGAGACAAGTCAACAACAGGAGTCTGAAGAGGAGTCAGAGGAGGATGGTGCCGGGGCAGATGAGGAGGAGCAAGAAGAGCGTGCTTTAAACCTTTCTGGGATCCCTGTTGTGCGTGGATGGGGAGAGGAGAATGAAGAGGACGACATTATCATGGATGATGAGCAGGAGCCAGGCCACCACACCGCTTCCACTTTAGTGCAAATGGGGGCCTTCATGCTCCAGTGTCTTAATAGGGACCCCCGTATAAAAAGAATAAGGGTCAAGGACCAGTACTGGGTGGCAACGTACTTAGACCCCCGGTACAAACACAAAATGGCGGAAATGTTACCACCATCACAGAGGGCTGTCAGAATGCAGCACTTCCAGGCCTTGCTTCGAGAAATGCTGCATTCTGCTTTTGCGTGCGCTGGCAGAGGAGCAATTCCCACTCCCAGAGAAGGAGTTGCGGGTACCAATCCAACAGCGCCTGCAAGAAGAGGCCAGTTTGAAGATGTGTTGGTGACTTCGGATATGAGGTCATTCTTTCAGCTGACCCATCGACAGGTGTCATCCGGATCCAGCATCAGGGAACGCCTAGACTGCCAGGTGTCCGACTACATTGGGTTAACGGCCGATGTGGATGCTCTGAGGAGTGAATAACCCCTGGACTACTGGGTGGGCAGGCTTGACCTCTGGCCAGAGCTTGCCCAATTTGCAATGGAACTGTTGGCTTGCCCCTCATCCAGTGTCCTGTCCGAAAGGACGTTCAGCGCAGCAGGGGGGATCGTGACCGATAAGCGTACTCGCCTAGCTCACGACAGTGTTAACTACCTCACATTTCTAAAAATGAATGAGGCATGGATCTCGGAGGAATTCAACACATGTGACCAGTAGACCATGTATATGTCTATAAACTATTTTTTTAATCAAGCACACAGACCTTCTTTCTTCATTTGGCTCACTTCCTTGTCCCAAAAAAGCACACCGTACTATATGCCCCTACCCTCCTCTTTGAAGAGGTTGAGCGGTGTCATATTTCTACTGGGGCTGCTTATGATATCCCTGTGCTGTTCTGACTTCCTCCTGGGGGTTCTTATTATGAGGGGATCACACCATCCCTGTGCTGTGCTGAGTTTCTCCTGGGCCTGCTTACTATGAGGGGATCACACCATCCCTGTGCTGTGCTGACTTCCTCCTGGGGGTTCTTATTATGAGGGGATCACACCATCCCTGTGCTGTGCTGACTTCCTCCTGGGGCTGCTTACGGTGCTGCTGTCAGTGCTGTATATCACGGTGCTGGTGTGAGTGCTTAATGTCACGGTGCTGCTGTCAGTGCTGTATATCACGGTGCTGATGTCAGTGCTTAATGTCACGCTTCTGATGTCAGTACTCTCTATCACGGTGTTGCTGTCAATGCTGTATGTCACGGTGCTGGTGTTAATGCTTTATGTCACGCTTCTGATGTCAGTAATCTCTATCACGGTGCTGCTGTCAGTGCTGTATATCACTGTGCTGATGTCAGTGCTGTATGTCACGCTTCTGATGTCAGTGCTCTCTATCACAGTGCTGCTGTCAGTGCTGTATATCACGGTGCTGATGTCAGTGCTGTATGTCACGCTGCTGATGTTAGTGCTCTCTATCACGGTGCTGCTGTCAGTGCTGTATATCACGGTGCTGATGTCAGTGCTTAATGTCACGCTTCTGATGTCAGTGCCCTCTATCACGGTGCTGCTGTCAGTGCTGTATATCACGGTGCTGATGTCAGTGCTGTATGTAATGCTGCTGATGTCAGTGCTCTCTATCACGGTGCTGCTGTCAGTGCTGTATATCACTGTGCTGATGTCAGTGCTGTATATCACGGTGCTGATGTCAGTGCTTAATGTCACGCTTCTGATGTCAGTGCCCTCTATCACGGTGCTGCTGTCAGTGCTGTATATCACGGTGCTGATGTCAGTGCTTAATGTCACGCTTCTGATGTCAGTGCCCTCTATCACGGTGCTGCTGTCAGTGCTGTATATCACGGTGCTGATGTCAGTGCTGTATGTAATGCTGCTGATGTCAGTGCTCTCTATCACGGTGCTGCTGTCAGTGCTGTATATCACTGTGCTGATGTCAGTGCTGTATATCACGGTGCTGATGTCAGTGCTTAATGTCACGCTTCTGATGTCAGTACTCTCTATCACAGTGTTGCTGTCAATGCTGTATGTCACGGTGCTGGTGTTAATGCTTTATGTCACGCTGCTGATGTCAGTGCTCTCTATCACGGTGCTGTTGTCAGATGACTCTATCACGGTGCTGGTGTTAATGCTGTATGTCACGCTGCTGATGTTAGTGCTCTCTATCACGGTGCTGGAGTCAGATGACTCTATCACGGTGCTGGTGATCATCTCCTGCACCCTCTTCTTTGCCTACCCTGGTCCCTGACCTTCCGTCTCCTCCATTGCCTTCATGTGCTCCACAGTCCTGAATTGTCAGAACAATTTCCCATATAAAAAAAGAATGCTTGTAGTTGTCGATCCCAAATTCACCTCATACATGTGTTATGTCATTGGCCATGTGGTGGGACTATGTTTTCCCTGCTAATAATTACCTCGTGGCTGCAAATTCGACCTGAAGGTTTGAAACGTTCGCCTCCCATTGAAGTCAATGGGGCCCGCCGCGAACGTTCGGTTTCGAGGAAGGTCGGCCTCGTTCGCGGTCCGCGTTCGCGAAACATCCCGTCGGAGGTTCGGGCCATCACTAGCAACGAGGAGAACGAAAGGTAACGGTAAGCCCAAAAATAACCAGCAGCTTCTTCGGGGGTTAGTGCTACATATATAATATCAATAAATGCATTGAAAAGTACTGTATTATTATCATCTTAACATTTGGTAGTCATATCCCAAAAAATTCTAAGAAGTATTTTTTTTTTTTATCTCATGGACAAAATGTGAGAAATAACGTATATATATATATATATATATATATATATATATATATATATATATATATATATATATATATATATATATATATATATATATATATATATCATACAATCATTCCATAAACACATACCACATACACTGCATATATAATTTGTAGAGAATATGCTTATAAAATAGTTTACCATTTGCCAATAAAAAAATAAATAACAAAATAAAAATACGTCCCCGGATTTCATTTTAAAAATCTGGTCACCTTAATATACAACTATATAGATCAGACCAAAATGAGGGACAAATGAGGAGGAGAGAGGGACAGAGCCTGCAAATCAGGGACAGAGCCTGCAAATCAGGGACAGTTGGGCGCTATGGCTGAGGTTCTTATACCTTGGTGGTTGACAAACCACTTCCTACCAGGACCCGAGTACATGAGAACCGTATTAGACATCAAGTCACATCTCTGCATCCGGGACTTTGAGGTTCAATATTAACTCCAGAACACTCACATCAGTCTCTGCACCCGAGGAGCTTACACTCCAATATCACACACTATTATTATTATACATTTATATAGCTCTGACATATACCGCAGTGCTGTACAGAGATCACTGAGCCAGTCCCATCAGTCTCTGTACAGAGGAGCTTACACTCTAATGTCCCCTCCCCCCCCCACAGTCACATCAGTCTCTGTACAGAGGAGCTTACACTCTAATGTCCCCTCCCCCCCACAGTCACATCACTCTCTGTACAGAGGAGCTTACACTCTAATGTCCCCTCCCCCCCAGTCACATCACTCTCTGTACAGAGGAGCTTACACTCTAATGTCCCCTCCCCCCCACAGTCACATCACTCTCTGTACAGAGGAGCTTACACTCTAATGTCCCCTCCCCCCCACAGTCACATCACTCTCTGTACAGAGGAGCTTAAACTCTAATGTCCCCTCCCCCCACAGTCACATCAGTCTCTGTACAGAGGAGCTTAAACTCTAATGTCCCCTCCCCCCACAGTCACATCAGTCTCTGTACAGAGGAGCTTACACTCTAATGTCCCCTCCCACCCACAGTCACATCAGTCTCTGTACAGAGGAGCTTACACTCTAATGTCCCCTCCCCCCCACAGTCACATCACTCTCTGTACAGAGGAGCTTACACTCTAATGTCCCCTCCCCCCACAGTCACATCACTCTCTGTACAGAGGAGCTTACACTCTAATGTCCCCTCTCCCCCACAGTCACATCAGTCTCTGTACAGAGGAGCTTACACTCTAATGTCCCCTCCCCCACAGTCACATCAGTCTCTGCACAGAGGAGCTTACACTCTAATGTCCCCCCCCCCCCCCACAGTCACATCAGTCTCTGTACAGAGGAGCTTATACTCTAATGTCCCCTCCCCCACAGTTACATCAGTCTCTGTACAGAGGAGCTTACACTCTAATGTCCCCTCCCCCACAGTCACATCAGTCTCTGTACAGAGGAGCTTACACTCTAATGTCCCCTCCCCCACAGTCACATCAGTTTCTGTACAGAGGAGCTTACACTCTAATGTCCCCTCCCCCCACAGTCACATCCGTCTCTGTACAGAGGAGCTTACACTCTAATGTCCCCTCCCCCCACAGTCACATCAGTCTCTGTACAGAAGAGCTTACACTCTAATGTCCCCCCCCCCCACACAGTCACATCAGTCTCTGTACAGAGGAGCTTACACTCTAATGTCCCCTCCCCCCACAGTCACATCAGTCTCTGTACAGAGGAGCTTACACTCTAATGTCCCATCCCCCCCACAGTCACATCACTCTCTGTACAGAGGAGCTTACACTCTAATGTCCCCTCCCCCCACAATCACATCAGTCTCTGTACAGAGGAGCTTACACTCTAATGTCCCCTCCCCCCAGTCACACACTATTATTATTATTATACATATATATAGCTTTGACATATAGCGCAGTGCTGTACAGAGATCACAGTCTCCTCAGTCTCTGACATGTGGAGTGTGAGTACAGACAGAATCTGACCTGGATCCGGTGGTTCTCCTGGGTGAGGGGGATCGGGGGGTCTCGGGGGCTCAGTCATCCCTCCGTGTCTCTGATGTCAGTGATCTGGATGGAACATTCTCAATGTTTTTCATCTCATTATGTGACCACAGGAAGATACAGACAGGACGTGGTCAGACTTTGTGTGGTCTTTGTGTGGTCACCCCTGAAGTCTCATCCATCTCACAGTGGCCAGGAAATGAGAGCGCTGAGGTCTGTGTTACGCTCCGATACTATTCTAAATAGACACTGGTAATTCTTTTGAGCACAAGATGGCGATACCTCTGAATTCTCTCGTATTTTTCACACTCACCTGCCACTTTATAAGGTCCACCTTGCTAGAAGAGGCTTGGACCCCCTTTATTAGGTGCACCTTTCTAGTAGTGGTTTGGACCCCCTTTATTAGGTGCACCTTTCTAGTAGTGGTTTGGACCCCCTTTATTAGGTGCACCTTTCTAGTAGCGGGTTGGACCCCCTTTATTAGGTGCACCTTGCTAGTAGTGGTTTGGACCCCCTTTGACCTTCATTTTTTGTGGCATAGATACAAGGTGTTGGAAATGTTCCTCAGAGATTTTGCTCCATAGTGACATGAAAACATCACGCAGTTGCTGCAGATTTGTCAGCTGGTGTTCCTATTGGATTAGATCTGGTGCGTGTGGAGGCCATTGGAGGACAGGGACCTCATTGTCCAGTGGTGAGATGATTGGAGGACAGGTACCTCATTGTCCAGTGGTGAGATGATTGGAGGACAGGGACCTCATTGTCCGGTGGTGAGATGATTGGAGGACAGGGACCTCATTGTCCAGTGGTGAGATGATTGGAGGACAGGTACCTCATTGTCCAGTGGTGAGATGATTGGAGGACAGGGACCTCATTGTCCGGTGGTGAGATGATTGGAGGACAGGTACCTCATTGTCCAGTGGTGAGAGGATTGGAGGACAGGGACCTCATTGTCCAGTGGTGAGATGATTGGAGGACAGGGACCTCATTGTCCAGTGGTGAGATGATTGGAGGACAGTGCCCTCATTGTCCAGTGGTGAGATGATTGGAGGACAGGGACCTCATTGTCCAGTGGTGAGATGATTGGCGGACAGTGACCTCATTGTCCAGTGGTGAGATGATTGGAGGACAGGGACCTCATTGTCCAGTGGTGAGATGTTTGGAGAACAGGGACCTCATTGTCCAGTGGTGAGATGATTGGAGGACAGTTCCCTCATTGTCCTGTGGTGAGATGATTGGAGGACAGGGACCTCATTGTCCTGTGGTGAGATGATTGGAGGACAGGGACCTCATTGTCCAGTGGTGAGATGTTTGGAGGACAGGTACCTCATTGTCCAGTGGTGAGATGATTGGAGGACAGTTCCCTCATTGTCCTGTGGTGAGATGATTGGAGGAGAGGGACCTCATTGTCCAGTGGTGAGATGATTGGAGGACAGGGACCTCATTGTCCTGTGGTGAGATGATTGGAGGACAGGGACCTCATTGTCCAGTGGTGAGATGATTGGAGTACAGGGACCTCATTGTCCAGTGGTGAGATGATTGGAGGGCAGGGACCTCATTGTCCAGTGGTGAGATGATTGGAGGGCAGGGACCTCATTGTCCAGTGGTGAGATGATTGGAGGACAGGTACCTCATTGTCCAGTGGTGAGATGATTGGAGGACAGTGACCTCATTGTCCAGTGGTGAGATGATTGGAGTACAGGGACCTCATTGTCCAGTGGTGAGATGATTGGAGGACAGTGCCCTCATTGTCCAGTGGTGAGATGATTGGAGGACAGTGCCCTCATTGTCCAGTGGTGAGATGATTGGAGGACAGGGACCTCATTGTCCAGTGGTGAGATGATTGGATGACAGGGACCTCATTGTCCAGTGGTGAGATGATTGGAGGACAGGGACCTCATTGTCCAGTGGTGAGATGATTGGAGGACAGGGACCTCATTGTCCAGTGGTGAGATGATTGGAGGACAGGGACCTCATTGTCCAGTGGTGAGATGATTGGAGGACAGTGCCCTCATTGTCCAGTGGTGAGATGATTGGAGTACAGGGACCTCATTGTCCAGTGGTGAGATGATTGGAGTACAGGGACCTCATTGTCCAGTAGTGAGATGATTGGAGGACAGGGACCTCATTGTCCAGTGGTGAGATGATTGGAGGACAGGGACCTCATTGTCCAGTGGTGAGATGATTGGAGTACAGGGACCTCATTGTCCAGTGGTGAGATGATTGGAGGACAGGGACCTCATTGTCCAGTGGTGAGATGATTGGAGGACAGGGACCTCATTGTCCAGTGGTGAGATGATTGGAGGACAGGGACCTCATTATCCAGTGGTGAGATGATTGGAGGACAGGGACCTCATTGTCCAGTGGTGAGATGATCGGAGCTTTGTGACATGGTGCATTATGCTGCTGGAAGGAGCCATCAGAAGATGGGGACACTGTAGTCATAAAGGGATGGACATGGTCAGCAACATTACTCAGGGAGGCCGTTTTTTTTTAAAGGATGCTCAGTTGGTACTAAGGAGCCCAAAGTGTACCAAGAAAATATCCCCCACACCATTACACCACCAGCCTGAACCGGTGATACAAGGCAGGATGGTTCCATGCGCCAAATTCTGACCCCACCATCTGAATGTCGTAGATGAAATCCAGACTCATCAGACCCGGCAACGTTTTTTCAATCTTCTATTGTCCAGTTTTGGTGATCCTGTGCCCATTGGAGCCTCGGTTTCCTGTTCTTAGCTGATAGGAGTGGCGCCCGGTGTGGTCTTCTGCTGCTGTAGTTTTCCAAATGGAACCAATAATAGAAGCTTTAGAATGGATTCAACCATAACAGAAATCAATATAAAGTGCAATGAATGTAATTCCGGGGCCTTAATTCTGTGACAATGAAGAACCCGTGGGGGGGGGGGGGGGGGGGTTGGAGACGGGTGGAATCCTGGACGGGTCTTCCAAATGCACAATGACAGTTCCATTTGGTACAACCCAGTGCTGTGAAAGGGGATAATCTAGCAGACATGATACAAGAGATGGTCAGAGACGGCAGACATGATACAAGAGACTGTCAGAGACTGCCGATATCATACAATAGACTGTCGGAGACTGCAGACATGATACAGGAGATGATCAGAGACTGCAGACATGATATAAGAGATGGTCAGAAACTGCAGATATCATACAAGAGGTGGTCAGAGACTGCAGACATGATACAAGAGATGGTCAGAAACTGCAGATATACAAGAGGTGGTCAGAGACTTCAGACATGCTCCAAGCGTCTGTCAGAGACTGCAGACATGGTATAGGAGATGATCAGAGACTGCAGACATGGTACAGGAGATGGTCAGAGACTGCAGACATGGTACAAGAGACTGTCGGAGACTGCACACATGACACAAGACACTGTCAGAGACTGCAGATATGGTACAGGAGTCATTGTTCTGTCATTCTATGTTGGGATGACAGCACAATTATTGTAACCACCTGTTTGCCAATACTTATAGTAAAACAACTTTGGTTAAGTACCCCGTTGTGTGGAGTATTGTTTTCTCCCAGCAGGTGGAGCCAGCGGATCCTGAAGTGACAATACAGGTATATTGTGTTATATTATATTGCACCACAGCTGTGTCAAGGGGACTGAGTCAAGTTAGTGGGGTTTATTAGCAGAGTGCAGGCCCAAATCAAACCAGCAGCTCCTTCGGGGGTCAGTGCTACATAAGCATTAAAGGGGTTGTAAACCCTCACCGTTTTTCACCTTAATGCATTCTATGCATTAAGGTGAAAAACCTTCTTTACTTTACTGCAGCAGCGCCCCCCAGCCACCCTTATACTTACCTGAGCCCGGAAATTTGCACGATGGGAACGAGCACAGCAGCTCCGGCCAGTATCTCATGTCCTGATTGGATAGATTGATAGCAGGGCAGCCATTGGCTCCCACTGCTCTCAATCAAATCTAATGATGCGGGTGCCGGGGGCCGAGTCTGGCATTCGTGTCTATGGATGCAAATGCTGGACTCGGGAGCGCGCCCACAATGTAACCCCCTCAGGAGAGCGCTTCTTCTAAGGGGTTATCTGATGCGGGGAGGAGCCGCAAGAGCCGACGGGGACTCCAGAAGAGGAGGTTCGGGGCCACTCTGTGCAAAATGAGCTGCACAGTGGAGGTAAGTATGAAATGTTTGTTAGTTTAAAAAAAAAAAAATCATTTACAATCACATTAATAAAAAATATTTTTTTATCCATCTAAATTGATATTTACAATTAGGATTATTAAGATATTACTCACTGGTGGGGAGCCTGAGAGATCCAGACTGCTATGCAACGGGCTGAAACCAAACGCAAAGCCTGCAAAGGTAAGAGGGAGGGGCTCAAGCACAGGTTGGCACACTGGGACACTGGCACAGGACTGCGCTGCCCTGACTGTGGCACTGATCATCTCCTGCACCCCCTTCATAGCCTGCCCTGACCTTGCCTCTCCTCCATGGCCTTCATGCACTCCTGAATTGTCAAAATTTCACAGATAAAAAAAGAATGCTTGTCGTTGTCGATCCCATATTCACCTCATACATGTGTTATGTCAGTGTCCATGTGGTGGGACTATGTGTGCACAGCTAGTAAGTATTTTGAGGCTGAAAATATGACCTGGAGGTTTTTAAGGTTCACCTGCCATTAAAGTCAATGGGGTCCGCCGCGAACCTTACAGTTCGTGAACTTTTGGCCGTGTTCACGGTTCGCATTTGCGAAACGTCCCGTCGGAAGTTCGTCCATCACTACCAATTATACAGAATGGTCTGTATGGGAGGTGCCCCATATATGTGTGTATATAATAATCTGTATGGGGTCCCCTATAAGTTTATACATAATTATATGTATGAGGGTTCCCTATAAAAAAGAATCCACACAGAGCTATACACAGTCCTTTATACATACAACACATCCCCTATAGAATTGCACAGAGCTCTGTACTCCCATACTGAACCCTCCATACAACTATCACACTGCTCCTTACAAAAGATCCTCTATAGATGTCCACAGAGCCCAGCATATATGTCCCATACATGCAGACGGCCCAGTTTATCATATTTACATGTGCACACTGAGCTCTGTCCCAAGACCCACATATCCCAGAATATAGGGATCACCTATAGCAGGGGTATTAAATTAAAATTCAAGGAAGTCCGGCCATTAAAATATTCTTTGGGCAGAGGTACAAATCTCAAGTTGTGCCATGACTCTGAAAGATTGTAGTCGTGCCCATCAGCGTGTTCCTTAACATAAAAAATGCCCATTACCGTGCCCCTTAACCTAAATTAAGGGACATGCCGATGGGCACATTTTATGTTAAGGGGTTCTCTGATGGCCACAACAATATGCGCACATCACAGTGCCACCTTACGTCAGACATTCCCAGCAGAGTCCCTTGTTACATCAGGTGTTCCCAGCGTAGTCCCTCCATTAATCAGATGTCCCCCAGCAGAGCCCCTCCAAAATTCAGATATCCCCAAGCAGACCCCCTCAATAAATAAGATGTCCCCCAGCAGAGCCCCTCTATAATTTAGATGCCCCCCCAGTGGAGCCTCTCCAAAAATCAGATGTCCCGAAGCAGACAACCTCCATAAATCAGATGTCCCACAGTAGAACCCCTTCATAAATCAGGTGTCTCCCCAGCGGATGTCCCCCCCAGTAGAGTGCTCCTTTACAGTGTTGTATAAATGTACTGTATTCATGACAATATGCAACTTCCACCGTCTAGCAAAAGACCAAATACATCTAGAAACAACCACTGTCCACGTCCAGAAACAACCACCGTCCACGTCCAAAAATTCACACTGCAAGATCACGCCACAATCCACCCAATAACAAGCGTTTTTTGCATGCACAGAGACTGAGGCTGCAATCTTACATTTGGATCCTCTCTCTCCTCACGCTCTCTGTGGCTTGCCTCTCGTCGGAAAATGCATCAGACGAACTGAGCATGCCCAGTCGATACGTCACATCAGATGATCGGGACATCAGCTGAAGTGACGTGACATACTGTGCATGTGCGGTGCAAAGGCATTATTCGACAGGACACCGGCACCAGTGCAGGGGGTTGCCTACCCCTGATCTACCAATCAATACACACTTATTGGGATTTTTATTTACCAAAGATGTAGCAAAATACATATTAGCCTAAATCGAGGAAGACATTTGATTTTTAAAAAGTTTTTATTGGATATGTTTTATAACAAAAAGTTAAAAAATATATATTTTTTTCAAAATTGTTTTTTTTATAGCGCAAAAAAAATGCATTGGTGATCAAATACCACCAGAAGAAAGCTCTATTTGTGGGAAATAATGATATATTTAATTTATGTACAATGTTACATGACTGCGCAATTGTCACTTAAAGTAACGCAGTGCCGTATCGCAAAAAATGGCCTGGTCATGAAGGAGGTAAATCTTCCGGAGGTTATATAACCAATTTCCTTTTCATCTGATGTAGTCATCTTCACTTTTCATGTCATTTCACTTCTTCTCCACATCCGTCTTTCCCTCTTTCTCTCTTCTAATGTTGGGAGGTATAATTCTCATTACTACTGCAAAACGAATCTCCTCCCTTCTGTACTCTGATCTCCGTGTCCTATAATATTCATCCAGCCTCACCCTGTGTAGGAGGACGTCACCCCTCCCCCATCCACATTCCTCTCCGGTGTCAGAGACTTTCAGTCTTGGTTCTCTTCCCCTGTCAGCGATGGCGTCTGGTGATCTGAGAGCTGAGCTGAAATGTTCCGTCTGTCTGAACATTTATACGGATCCTGTAATGCTGAGATGTGGTCACAACTTCTGCCGGGTCTGTATTGATGGTGTGCTGGATACACAGGAGGGGTCTGGAGATTTCTTCTGTCCTGCGTGCAGAAAAAGGTTCAGGAGTCGTCCTGCACTGCAGAGGAACATAACACTACATAACATAGCAGAGATTTTCCTGTCTGCTCAGCCAGATCAGGAGGAGTCCGGGGTCTTCTGTACTCACTGTCTGGACTCTCCTGTACCTGCTGTTAGATCCTGTCTGCTCTGTGAGGTTTCTCTGTGTGATAAACACCTGAGAGTCCACAAAAAGTCCCCAGAACACGTCTTATGTGACCCCACCTTGTCCATGGAGAGCAGGAAATGCTCCGTTCATAAGAAGATCCTGGAGTATTACAGCACTGAGGATGAGACCTGTATCTGTATATCTTGTTGTATGATTGGAGGACATAAAGGACATGAGATGGAGTCACTGGATGAGGCTTCTGAGAAGAAGAAGGAGACACTGAGGAATGTTCTGCAGAAACTTCTGACAAAGAAAGAGGAGACGGAGGAAAGAGTCCAGAGTCTGCAGGAACACCGGAGGAAAGTAGAAGAAGAAACATCCGGTGACACCGAGAGAGTCACTGCCCTGTTTAGAGATCTCAGGAGACGTCTGGAAGACCTGGAGAAGAGAGTCCTGAGGGACATCTCCGGGAGGGCAGAGCGGATCTCCATCTCCATCCGGGATCTGGAAATAAAGAAGGAGGAGCTGTCCAGGAAGTTGCGTCACATTGAGGAGCTGTGTAACGTGACGGATCCACTGACTGTCTTACAGGAATCAGACACAGGTGACTTGTGTGATACTGAGGATGGAGATAATGAGGACAGAGAGAGACATGAGGAGCTCCTCCATGATGGAGGGGGTCTGGATTTGGTGGGGGTCTTACACAAAGGTTTATCTGATGTAATAACAGAGGTAAATGTATACTTCTATATACAGGGGGCTGCAGACATATTACTGGATGGAAACACAGATAATGATGAACTACAGATATCAGATGACAGGAAAACTGTATCCGGGTCAGATATAGACCAGAATCACCCAGAAACACCAGAGAGATTCCAGGATTGTTCTCAGGTGTTGAGCATTCGGAGTTTCTCCTCAGGGAGACATTACTGGGAAGTGGATGTCGGGGGGTCAGATTGGTGGACAGTCGGGATGTGTTACCCCAGTATAGAGAGGGAAGGGGAGGAGTCAGGGATTGGATGGAATAAGAAGTCCTGGGGATTGCACAGGTATATTAATCAGTATTGGGTGGTACATGACACTGATGAGACCCCCTTACCTCCCAATCCCTGCAGTAACAGATTCAGGATAGATCTGGATTATGAGGCCGGGCGGATCTCCTTTTATGACACGATCCGACACCTCCACACAGTGGCGTAACTAGAACCTTCAGGGCCCCGATGCAAGAAACCATGAAGGGCCCCCCTGAACCCCAGCCAGGGCCCTTCCCTCCGAGTCTGGTAGTGGAACTCCAGGGCGTGGTCACAGGTATGACCTTTGTGAGCCCTGTAGTTCCACCACTGGCATCAGTCTTTTTTTTATTTATTTATTTTTTTACATTTTTATGTGCCCCATTGGGGGACTGTCCCTAGGCAGAATTGGGTCCCCATCCCCAGAAGAGATGAGGTCCTTTTCTCCAGGGCAGTTGAAGTTACTGCCCCCAGGTGAGAAGGGGTCCCTGTCCCCAGGGGAGGTGGGGGTCCCTGTCCCCATGTGAGAAGGGGTCCCTGTCCCCAGGGGGATATGGAGGAGGTATGTAATAGTGTGTGCTAGCTGCCTATGCTGCTGCCGGCCATATGTAGAGGGGGCTGCATGGGCCCCCTGCATCACAGGGCCCAGTTGCGGTCGCAACTGCTGCACCCCCTATAGTTATGCCCCTGCCTCCACACCTTCACCACCACCTTCACTGAGCCCCTCCATGTTGGGTCATATGTATAGGGAGGTTGTATAAAGATAGGTGGGGGGAGGCGGGAGATGTGAGAACTCCGCCCACAGTCTGGTGATGTCAGACGAAGGAGGGGAATTAATTTAACCACTTGCCGACCGCCGCATGTACATATACGATGGCAGAATGGCACGGCTGGGCAAATGGGCGTACAGGTATGTCCCTCTGAATTTGCGTCCGTGTGGTCACGTGCGCACCGCCGGTGGCGCGTGCGCGACCCTGCCGGGAGCTCCGTTAGTCAGATCGCCGGTCCCGCGGACTCGGTCGCTGCGGGGATACCCGTGATCATCTCACGGAGCTGAAGAATAGGGAGATGCTAATGTAAAAAAGCATCTCCTCGTTCTGCCCAGCGACAGTGTCACTGATCTCTGCTCCCTGTGATCAGGAGCTATGATCAGTGATGTGTCACAGGTAGCCACACCCCCTAACAGTTAGAATCACTCCCCAGGACACACTTAACCCCTCCTCGCCCACTAGTGGTTAACCCCTTCACTGTCAGTGTAATTTTTACAATAATCAGTGCAATTTTATAGCACTGAACGCTGTAAAAATGACACTGGTCCCAAAAATGTGTCAAAATTGTCCGATGTGTCCGCCATAATGTCGCAGTCATGATAAAAATTGCAGATTGCCGCCATTACTAGTAAAAAAAAAAAAGATTAATTAAGATGCCATAAAATGAATCCACATTTTGTAGACGCTATAACTTTTGCACAAACCAATCAATAAACACTTATTGTGATTTTTTTTTTACCAAAAATATGTAGAAGAATACGTATCGGCCTAAACTGAGGAAAAAAATTTTTTTATATATTTTTGGGGATATTTATTATAGCAAAAAGTTAAAAAAAATATTTTTTTTCAAAATTGTTGTTCTATTTTTGTTTATAGCGCAAAAAATAAAAACCGCAGAGGCGATTTCTTACTGATCGCTGTGATTGGTAGAATATCTGTCCAATTATTGGAGTAACAATAACATGTTCCTATTGGTCAGTGGGAAGTGAAACCATCCGTCCGTCCGTCTGTTCAAACTGACATAATACTTTCTGTGTTTTGTCACAGTATTTGACATCACCCATGCTTTCTGCAGGTTTTAGTGCAATTTGCCGTTTGGAGGTTTTTATTGTATTTTTTTTTCAGATAATTTGCTGTTTGGGCAAATTAAAAAATGCAAATTGCGGTAAAATCGCTGTAATAACGCACTACGTGCTTTTCTGTACCTTCTCCATTGAAGTCTATTGAACCATAAAAAGCAAAAACCTTGTTTGTGTTTAAGGCTCCATTCTCGCCAATGCGTTTTTTTTTCTTTTTTTTTTAACATGTATCCCTATGGAACACGTTCACATCAATGCATTTACTAATGACAGAAATAATGGGATTTATCACTAATATAATGATATCACTATAATAATGTATGATTACTAGAACTGGAATGTGTCCCCAATATAATGTGTCCCCATAGAATGGATCACCAATAGAATTCTATGGGATTACTTTTATAATGGCTCCTAATATAATGTATCATGTGATGGTGTGTATTATAATCACTAGATGTGTCCCGGTGATGGAGGAGGAATTTGGAAAGATGTTAATGCGAATAAAGTTTTCTCGGTTGTAGATGTGAAGTGTTGGTGTTATGCTTACCTGCTCTGTGTAATGGTTTTGCACAGAGCATCCCTGATCTTCCTCTTCTTGGGTCCCTATTCTGTGCTCCTGGCCCCGCCCTCCTGTTGAGTGCCCCCACAGTAAGCAGCTATGGGGGCACCCGAGCCAAGTTACAGCTTCTTGTGTCCATTCACATATGGATACCGAAGCCCAGTCCCGCCCCTTTCTCTCCTTATTGGCTAACTTTAATTGACAGTAGCAGGAGCCAATGGCACCGCTCTGCTTTCTCAGCCAATGAAGAGGGGAGTTTCGGATGGGCGAGACACTCCTGCAACATTGTTGGATCTAGAGGGACCTCAGGTAAGTATTAGGGGAGCTGAGGCTGCACATGGAAGGCTCTTTATTGTAATGCATAGAATACAATTATATTTCTAAATAAAATAACGCTAAATACTTTGCAACAATTTCCAAAGAGTGGCAAAACATGTTTCATAGCATAACATGTGATCTTCATTTAATGCCGTACCACACTGTATTGTCTGCAGACCTTAATTAAATGTCATTACAGAGTGTACAAAGCACCTCAATAAATAGTCACACGTTCCATAGATGGAGCAATTGTTATGAAGAAATAAAAATGACTGTGAATGAATCTGTATTTTAGAGACAGTAGTCAGACAAATAGCACAGTGGCTGGAGAGTATGTAAACAGCTTGATTGGCAGCAATGTAAGATGGAGAGACAAGGCAAGTTTTTAAATATAAAATAAAAATGGCAGTGATTATACTGAAATATTGTGGAGACATGCTGTAAATCATGTAAGCTTTTTATGTGGGTCTAATTTGAAAATTTGAGGAATCGGACATGTTGGAAATTTTTAGAAAAACTAACGATTTTTTAATCAATGATGGGAAAATCGTGCGAGAAACGTAATAAGTAAAGAAAATGTACGGAGATAAAAGAAAATGTACGGAGATAAAAGAAGATTCCCAGCCAAGAAAATTCTTTTCTGTAGCAACATGAGGTGAAATTGAAGGCTTGGTTGGCTGAATTTCGAAAATCAATGGTGGTATCATCGGATCACAAAAAAAATAATTTTCTGATTTTGAAAAGAAAATTCGTTCGAAATTCGACCATGTATGGCCTGCATAAGGCCAATTTTTCTGCCCCTGTTTCAGCAACCACCAAGAGTAATGCCAGCCATACACGATTCGAATTTCGTAAGAATTTTCTTTCAAAATCGTATCTAAGAAATTTCGTATGAATTTTGCACCATTAGTGGGCTGCAGCAACAGCCGATTTTTGTGCGGAAATAAAATTTGAAGAATCGGACATGTTGGAAATTTTTTGAAAAACGAACGATTTTCTAGTCAATGATGGGAGAATCATGCGAGAAATGTAATAAGAAAAGAAAATTTATGGAGAGAAAAGAAGATTCCCGGCCAAGAAAATTCTTTTCTGTAGCAACATGAGGTGAAATTGAAGGCTTGGTCGGCCTAATTTCGAATACCAATGGTGGCACCATCGGATCACAAAAAAAACAAAATTTTCTGATTTTGAAAAGGAGATTCGTTCGAAATTCGACCATGTATGGCCTGCATAACTGCAAGGGCTTACAGTGTTCTGGTACCACCAACACCTAATGCCCCGTACACACGACCGGCCTTTTCAACATCAAAAGTCTGACGGAATGATTCCGGCAGACCATTCGATCGTGTGTGGGCTGCAGGGGACTTTTGATTCGCAAAAGTCTGACAGACTTTAGAAATGGAACATGTTTCAAATTTTTCCGACAGAACTCTGCCGGACCCAGTTCCTACTGAGAAATCTGCTCGTGTGTGTGTGCTAGTCTGACGGACTAACACCGACGCTAGGGCAGCTATTGGCTACTGGCTATGAACTTCCTTATTCTAGTCCAGTCGTACGTCATCACATTCGAATCCGTCGGACTTTGGTGTGATTGTGTGTGGCCAAGTCCGTTCATTCGGAAAGTCTGTCAGAACTATGTCAGAATTCTGTCAGAACTCTGTCAGACCTAAGTCCGGTCGTGTGTACGCGGCATTAGGCCCAATTTTCTGCAGAGCATATAGGGCAGGTCCCTACTTTCAAACATCCGACTTACAAACAACTCCTACTTACAAACGGAAGGAGACAACAGGAAATGAGAGGAAATCTACCCCCAGGAAGGGAAATTCTCTCCTGTAAGAGTTAATATGGGAAAAAACGTGTCTCCTCTCCACTGATGCTTTATCCCAATCCTTATTTTACTAAAAACACCAAATTTTCAAAAAACATTGGTCATTGGGACAGAAAGTGAGGTGAAATCTTCTGAAGAGGTGCACAGATGGAAAAAACAATGTTACAGGGGTGATAACCCTTCCCTATGTTTTCAAAAAAGCTTTAAAATAGATTTTTTTGGTTTAAAAAATGTGCCTGTTCCAAATTACAAACAGATTCTACAGAAGAACAAACCTACACAGTCCCTGTCTTGTTTGCACCGCCTGTATACTGCTGTTCTGAGTATATAGGGCCTGGGGGCCCCACGTCTTTCCTTTTTATAATTTGGGTGAGGGGTTCCCCTTAATATCCATACAAGACCCAAAGGGCCTGGTAATGGACTGGGGGGGTATCCATGCCATTTGTCTCACTGATTTTCATCCAGATTGCTGGGACCAGACATTACATGACCAGGGTAGTCTAAAGGTCCCTTTTTTACCTGTTACCCATTCCACTCCAACCTCCACCCCATTATCAACCCATAAAGTAAGAGACCACACCTTGCTTTGGAGTAAAATGGCCATAACAGCCTTTATTACGATACTCAAATACTCCAATCAAATTATATATAAATATATCTATATCTATATATAAATAACCAAACAGTATAAATATAACCATAAATATAACCATCCATATAACCATAACCCACAACTGGTAACAAATAGCATATAGCTAACATGGCCGGTCTGGTGATCTCTGACGGTGACCCATAACTTTACCAACCAACTTTACCAACCAACCAATCACTGCGGTACCCACTTGTAACTTTTCCAGGCCTCCAGCTGTGACCGCTCGGAGACAACCTCCGCAGTGACAACCATAACGGTATTCCCTCCAACGTTCAGGAATACACCGGAGGGACCCATCCTAGCAATGGGCCCCCCACCCCATATCAGATGACTTCTGATTTACCGCCAACCGTCAAAGACCACCAGACACAACCGCCAACATCCAATGCCTTCTGCACAGCTGTCATGACATCCGATACCGCCACCTGAAAAAGAAGAAAAGAAAAACAACACCGGCAAATCCCAACAACCGAAACATAGGGCGGGAGGGTGGGAAAAACTGCCTCCTCTCTCTGTCCCCTCCGTCGAACTGGACTTTGCTCCGCCCACTCCCCCTCTTATAGGGCTCCTCCCCTGTCCCCACACTCACCACCAGCTCCTCCCCCTAAGGCTAATCCCCTTGCAGCTTAACCCTTTAGTTCCCTTAAACATCCCTGTCATGCCCGGCCCTCCATTACTTCCCTCCTAGTCCATTCACTCCGGGCCTCACTTGACCAGGGTAGTCTAAAGGTCCCTTTTTTACCTGTTACCCATTCCACTCCAACCTCCACCCCATTATCAACCCATAAAGAGACCACACCTTGCTTTGGAGTAAAATGGCCATAACAGCCTTTATTACAATACTCAAATACTCCAATCAAATTATATATAAATATATCTATATCTATATATAAATAACCAAACAGTATAAATATAACCATAAATATAACCATCCATATAACCATAACCCACAACTGGTAACGAATAGCATATAGCTAACATGGCCGGTCTGGTGATCTCTGACGGTGACCCATAACTTTACCAACCAACTTTACCAACCAACCAATCACTGCGGTACCCACTTGTAACTTTTCCAGGCCTCCAGCTGTGACCGCTCGGAGACAACCTCCGCAGTGACAACCATAACGGTATTCCCTCCAACGTTCAGGAATACACCGGAGGGACCCATCCTAGCAATGGGCCCCCCACCCCATATCAGATGACTTCTGATTTACCGCCAACCGTCAAAGACCACCAGACACAACCGCCACAGCCCAAAATGGTGACTCCCTTACCCTTGAGGGCCACCCCACACCCCCGAGGCCATGTGGATATCCTCCTGCAACCCCAATGACCACAAGTCAATCCCCCCATCCGACACGTGAACCCCATCCCGTCTCAGGTACATGCCCACATAACCTTCCAGTTCGCAGTGGCGAACCATGATCCCACCCAGTTGGGCCACAAACCTCCCCACCACCTTAATGACTCCAATAAGGGTCCTGTGGATGCTCGCCACCGAACGAGCCCAGCGCCAGGCCGTCCTCGCCACAGTGCCCGACCACACCAGTACAGTACCCGGCAAACGGAAGCCCAGCCGCCTGAAATCGGACTTGCTGTCCGCAATCCAATGCCAAACCCTCCGTACCCCCAGGGCGTTCCCCCCCGCATGGATTACCAGCACCGCCGGGGAACCGTCCCGAGACACACGTCTCTCAATCTCCTCCATCAACCGTCCCCCCCGCATTCCAGGGATACCCAACCACTGCAAGCATGCCTCGCTCCGGGAAATCCCAAGTTGCCTGCCCTCGGGCCGTTGACCACCTCACCAGGCCCCCCAACACACGCAGGAGTGCCCCCCGATCCAGACGAGGCGAGCCGGACCTCCATCCGAAAAGAAAAATCAACAGCGTAAACAGCCGCCACCCAGTAACATGGCATCCACCCCGACAAGACAACAACCACGCCAGCCCCCCAAACCCAGAGGAAGCCCAAAAGATTAGTGCCGGCGTGCAACCCTAAGAACATAATGTCTGCTCGTTACGTTTGAATTATTCCTGCGACATGTAAAGTTATGTTTCTGTTTTTTTTTTTTTTTCGTTTTGTTTTTCATATATGGCCATCAAACCACCAACTGTGGCCTAACAGAAGAACGAAAACGCCGAGACTCCCCTCTCCCTATCCGGCGCACTGCCGCCTCCCCAAAACCGCACCGGGCCGCCTCCGTGGTAGCCCCTATCCGGAACGAATGGGACGCAAATCCCTCGCAACCAACTCCACCACCCGCAAGCACTGCCGAAACACCGAAACAAATTGGTACTTAGACAAAAAGGACCCCCCCGCATGCCACCGGAAAGGGCCCTCCCCCCCCCCCGGCTCACCGCCCGAAAAACCCGTACTGCCGCCACCGGGCACCCACTGGAACCCGGCAATGCAAACAGGGACACCAGAACCCCCTAGCCCAGCCGATCCCTTTTGGACCTGCGGAGCCAGAGCCCCACCCGATCACTGCAACTCGAACCTCCCCGGCCAACAAACCCCCTGCCACCTTCTTGGACGGGCCAACCAACTCCCCAAGCCTAAACGCCCCACAGACGGCCAAAGAAAACAGCCGCGTCACATATTCCAAAGAGCACACCCGCCCCAGCTGAGCACAGATCGCCTGCAAGATGGCAAACGTAACCTGCCTCCGCGTATCCCTCGTCCCGTGTCGCCTCCCACAACCCTTCAGCGCCTGACGAACCCAAAAAATCCTAAGTCCAGGCCACCACCCGCAACAGCTCAAACAAAAACGTCAAAACCGCCATATTCCGACCGAGCGCAGAAACCGACACCCCCCGTTCCATATTCCGGGCCACAAATTAAAGCACCAACAACCGCAAGCGGAGCCTCGATCACGTACCCCAGCCTCCCGAACCAGACCAGACCTTGCAGACCAACCTTGGAATAGGCCGCCCAGGTGGGCGCACTCACAGACTGCCGGATCCATCCGGCGGCGACTCCAATGGCAACCCCCCAAATCCACTCCGGGCAACGGGCCCCTTCCGCTGCCGCGCCCGGAGCCAGCTCCCTGAACCTGTCCCACTGAAAAACGAGACGGAGTCAGCCCACTCGAGGTCCACACCCGGTAAGTACACAGCGTAAGCAAAAAACATTCAACTGTAACCAACCAAGGACCAACTGCCGCATCAACCGTCTCACTGGAGGGGATGAAGCCGACACCCGGTTCACCACCTGCACAACCCCCATGATGTCGCAATGAATGCGCAACTACAGATTCCCACACTCCACCCCCCACAGTTCCAAAGCCAACACCACCGGAAACATGTCCAACAGAACCAGATTGCCCAAAAACCCCGCCGTTCTCCAAGCCTCCGGCCACGTCTCCGCGCACCACTTGCCCCTGAAAAACGCCCCGTATCCCGTACAACCGGCCGCGGCCGTGACCAAAGCCCAGTCAAAATTGCCGACCGGGCCCGCCACCCACCTGGCCCTCCCATTGTCCGAGCCCAAAAAACCCGTGCCAAACCCGCAAATCCACCCGGTGCTCCCTCCCCAACCGCACAAAATGGGTGGGAACGCCGACGCCCGCCGTAGCTGCCGACAGCCGCCGGCAGAAAAAACCTTCCCACGGGACTGACCCTACGTGCGAAGTGCAGCTGACCCTAGAGCGACTGTAACACCCACAACTGTACCTTGCGCCGACCCCGAATATCCTTAACTACCCGCCGAAGCTCCACCAACTCGTCCTCCGGCAGCCGACACTCCATCCCCCGGGAGTCGATCACGATCCCCAGGAAACTCAGTTCCGACGTCGGGCCCACCCTCTGATCGTCAGCCCAGGGAACCCCAAACCTGCCCGCGATGTGCTGCAACGTAGACAGAAAATCGCACACACAGCGGAGGCAGGCAGGCCCACACACAGGGAGTCAGCCAAATAGCGGACAACCGACTCCAGACCCGAAGCGTCCCTCACCACCCATTCCCAAAAAGGAGCTAAACGTCACACCGTACGCACACGAGGTCGAGCAACCCATCGATAGGCACATAGCCACGAAATACTTGTCACGCCAGTGGCACCCCAGCAGCCGAAAGCCATCCGGATGAACAGGAAGCAGCCGGAACGCCGATTCCACCTCGGTCTCGGCCATCAGCGCCCCCCGGCCCGAACGCCGCACCCCCCGTACCGCAGCGTCAAACAAAGCGTAGGACACCGTGCCCACCTCAGGGTCACTGAAATCACGCACGGAGCCCCCGATAGGAAAAAGGTGAGGAATAAGCCGAAACTGCCCTGGCTCCTGCTTGAGGACCACCCCCAACGGGGAAACCACCAAGGCGGGCCACGGCTTATCCCCAAACGCCCCCCCCCCCCATGCGCCCCCACGCCACCTCCTTCCGCGGCTTGTCATCCACCACCCACGGATGTTCCAATGGGGACTACAAGTTTTCCGCAACCTGCGGCACCTCAGGCAGCGAACACGGAACTTTCTGCCCCGTCCGGCAGCACCGGGACCACATGTGAGTCCCGCCGCAACCGGACCACCCGTGCCCGAACGTGCACGCTCCTCCGAACCTGCAGGCCCCCACGGTGTACCGCCAGCAAACCCCCCCCACTTTGTTCCGGCCAGCAGCCCCAAGGTAAGCGCACTCCCAGCCCCCCCCGAAGAAACTGAGATGGGGGCCCCCGCCAACGACATAAGCCGCCTCCAGAGGCTGATGTCCTTGTGGGCCCAGCGCAATTCCGACCGCACCGCCTTGCGCTGCCGGAACTGCTCATCGTACCGGAGCCACGCCACCCCCATAAACCCGACGGGCCTCCCCGAGCGCCGCCATATAACAGAAAAAGCGCCAAGCAATGCTCGGGGGTCTTCCCCCCAATGACGCCAGCCAAAATGGCAAGCGCCTGGCGCCAATTGGAAAAGTACCACCGCTTCCCCCAGCGGCCCCTCGAAGCATACATACCCCGCACACCGCGCCGCGTCGGCCAACCGAACCATGTCCGACCGCGCCACCGAATCTTGTTTGCCCGTGGAAACCCCCGACGCCCCGCCCCCCCCCCTGTAGACGGCACCAAAGGTGCCCCCGGTGCCGTACACCCCGGGGTATCTGAGGCCACCCCGAGGCCCCCCGCCGGGGGAGCCACCCATGGGGTCGCCAACGACGGCCAGGCCCGCCCCCCGGTCAAAACGCCCCGCCAAGGCCCGCAACCGCCCCCGTCCCGCCGATTCCGCACCCGCACCTCCGGGCACCGCCGCCGCAGGAACCCCCGCCACCCCGCGTCCCAAACCCCAGGCGTCACTGGCCCCCCCGCGCACACCCGCACCACCCCCCAACGAACCCCGTCCCATGCCCGTCAGCACCACTCCCAGCAAACCCTGCAATGCATGCGACACGGACAACGCATCAGGGGACTCACCTGGCGGCCCAGGGACGCTCCTCATGCCGGACCGGCGACCGCACCACCTGGACCAGGCAGTTCGTCATCATCCGCGACCTCCCCTCCTGACCGATCATCCGGACCCCAGGTAGCTGGGGTGCAAGCCCCCCGGGGGAAGAGACCCCGGAGGCCGAAGCCGCAGCCCGCAGGGGTGCAGCCACGCTCCCGGCTGATCCCTCCTCGGCAGCCTGGTGATGAGAACCAGCCCTGCCAGCCCCTGGAACGGCAGACCCCCGGGCGCTCACCGATCCCCGCCGTGTAGAGCAAACCGCAGGCGATCCTCGAACCTGCACAAGCCGGACGACACCCCCCCTGGTCGGAGCCCCCGGGTCCCCAGCAGAGCCATCCCGAGCCGTCCCCATACCCCCACAGCATGTCGCCCAGCAACAGACTCCACACCGGCCCCCCCTGCAGGCAAGATGGCCGCCCGCCGACTCAATTCAATACGGAAAACGCCATAGCTCTACTGAAAAGTATGTAAAAAGTACAAAAATAGAATTCACTCAAAAGGAAATGGCGCCTTAAACTGCGTCTCTATAAACCAAAATAGCAATTCCACCCAAACACAGCGGATACAAAATGGCAGCAAAATCAAGACAATGGCCACATGGTGACTACAAGAAAAGCCAGGCCACGACAAAATGGTGGACGTGTGCGATTCTTTTTCGTATGAACCGAAAATGCGTATGAATTTCCAGAAATTTGTACATTCGTAAGAATCCGACATATGAATTGTTATGCATACAAATTTTGTACGAAATTTCATATACAAACTTTGGATCCAAATTCCGTTACAACAGAATGGGACAGAATGTTCGATAACTACGATTATTTGTTATGATGAAGTTAAAAACCCCAGGAAGTCAGCACAGCACAGGGATGGTGAGAGCCCCTCATAATGGACACATAGCGGGTTTACAGACCTGGGAACTCAGCACAGGGATGGTGGGAACTCCTCATAATGGGCACAGCGGGTGTACAGATCTGGGAACTCAGCACAGGGATGGTGGGAACCCCTCATAATGAGCACAGCAGGTGTATAGACCCGGGAACTCAGCACAGGGATGGTGGGAACCCCTCATAATGGGGACCTGGGAACTCAGCACAGGGATGGTGGGAACCCCTCATAATGGGCACAGCGGGTGTACAGACCTGGGAACTCAGCACAGGGATGGTGGGAACCCCTCATAATGGGCACAGCGGGTGTACAGACCTGGGAACTCAGCACAGGGATGGTGGGAACCCCTCATAATGATAAATTCATCACAACGAACATTCGTTGTTTAAAAAAAAAAAAAATTACGATTCTAACGAAAATTCGTATCTGGTACGAATCCGAATTGAATTTCTGACACGAATTACGAAGTACAATTTTTTTTTAATACGAAACGGAATGAAGCACAATTAATTTTTTGACGGCGCACATGTCTACAAAATGGCGCATTTTCCCGCCAAACCCCAAATTTCTTCGCTTAGCTACACAAACTTCTGCTCACAAAACTACACATTTGAGATACCACATGAACATTTACAAACATTTTAGGAAACCGTGACAAACCAGGATTTCTCCCTACAAAAACTGAGACATCAAAATGAACACTTATCTCTAGACACACTTTAGGCTTTATGTCAGTTAGGGCCCATACTAAAATATAGGCATATTTACCTAAACAATATCGGGTGGCACAGTGGTGTAGTGGTTAGCACTCTCACCTAGCAGTAAAAAAGGGTCGCTGGTTTGAATCCCAACCGTGACACTACCTGCCTGGTCTCTGCATGCTCTCCTTGTGCCTGCGTGGGTCTCCACCGGGCACTCCGGTTTCCTCCCACACTCCAAAGACATGCTGGTAGGCCAACTGGCCTCCGTCCAAAATTGACCCCTAGTATATGAAAGCAAGCCGGGGACCCCGGACTGTGGGCTCCCTGAGGGCAGGGACCGACGTGAGCGTGAGCAAACCGTTGTTACTATATGGGCACCTTAAACAAATATGAGCATCTTAATGAGACACAATGCACAGGGATAGGGACAACCGCAGACCCACACCCTGCACTCACTAAGGTCAAACTGGATGGACTGGTGTCTCCACTCAACCCCACCAACCATGTAACTATGTAATATATCCATAAACACCAAAGTTACATAAAACATGAAATAAAACGTCTTAACCATATACTCCTGTCCCAAGTACCACACAATATTTGGCTCCGAGAGTTAGAAGGTCAACAGAGCTCCCCCATGCTGGCTTTCTAGAACCACCAAGACCCCCCGCAGGGTGTAAACAGCTCCTATTGTAATGGGACAACAATGCATGGAGAGCGAGGCGGAATCTTACATTTAGATTCTCTCTCTCCGCACGCTCTCCGTGGCTTGCCTCCCATCGGAAAATGCATCCGACAAACTGAGCATGCCCAGTCGATACGTCATGCCAGCTGATCGGGATATCAGCTGAAGTGACGTACTGTGTATGCGTAGGATACATTTGCTGGGAGTTGCCTACCACCTGATCTATCCCATAGTTTGTAGATACTTTAACATTTCTGCAAACCAATCAATTCACACTTATTGAGATTTTTTTTTTTTTTACCAAAATCATGTAGCAGAATACATATTAGCCTAAATTGATGAAGAAATTTGATTTTTAAAATCTTTTTTATTGGAAGTGTTTTATAACAAAAAGTAAAAATTACACAGCTTGCCTGTAAAAAACTTTTTCTTGGAGTACATCATGGGACACAGAGCACAGTAGTAATTACTATGTGGTGTGGGTATATAGGCACCTTCAGGTGATGGACACTGGTATACCCAATACAGGTAGTTCACACCCTGTATAACCCCCGGCACAGTTCCCCCAGCACAGTCCTCTCTTTCGTTTTCCATGTCTCCTGTAGTAGCTGCTACAAGCACTCCTCAGCTCGTTTCTGGGTTTTCTCTTTCACCCCAGCAGAATGCTTGCTGGGGACTGTAGTCTGCTCCCTGCTAAGACCAATGGTGCCATGTATTTCTGGGACTACATTTCCCATGATGCCCCTCTAGTTGCTTCTGATTGGCCCTCTGTTTTGTCCAATGGGGAGGGAAAATGAACAGACAGGAGAGCCTCCTCTTCCCCTGCTGCCGACATGAGAAGGGGAGGGGGAGCGAGGGGGGAATAGTGACAGCAGCCTGCAGCTCTCCCCACCGTGCGGACGCCCATGGCTGGAGGAGGAGAGCGGGACTGTCATCGCGGCTCTGAGGCTGAGCTGTGTGTGAGAGAGACACACAGCTCAGCCCATGCAGCCACCAGTTCCGCATGACACAGGCACGGCCGCATGGTGGTAGGCGAGCAGCGGCCATGGCCTGTGTTACCCATGGTCAGGCCGCAGTCGCCGCTTACCTCCCGCTGTGAGGCCTGATCATCAACAGGCCATGGAGCGAGTGGCCCCCGGCCCACCGGGCAAATGCCTGGTCTGCCCTATGGCCAGTCCGGGCCTGAATGACAGTATATGGAGTTTCAAGCAAACCAAGTTAAGAACAAAAATATATAAATAAGTGCAGCGCTTCTAGGCACCTAAGTGAATAAGTATAAGTATAATGGAAGTGAAAATAATCAAATAACAATGACCAAGAGTCCACTAAAGTCCAAATGAGGTGAAGACAATCGTCATGGGCTTCAAAGTGATGTGTTTAGGACTTCTGGAGAAATCAGATGACATTCCTGGAAAAATGACTCTCAACCTTCTCAGACCTCAAAAACTTCTTGAGAACGGATTATAGGACAAAACAAAAAATTGGATACACTTACCAGATAAGTTGGACACATCCACCATATAGTAGTGTGTCGTAAGGGCTTGTAGGGGGCTCCAATGCCACCCAAGATGCAACACGCCAAATGGTGATTCCCCTTGGAATTCCTTGTAGTCTCTATTTGGAGGAAGCGGATGAGCCTTCCGAGCCGTGGATAGCAGTAGTATAGGTAACATCCCGGTCCATGCCTGCTGGACCATGAGTCAGCGATAATATGCACCTTACCACTGACTGCCCTGTCCAGCGAGGCCAAAAGATTGCCTTCCACAAGCTGGTAGAGAGCCGGAATCGCCTTCTGTGAAAAAAAGTAGCGTTTGGGAAGCTGCCACTGAGGTACCGCACATTCCACAAATTCACGGAAGGGGGCAGAGTCTACCAGCTGAAAAGGCAGCAGTTGGAGTGCTAGCGATTTATCCAAGCTAGCATTCAGCCGCTGGGCATGTGGATGTCTGGGACCAAATTTCTTTTGCCGATTTAGCAACTGGGGTAGGGAAATTTGCCTGGTACAATCGGACGTTGGTGTAGCGATAGCAGATTGCCCGCAAGTACTTGGCAAACCTAATTCTACACCTTCATTACTCTCAGTGCAGGTTTCTGAGAGAACTGAAGGTATAGTGGAGTTGGAGATCCCAGCTGATGAGGAGCAAGGAGAGGTCCGTTCTTTGGTTTGGGTCTTTTAACCACTACAATACCGGGCACTTTCACCCCTTTCCTTCCCAGACCAATTTTCAGCTTTCAGCACTGTCACACTTTCAATAAAAATTGCACAGTCATGCTACGCTGTACCCAAATTAAATTTTTATAATTTTGTTCACACAAATAGAGCTTTATTTTGGTGGTATTTATTCACGACTCAGTTTTTTTTATTTTTTGCGATATAAGCAAAAAAAGAGTGTAAATTTTGAAAAAATCCCCAATATTTTCTTCTTTCTATTTTAAAAGAAATCCAATAAAACTGAATTTTGTCATAAATTTAAGCCAAAATGTATTCTACTACATGTTTTTGGGGAAAAAAATTCTGTTAAGTGTATAATAATTGGTTTGTGTGATCACGAACATATGTACGCAAATGATCATGTGCAGATGTGTGCAGGTGATCACGGACATATGTGTGCAGATAATCACTGGGACATGTGATTTTAGTGGGACATATGTGGGGTACATGTTTTTTATTATTTGAGGACATGTGTTTTTATTATTTGTGGACATGTGTGTTATGGGGACATTGTGTGAGGACATGTGTGTTTTTCACTAGATTGGTGATCAGTGAGTAAAAAGCTGTAAAATAACAGCTCATACTCACTGATCACCAGCTGGCGTCAGCGATCCGCTCTCCTCTCCTCAGCGATAACTTCCGTGTGAGAAGAGGAGAGCCGATTGCCTAGCAACCGGCTGATTGTTTACATCACATGACGGCTGTGATTGGAATGGCCGTCATGTGATCAGGAGGGCCAATCACAGAACCCTCCTTCCGATCAGTGTCCGGGTGACACCAGCGCATCGAGATCATGCTGCTGTGCAGGCACGCGCGATCCCCCTCCTTCTGAAGGACGTTCCTGAACGTCCAGTCAGAAGGAGAGAGCTCCCACTCAGCTGTATATATACATTGGCAGGGTGGGAAGTAGTTAAGTACGCTTGCCAACAGACTGCATGGGAGTTCGACATATGTCTGGTCAAGCTTGTGGTGCCCAAGCGGCTGCTGTTTTGGCCACGCTTGATACGCTTTAGACATATGTTGCAAATAGCAACAGTGCGATCTGCTGCACACGTCTCAAAAAAAGGCACACACCAAAGAACTTTTGGAAAACGCATGGAGTCAGCAGCGCCCTGCACATGCAGAGCTCTGCAGTGTGTTGCAGTTGGTTGGCTACCCTTAAGCTGGCCCCTGGAGGGCATCCTGTCTCGTTGGAGATGTGCCTCCTCCTCCTCCTCTCTCCTATCAGGCACCCACGTAGAGTCAGTGACCTCATCATCCCCTCCCTCCTCGTCACTGGAGAAAACCTGGCAGTATGCTGCAGCTGGAGGAACATGACTGCCAGTTTGTTGTCCTTCTTGGGCACCCCATCTCTCTGCGCTCACGTTACTGCTTTGCTTAAGCTGGATACCATCATTGGAGCCTTCAAAACACTGTGCATCCGACTGCAGGTTGTACCCAACACTGTGGTCTGGGGGACTCCTCCGTGCATGATGGTGGGGCTAGGGAAGGAGTAACTGATGACCTGGAGCCAATGGAATAGGCCGATTTGGCAGTTGCATTGGCAGCCAAAGTACTATGAGCCTGGTGACACAGGATGAGGAGGATGAGGACGGCTTGGTCATCCACTGAACTAACTCTTCTGCATGTTGTGGTTCAACACGGCCAGCTGCCAAAAAAAAGGACAAGCGGGCCCCACGGCCACGTGCTGAGGATGCACCGTGTCCTTTACTAGCAATGTTGGCTGTAGACATAGAGCCTGCTTGCCCTCTTTTAGTGGCCTGTGAGCGTCTGCCTCTCCTTGTTGGCCTTCCAGACATACTGTGTTTGATGTATTTGTAATGTATTTGAATAGGTGCACCAGGAATGGCCTGTAGTGAGATGTAGTGGCACAAAGCTGGGATGTGTATGTATATATATATATATATATATATATATATATATATATATATATATATATATATATTGTGTATATATATATATATATATATATATATACTGAATATACTACAGCTAACTGAATCAACTGCATGCCTGTAGTATATTAGGAACAGAACAACAGGAACGGTCTGCAGTGGGATCTAGCTAAACTGAATACAGTATACTGAATATACTGCAGATATCTGAATCATCTGCCAGCCTGTAGTAAATTAGATACAGAATAACAGGAACAGTCTGCAGTGAGATCTAGCTGCACAGGATACAGTACTGAATATACTGCAGCTAACTGAATCAACTGCCTGCCTGTAGTATATTAGGAAGAGAGCAACAAGAACGGTCTGCAATGAGATCTAGCTAAACTGGATACGGTATACTGAATATACTGCAGCTAACTGAGGTAAACCGCTTGCCTGTAGTATATTAGAAACTAGCTAAACTGTATACAGTATATATATATATATGGAATAATAAAAACAGTGTAGCGCTTCAATAATAATAAGTGTAATCAACACAAATTATAAAAATAATAATCGCACAAAACTGAATGCCTGAAAGTAAAAGTCCAACATAAGGCACTCATTCCACTATGTTGATGGCATGGGAGTGGCCAAACCGTCACATGGAACGAAAGTGGTGTACTGGACGAATATGTTCATGCAGGTAAACTTGATTGGAAACATCAGTGAATAGTAGATAAATACTTCTTACCGGAACAGTTGGACTCACACAGTCATATGACGGCTGAGTCTGTAAGGCTTGGGGTCACAGTCAAGGACCAAGGAGTGTGAGGAGAGAGGTCAGTTGAGCTAGTGGAGGAGCTCCAGGCGGTTGTAGGCTCAAAGATGGATCCTTTCAGATGGAACATCAAAGGTCGAAGTAATCAAGCTCAAACGCAGCCCGTTGGACCAATACTCCAGCCTCCCCCGAGTGGGGAGGGGGGTGTTTGTAAAGTTTTAAACCAAAACCATGGAGAAAAGGGAAAAGAAAAAAAGGCTCCACATGGTGCGGGTCAAACGATATAAAAACGTTGGTTTATTGAAGTCAAAAGATAATAAATGACTTGGTGATCACATAAAAGAACAAAATGAACTTAAAAGCAATGTGGGGTACCAACAGCTCGCCCGACGCGTTTCGACATATGTGTCTTCAACTGTGCCTTGCCCCAGTTGAAGACACATATGTCGAAACGCGTCGGGCGAGCTGTTGGTACCCCACATTGCTTTTAAGTTCATTTTGTTCTTTTATGTGATCACCAAGTCATTTATTATCTTTTGACTTCAATAAACCAACGTTTTTATATCGTTTGACCCGCACCATGTGGAGCCTTTTTTTCTTTTCCCTTTTCTCCATGGTTTTGGTTTAAAACTTTACAAACACCCCCCTCCCCACTCGGGGGAGGCTGGAGTATTGGTCCAACGGGCTGCGTTTGAGCTTGATTACTTCGACCTTTGATGTTCCATCTGAAAGGATCCATCTTTGAGCCTACAACCGCCTGGAGCTCCTCCACTAGCTCAACTGACCTCTCTCCTCACACTCCTTGGTCCTTGACTGTGACCCCAAGCCTTACAGACTCAGCCGTCATATGACTGTGTGAGTCCAACTGTTCCGGTAAGAAGTATTTATCTACTATTCACTGATGTTTCCAATCAAGTTTACCTGCATGAACATATTCGTCCAGTACACCACTTTCGTTCCATGTGACGGTTTGGCCACTCCCATGCCATCAACATAGTGGAATGAGTGCCTTATGTTGGACTTTTACTTTCAGGCATTCAGTTTTGTGCGATTATTATTTTTATAATTTGTGTTGATTACACTTATTATTATTGAAGCGCTACACTGTTTTTATTATTCTATCTGTTGAACTTTGTTTGTTTTTAGTGTTGGCTGCTGTTGTGGCTGTTGTGGCCATTTTTTCACACACTATAGCGCAGTGTTTTCCCTCTTTTATATATATATATATGGAATGTGTGTGTGTATATTAGGAACAGAACAACAGGAACGGTTGGATACTGGTCGGCGCAATTAGCACTGTTTTATAAGTAGAGAGAAAAAAAAAAGGGTTTTAAAAGTTTTAAAGTTTAGAGGAGAGGGATCCATTGAGATTGGATGAAACAATGCCTTCTAATAGCCTTTGTACAGTGTATTGTTTGCATGTGTTCTTCTCTTTCAGGATTCACCAATGAGCATCTATCAAGCTGCCAGAGAATGGGTGGTTTAGATAGACAGGTTTGGGTGGTAATCTTTGCTGTATGATAATTCTGTTTTTAACAATGTCTTCACACATACTGGAAAGTTTATTATTTTCCTTCCTTTCTCCCTTTCCTACCCCCAACGTTCAGCTATGCGTTTTTCAAAGTTAAGGGCATACCTAAACTGCAATTTGGTTTGGATACAATTGTCTAAATTTGGACTTCAGCATCAGTCTGATTAGACTTTGAGATGTTCAGCCTGGCCACAGGGGGCATTGTCTCTTCTGGTAGGCATGGAACTATGGTCTGGTTAGGAGCTTAAGTTACTCTCTCTCGGAGCCCGCCCAGTGGGAGTGGCGCTCTTGCTGTGCTTTCTGGGAGAAGGTATTTAAGATGCCGACATCACGTGGTTCGGGGTTCCGATCCAGAATGATGTACTGACTTCATGGTCCTGGTCCTCCTGACCAGCCCCCAGGAAGGCTATGGCCTGGGGTGCGGATCCATCCAATCTTGATGTCTCAAGGCTGGCTAGCCCGAGGCAAGGAAACTAAAGGAGGATTCTGAGGTGGTTGGGTGCCGTCTCCGGTTTGGGAGAGACCCAGTGACTTCAAGCATTTCAGTGGAGGACTCTTCAGGGGAGGACTCTTCAGAAGAAGACCACGTACGGGTTGGTTTCTTAGTAAGAGCCTGGGAGGGCTGAAGTACCCAAGAGAATCCAGTCTCGTAGATATCGCCAAGCTGGCTGAAAGATCCAGGTATCCTACGAGTGTTCTTCGAATTTAGTTTCCCTACGTGTTCTACAACAACATCTGTGGCAGAGACATTATCTTGTATGTTCTACAACAACATCTGTGGCAGAGACTTGTTCCTGAGTAAGCACCTTGTTGGCTGCTAGACCTTGTGAGAGGGACTGTCCAACCTGAGTGATCATCCAGTTGCGAATGGCTATTCTCTGGATGCAGTTAAAGTAAGCAAGTTCTTCAACATTGACTTTGACACTAAGAGTACCTGGACTTCCTTTCCAACCCTCTGATCCCAATTTAACAGACTGTTCATTGTCTATGTTTTGCAAATAAAATCCAGTCAAGTGGATCTGTTGTCAGTCTCTCGAGTTACTGGGCCATTTACCACGGGACACCCCTAGACGTGAAGCGATTGGAACAGAAGGTAACGGTAATCCCAAATCTAACCAGCGGCTCCTTCGGGGGTAGTGCTACATAACCAATTTCCTTTTTATCATGATGTAGTCATCTCCACTTTTCATGTCATTGCACTTAGTGCTCCGCATGTCTTCTCCACATCCGTCTTTCCCTCTTTCTCTCTTCTATTGTTGGGAAGTATAATTCTCATTACTACTGCAAAACGAATCTCCTCCCTTCTGTACTCTGATCTCCGTGTCCTATAGTATTCATCCAGCCTCACCCTGTGTAGGAGGACGTCACCCCTCCCCCATCCACATTCCTCTCCGGTGTCAGAGACTTTCAGTCTTGTTTCACTTCCCCTGTCAGCGATGGCGTCTGGTGATCTGAGAGCCGAGCTGAAATGTTCCGTCTGTCTGAACATTTATACCGATCCTGTAATGCTGGGATGTGGTCACAACTTCTGCCGGGTCTGTATTGATCGTGTGCTGGATACACAGAGGGGGTCTGGAGATTTCTTCTGTCCTGTATGCAGAAAAAGGTTCAGGAGTCGTCCTGCACTGCAGAGGAACATAACACTACGTAACATAGCAGAGACTTTCCTGTCTACTCATCAAGATCGAGAGGAGTCCGGGGTCTTCTGTACTCACTGTGTGGACTTTCCTGTACCTGCTGTTAGATCCTGTCTGCTCTGTGAGGTTTCTCTGTGTGATAAACACCTGAGAGTCCACAAAAATTCCCCAGAACACGTCTTATGTGACCCCACCTTGTCCATGGAGAGCAGGAAATGCTCCGTCCATAAGGAAGTTTTGAAGTATTTCTGCACTGAGGATGAGACCTGTATCTGTATATCTTGTTGTATGATTGGAGGACATAAAGGACATAAGATGGAGTCACTGGATGAGGCTTCTGAGAAGAAGAAGGAGCCACTGAGGAATGTTCTGCAGAAACTTCTGACAAAGAGAGAGGAGACGGAGGAAAGAGTCCAGAGTCTGCAGGAACACCGGAGGAAAGTAGAAGAAGAAGCCACTGGTGACACCGAGAGAGTCACTGCCCTGTTTAGAGATCTCAGGAGACGTCTGGAAGACCTGGAGAAGAGAATCCTGAGGGAAATCTCCAGGAGGGCAAATCGGATCTCCATCTCCATCCGGGATCTGGAAATAAAGAAGGAGGAGCTGTCCAGGAAGTTGCGTCACATTGAGGAGCTGTGTAACGTGACGGATCCACTGACTGTCTTACAGGAATCAGACACAGGTGACTTGTGTGATACTGAGGATGGAGATAATGAGGACAGAGAGAGACATGAGGAGCTTCTCCATGATGGAGGGGGTCTGGATGTGGCGGGGGTCTTACAGAAAGGTTTATCTGATGTAATAACAGAGGTAAATGTATACTATATACAGGGGGCTGCAGACATATTACTGGATGGAAACACAGCTCATAATGATCTACAGATATCAGATGACAGGAAAACTGTATCCAGGTCAGATATAAAGCAGAATCTCCCAGAAACACCAGAGAGATTCCAGGATTTTTCTTCTCAGGTGTTGAGCAGTCGGAGTTTCTCCTCAGGGAGACATTACTGGGAAGTGGATGTCGGGGGGTCAGATGACTGGAGAGTCGGGATGTGTTACCCCAGTATAGAGAGGAGAGGGAAGGAGTCAGAGATTGGATGTAATAATAAGTCCTGGGCATTGGACAAGGATGATAATGATGAGGAGTATAAGTTGATACATGACAGTAAATGGACCTTCTTACCCCCCAATCCCTCCAGTAACAGAGTCAGGATATATCTGGATTATGAGGCCGGGCGGATCTCCTTTTATGATCTGTGTGACCCGATCCGACACCTCCACACCTTCACCACCACCTTCACTGAGCCCCTCCATGCTGTGATAGGTGTATGGAGAGGTTGTATAAAGATATGTGGGGGGAGTCAGGAGATGTGAGAACTCCGCCCACAGTCTGGTGATGTCAAACGAAGGAGGGGAATTCATTCATCCAATAGTATATAGCAGTGGGCGGGGCTTCCTGCAAGTTTTTCTACTATAAATAAATGTGAGATTTCTTGGGTAGAATATCTGTCCAATTATTGGAGTAACAATAACATGTTCCTATTGGTCAGTGAGAAATCTATCTATCTATCTATCTATCTATCTATCTATCTATCTATCTATCTATCTATCTATCTATCTATCTATCTATCTATCTATCTCCCATAACAATCTGACATAATACTTTCTGTGTTTTGTCACAGTATGTGACATCAGCCATCTCCTCCCCCTGCCCCTCCCCCACATGTGGTCCCTCTGTGGGGCGTGGGGCAGCCATGATCAGACATAGAGGGGGTGGGGTCACTGTGATGGGATAGGAAATAAATGGAACAATCTTAGAGGAAATCTATGAAGATGTCATCTAGAGATTTATTACTGAAAGAAAAAATGTGATCAGAGAGCCCAGGCTGTTTTTAGACAGAGTGGGTCAGGATTAGATCCCCTGTCAGGTTTTTTCTTCTGTCCGGGGCTCCATTACAGAGATTTCCCCTCACTTCCTGTCCCGGTGACAACATTTATCTAGACAGGAAATGAGGGGAACTCTCCAACAGGAACACAGACTGAAATAAGAATGATATGTTTAGTATAATAAGGAAGGGGAAGGATTAGAGCCCCTGTCAGATGTTTATATGTCTGTGTCCCTGTACAGATTTCTCTCGCTCCTTGTATTGGTGTCACCAGGACAGGAAGTGAGAGGAAATCTCTTCTAAGGCTGGGATCACATTGCTGTGCAGATCACATGTCATGTCTGTGTGCTGTGAATTCAGCCGTACAAACTGTGTGACTGAAATCACATTCACACCAGAATGGTGCCGGACCCTTTTTTTGGTCCTCACTGGAATCGGATCACATTGGGTGTCACATCTATACAATCCGATTCCTGCACCATTTCAGCGTTTGCACTGCGATCTGCGAAGCGATCTGGGGGTGTCATTAACTTTCCATTGACCCCCCGCAGCGGTTCTCAGATGTCAGTGTGACCGTCTGGTGATTGAGGTGTGATGAGGGAACCCGCACAGGAATCGCACTGGTTCCCGCATCCCACAAGTCTCATCCCAGCCTAAGGCTCCTTTCACACCTATGCAGGGGGCTTTTCAGCCTTTCTTATGTGCTTTCCGCAGGTTTTAGTGCGATTTGCCGTTTGGAGGTTTTTATTGTATTTTTTGTTTCAGATAATTTGCTGTTTGGGCAAATTAAAAAATGCAAATTGCGGCAAAATCGCTGTAATAACGCACTACATGCTTTTCTGCACCTCCTCCATTGAAGTCTATTGAACCATAAAAATCAAAAACCTTTTTTGCGTTTAAGGCTCCATTCACGCCAATGCGTTTTTTTTTAACATAGATCCCTATGGAACACGTTCACATCAATGCATTTACTAATGACAGAAATAATGGGATTTATCACTAATATAATGATATCACTATAATAATGTATGATTACTAGAACTGGAATGTGTCCCCAATATAATGTGTCCCCATAGAATGGATCACCAATAGAATTCTATGGGATCACTTTTATAATGGATCCTAATATAATGTATAATGTGATGGTGTATTATAATCACTAGATGTGTCCCGGTGATGGAGGAGGAATTTGGAAAGATGTTAATGTGAATAAAGTTTTTCTCGGTTGTAGATGT
The DNA here is from genome assembly GCF_037356315.1 of Lithobates pipiens. NCBI lineage: Eukaryota > Metazoa > Chordata > Amphibia > Anura > Ranidae > Lithobates > Lithobates pipiens. The sequence goes on along the minus strand of NW_027507903.1, from coordinate 684,159,605 downwards.
GAAGTGTTGGTGTTATGCTTACCTGCTCTGTGTAATGGTTTTGCACAGAGCATCCCCGATCCTCCTCTTCTTGGGTCCCTATTCTGTGCTCCTGGCCCCTCCCTCCTGTTGAGTGCCCCCACAGTAAGCAGCTATGGGGGCACCCGAGCCAAGTTACAGCTTCTTGTGTCCATTCACATATGGATACCGAAGCCCAGTCCCACCCCTTTCTCTCCTTATTGGCTAACTTTAATTGACAGTAGCAGGAGCCAATGGCACCACGCTGCTGTCTCAGCCAATGAAGAGGGGAGTTCCGGATGGGCAAGACACTCCTGTAACATTGTTGGATCTAGAGGGACCTCAGGTAAGTATTAGGGGAGCTGAGGCTGCACATGGAAGGCTCTTTATTGTAATGCATAGCATACAATTATATTTCTAAATAAAATAATGCTAAATACTTTTCAACAATTTCCAAAGAGTGGCAAAGCATGTTTCATAGCATAACATGTGATCTTCATTTAATGCCGTACCACACTGTATTGTCTGCAGACCATAATCAAATTTCATTACAGAGTGTACAAAGCACCTCAATAGATAGTCACACGTTCCATAGATGGGGCAATTGTTATGAAGAAATAAAAATGACACATCTGTATTTCAGAGACAGTAGTCAGACAAATAGCACAGTGGCTGGAGAGTATGTAAGCAGCTTGATTGGCAGCAATGTAAGATGGAGAGACAAGGCAAGTTTTTTAAATATAAAATAAAAATGGCAGTGATTATACTGAAATATTGTGGAGACATGCTGTAAATCATTTAAGCTTTTTATGTGGGTCTAATTTGAAGAGGGAGAGAATCAAGGAGGTTTTATTTTTAGCGAGAAATAAATATTACACTGATTATGTTAAAGACACAAATAAGAAGTATTACAGGGACATGATGAACATCCTGTAAGCCTTGGTGGTAGGCCTCTTTTAAAGAAGGAGAAATTAGGCATTTTTTGTCCAGAAATAGAAAATGCATTGGATTAAACCAGAGACAAGAGGCAGAAACCCTACAGAGACACACTGCACGCCATATAAGCTCTTCTAGTAGGCTGCATTTGAATATCGAGAGATCCTCAGAACAGAGGCAGGAAGAGGAGAACTTCCTTACCTTTGAAGGCCCCCTTCATCCAGACAGTTTTCCTGTGTGCCTGCCGATCACACAGGAAGAGGAGGAGGAGGAGGAGGATTGTGTCAGCATGGAGTTGGAGCCTATCACTCAGCATCACCAACAGTCTTCACGGGATCATTTACAGTCCGAAGAAACCCATGGACTTGTACGTGGCTGGGAGGAGGTGGCTGTGGATCAGGTCATCCTTAGTGACCCAGGGGACTCCAGACTGCATGCCTCAGCAAACCTACGATGCATGGCCTCCCTGATCCTGCAAAGCCCACGGAAGGATCCTTGTATTCGTGGTATCAAGGAGAGGGATCATTTCTGGCTGGCAACCCACGTTACAAGGCTAAGGTTGTGGACCTTATCTTGCCATCACAGAGGGAGCAGAGGATGAAACATCTTCGGGAGGCCTTGCAGAAAGGTTTGTGCAATGCATTTCCAGAGCCTGGGAGGTTACAATTTCCTGGTCCTCCTGGACAACGTGTTGCTGAGGCTTTGGTCAGTCACAGAAGGAGCGGTGGAGAAGGTGGCCGTCTGACTGATGCATTCAGACAATTTTTTAGTCCGCAGCCCCAAGGTATGATCGGTTCCAGCAACCGTCACCAGCGTCTGATTTACATGGTGCAGGAATACCTAGGGGCAAGGTCAGACTTGGACACCTTTCGCACTGAAAATCCTCTGGGTTACTGGGTCTTGAGGATGGATCACTGGCCAGAGACTGCACAGTATGCAATTGAGCTACTGACCTGTCCTGCATCCAGCGTTCTTTCGGAATGCACATTCAGTGCTGCTGGAGGCTTTGTAACCAATCACAGGGTGCGCTTGTCCACCGAATTGGTCAAATTGGTCGATTGGATGACCTTCATAAAAATGAATCAGTCTTGGATCACCAGCTACCAAGCACCTGATGCTGATGTAACCAAATAATTTGTTTTTTGAATGTGAGATCCCTTCAATACTGCCTATGCTGATGCTGAGTGACTATCCTCTTCCTCCTCAATGTTCATGCAGTGGCTAAGGCCCAATTTTTCTGTCCCTGTTTAAAAGAAGCGTGTAATTACAATTTTTGATGCAATACTTTGCAGCAGGGCTCATTCCTGCGCTCCAACTAGAGTATCTGTGAGGGGTTGCAGTGTTGTGGCACCAGTGCCTAAGACCCAATTGTTCAGCCCCTGTTTAACAGGGGCATGTAATTACAATTCTTGATCTAATATTTCACAGCAGGGCCCATTCCAGTGCCCACCAAGAGTAACTGTGAGGGCTTACAGTGTTCTGGTACCACCAACATCTAAGACCCAATTATCTGCAGAGTATATAGGGCAGGCCCCTACTTTCAAACATCCAACTTACAAATGACTCCTACTCACAAATGGAAGGAGACAACAGGAAGTGAGATGAAATCTACCCCTAGGAAGGGAAATTCTCTCCTGTAAGAGTCAGTATGGGAAAGGGTGTCTCCTCCACTGATGCTTTATCACCAATCCTTGTTTCCCTAAAAAAACCCACATTTTCAAAATCCAATTTTTATTGGGACAGAAAGTGAGGTGAACTCTTCTAAAGAGGTGCACAGACAGCAAAACAAATGTTACAGGGGTGATAACCTTTCCCTATGTTTTCCAAAAAGCTTTAAAATAGATTTTTTGACTGGAGATACACTTACAGACTGTACCTGTTCCAAATTACAAACAGATTCTACATAAGAACAAACCTACACAGTCCCTGTCTTGTTTACACCGCCTGTATACTGCTGTTCTGAGTAAATAGGGCCTGAGGTGCGGGGTTCCCCTTAATATCCACACAAGACCCAAAGGGGCTGGTAATGGACTGGGGGGGGGGGGGGGGCTACCCATGCCATTTGTCTCACTGATTTTCATCCATATTGCTGGAACCAGACATTACATTAAAGCCGCAAGCAGTTTTAAATGACTTTTATTCCTTTAAAAATGTAATCCTGGCCACTTATACACCTTCCTGCCCAGATGAATTTTGAGCTTTCAGCTCTGTCGCACTTTTGAATGACAATTGCGCGGTCATGCTGCACTGTATCCAAACGAAATTTTTATCATTTTGTTCCCACAAATAGGGCTTTCTCTTGGTGGTATTTGATCACCCCTGGGATTTTTATTTTCTGCTAAACAAATAAAAAAAGACCCAAATTTTTGAAAAAAAAAGGTTCTTTTTGTTTCAGTTACAAAACTTTGTAAATAAATAAGTTTTCTCCTTCACTGATGGGCACTGATGGGGCTGCACTGATGGGCACTGATAAGGCATATGGGCACCTATGATGTGGCACCAATGAAGTGGCATTGATGGGCACTGATATGTGGCACTGATAGGTGGCACTGATATGCGACACAGATAGGCACTGATAGCTGGCACAGATGGGCATGGATAGGCAGCATGGATGGGTATGGATAGGCGGCATGGATGGGCACTGATAGGCGGAATGGATGGGCACTGATAGGCGGCACGGATGGGCACTGATAGGTGGCATTGTAGTGTAAAGTATTGTATGGATGCCAATCATTGTCAAACAAAAATACATGCCAATCAGTGATGCCCATTGTGGGCACTGACTAGCATCCCTGGTGGTCTAGGGTGGCATACCTGGTGCTGGGCATCCCTGGTGGTCTGGTGGCATCCCTGGTGGTCCAGTGTGGGCATCCTCGGGGGGGGGGGGGGGCTGCTCTGATAATCAATCAGCACAGACCCTCCCTGTCAGAAGAGCAGCCGATCGGCTCTCCTCTACTCAAGTCTGACAGACGCGAGTGAGGAAAAGCCGATCAATGGCTCTTCCTATTTACTCTGTGATCAGCCGTGATTGGACACGGCTGATCTCATGGTAAAGAGTCTCCATCAGAGACTTTTTACCGAGATCGTAGTTGCGGTGTGTCAGACTGACTCACACACCGCAACAACAATCGCCGCGATGCGCGCCCCCAGGGGTGCACCACGGCTCAATATCCCGATCACGTCACATGACGCACAGTCAGGATATTGAAACCACTTTGCCATCCTCATTCCTCTATATGGCGGGCGGCAAGTGGTTAAATTACTTTTATTACTTTAGAAATTTTATTTTGTGCAGGGACAGTTCTAAGCACGGGAAACATGCGCCCCTTCACAGGCATACTATAGACACCCCCCAGGTACCACATTTAAAGGAATATTACACTTTTATTGTTTCACTTTAATCATTATTAAAATCACTGCTCCAGAAAAAACAGCCGCTTTTAAAACTTTTTTTTGCATTGATCCATGTCCCCTGGGGCAGAATAGGTGGCACTGATATGCAACACAGATAGGCACTGATATGCGGCAGGACCCGGGTCCCCAAACACTTTTTAGGACAATAACTTGCATATTAGCCTTTAAAATTCACATTTTTGATTTCTCACATTCGAGTCCCATAGACTTTAACGGTGTTCGAAAGTTTGTACGACTATCGGTCTGTTCGCAAGTTCTGGTGCGAACCGAACCCGGGGGGGGGGGGGTGTTTGGCTCATCCCTACCCTCTACCCAAAACTGTATTACAGTATAAACCTTCATTAAAATGATTTCGTCATCTTCCAAACACGAGTCCCTTTGTGTCAACATGCTTGTTTCTAAAGACCCCCAAGCTCCTCCCACCAACTTCCTGTTGCACACCTGAACAGGAAATGGGGGAGGGGAAGCATTGTTTGTACTGCAAGCTATTCAATCCAAACCTCAGCTCTACCAATACAAGCCTCACAACAATGAATTGCCCTCTGAGGAACTCCAAAATATTTCAAAACACACAGCGCTAGAAGTACAAAAAACCTCACAGTTAAAGCTAGTCTTGTCATCCGGTGAAATTCAGTGCAAAGTAGAGATTTCACTCAAAACCAAAATTCAATACGGAAAACGCCATAGCTCTACTGAAAAGTATGTAAAAAGTACAAAAATAGAATTCACTCAAAAGGAAATGGCGCCTTAAACTGCGTCTCTATAAACCAAAATAGCAATTCCACCCAAACACAGCGGATACAAAATGGCAGCAAAATCAAGACAATGGCCACATGGTGACTACAAGAAAAGCCAGGCCACGACAAAATGGTGGACGTATGCGATTATTTTTCGTATGAACCGAAAATGCGTATGAATTTCCAGAAATTTGTACATTCCTAAGAATCCGACATATGAATTGTTATGCATACAAATTTTGTACGAAATTTCATATGCAAACTTTGGATCCAAATTCCGTTACAACAGAATGGGACAGAACGTTCGATAACTACGATTATTCGTTATGATGAAGTTAAAAACCCCAGGAACTCAGCACAGCACAGGGATGGTGAGAGCCCCTCATAATGGACACATAGCAGGTTTACAGACCTGGGAACTCAGCACAGGGATGGTGGGAACTCCTCATAATGGGCACAGCGGGTGTACAAACCTGGGAACTCAGCACAGGGATGGTGGGAAGCCCTCATAATGGGCACAGCGGGTGTACAGACCTGGGAACTCAGCACAGGGATGGTGGGAACCCCTCATAATGGGCACAGCGGGTGTACAAACCTGGGAACTCAGCACAGGGATGGTGGGAACCCCTCATAATGGGCAGAGCAGGTGTACAGACCTGGGAACTCAGCATAGGGATGGTGGGAACCCCTCATAATGGACACAGCAGGTGTACAGACCCAGGAACTCAACACAGGGATGGTGGGAACCCCTCATAATGGGCACAGCGGGTGTACAGACCCGGGAACTCAGCACAGGGATGGTGGGAACCCCTCATAATGGGGATCTGGGAACTCAGCACAGGGATGGTGGGAACCCCTCATAATGGGGACTTGGGAACTCAGCACAGGGATGGTGGGAACTCCTCATAATGGGCACAGCAGGTGTACAGACCCGGGAACTCAGCACAGGGATGGTGGGAACCCCTCATAATGGGCACAGTGGGTGTACAGACCTGGGAACTCGGCACAGGGATGGTGGGACCCCTCATAATGGACACAGCGGGTGTACAGACCCGGGAACTCAGCACAGGGATGGTGGGACCCCTCATAATGGACACAGCGGGTGTACAGACCTGGGAACTCAGCACAGGGATGGTGGGAAGCCCTCATAATGGGCACAGCGGGTGTACAGACCCGGGAACTCAGCAAAGGGATGGTGGAAAGCCCTCATAATGGGCACAGCGGGTGTACAGACCCGGAAACTCAGCAAAGGGATGGTGGGAAGCCCTCATAATGGGCACAGCGGGTGTACAGACCCGGGAACTCAGCACAGGGATGGTGGGAACCCCTCATAATGGGCACAGCAGGTGTACAGACCTGGGAACTCAACACAGCAATGGTGGGAAGCCCTCATAATGGGCACAGCGGGTGTACAGACCTGGGAACTCAGCACTGGGATGGTGGGAAGCCCTCATAATGGGCACAGCGGTTGTACAGACCTGGGAACTCAGCACAGGGATGGTGGGAAGCCCTCATAATGGGCACAGCGGGTGTACAGACCCAGGAACTCAGCACAGGGATGGTGGGAACCCCTCATAATGGGCACAGCAGGTGTACAGACCTGGGAACTCAACACAGCGATGGTGGGAAGCCCTCATAATGGGCACAGCGGGTGTACAGACCTGGGAACTGAGCACTGGGATGGTGGGAAGCCCTCATAATGGGCACAGCGGGTGTACAGACCTGGGAACTCAGCACAGGGATGGTGGGAACCCCTCATAATTGGCACGGCGGGTGTACAGACCTGGGAACTCAGCACAGGGATGGTGGGAACCCCTCATAATGATAAATTCATCACAACGAACATTCGTTATTTAAAAAAAAAAAATTACGATTCTAACGAAAATTCGTATCTCGTACGAATCCGAATTGAATTTCTGACACGAATTACGAAATACAATTTTTAATACAAAACGGAATGAAGCACAATTAATTTTTTGACGGCGCACATGTCTACAAAATGGCGCATTTTCCCGCCAAAACCCAAATTTCTTCGCTTAGCTACACAAACTTCTGCTCACAAAACACATTTGAGATACCACATGAACATTTACAAACATTTTAGGAAACCGTGACAAACCAGGATTTCCCCCTACAAAAACAGAGACATCAAAATGAACACTTATCTCTAGACACACTTTAGGCTTTATGTCAGTTAGGGCCCATACTAAAATATAGGCATATTTACCTAAACAATATCGGGTGGCACAGTGGTGTAGTGGGTAGCACTCTCACCTAGCAGTAAAAAAGGGTTGCTGGTTTGAATCCCAACCGTGACACTACCTGCCTGGTCTCTGCATGCTCTCCTTGTGCCTGTGTGGGTCTCCTCCGGGTACTCCGGTTTCCTCCCACACTCCAAAGACATGCTGGTAGGCCAACTGGCCTCCGTCCAAAATTGACCCTAGTATATGAAAGCAAGCCGGGGACCCCGGACTGTGGGCTCCCTGAGGGCAGGGACCGACGTGAGCGTGAGCAAACCGTTGTTACTATATGGGCACCTTAAACAAATATGAGCATCTTAATGAGACAGAATGCACAGGGATAGGGACAACCGCAGACCCACACCCTGCACTCACTAAGGTCAAACTGGATGGACTGGTGTCTCCACTCAACCCCACCAACCATGTAACTATGTAATATATCCATAAACGCCAAAGTTACATAAAACATGAAATAAAACGTCTTAACCATATACTCCTGTCCCAAGTACCACACAATATTTGGCTCTGAGAGTTAGAAGGTCAACAGAGCTCCCCCCATGCTGGCTTCCTAGAACCACCAAGACCCCCCGCAGGGTGTAAACAGCTCCTATTGTAATGGGACAACAATGCATGGAGAGCGAGGCGGAATCTTACATTTAGATTCTCTCTCTCCGCACGCTCTCCGTGGCTTGCCTCTCATCGGAAAATGCATCCGACAAACTGAGCATGCCCAGTCGATACGTCATGCCAGCTGATCGGGATATCAGCTGAAGTGATGTACTGTGTATGCGTAGGATACATTTGCTGGGAGTTGCCTACCACCTGATCTATCCCATAGTTTGTAGACACTTTAACATTTCTGCAAACCAATCAATTCGCACTTATTGAGATTTTTTTTTTTTTTTTTTACCAAAATCATGTAGCAGAATACATATTAGCCTAAATTGATGAAGAAATTTGATTTTTAAAATCTTTTTATTGGAAGTGTTTTATAACAAAAAGTAAAAATTACACAGCTTACCTGTAAAAAAACTTTTTCTTGGAGTACATCATGGGACACAGGGCACAGTAGTAATTACTATGTGGTGTGGGTATATAGGCACCTTCAGGTGATGGACACTGGTATACCCAATACAGGAAGTTCACACCCTGTATAACCCCCGGCACAGTTCCCCCAGCACAGTCCTCTCTTTCGTTTTCCATGTCTCCTGTAGTAGCTGCTACAAGCACTCCTCAGCTTGTTTCTGGGTTTTCTCTTTCACCCCAGCAGAGTGCTTGCTGGGGACTGTAGTCTGCTCCCTGCTAAGACCAATGGTGCCATGTATTTCTGGGACTACATTTCCCATGATGCCCCTCTAGTTGCTTCTGATTGGCCCTCTGTTTTGTCCAATGGGGAGGGAAAACGAACAGACAGGAAAGCCTCCTCTTCCCCTGCTGCCGACATGAGAAGGGGAGGGGGAGCGAGGGGGGAATATTGTGACAGCAGCCTGCAGCTCTCCCCACCATGCAGACGCCCATGGCTGGAGGAGGAGAGCGGGACTGTCAGAGCGGCTCTGAGGCTGAGCTGTGTGTGAGAGAGACACACAGCTCAGCCCATGCAGCCGCCAGTTCCGCATGACACAGGCCACGGCCGCATGGCGGTAGGCGAGCGGCGGCCGTGGCCTGTGTTACCCATGATCAGGCCGCAGTCGCCGCTTACCTCCCGCTGTGCGGCCTGATCATCAACAGGCCACGGAGCGGGCAGCCCCCGGCCCGCTGGTCAAATGCCCAGTCTGCCCTATGGCCAGTCCGGGCCTGAATGACAGTATATGGAGTTTCAAACAAACCAAGTTAAAAACAAAAATATATAAATAAGTGCAGCACTTCTAGGCACCTAAGTGAATAAGTGTAAGTATAATGGAAGTGAAAATAATCAAATAACAATGACCAAGAGTCCACTAAAGTCCAAATGAGGTGAAGACAATCGTCATGGGCTTCAAAGTGATGTGTTTAGGACTTCTGGAGAAATCAGATGACATTCCTGGAAAAATGACTCTCAACCTTCTCAGACCTCAAAAACTTCTTGGGAACGGATTATAGGACAAAACAAAAAATTGGATACACTTACCAGATAAGTTGGACACATCCACCATATAGTAGTGTGTCGTAAGGGCTTGTAGGGGGCTCCAATGCCACCCAAGATGCAACACGCCAAATGGTGATTCCCCTTGGAATTCCTTGTAGTCTCCAATTGGAGGAAGAGGATGAGCCTTCCGAGCCGTGGATAGCAGTAGTATAGGTAACATCCCGGTCCATGCCTGCTGGACCATGAGTCAGCGGTAATATGCACCTTACCACTGACTGCCCTGTCCAGCGAGGCCAAAAGATTGCCTTCCACAAGCTGGTAGAGAGCCGGAATCGCCTTCTGTGAAAAAAAGTAGTGTATGGGAAGCTGCCACTGAGGTACCGCACATTCCACAAATTCACAGAAGGGGGCAGAGTCTACCAGCTGAAAAGGCAGCAGTTGGAGTGCTAGAAATTTATCCAAGCTAGCATTCAGCCGCTGGGCATGTGGATGGCTGGGACCAAATTTCTTTTGCCGATTTAGCAACTGGGGTAGGGAAATTTGCCTGGTACAATCGGACGTTGGTGTAGCGATAGCAGATTGCCCGCAAGTACTTGGCAAACCTAATTCTACACCTTCATTACTCTCAGTGCAGGTTTCTGAGAGAACTGAAGGTATAGTGGAGTTGGAGATCCCAGCTGATGAGGAGCAAGGAGAGGTCCGTTCTTTGGTTTGGGTCTTTTAACCACTACAATACCAGGCACTTTCACCCCTTTCCTTCCCAGACCAATTTTCAGCTTTCAGCACTGTCACACTTTCAATGACAATTGCACAGTCATGCTACGCTGTACCCAAATTAAATTTTTATAATTTTGTTCACACAAATAGAGCTTTATTTTGGTGGTATTTATTCACGACTCAGTTTTTTTTATTTTTTGCGATATAAGCAAAAAAAGAGTGTAAATTTTGAAAAAATCCCCAATAGGGTGATCACGGACATATGTGTGCAGATAAACACTGGGACATGTGATTTTAGTGGGACATATGTGGGGTACATGTGTTTTTATTATTTGGGGACATGTGTTTTTATTATTTGTGGACATGTGTGTTATGGGGACATTGTGTGAGGACATGTGTGTTTTGGGGACATTGTGTGGGGACATGTGTGTTTTTCACTAGATTGGTGATCAGTGAGTAAAAAGCTGTAAAAAAACAGCTCATACTCACTAATCACCAGCTGGTGTCAGCGATCCGCTCTCCTCTCTTCAGCGACAACTTCTGTGTGAGGAGAGGAGGAGCCGATTGCCTAGCAACCGGCTGATTGTTTACATCACATGACGGCTGGGAATGGAATGGCCGACATGTGATCAGGAGGGCCAATCACAGAACCCTCCTTCCGATCAGTGTCCAGGTGACAGCAGCGCATCGGGATCATGCTGCTGCGCAGGCACGCGTGATCCCCCCTCCTTCTGAAGGACGTTCCTGAACGTCCAGTCAGAAGGAGAGAGCTCCCGCTCAGCCGTATATATACATTGGCAGGGTGGGAAGTAGTTAAGTACGCTTGCCAACAGACTGCATGGGAGTTCGACATATGTCTGGTCAAGCTTGTTGGTGCCCAAGCGGCTGCTGTTTTGGCCACGCTTGATACGCTTTAGACATATGTTGCAAACAGCAACAGTGCGATCTGCTGCACACGTCTCAAAAAAAGGCACACACCAAAGAACTTTTGGAAAACGCATGGAGTCAGCAGCGCCCTGCACATGCAGAGCTCTGCAGTGTGTTGCAGTTGGTTGGCTACCCTTAAGCTGGCCCCTGGAGGGCATCCTGTATCGTTGGAGATGTGCCTCCTCCTCCTCCTCTCTCCTATCAGGCACCCACGTAGAGTCAGTGACCTCATCATCCCCTCCCTCCTCGTCACTGGAGAAAACCTGGCAGTATGCTGCAGCTGGAGGAACATGACTGCCAGTTTGTTGTCCTTCTTGGGCACCCCATCTCTCTGCGCTCACGTTACTGCTTTGCTTAAGCTGGATACCATCATTGGAGCCTTCAAAACACTGTGCATCCGACTGCAGGTTGTACCCAACACTGTGGTCTGGGGGACTCCTCCGTGCATGATGGTGGGGCTAGGGAAGGAGTAACTGATGACCTGGAGCCAATGGAATAGGCCGATTTGGCAGCTGCATTGGCAGCCAAAGTCCTCTGAGCCTGGTGACACAGGATGAGGAGGATGAGGACGGCTTGGTTATCCACTGAACTAACTCTTCTGCATGTTGTGGTTCAACACGGCCAGCTGCCAAAAAAAAGGACAAGCGGGCCCCACGGCCACGTGCTGAGGATGCACCGTGTCCTTTACTAGCAATGTTGGCTGTAGACACAGAGCCTGCTTGCCCTCTTTTAGTGGCCTGTGAGCGTCTGCCTCTCCTTGTTGGCCTTCCAGACATACTGTGTTTGATGTATTTGTAATGTATTTGAATAGGTACACCAGGAATGGCCTGTAGTGAGATGTAGCGGCACAAAGCTGGGATGTATATATATATATATATATATATATATATATATATATATATATATATGTATATATATATATATATATATATATATATGTATATATATATATATATATATATATATGTATATATATATATATATACTGTGTATATATATATACTGAATATACTACAGCTAACTGAATCAACTGCATGCCTGTAGTATATTAGGAAGAGAGCAACGGGTACGGTCTGCAATGAGATCTAGCTAAACTGGATACGGTATACTGAATATACTGCAGCTAACTGAGTAAACCACTTGCCTGTAGTATATTAGAAACTAGCTAAACTGTATACAGTATATATATATATATATATATATATATATATAAATATATATGGAATGTGTGTGTGTATATTAGGAACAGAACAACAGGAACGGTTGGATACTGGTCGGCGCAATTAGCACTGTTTTATAAGTAGAGAGAAAAAAAAAAGGGTTTTAAAAGTTTTAAAGTTTAGAGGAGAGGGATCCATTGAGATTGGATGGAACAATGCCTTCTAATAGCCTTTGTACAGTGTATTGTTTGCATGTGTTCTTCTCTTTCAGGATTCACCAATGAGCATCTATCAAGCTGCCAGAGAATGGGTGGTTTAGATAGATAGGTTTGGGTGGTAATCTTTGCTGTATGATAATTCTGTTTTTAACAATGTCTTCACACATACTGGAAAGTTTATTATTTTCCTTCCTTTCTCCCTTTCCTACCCCCAACGTTCAGCTATGCGTTTTTCAAAGTTAAGGTCATACCTAAACTGCAATTTGGTTTGGATACAATTGTCTAAATTTGGACTTCAGCATCAGTCTGATTAGACTGTGAGATGTTCAGCCTGGCCACGGGGGCATTGTCTCTTCTGGTAGGCATGGAACTATGGTCTGGTTAGGTGCTTAAGTTACTCTCTCGGAGCCCGCCCAGTGGGAGTGGCGCTCTTGCTGTGCTTTCTGGGAGAAGGTATTTAAGATGCCGACATCACGTGGTTCGGGGTTCCGATCCAGAATGATGTACTGACTTCATGGTCCTGGTCCTCCTGACCAGCCCCCAGGAAGGCTATGGCCTGGTGTGCGGATCCATCCAATCTTGATATCTCAAGGCTGGCTAGCCCGAGGCAAGGAAACTAAAGGAGGATTCTGAGGTGGTTGGGTGCCGTCTCCGGTTTGGGAGAGACCCAGTGACTTCAAGCATTTCAGTGGAGGACTCTTCAGGGGAGGACTCTTCAGAAGAAGACCACGTACGGGTTGGTTTCTTAGTAAGAGCCTGGGAGGGCTGAAGTACCCAAGAGAATCCGGTCTCGTAGATATCGCCAAGCTGGCTGAAAGATCCAGGTATCCTACGAGTGTTCTTCGAATTTAGTTTCCCTACGTGTTCTACAAAAACATCTGTGGCAGAGACATTATCTTGTATGTTCTACAACAACGTCTGTGGCAGAGACTTGTTCCTGAGTAAGCACCTTGTTGGCTGCTAGACCTTGTGAGAGAGGGACTGTCCAACTTGAGTGATCATCCCGTTGCGAATGGCTATTCTCTGGATGCAGTCAAAGTAAGCAAGTTCTTCAACATTGACTTTGACACTAAGAGTACCTGAACTTCCTTTCCAACCCTCTGATCCCAATTTAACAGACTGTTCATTGTCTATGTTTTGCAAATAAAATCCAGTCAAGTGGATCTGTTGTCAGTCTCTCGAGTTACTGGGCCATTTACCACGGGACATCCCCTAGACGTGAAGCGATTGGAACAGAAGGTAACGGTAATCCCAAATCTAACCAGCAGCTCCTTCGGGGGTAGTGCTACATAACCAATTTCCTTTTCATCATGATGTACTCATCTCCACTTTTCATGTCATTGCACTTAGTGCTCCGCATGTCTTCTCCACATCCGTCTTTCCCTCTTTCTCTCTTCTAATGTTGGGAGGTATAATTCTCATTACTACTGCAAAACGAATCTCCTCCCTTCTGTACTCTGATCTCCGTGTCCTATAGTATTCATCCAGCCTCACCCTGTGTAGGAGGATGTCACCCCTCCCCCATCCACATTCCTCTCCGGTGTCAGAGACTTTCAGTCTTGTTTCACTTCCCCTGTCAGCGATGGCGTCTGGTGATCTGAGAGCCGAGCTGAAATGTTCCGTCTGTCTGAACATTTATACCGATCCTGTAATGCTGAGATGTGGTCACAACTTCTGCCGGGTCTGTATTGATGGTGTGCTGGATACACAGGAGGGGTCTGGAGATTTCTTCTGTCCTGTATGCAGAAAAAGGTTCAGGAGTCGTCCTGCACTGCAGAGGAACATAACACTACGTAACATAGCAGAGACTTTCCTGTCTGCTCATCAAGATCAAGAGGAGTCCGGGGTCTTCTGTACTCACTGTGTGGACTTTCCTGTACCTGCTGTTAGATCCTGTCTGCTCTGTGAGGTTTCTCTGTGTGATAAACACCTGAGAGTCCACAAAAAGTCCCCAGAACACGTCTTATGTGACCCCACCTTGTCCATGGAGAGCAGGAAATGCTCCGTCCATAAGGAGGTTTTGAAGTATTTCTGCACTGAGGATGAGACCTGTATCTGTATTTCTTGTTGTATGATTGGAGAACATAAAGGACATAAGATGGAGTCACTGGATGAGGCTTCTGAGAAGAAGAAGGAGCCACTGAGGAATGTTCTGCAGAAACTTCTGACAAAGAGAGAGAAGACGGAGGAAAGAGTCCAGAGTCTGCAGGAACACCGGAGGAAAGTAGAAGAAGAAGCCGCTGGTGACACCGAGAGAGTCACTGCCCTGTTTAGAGATCTCAGGAGACGTCTGGAAGACCTGGAGAAGAGAGTCCTGAGGGACATCTCCAGGAGGGCAAATCGGATCTCCATCTCCATCCGGGATCTGGAAATAAAGAAGGAGGAGCTGTCCAGGAAGTTGCGTCGCATTGAGGAGCTGTGTAACGTGACGGATCCACTGACTGTCTTACAGGAATCAGACACAGGTGACTTGTGTGATACTGAGGATGGAGATAATGAGGACAGAGAGAGACATGGGGAGCTCCTCCATGATGGAGGGGGTCTGGATGTGGCGGGGGTCTTACAGAAAGGTTTATCTGATATAATAACAGAGGTAAATGTATACTATATACAGGGGGCTGCAGACATATTACTGGATGGAAACACAGCTCATAATTATCTACAGCTATCAGATGACAGGAAAACTGTATCCTGGTCAGATATAAAGCAGAATTACCCAGAAACACCAGAGAGATTCCAGGATTTTTCTTCTCAGGTGATGAGCAGTCGGAGTTTCTCCTCAGGGAGACATTACTGGGAAGTGGATGTCGGGGGGTCAGATGACTGGAGAGTCGGGATGTGTTACCCCAGTATAGAGAGGAGAGGGAAGGAGTCAGAGATTGGATGTAATAAGTCCTGGGCATTGGACAAGGATGATGATGATGAGGAGTATAAGGTGATACATGACAGTAAATGGACCTTCTTACCCCCCAATCCCTCCAGTAACAGAGTCAGGATATATCTGGATTATGAGGCCGGGCGGATCTCCTTTTATGATCTGTGTGACCCGATCCGACACCTCCACACCTTAACCACCACCTTCACTGAGCCCCTCCATGCTATGATAGGTGTATGGAGAGGTTGTATAAAGATATGTGGGGGGAGGCGGGAGATGTGAGAACTCCGCCCACAGTTTGGTGATGTCAAACGAAGGAGGGGAATTCATTTATCTATCTATCTATCTATCTATCTATCTATCTATCTATCTATCTATCTATCTATCTATCTCTCCCATAACAATCTGACATAATAATTTCTGTGTTTTGTCACAGTATGTGACATCAGCCATCTCCTCCCCCTGCCCCTCCCCCACATGTGGTCCCTCTGTGGGGCGTGGGGCAGCCATGATCAGACATAGAGGGGGTGGGGTCACTGTGATGGGATAGTAAATAAATGGAACAATCTTAGAGGAAATCTATGAAGACGTCATCTAGAGATTTATTACTGAAAGAAAAAATGTGATCAGAGAGCCCAGGCTGTTTTTAGACAGAGTGGGTCAGGATTAGGTCCCCTGTCAGGTTTTTTCTTCTGTCCGGGGCTCCATTACAGAGATTTCCCCTCACTTCCTGTCCCGGTGACAACATTTATCTAGACAGGAAATGAGAGGAACTCTCCAACAGGAACACAGACTGAAATAAGAATGATATGTTTAGTATAATAAGGAAGGGGAAGGATTAGAGCCCCTGTCAGATTTTTATATATCTGTGTCCCTGTACAGATTTCTCTCGCTCCTTGTATTGGTGTCACCAGGACAGGAAGTGAGAGGAAATCTCTCTAAGGCTGGGATCACATTGCTGTGCAGATCACATGTCATGTCTGTGTGATGTGAATTCAGCCGTACAAACCGTGTGACTGAAATCACATTCACACCAGAAGGGTGCCGGACCCTTTTTTTGGTCCTCACTGGAATCGGATCACATTGGGTGTCACATCTATACAATCCGATTCCTGCACCATTTCAGCGTTTGCACTGGTTTGCACTTTCCATTGACCCCCCCCCCCCCCCCCCCCCGCAGCGGTTCTCAGATGTCAGTGTGACCGTCCGGTGATTGAGGTGTGATGAGGGAACCCGCACAGGAATCGCACTGGTTCCCGCATCCCACAAGTCTCATCCCAGCCTAAGGCTCCTTTCACACCTATGCAGGGTGCTTTTCAGCCTTTCTGATGTGCTTTCCGCAGGTTTTAGTGCGATTTGCCGTTTGGAGGTTTTCATTGTATTTTTTTTTTTCAGATAATTTCCTGTTTGGGCAAATAAAAAAATGCAAATTGTGGCAAAATCGCTGTAATAACGCACGACATGCTTTTCTGTACCTCCTCCATTTAAGTCTATTGAACCATAAAAACCAAAAACCTTTTATGTGTTTAAGACCCCATTCACGCAATGCGTTTTTTTTTTTTTCGTTTTTTTTAACTATGGAACACGTTCACATCAATGCATTTACTAATGAAAGAAATAATGGGATTTATCACTAATATAATGATATCACTATAATAATGTATGATTACTAGAACTGGAATGTGTCCCCAATATAATGTGTCCCCATAGAATGGATCACCAATAGAATTCTATGGGATCACTTTTATAATGGATCCTAATATAATGTATCATGTGATGGTGTATTATAATCACTAGATGTGTCCCGGTGATGGAGGAGGAATTTGGAAAGATGTTAATGTGAATAAAGTTTTTCTTGGTTGTAGATGTGAAGTGTTGGTGTTATGCTTACCTGCTCTGTGTAATGGTTTTGCACAGAGCATCCCTGATCTTCCACTTCTTGGGTCCCTATTCTGTGTTCCTGGCCCCTCCTTACTGTTGAGTGCCCCCACAGTAAGCAGCTTGCTATGGGGGCACCCGAGCCAAGTTACAGCATCTTGTGTCTATTCAGATACGGATGCCGAAGCCCATCCCTTTCTCTCCTTATTGGCTAATTTTAATTCACAGTAGCAGGAGCCAATGGCACCGCGCTGCTGTCTCAGCCAATGAGGAGGGGAGTTCCGGATGGGCAAGACACTCCTGCAACATTGCTGGATCTAGAGGGACCTCAGGTAAGTATTAGGGGAGCTGAGGCTGCACATGGAAGGCTCTTTATCGTAATGCGTAGAATGCAATTACATTTCTAAATAAAATAATGATAAAAACTTTGCAACAATTTCCAAAGAGTGGCAAAGCATGTTTCATAGCAAAACATGTGATCTTCATTTAATGCCGTACCACACTGTATTGTCTGTAGACCATAATCAAATTTCATTACAGAGTGTACAAAGCACCTTAATAGATAGTCACACGTTCCATAGATGGGGCAATTGTTATGAAGAAATAAAAATGACACATCTGTATTTCAGAGACAGTAGTCAGACAAATAGCATAGTGGCTGGAGAGTATGTAAGCAGCTTGATTGGCAGCAATGTAAGATGGAGAGACAAGGCAAGTTTTTTAAATATAAAATAAAAATGGCAGTGATTATATTGAAATATTGTGGAGACATGCTGTAAATCATTTAAGCTTTTTATGTGGGTCTAATTTGAAGAGGGAGAGAATCAAGGAGGTTTTATTTTTAGCGAGAAATAAATATTACACTGATTATGTTAAAGACACAAATAAGAAGTATTACAGGGACATGATGAACATCCTGTAAGCCTTGGTGGTAGGCCTGTTTTAAAGAAGGAGAAATTAGGCATTTTTTGTCCAGAAATAGAAAATGCATTGGATTAAACCAGAGACAAGAGGCAGAAACCCTACAGAGACACACTGCACGCCATATAAGCTCTTCTAGTAGGCTGCATTTGAATATCGAGAGATCCTCAGAACAGAGGCAGGAAGAGGAGAACTTCCTTACCTTTGAAGGCCCCCTTTATCCAGACAGTTTTCCTGTGTGCCTGCCGATCACACAGGAAGAGGAGGAGGAGGATTGTGTCAGCATGGAGTTGGAGCCTATCACTCAGCATCACCAACAGTCTTCACGGGATCATTTACAGTCCGAAGAAACCCATGGACTTGTACATGGCTGGGAGGAGGTGGCTGTGGATCAGGTCATCCTTAGTGACCCAGGGGACTCCAGACTGCATGCCTCAGCAAACCTACGATGCATGGCCTCCCTGATCCTGCAAAGCCCGCGGAAGGATCCTTGTATTCGTGGTATCAAGGAGAGGGATCATTACTGGCTGGCAACCCACGTTACAAGGCTAAGGTTGTGGACCTTATCTTGCCATCACAGAGGGAGCAGAGGATGAAACATCTTCGGGAGGCCTTGCAGAAAGGTTTGTGCAATGCATTTCCAGAGCCTGGGAGGTTACAATTTCCTGGTCCTCCTGGACAACGTGTTGCTGAGGCTTCGGTCAGTCACAGAAGGAGCGGTGGAGAAGGTGGCCGTCTGACTGATGCATTCAGACAATTTTTTAGTCCGCAGCCCCAAGGTATGATCGGTTCCAGCAACCGTCACCAGCGTCTGATTTACATGGTGCAGGAATACCTAGGGGCAAGGTCAGACTTGGACACCTTTCACACTGAAAATCCTCTGGGTTACTGGGTCTTGAGGATGGATCACTGGCCAGAGATTGCACAGTATGCAATTGAGCTACTGACCTGTCCTGCATCCAGCGTTCTTTCGGAATGCACATTCAGTGCTGCTGGAGGCTTTGTAACCAATCACAGGGTGCGCTTGTCCACCGAATTGGTCAAATTGGTCGATTGGATGACCTTCATAAAAATGAATCAGTCTTGGATCACCAGCTACCAAGCACCTGATGCTGATGTAACCAAATAATTTGTTTTTTGAATGTGAGATCCCTTCAATACTGCCTATGCTGATGCTGAGTGACTATCCTCTTCCTCCTCAATGTTCATGCAGTGGCTAAGGCCCAATTTTTCTGTCCCTGTTTAAAAGAAGCGTGTAATTACAATTTTTGATGCAATACTTTGCAGCAGGGCTCATTCCTGCGCTCCAACTAGAGTATCTGTAAGGGGTTGCAGTGTTGTGGCACCAGTGCCTAAGACCCAATTGTTCAGCCCCTGTTTAACAGGGGCATGTAATTACAATTCTTGATCTAATATTTCACAGCAGGGCCCATTCCAGTGCCCACCAAGAGTAACTGTGAGGGCTTACAGTGTTCTGGTACCACCAACACCTAAGACCCAATTTTCTGCAGAGTATATAGGGCAGGCCCCTACTTTCAAACATCCAACTTACAAATGACTCCTACTCACAAATGGAAGGAGACAACAGGAAGTGAGATGAAATCTACCCCTAGGAAGGGAAATTCTCTCCTGTAAGAGTCAGTATGGGAAAGGGTGTCTCCTCCACTGATGCTTTATCACCAATCCTTGTTTCCCTAAAAACCCCACATTTTCAAAATCCAATTTTTATTGGGACAGAAAGTGAGGTGAACTCTTCTAAAGAGGTGCACAGACAGCAAAACAAATGTTACAGGGGTGATAACCTTTCCCTATGTTTTAAAATAGATTTTTTGACTGGAGATACACTTACAGAATGTACCTGTTCCAAATTACAAACAGATTCTACATAAGAACAAACCTACACAGTCCCTGTCTTGTTTGCACCGCCTGTATACTGCTGTTCTGAGTAAATAGGGCCTGAGGTGCGGGGTTCCCCTTAATATCCACACAAGACCCAAAGGGGCTGGTAATGGACTGGGGGGGCTGCCCATGCCATTTGTCTCACTGATTTTCATCCATATTGCCGGAACCAGACATTAAATTAAAGCCGCAAGCAGTTTTAAATGACTTTTATTCCTTTAACCACTTCGGTACCGCGCTATTGCAAAATGACGGCATTAGCGCGGACCTACATTTCCGGGACTACGTTTATTGACGTCGTCCTGTGTACGAGCGGCCTGCGCGCCCCTGAGGGGCGCGCGCGGCGCGCTCTGTGATCGGCGAGTCCATGAGACTCGCCTGATCACCGATCCGTGCAAGGGGTCGATCCCAACCCCTTATCACGTGATCAGCTGTCAGCCAATGACAGCTGATCATGTGATAGAACGGAGCCGGTAATCGACTATTATTCCTCAGCGCGAGGAGAAAAAAAAAAAAGCCGATCACCGGCGGCCGTGATCGGGACATCAGTCCCGATCACGGCCAGTAATGTAAGCGCTCACCTGCCCCCTGCCAGTGCCCACCTGCCCCCTGCAGTGCCAATTTAATAAAAGTTAGTGCCCCCCGTCAGTGCCACCCAGCAGTGCCCACAGTGCCACCCAGCAGTGCCACCCACAGTGCCACCCAGCAGTGCCACCCACAGTGCCCACAATCTGCCTCAAAGGTGCTGCACCCCAGTGCCGCCCATCAGTGCCCAGCAGTGCCGCCCATCAGTGCCCAGCAGTGCCACCTATCAGTGCCCATCAGTCCCATCTATCAGTGGTACCCATCCGTGCCACCCATCCTACCCACCCATCCGTGCCACCCATCCGTGCCATCTTATCTGTGCCCATCTTATCTGTGCCGCCTTATCTGTGCCCATCGGTGCCGCCTTATCTGTGCCTATTAGTGCCGCCTTAACTATGCCTATCAGTGCCCACCAGTGCAGCCTATCAGTGCCCACCAATGCAGCCTATCAGTGCCCACCAATGCAGCCCATCAGTGCCCACCAATGCAGCCTATCAGTGCCGCCTCATCAGCGCACTTCAATGAAGGAGAAAAATGACCCGTTTGCAAAATTTTATAACAAACTATTAAACATGATTTTTTTTTTTTTTTTTTGCATCTTTTTTTGTTTGTTTAGCAAAAAATAAAACTCCGAGCTGTAACTAAATACCACCAAAAGAAAGCTCTATTTGTGGGAAAAAAATGATAAAAATGTCATTTGGGTACAGTGTTGTATGCCCGCGTAATTGTCATTCAAAGTGCATCAGCGCTGAAAGCTGAAAATTGGTCTGGGACTGAGGGGGGTTTAAGTGCCCAGTAAGCAAGTGGTTAAAAATGTAATACTGGCCACTTATACATCTTCCTGCCCAGATGAATTTTGAACTTTCAGCTCTGACGCACTTTTGAATGACAATTGCGCGGTCATGCTGCACTGTATCCAAACGAAATTTTTATCATTTTGTTCCCACAAATAGAGCTTTCTTTTGGTGGTATTTGATCACCCCTGGGATTTTTATTTTCTGCTAAACAAATAAAAAAAGACCAAAATTTTTTGAAACTTTTTTGTAAATAAATACGTTTTCTCCTTCACTGATGGGCACTGATGGGGCTGCACTGATGGGCACTGATAAGGCATATGGGCACCTATGATGTGGCACCAATGAAGTGGCATTGATGGGCACTGATATGTGGCACTGATAGGTGGCACTGATATGCGACACAGATAGGCACTGATAGTTGGCACAGATGGGCATGGATAGGCGGCATGGATGGGTATGGATAGGCGGCATGGATGGGCACTGATAGGCGGAATGGATGGGCACTGATAGGCGGCACGGATGGGCACTGATAGGTGGCATTGTAATGTAAAGTTTTGTATGGATGCCAATCATTGTCAAACAAAAATACATGCCAATCAGTGATGCCCATTGTGGGCACTGACTAGCATCCCTGGTGGTCTAGGGTGGTATACCTGGTGCTGGGCATCCCTGGTGGTCTGGTGGCCTCCCTGGTGGTCCAGTGTGGGCATCCTCGGGGGGGGGGCTGCTCTGATAATCAATCAGCACAGACCCTCCCTGTCAGAAGAGCAGCCGATCGGCTCTCCTCTACTCAAGTCTGACAGACGCGAGTGAGGAAAAGCCGATCAATGGCTCTTCCTATTTACTCTGTGAACAGCCGTGATTGGACACGGCTGATCTCATGGTAAAGAGTCTCCATCGGAGACTTTTTACTGAGATCGTAGTTGCGGTGTGTCAGACTGACTCACACACCGCAACAACAATCGCCGCGATGCGCGCCCCCAGGGGCGCACCACGGCTCAATATCCCGATCACGTCACATGACGCACAGTCAGGATATTGAAACCACTTTGCCATTGTCATTCTGCTATATGGTGGGCGGCAAGTGGTTAAATTACTTTTATTACTTTAGAAATTTTATTTTGTGCAGGGACAGTTCTAAGCACGGGAAACATGTGCCCCTTCACAGGCATACTATAGACACCCCCCAGGTACCACATTTAAAGGAATATTACACTTTTATTGTTTCACTTTAATCATTATTAAAATCACTGCTCCAGAAAAAACAGATGCTTTTAAAACTTTTTTTTGCATTGATCCATGTCCCCTGGGGCAGAATAGGTGGCACTGATATGCAACACAGATAGGCACTGATATGCGGCAGGACCCGGGTCCCCAAACACTTTTTAGGACAATAACTTGCATATTAGCCTTTAAAATTCACATTTTTTGATTTCTCACATTCGAGTCCCATAGACTTTAACGGTGTTCGAAAGTTTGTGCGACTATCGGTCTGTTCGCAAGTTCCGGTGCGAACCGAACCCGGGGGGGTGATTGGCTCATCCCTACCCTCTACCCAAAACTGTATTACAGTATAAACCTTCATTAAAATGATTTCGTCATCTTCCAAACACGAGTCCCTTTGTGTCAACATGCTTGTTTCTAAAGACCCCCAAGCTCCTCCCACCAACTTCCTGTTGCACACCTAGACAGGAAATGGGGGGGAGGGGAAGCATTGTTTGTACTGCAAGCTATTCAATCCAAACCTCAGCTCTACCAATACAAGTCTCACAACAATGAATTGCCCTCTGAGGAACTCCAAAATATTTCAAAACACACAGCGCTAGAAGCACAAAAAACCTCACAGTTAAAGCTAGTCTTGTCATCCGGTGAAATTCAGTGCAAAGTAGAGATTTCACTCAAAACCAAAATTCAATACGGAAAACGCCATAGCTCTACTGAAAAGTATGTAAAAAGTACAAAAATAGAATTCACTTAAAAGGAAATGGCGCCTTAAACCACGTCTCTATAAACCAAAATAGCAATTCCACCCAAACACAGCGGATACAAAATGGCAGCCGGGACAAACGAAAATCAAGACATGGCCACATGGTGACTACTACAAGAAAAGCCAGGCCACGACAAAATGGTGGACGTGTGCAATTCGTTTTGTATAAATCGAAAATTCGTATGAATTTCCAAAAATTTGTACATTCGTAAGAATCCGACATATGAATTGTTATGCATACAAATTTTGTACGAAATACGAAATTTCGTATACGAGCTTTGGATCCAAAATCCGTTACAACAGAATCGGACAGAATGTTCGTTAACTACGATTATTCGTTATGATGAAGTTACCCCAGGAAGTCAGCACAGCACAGGGATGGTGGGAACCCCTCATAATGGACACACAGCGGGTGTACAGACCTGGGAACTCAGCACAGGGATGGTGGGAACCCCTCATAATGGGCACAGCGGGTGTACAGACCTGGGAACTCAGCACAGGGATGGTGGGAACCCCTCCTAATGGGCACAGCGGGTGTACAGACCAGGGAACTCAGCACAGGGATGGTGGGAAACCCTCATAATGGGGACCTGGGAACTCAGCACAGGGATGGTGGGAACTCCTCATAATGGGCACAGCAGGGGTACAGACCCGGGAACTCAGCACAGGGATGGTGGGAACCCCTCTTAATGGGCACAGCGGGTGTACAGACCCGGGAACTCAGCACAG
The DNA here is from genome assembly GCF_037356315.1 of Lithobates pipiens. Lineage (NCBI taxonomy): Eukaryota > Metazoa > Chordata > Amphibia > Anura > Ranidae > Lithobates > Lithobates pipiens. The sequence goes on along the minus strand of NW_027507903.1, from coordinate 684,135,523 downwards.
GGATGGTGGGAAACTGCCATTCCTCTCCTTGACAGCAAGGTGAGAGGTTGCTAGTTCCTTTGCTCCTGTGCTTCCAGAGACCAGGGGCTAGAGTTACTCCTCTGCCCCAGGAAGGATGCTGGATCCTGGGGAGGACCCTGGCGGGGGCCCCCTGGATAGGCCTCAACCTGCGGAAGATTCTGGGCCTGGCCCAAGGAAGGATGAATCTCTGTCTTCCTTTAGACGGAGGATTGTGGAAACGCTGAAGCGGATTGAGAAGGAAGAGGAGAAGTTGGGAGCTTTGAAAGCTGAATTTAAAAAGAAGAAGCAGATTTGTGCCAAAGTCTTCAGTAAGAAGAGACCGGCTCTAAGGCCTGAATTGAAGGACCTGGAACAAGCTCTGCGGAAGCAGAAGGAATTGGTGAGCTCTCTGAAGGAGAATAGTGGAGCTTTTAAAGAAAAATATAAAAATGAGGAGCGATTTAATCAAATGAGGAAAGGAGCTTCTTCCTGCATGGAGAGCGAGGAGATGGAAGCAGAGAGTGAGAAAGTGGGCCCGGAGGATGAGCCCAGCTGTTCAACATCTCAGACACCTGCTGAGCCCTCAATGGCGGAGGCCTCTGTCCCCTTCCCTCCCCAGCAATATGGAACATCTGAGCCGGAGGTTGAAGGTTCTGACATGTTGGATCTGATCAACAAACTGGAGTCCAGTCCAGATTCAGCTCCCCAGGAAGGTGAGAAGATGGACACCGTTCCTATTCCTGTGGAGAGAGCAGGTGCAGGTACTGTGTGTGTGCAGGATGGTGGGCTCTTTAATAACAATGGGCCTGCTGAGGGTTGTGGTACTACAGACAGTCAGCCCAGAACCATAGACAATGTACTGCAAGCAAATACATCTGCTAATAACTGTCAGCTTCAGTCTGCAGAGAGGTCCATGGACAATACAGTGACTTTGCCTGGACCAGGCACAGCGACTGTTCCTGTGAATGGTGGAGGAGATGCTGGGAGCAGTAGTACTACAGCTCTCCAGGAGTCTGCAGCAGCCAAGACTGTGATGGCTCCCAGGATTGAAGCTGAGTGTTCGGGGGAGGGGGTGGGTCCTGCTAATCAGAAGACTGCTATCCCAGCTGATTCACACTCTCTGCCAGCAGGTTTGAATGTATCTGAGGACAAGACTGCAAAAGCTGGAAGAAAAACTTATGCTGGTGTTGCTGCCACAGGTTCTGGGAAGGGGGAGCAAGCAGGGAAGGAGCATGGGGACGTTTTATCTTTCTCCCTGTTTAAAAGGAGGAATGTTGTACAATTGAAATGGGAAGGTGATGGAAACCCCCCACATAGGAGGACAGTGGTGGATAAAATCCTGCAGATGGGGTTTAGGCCTGCGGATATCTTCGCCCTGATCAGTCCGGCAGGTTCCTATGAATATGATTTGTCCTTTATCCGTCCCGAGTCTCTGGACATATTTTGGGAGAAGTTTGAACACGTGTGTAGGGGCCTGCCGGACTGGAAAGGGCTCATCCCCAAACTTATATCCCGCCAGCCCCTCATTAAGATGGTGACAATACTTGTGCGCAATGAATCTATACCCCAAGGGGATCTGACTGTATGGTTGAGGAGGTATGGGGACGTCCTGAGCCCCCTGAGAAAGATTTTGGACGATCGGGGAATATGGACAGGGGGATGGTCTGTGCAGCTGAAACTAAAGGTTATTGATAATGTTGTCCAGCATCTGCCATCCTCAGCTTTCCTGGGGAGGGACAGGCTGACCATCTTCTACCCGGGCCAGCCAAAGCTCTGCAATAAATGTGGAGATAAAGGGCATCTTGCATCCTCCTGTCCAGTGATGAAGTGCTCCCTGTGTCAGGGTATAGGACATTTGGCAAAGGATTGTAATATTATAAGATGTAATCTGTGCAATGCAGTGGGACATCCTTATAGTCAGTGTCCTGAGGCAATGCACAATAAGCCTGAGCTCATGAGGGAGTTCTTCCGTCTGGACATGGAGGATGCACAGAGCTCATCAGCTGGAGGGCCTGTGATTCCATCGGAGTCTGTGCCCATACCCAATGTGTCTCCCCAGTCTGTGCCAATACCCAATGTGTCTGTGTCTCCCCAGTCTGTGCCCATACCCAATGGGTCCGTGTCTCCCCAGTCTGTGGTTCCCCAGTCTGTGCCAGTACCCAATGTGTCTGTGTCCTCCCAGTCTGTGCCAGTACCCAATGTGTCTGTGTCCGCCCAGCCTGTATGTAAAGTTTCAGTTGCCAAGAATGTGTCCAATCCTTCTGTGTCTTATCCTTCTGTGTCTTCTAAAATTGCAGAGGCAGCAAGAGGTGCTGAGGCTGGTGCATCAGGTGTGGTGCCAGTCCCCCTCCCCCGACGCTGCAGGGTTCCTATTGCAGATCGTGGGGGCCAGAGGAGTGGGGAAAATAGTGGGGAGGCTGGCCTGGTGGTAGATAAGGGAAGGGAGAGTGGGGGGGAGGGGGCTGAAGGGGAGGATAGGTGTGGGGAGGCTGGTTGTGGTTTATCCAAAGATGATATGGAGTGGTTGGAGGATAGGAGGAGGAGGGGCAAAAGAAGGAAAAAAAGGGGTTCAGTTCCCTTAAATCCTGTAGTTTTGCCTTTGGAAAATAAGTTTAAGGTCCTGTCGGACGATGATGATGATGATGATGATGATTGGGACTCGTTCAGTTCAGCGTCCTCCATGGATGATGAGTGCCAGGGCGCAACAAAGCGTGCTGGTTCTCCAGGCAGAGGGAGTAGTCAGGCTAAGAAACGTCTGCCTCAATTACCCTAATGGCAGTTCCCACTCCGATAAAAGTGGCAACCATTAATGTTGCCAGCTTGAGATCAGTAAGCGCTCGTCATATGGCCTTATTTTTGCTCAGCGAGTTTGATGCTGACATTTTGTTTTTACAAGAGACCCATTTGAATAGTCTGGCTGATATACATCTGGCAAAGAAGGAGTGGAGACGTGGTCCCTCATTTTGGTCTCTTGCGGCCGAGCCTTACAGCGGGGTTGCAGTCCTTTTTTCTGGTATGGTAACGTACCGGCGGGTAATTGAGGTAGAGATTGGGAGATGCATGGTCTTGGACGTCTCTGTAGGGGGGCAGGACTTGCGCCTGATTAACATCTATGGTCCCCAGACGAAGTGGGACAGGAAATGCCTCTTTACAAAGATTAAGCCTTTTCTTTTTACGGCCCAGCAGGTTATCTTTGGAGGTGATTTCAACACCATTACTAGGTCTAAAGACAGGAGAGGTTTCAGAGATAAGCTGGGCTATGACACCCTTTTTCTCAATGCGATAGTTAGGGAAGCAGGTCTGGTAGATGCGCACATTAAGCGTTGCCCAGACAGCACGGGGTTCACTTTTCAGAGAGGTAGTAGTCAGAGTAGGATAGACAGGTTTTTTTTTAAAGGGAGACTCTGCTTTTTCGACACCTGTGTGTCGGGCAGTGGAGTTTTCTGATCACTGTATTCTATCTGTGACTCTGAATGCCTCAGACATGCCACCTAGGGGGAGGGGTATCTGGAGATTGAATTCGGCCCTCCTGGAAGACGAGAGAGTAAGACAATCCTTTGAGGACTTTTTTCAAGCACAGGTAACGATCCTAGACTTTTGCAACAGCAAGTCAGAATGGTGGGAGCTTGTAAAACAGCGGACTGTTAGGCTTTTCAAGGCCATAGGAAGAAAGAAGCAGCGAGATAAGTATATCACCTACCAGCGTTTGCGGAGGAAACTTGACCGCCTTGTTTCGAATGGAGGAGATTCTGGGGCGATCTCTGAGGTGAAGCTCCTCCTTAGGAGACATGAATATGACCGGCACGCCTCTTTGGTTCAGGAGAGGGATTACGGGAAATACCATTCGCCTGACCCTTACCAGAACTGTAAACAGAGCGTAGCAGTTAAGACGGTCCATGGCCTGAAGGACAGTACGGGCTCCCTGACGAAGTCTAGGTCAGGGATCCTGGAGGTTGTCAGGTCATACTATGCCGATCTCCTGGGAGGAAGGAACCTTGATCGGACAAGGATGTTGGGTTTTTTGGACTCTACACCAGGACTGGAGAGTAATGTTCCTTTGATGAATTTGACAGATGAAATCACTGCAGATGAGGTAGTCCAGGCTATTGATAAACTGGCCATCAAGAAAACGCCAGGGCCAGATGGGTTGACAGCTGAGTTTTATAAATGTTTTAAGACGATCCTGGCTCCCTACCTTGCGGAGGTTTTTAATAGCTGTTTGCAGGAGGGTTCTCTCCCTCCCTCCATGAGGCAATCTGCAGTGATCCTTCTGTCAAAGGGTAAAGATCCTTCGATTATTGAGAATTGGCGCCCCATTAGCCTTCTTAATGTCGATAGAAAGATACTGGCAAAGATTTTTTTCTGGCGATTATCGCCAGTGGCAGGCAGTTTGTTATCCCACCACCAGCACTGTTCGGTCCAAGGTAGAAGCACTTTCTCAGCAGTGTTAGCCGTCCGGGAGGCCTTGGAGCGTTGTAGGGCTGCTGGTTGGGGTAAATTTTTGCTGACATTGGATCAGGCTAAGGCCTTTGATAGGGTTAATCATGAGTACTTATGGCTCCTTCTTGGCAGATATGGCCTGGGGGGGGGTTTCATTGATTGGCTCAAGATTTTGTACAAAGGGGCTGAAAGCTTTCCGCTAGTTAATGGTTGGGTCGGGCAACCCTTTGTGGTTGGCTCAGGTGTGCGTCAGGGGTGCCCATTGAGTCCTCTGTTATATGCATTTGCAATCGACCCCTTCGTCAGAAGGCTGGAGAATGGGCCATTGTGTGGGGTACCTTTGGGCATCGCTGGTGAGCCTCCTTTGAAAGTTGTGGCCTATGCTGATGATGTTTCTGTTTTTGTCTCTGGGACTGGGGAGGCACAGGAGGTGGTCTCAGTGATAACGCAGTATTCAGAGGCATCAGGTTCAAAGGTCAACCAGGACAAGTGTGAAGCTTTCTGGATGGGCGTGGAAGGTGAGAGCTTTGTTCTCCCGGATGACTTCCCGGAGCCCCAGCAAAAAATTAGAGTTCTAGGCATTGAATTTGGCCCAGGTGACTATGGTCATGCAAATTGGGTGAACAGGCTGGAGAATGCCGATGCCAAGGTGGCAAGCTGGAAAGGTTGGCAGCTTTCCTTGAGGGAAAAGGTTGATCTGATCAAGACTTACCTGATTCCGATTTTTCTATATGTCAGTTTTGTTTGCGTTTTGCCAGCTTCTCTCTATACCAGGGTCTATACTTGTTTCTTCCAGCTGTTATGGGGGAACAGAATAAACCTTGTCAAAAGGAATGTGACTTACCTTTCTAGGCGGGAGGGTGGTCTAGGGATGATCAACCCTGTAGTCTTTTTCTCTCTGATGTTTGTGAAGTACAATCTTGGTAACATGTTGGCAGAGAGACCGCCTGGGTGGGTTGGTATTTTCCAGTCCTGGTTTAGGCCCTTTCTGCGAGACTGGGAAAATGGTGGGCCAGTGAAAAGCCTGAGGGTCAAGCATGATAAGCTCCCGGCTTATGTTGCCCCGTGTTTGAAAATACTTCGGCAGTGGCAAGTAACGGCAGGAGAAGTCAGATCTCTTCCAAGGAAACTTCTTGAGAAGCGGATCATGAGCTCTGTTTTTTGCGAGCCACTGGCCTTGAGGGATTGCCCAAGCCTGGTTTTGGGGGTGGGTTTGCGGTTGATTAATTTGGAGAGAATCCCAATGAAGTTTAGGGATCAGGCTTGGCTTGCCTTTCATGGAAAACTATATGTGAAGGGCAACTTGAAGTTTCTTTCCATGAGTGATCGGGGCTGCCCGAGAGTGGAGTGTGGAGGAGTGGTGGAGTCCATGGATCACTTTCTACTTCAGTGCCCTTTTAATATAGAGGTGTACAAGAGGGTGGGGAGGGCTCTGAGTATACCCTTCCTCCCCCATATGAGTTATGCAGAGTGGGTGTATGGGGCTTTCCAGACTCGTCGGGATTATGATTTGGAAACACTTTTTTTAGTTAGTTTAGTAGTCCGTTATTTCACGTGGAGTGCACGGTGTCAGGTATCCTTACGGGGTAAAATCCTCCCTGTGGAAGTGGTGGTGCAGAACATTCTGGGTGAGGTTGGGAAGATTCGGGGTCTTGAGAAAGACAGGTGGCAGCAGGAGGCCTGGATAAAGGCGTGGAGGAATATCAGGGCTCTGTAGCTGCTGCCTGTTGATCTCGGGGTGTGCGGCTTTCTTTGTATTCTTCTTTCACTCCCTTAGATTTTCAGATCAAATACAATTTTGATAAAAGGCTACATGCATGGTGACGGTGATGTTCCTTAGTCTGGCTCTCCCATAGGGATTATGTAATGCACAATTTGTTTTTGCACCGTTTATTTTGTTCTTGTTCTTTCTGGTTTGTATAATTATATTAAATTATTTTGTAAATATGTTTTTATTTATTTATTATGGTTTTATTGTATATAAGTTGTTGTTTGTAAGATTTTCAATAAAACAAAATTAACCCCTCATAATGGGCATAGCGGGTGTACAGACCCGGGAACTCAGCACAGAGTTGGTGGGAACCCCTCATAATGCGCACATCAGGTGTACAGACCTGGGAACTCAGCATAGGGATGGTGGGAACTCCTCATAATGGGCACATCAGGTGTACAGATATGGGAACTCAGCAGAGGGATGGTGGGAACCCCTCATAATGGGTACAGTGGGTGTACAGATCCGGGAACTCAGCACAGGGATGGTGGGAGCCCCTCATAATGGGCACAGCAGGCGTACAGACCCGGGAACTCAGCACAGGGATGGTGGGAACCCCTCATAATGATAAATTCATCACAACGAACATTCGTTATTTTTTTTAAAAAAAATACGAATCTACCGAAAATTTGTATTTTGTACGAATCCAAATTGAATTTCTGACATGAATTGCGAAATACAATTTTTTTTAATACAAAACGGAACGAAGCAAAATTACTTTTTTGACGGCGCACATGTCTACAAAATGGCGCATTTTCCCGCCAAACCCCAAATTTCTTCGCTTAGCTACACAAACTACTGCTCACAAAACACATTTGAGATACCACATGAACATTTACAAACATTTTAGGAAACCGTGACAAACCAGGATTTCTCCCTACAAAAACAGAGACATCCAAATGAACACTTATCTCTAGACACACTTTAGGCTTTATGTCAGTTAGGGCCCATACTAAAATATAGGCATATTTACCTAAACAATATCGGGTGGCACAGTGGTGTAGTGGGTAGCACTCTCACCTAGCAGTAAAAAAGGGTCGCTGGTTTGAATCCCAACCGTGACACTACCTGCCTGGTCTCTGCATGCTCTCCTTGTGCCTGTGTGGGTCTCCTCCGGGCACTCCGGTTTCCTCCCACACTCCAAAGACATGCTGGTAGGCCAACTGGCCTCCATCCAAAATTGACCCTAGTATATGAAAGCAAGCCGGGGACCCCGGACTGTGGGCTCCCCGAGGGCAGGGACCGACGTGAGCGTGAGCAAACCGTTGTTACTATATGGGCACCTTAAACAAATATGAGCATCTTAATGAGACACAATGCACAGGGATAGGGACAACCGCAGACCCACACCCTGCACTCACTCAGGTCAAACTGGATGGACTGGTGTCTCCACTCAACCCTACCAACCATGCAACTATGTAATATATCCATAAACGCCAAAGTTACATAAAACATGAAATAAAACGTCTTAACCATATACTCCTGTCCCAAGTACCACACAATATTTGGCTCTGAGAGTTAGAAGGTCAACAGAGCTCCCCCATGCTGGCTTCCTAGAACCACCAAGACCCCCCGCAGGGTGTAAACAGCTCCTATTGTAATGGGACAACAATGCATGGAGAGCGAGGCGGAATCTCACATTTAGATTCTCTCTCCGCACGCTCTCCTTGGCTTGCCTCTCATCGGAAAATGCATCCGAAAAAAACTGAGCATGCCCAGTCGATACGTCATGCCAGCTGATCGGGATATCAGCTGAAGTGACGTACTGTGTATGGGTATGATACATTTGCTGGGAGTTGCCTACAACCTGATCTATCCCATAGTTTGTAGATACTTTAACATTTCTGCAAACCAATCAATTCACACTTATTGAGATTTTTTTTTTTTTTTACCAAAATCATGTAGCAGAATACATATTAGCCTAAATTGATGAAGAAATTTGATTTTTAAAATCTTTTTATTGGAAATGTTTTATAACAAAAAGTAAAAATTACACAGCTTACCTGTAAAAAAACTTTTTCTTGGAGTACATCATGGGACACAGAGCACAGTAGTAATTACTATGTGGTGTGGGTATATAGGCACCTTCAGGTGATGGACACTGGTATACCCAATACAGGAAGTTCACACCCTGTATAACCCCCGGCACAGTTCCCCCAGCACAGTCCTCTCTTTCGTTTTCCATGTCTCCTGTAGTAGCTGCTACAAGCACTCCTCAGCTGGTTTCTGGGTTTTCTCTTTCACCCCAGCAGAGTGCTTGCTGGGGACTGTAGTCTGCTCCCTGCTGAGACCAATGGTGCCATGTATCTCTGGGACTACATTTCCCATGATGCCCCTCTAGTTGCTTCTGATTGGCCCTCTGTTTTGTCCAATGGGGAGGGAAAACGAACAGACAGGAGAGCCTCCTCTTCCCCTGCTGCCGACATGAGAAGGGGAGGGGGAGCGAGGGGGGAATATTGTGACAGCAGCCTGCAGCTCTCCCCACCGTGCAGACGCCCACGGCTGGAGGAGGAGAGCGGGACTGTCAGCGCGGCTCTGAGGCTGAGCTGTGTGTGAGAGAGACACACAGCTCAGCCCATGCAGCCGCCAGTTCCGTATGACACAGGCACGGCCGCATGGTGGTAGGCGAGCAGCGGCCATGGCCTGTGTTACCCATGATCAGGCCGCAGTCGCCGCTTACCTCCCGCTGTGCGGCCGGATCATCAACAGGCCACGGAGCGGGCGGCCCCCGGCCCGCCGGGGAAATGCCCAGTCTGCCCTATGGCCAGTCCGGGCCTGAATGACAGTATATGGAGTTTCAAACAAACCAAGTTAAGAACAAAAATATATAAATAAGTGCAGCGCTTCTAGGCACCTAAGTGAATAAGTGTAAGTATAATGGAAGTGAAAATAATCAAATAACAATGACCAAGAGTCCACTAAAGTCCAAATGAGGTGAAGACAATCGTCATGGGCAGGGCAGGACTTAGGGTGGCGGGGGCCCCTGGGCTTGAGTCACTTTCGGGCCCTACCTTCTATACATTATCGTATTTATTGGCGGATAACTTGCGCCAGAGTATAACACGCACCCCAAGTTTAGGAGGGAATTTTAAGGAAAAAAACGTACATTTAAATGCCCATCAATGCAGCCTGGCAGTGTCATTTGCAGCCTTGTCAGTGTAGCCTTGTCATTTGCAGCCTTGTCATTGCAGTCTTGAAGTTTAAAAATAGCGCTGCCGAGATACAGAGTCCTGTGTATCTCGTTGGCTCTCGGGTCCTCTCGTTGGCTCTCGGGTCCTCTCGCAGTCCCGAGAGGAGCCAAGAGTAGTGTACTCGGCTCGGCTCACAGTCGAGCCTAGTCCCTGTGTTATGTCCATCATAGGTCGAGACTGGGTGTGACTGTGAGTGGAGCGGAGCTGAACCGAGTACACTTGGCTTTGTATCTCGGCGGGGCCCCCTATTGGGTGGGGCCCATGGGCTTGAGCCCAGTCAAGCCCAATGGTAAGTCCTGCCCTGGTCATGGGCTTCAAAGTGATGTGTTTAGGACTTCTGGAGAAATCAGATGACATTCCTGGAAAAATGACTCTCAACCTTCTCAGACCTCAAAAACTTCTTGAGAACGGATTATAGGACAAAACAAAAAATTGGATACACTTACCAGATAAGTTGGACACATCCACCATATAGTAGTGTGGCGTAAGGGCTTGTAGGGGGCTCCAATGCCACCCAAGATGCAACATGTCAAATGGTGATTCTCCTCGGAATTCCTCGTAGTCTCCAATTGGAGGAAGCGGATGAGCCTTCCGAGCCGTGGATAGCAGTAGTAGTATAGGTAACATCCCTGTCCATGCCTGCTGGACCATGAGTCAGCGATAATATGCACCTTACCACTGACTGCCCTGTCCAGCGAGGCCAAAACATTGCCTTCCACATAAAAATAAAAACAAAGGAAAAAACCGCGCTCGACAACGGTGGGAAGTAAGAGAGGATAATAATAACCGTAACTACGGCTAAATACTAGTTATATCATTAGGTTGCTGCCACCCACAGAAGAAAGAAACTCCAAAAGGTGTTTCCTCCAAAAAATAGTAAAACAATATGATAACCAGGGTAATTGGCGCTACCTACAAGTAAAACTCCTTATATGTATGTATATCAATATATAATTCTGAAAATATCATGTATTCATCTAGAAGAATATATATATAATAGAAGGAGGCATAACCCCAAAAAACTATCAATCTGCAATTTGAAATTCACAAGCTACTCAGAATTCCCAAAAAACAACAAAGTTTCTACTAAAGATAGGTTCCTGGGATTAACAAATAATTCCAATCAGCAACAGAAAAGGAAAAAACAAAAACCAGACATCAAACTAGAAACCAAAAAGAGTTTTTTGTATCTGTATCGCTAAGAGACAGTATTCCCTAAAATCGCATAAATGCCAAAGTGTGGTTTGAGTAGGCAAATTCCGAGTAATGGGAGCCCATTGGTGGCTGTTTGGGTGTCAATTACGAACGTTGGCCAATCAGATTCTGCTCGATCGGTTTTTTCCTATTTAAGTTGAAAGACGTTTTAGCGTGACACCGCCGCTGAAGACGTCAATGACGAAACGCGTTCAACGGAGTTACGCCTATTACGTCAGTTCCGTTCGTTGGAGCGCAGTTGGAGTGCAAGCCGTAGCTGCGTGTCCACCGGGCGGCTTCCACGTTCGGATTAATATTATATTATATTTTTTTCGCGCTAAAAGGGCTCTATCCCTGGGGGACTTACAAATACTGGAGTGACTCTAAATAACAGGTTATATCCTGGGACATTACCATTATATATACATTTTTTGGTGTCTAGTCCTTTGTATTATCAGGGATAGAGTGCCATTAGCGTATGGTTTTCACATTTCTTTCAGCCCTGTTCTAGGATTTTTTATTTATATATTTTTTTTTTTTTTTTTTTCCTGGAACGTTATCATTCATATATGGAGGCTGGAAAGGTTTTTTAATGGACTGTGGTTCCACATTCTGTCTCAACACATGAGAATTGTCTTTTTCCGTTTTATAATTTTTTATGTTTTTATTTGTTTATATTTTTGTGGCAATAAATTGATTTTTTATACAAATCACACTATGGAGACTACAATTTTTTTCCTATGAGGAAATATCCCCCTTGGTTGCGATTGAGGAGCCGGACATCAGCAGGGACTGAAAAAACTCTCTCTGGATGCGAATGAAGAGCTGATTATCGGTAGACTTTGATTCCAAGGCGAATTACCCCTGCAGGGGTTTATTCTTCTGGTGAGTGGGGGACCTTGTGGGGGAACACAGAAGTCACGTTGGAGATTGCACGAGGAGCACTTTAGTCACACCTTTTGAACTTTTTGTAATTGCACTGTTGAAGAGATTTCTTTGGGAATTTGGACATTATTTTTTGTATTTTTTGTTATTTAATTGTTTTTTAAGAGACCCTTTGCTTTTTTATATATATATATTTTATTTATTTTTGATATATATATTCTTTCTTCTCTCTTTTTTGTACACACATTTTTTTTGTCTTTTGTTTTTTTCAGCTGCACTTTTTTGATATATATTTTTGATACAATTTATTTGTTTTTTCATATATAGATGTTTATATTAGCATATTGTATGCATAGGTTGTATAATCTGAATTTTGTATTGTGAATTTTAATTTTACTAAGCACATTTATATACACCTTCTATCTGGTTTTTTGCACATCTTGGCGATAATGCGACTTTAGGCAAAAAATTCTTGCATATGTATCTATATTAGCGTTTATACTTATAGTTTGCGTGTTTGGGATTATAAGCTCACTAGCACATTTACATACGCCTCTTACTCGGAATTTGCCTACTCAAACCACACTTTGGCATTTATGCGATTTTAGGGAATACTGTCTCTTAGCGATACAGATACAAAAAACTCTTTTTGGTTTCTAGTTTGATGTCTGGTTTTTGTTTTTTCCTTTTCTGTTGCTGATTGGAATTATTTGTTAATCCCAGGAACCTATCTTTAGTAGAAACTTTGTTGTTTTTTGGGAATTCTGAGTAGCTTGTGAATTTCAAATTGCAGATTGATAGTTTTTTGGGGTTATGCCTCCTTCTATTATATATATATTCTTCTAGATGAATACATGATATTTTCAGAATTATATATTGATATACATACATATAAGGAGTTTTACTTGTAGGTAGCGCCAATTACCCTGGTTATCATATTGTTTTACTATTGCCTTCCACATGCTGGTAGAGAGCCGGAATCGCCTTCCGTGAAAAAAAAAGTAGCGTTTGGGAAGCTGCCACTGAGGTACCGCACATTCCACAAATTCACGGAAGGGGGCAGAGTCTACCAGCTGAAAAGGCAGCAGTTGGAGTGCTAGCAATTTATCCAAGCTAGCATTCAGCCACTGGGCATGTGGATGGCTGGGACCAAATTTCTTTCGCCGATTTAGCAACTGGGGTAGGGAAATTTGCCGGACGTTGGTGTAGCGATAGCAGATTGCCCACAAGTACTTGGCAAACCTAATTCTACACCTTCATTACTCTCAGTGCAGGTTTCTGAGAGAACTGAAGGTATAGTGGAGTTGGAGATCCCAGCTGATGAGGAGCAAGGAGAGGTCCGTTCTTTGGTTTGGGTCTTTTAACCACTACAATACCGGGCACTTTCACCCCTTTCCTTCCCAGACCAATTTTCAGCTTTCAGCACTGTCACACTTTCAATGGCAATTGCACAGTCATGCTACGCTGTACCCAAATTAAATTTTTATACTTTTGTTCACACAAATAGAGCTTTATTTTGGTGGTATTTATTCACGACTCAGTTTTTTTATTTTTTGCGATATAAGCAAAAAAAGAGTGTAAATTTAAAAAAAATCCCCAATATTTTCTTCTTTCTATTTTAAAAGAAATCCAATAAAATTGAATTTTGCCATAAATTTAAGCCAAAATGTATTCTACTACATGTTTTTGGGGAAAAAAATTCTGTTAAGTTTATAATAATTGGTTTGTGTGATCACGGACATATGTACGCAAATGATCATGTGCAGATGTGTGCAGGTGATCACGGACATATGTGTGCAGATAATCACTGGGACATGTGATTTTAGTGGGACATATGTGGGGTACATGTGTTTTTATTATTTGGGGACATGTGTTTTTATTATTTGTTTACATGTGTGTTTTGGGGACATTGTGTGGGGACATGTGTGTTTTTCACTAGATTGGTGATCAGTGAGTAAAAAGCTGTAAAAAAACAGCTCATACTCACTGATCACCAGCCGGCATCAGCGATCCGCTCTCCTCTCCTCAGCGACAACTTCCATGTGAGGAGAGGAGAGCCGATTGCCTAGCAACCGCCTGTTTGTTTACATCACATGACGGCTGTGATTGGAATGGCCGTCATGTGATCAGGAGGGCCAATCACAGAACCCTCCTTCCGATCCGAGATGCGCCGTGTCCAGGTGACACGAGCGCATCGGGATCATGCCGCTGCGCAGGCACGCGCGATCCCCCTCCTTCTGAAGGACGTTCCTGAACGTCCAGTCAGAAGGAGAGAGCTCCCACTCAGCCGTATATATACATTGGCAGGGTGGGAAGTAGTTAAGTACGCTTGCCAACAGACTGCATGGGAGTTCGACATATGTCTGGTCAAGCTTGTGCTGCCCAAGCGGCTGCTGTTTTGGCCACGCTTGATACGCTTTAGACATATGTTGCAAACAGCAACAGTGCGATCTGCTGCACACGTCTCAAAAAAAGGCACACACCAAAGAACTTTTGGAAAACGCATGGAGTCAGCAGCGCCCTGCACATGCAGAGCTCTGCAGTGTGTTGCAGTTGGTTGGCTACCCTTAAGCTGGCCCCTGGAGGGCATCCTGTCTCATTGGAGATGTGCCTCCTCCTCCTCCTCTCTCCTATCAGGCACCCACGTAGAGTCAGTGACCTCATCATCCCCTCCCTCCTCATCACTGGAGAAAACCTGGCAGTATGCTGCAGCTGGAGGAACATGACTGCCAGTTTGTTGTCCTTCTTGGGCACCCCATCTCTATGCGCTCACGTTACTGCTTTGCTTAAGCTGGATACCATCATTGGAGCCTTCAAAACACTGTGCATCCGACTGCAGGTTGTACCCAACACTGTGGTCTGGGGGACTCCTCCGTGCATGATGGTGGGGCTAGGGAAGGAGTAACTGATGACCTGGAGCCAATGGAATAGGCCGATTTGGCAGCTGCATTGGCAGCCAAAGTACTCTGAGCCTGGTGACACAGGATGAGGAGGATGAGGGCGGCTTGGTCATCCACTGAACTAACTCTTCTGCATGTTGTGGTTCAACACGGCCAGCTGCCAAAAAAAAAGGACAAGCGGGCCCCACGGCCACGTGCTGAGGATGCACTGTGTCCTTTACTAGCAATGTTGGCTGTAGACACAGAGCCTGCTTGCCCTCTTTTAGTGGCCTGTGAGCGTCTGCCTCTCCTTGTTGGCCTTCCAGACATACTGTGTTTGATGTATTTGTAATGTATTTGAATAGGTGCACCAGGAATGGCCTGTAGTGAGATGTAGCGGCACAAAGCTGGGATGTATATATATATATATATATATATATATATATATATATATATATATATATATATATACTGAATATACTACAGCTAACTGAATCAACTGCATGCCTGTAGTATATTAGGAACAGAACAACAGGAACGGTCTGCAGTGAGATCTAGCTAAACTGAATACAGTATACTGAATATACTGCAGATATCTGAATCATCTGCCAGCCTGTAGTAAATTAGGAACAGAATAACAGGAACAGTCTGCAGTGAGATCTAGCTGCAAAGGATACAGTACTGAATATACTGCAGCTAACTGAATCAACTGCCTGCCTGTAGTATATTAGGAAGAGAGCAACAAGAACGGTCTGCAGTGAGATCTAGCTAAACTGGATACAGTATACTGAATATACTGCAGCTAACTGAGTAAACCGCTTGCCTGTAGTATATTAGAAACTAGCTAAACTGTATACAGTATATATATATATATATATATATATATATATATATAAATATATATGGAATGTGTGTGTGTATATTAGGAACAGAACAACAGGAACGGTTGGATACTGGTCGGCGCAATTAGCACTGTTTTATAAGTAGAGAGAAAAAAAAAAGGGTTTTAAAAGTTTTAAAGTTTAGAGGAGAGGGATCCATTGAGATTGGATGGAACAATGCCTTCTAATAGCCTTTGTACAGTGTATTGTTTGCATGTGTTCTTCTCTTTCAGGATTCACCAATGAGCATCTATCAAGCTGCCAGAGAATGGGTGGTTTAGATAGACAGGTTTGGGTGGTAATCTTTGCTGTATGATAATTCTGTTTTTAACAATGTCTTCACACATACTGGAAAGTTTATTATTTTCCTTCCTTTCTCCCTTTCCTACCCCCAACGTTCAGGTACTCTAAGGTTTTTGATAGAGTTATTTGTTTCTCTGGGTTTCTTTTTTCCTGTGTTTCCCAGATGATGAGGACATCGTCTAAATAAGCATGCGCTATGCGTTTTTCAAAGTTAAGGTCATACCTAAACTGCAATTTGGTTTGGATACAATTGTCTAAATTTGGACTTCAGCATCAGTCTGATTAGACTGTGAGATGTTCAGCCTGGCCACAGGGGGCATTGTCTCTTCTGGTAGGCATGGAACTATGGTCTGGTTAGGTGCTTAAGTTACTCTCTCTCGGAGCCTGCCCAGTGGGAGTGGCGCTCTTGCTGTGCTTTCTGGGAGAAGGTATTTAAGATGCCGACATCACGTGGTTCAGGGGTTCCGATCCAGAATGATGTACTGACTTCATGGTCCTGGTCCTCCTGACCAGCCCCCAGGAAGGCTATGGCCTGGGGTGCGGATCCATCCGATCTTGATGTCTCAAGGCTGGCTAGCCCGAGGCAAGGAAACTAAAGGAGGATTCTGAGGTGGTTGGGTGCCGTCTCCGGTTTGGGAGAGACCCAGTGACTTCAAGCATTCCAGTGGAGGACTCTTCAGTGGAGGACTCTTCAGAAGAAGACCACGTACGGGTTGGTTTCTTAGTAAGAGCCTGGGAGGGCTGAAGTACCCAAGAGAATCCAGTCTCGTAGATATCGCCAAGCTGGCTGAAAGATCCAGG
The DNA here is from genome assembly GCF_037356315.1 of Lithobates pipiens. Classification (NCBI taxonomy): domain Eukaryota; kingdom Metazoa; phylum Chordata; class Amphibia; order Anura; family Ranidae; genus Lithobates; species Lithobates pipiens. The sequence continues at coordinate 684,119,178 of NW_027507903.1, read as the reverse complement.
TATCCTACGAGTGTTCTTCGAATTTAGTTTCCCTACGTGTTCTACAAAAACATCTGTGGCAGAGACATTATCTTGTATGTTCTACAACAACGTCTGTGGCAGAGACTTGTTCCTGAGTAAGCACCTTGTTGGCTGCTAGACCTTGTGAGAGAGGGACTGTCCAACTTGAGTGATCATCCAGTTGCGAATGGCTATTCTCTGGATGCAGTCAAAGTAAGCAAGTTCTTCAACATTGACTTTGACACTAATGCCGCGTACACACGAGCGGACTTTTCAACATCCAAAGTCCGAAGGACCGAGTCCGTCAGACTATCCGATCGTGTGTGGGCTGCAACAGACTTTTGATTCACCAAAATCTGACGGACTTTAGAATATGGAACATGCTTCAAATTTTCCCGAAGGAACTCCGCCGGACCCGGTCCCCTTCGAAAACTCCGCTCGTGTGTATGCTACTCCGACGGACTAAAACCGACGCCAGGGCAGCTATTGGCTACTGGCTATGAACTTCCTTATTCGAGTCGGAGTTTAGTGTGATTGTGTGTGGCCAAGTCCGTTCAGCCGAAAAGTCTGTCAGAACTCCGTCGGAATTCCAGCAGAACTCCGACGGAACTCCTTTGGAAGTCTGTCGGACTTAAGTCCTCTCGTGTGTACGGGGCATAAGAGTACCTGAACTTCCTTTCCAACCCTCTGATCCCAATTTAACAGACTGTTCATTGTCTATGTTTTGCAAATAAAATCCAGTCAAGTGGATCTGTTGTCAGTCTCTCAAGTTACTGGGCCATTTACCACGGGACACCCCTAGACGTGAAGCGATTGGAACAGAAGGTAACGGTAATCCCAAATCTAACCAGCGGCTCCTTCGGGGGTAGTGCTACATAACCAATTTCCTTTTCATCATGATGTAGTCATCTCCACTTTTCATGTCATTGCACTTAGTGCTCCGCATGTCTTCTCCACATCCGTCTTTCCCTCTTTCTCTCTTCTATTGTTGGGAGGTATAATTCTCATTACTACTGCAAAACGAATCTCCTCCCTTCTGTACTCTGATCTCCGTGTCCTATAATATTCATCCAGCCTCACCCTGTGTAGGAGGACGTCACCCCTCCCCCATCCACATTCCTCTCCGGTGTCAGAGACTTTCAGTCTTGTTTCACTTCCCCTGTCAGCGATGGCGTCTGGTGATCTGAGAGCCGAGCTGAAATGTTCCGTCTGTCTGAACATTTATACCGATCCTGTAATGCTGAGATGTGGTCACAACTTCTGCCGGGTCTGTATTGATCGTGTGCTGGATACACAGGAGGGGTCTGGAGATTTCTTCTGTCCTGTATGCAGAAAAAGGTTCAGGAGTCGTCCTGCACTGCAGAGGAATATAGCACTACGTAACATAGCAGAGACTTTCCTGTCTGCTCATCAAGATCAAGAGGAGTCCGGGGTCTTCTGTACTCACTGTGTGGACTTTCCTGTACCTGCTGTTAGATCCTGTCTGCTCTGTGAGGTTTCTCTGTGTGATAAACACCTGAGAGTCCACAAAAAGTCCCCAGAACACGTCTTATGTAACCCCACCTTGTCCATGGAGAGCAGGAAATGCTCCGTCCATAAGGAGGTTTTGAAGTATTTCTGCACTGAGGATGAGACCTGTATCTGTATTTCTTGTTGTATGATTGGAGGACATAAAGGACATAAGATGGAGTCACTGGATGAGGCTTCTGAGAAGAAGAAGGAGCCACTGAGGAATGTTCTCCAGAAACTTCTGACAAAGAGAGAGGAGACGGAGGAAAGAGTCCAGAGTCTGCAGGAACACAGGAGGAAAGTAGAAGAAGAAACATCCGGTGACACCGAGAGAGTCACTGCCCTGTTTAGAGATCTCAGGAGACGTCTGGAAGACCTGGAGAAGAGAGTCCTGAGGGACATCTCCAGGAGGGCAAATCGGATCTCCATCTCCATCCGGGATCTGGAAATAAAGAAGGAGGAGCTGTCCAGGAAGTTGCGTCACATTGAGGAGCTGTGTAACGTGACGGATCCACTGACTGTCTTACAGGAATCAGACACAGGTGACTTGTGTGATACTGAGGATGGAGATAATGAGGACAGAGAGAGACATGAGGAGCTCCTCCATGATGGAGGGGGTCTGGATGTGGCGGGGGTCTTACAGAAAGGTTTATCTGATATAATAACAGAGGTAAATGTATACTATATGCAGGGGGCTGCAGACATATTACTGGATGGAAACACAGCTCATAATGATCTACAGATATCAGATGACAGGAAAACTGTATCCAGGTCAGATATAAAGCAGAATCTCCCAGAAACACCAGAGAGATTCCAGGATTTTTCTTCTCAGGTGATGAGCAGTCGGAGTTTCTCCTCAGGGAGACATTACTGGGAAGTGGATGTCGGGGGGTCAGATGACTGGAGAGTCGGGATGTGTTACCCCAGTATAGAGAGGAGAGGGAAGGAGTCAGAGATTGGATGTAATAATAAGTCCTGGGCATTGGACAAGGATGATAATGATGAGGAGTATAAGTTGATACATGACAGTAAATGGACCTTCTTACCCCCCAATCCCTCCAGTAACAGAGTCAGGATATATCTGGATTATGAGGCCGGGCGGATCTCCTTTTATGATCTGTGTGACCCGATCCGACACCTCCACACCTTAACCACCACCTTCACTGAGCCCCTCCATGCTGTGATAGGTGTATGGAGAGGTTGTATAAAGATATGTGGGGGGAGGCGGGAGATGTGAGAACTCCGCCCACAGTCTGGTGATGTCAAACGAAGGAGGGGAATTAATTTATCTATCTATCTATCTATCTATCTATCTATCTATCTATCTATCTATCTATCTATCTATCTATCTATCTTCCATAACAATCTGACATAATACTTTCTGTGTTTTGTCACAGTATGTGACATCAGCCATCTCCTCCCCCCTGCCCCTCCCCCACATGTGGTCCCTCTGTGGGGCGTGGGGCAGCCATGATCAGACATAGAGGGGGTGGGGTCACTGTGATGGGATAGGAAATAAATGGAACAATCTTAGAGGAAATCTATGAAGACGTCATCTAGAGATTTATTACTGAAAGAAAAAATGTGATCAGAGAGCCCAGGCTGTTTTTAGACAGAGTGGGTCAGGATTAGATCCCCCTGTCAGGTTTTTTCTTCTGTCCGGGGCTCCATTACAGAGATTTCCCCTCACTTCCTGTCCCGGTGACAACATTTATCTAGACAGGAAATGAGGGGAACTCTCCAACAGGAACACAGACTGAAATAAGAATGATATGTTTAGTATAATAAGGAAGGGGAAGGATTAGAGCCCCTGTCAGATGTTTATATGTCTGTGTCCCTGTACAGATTTCTCTCGCTCCTTGTATTGGTGTCACCAGGACAGGAAGTGAGAGGAAATCTCTCTAAGGCTGGGATCACATTGCTGTGCAGATCACATGTCATGTCTGTGTGCTGTGAATTCAGCCGTACAAACTGTGTGACTGAAATCACATTCACACCAGAAGGGTGCCGGACCCTTTTTTTGGTCCTCACTGGAATCGGATCACATTGGGTGTCACATCTATACAATCCGATTCCTGCACCATTTCAGCGTTTGCACTGCGATCTGCGAAGCCATCTGGGGGTGTCATTAACTTTCCATTGACCCCCCCCCCCGCAGCGGTTCTCAGATGTCAGTGTGACCGTCCGGTGATTGAGGTGTGATGAGGGAACCCGCACAGGAATCGCACTGGTTCCCGCATCCCACAAGTCTCATCCCAGCCTAAGGCTCCATTCACACCTATGCAGGGTGCTTTTCAGCCTTTCTTATGTGCTTTCCGCAGGTTATAGTGCGATTTGCCGTTTGGAGGTTTTTATTGTATTTTTTGTTTCAGATAATTTGCTGTTTGGGCAAATTAAAAAATGCAAATTGCGGCAAAATCGCTGTAATAACGCACTACATGCTTTTCTGCACCTCCTCCATTGAAGTCTATTGAACCATAAAAAGCAAAAACCTTTTTTGCGTTTAAGGCTCCATTCACGCCAATGCGTTTTTTTTTAACATAGATCCCTATGGAACACGTTCACATCAATGCATTTACTAATGACAGAAATAATGGGATTTATCACTAATATAATGATATCACTATAATAATGTATGATTACTAGAACTGGAATGTGTCCCCAATATAATGTGTCCCCATAGAATGGATCACCAATAGAATTCTATGGGATCACTTTTATAATGGATCCTAATATAATGTATAATGTGATGGTGTATTATAATCACTAGATGTGTCCCAGTGATGGAGGAGGAATTTGGAAAGATGTTAATGTGAATAAAGTTTTTCTCGGTTGTAGATGTGAAGTGTTGGTGTTATGCTTACCTGCTCTGTGTAATGGTTTTAAACAAAGCATCCCTGATCCTCCTCTTCTTGGGTCCCTATTCTGTGTTCCTGGCCCCTCCCTCCTGTTGAGTGCCCCCACAGTAAGCAGCTATGGGGGCACCCGAGCCAAGTTACAGCTTCTTGTGTCCATTCACATATGGATACCGAAGCCCAGTCCCGCCCCTTTCTCTCCTTATTGGCTAACTTTAATTGACAGTAGCAGGAGCCAATGGCACCAGGCTGCTGTCTCAGCCAATGAAGAGGGGAGTTCCGGATGGGCAAGACACTCCTGTAACATTGTTGGTAAGTATTAGGGGAGCTGAGGCTGCACATGGAAGGCTCTTTATTTTAATGCATAGCATACAATTATATTTCTAAATAAAATAATGCTAAATACTTTTCAACAATTTCCAAAGAGTAGCAAAGCATGTTTCATAGCATAACATGTGATCTTCATTTAATGCCGTACCACACTGTATTGTCTGCAGACCATAATCAAATTTCATTACAGAGTGTACAAAGCACCTTAATAGATAGTCACACGTTCCATAGATGGGGCAATTGTTATGAAGAAATAAAAATGACACATCTGTATTTCAGAGACAGTAGTCAGACAAATAGCACAGTGGCTGGAGAGTATGTAAGCAGCTTGATTGGCAGCAATGTAAGATGGAGAGACAAGGCAAGTTTTTTAAATATAAAATAAAAATGGCAGTGATTATACTGAAATATTGTGGAGACATGCTGTAAATCATTTAAGCTTTTTATGTGGGTCTAATTTGAAGAGGGAGAGAATCAAGGAGGTTTTATTTTTAGCGAGAAATAAATATTACACTGATTATGTTAAAGACACAAATAAGAAGTATTACAGGGACATGATGAACATCCTGTAAGCCTTGGTGGTAGGCCTGTTTTAAAGAAGGAGAAATTAGGCATTTTTTGTCCAGAAATAGAAAATGCATTGGATTAAACCAGAGACAAGAGGCAGAAACCCTACAGAGACACACTGCACGCCATATAAGCTCTTCTAGTAGGCTGCATTTGAATATCGAGAGATCCTCAGAACAGAGGCAGGAAGAGGAGAACTTCCTTACCTTTGAAGGCCCCCTTCATCCAGACAGTTTTCCTGTGTGCCTGCCGATCACACAGGAAGAGGAGGAGGAGGAGGAGGAGGAGGATTGTGTCAGCATGGAGTTGGAGCCTATCACTCAGCATCACCAACAGTCTTCACGGGATCATTTACAGTCCGAAGAAACCCATGGACTTGTACGTGGCTGGGAGGAGGTGGCTGTGGATCAGGTCATCCTTAGTGACCCAGGGGACTCCAGACTGCATGCCTCAGCAAACCTACGATGCATGGCCTCCCTGATCCTGCAAAGCCCGCGGAAGGATTCTTGTATTCGTGGTATCAAGGAGAGGGATCATTACTGGCTGGCAACCCACGTTACAAGGCTAAGGTTGTGGACCTTATCTTGCCATCACAGAGGGAGCAGAGGATGAAACATCTTCGGGAGGCCTTGCAGAAAGGTTTGTGCAATGCGTTTCCAGAGCCTGGGAGGTTACAATTTCCTGGTCCTCCTGGACAACGTGTTGCTGAGGCTTCGGTCAGTCACAGAAGGAGCGGTGGAGAAGGTGGCCGTCTGACTGATGCATTCAGACAATTTTTTAGTCCGCAGCCCCAAGGTATGATCGGTTCCAGCAACCGTCACCAGCGTCTGATTTACATGGTGCAGGAATACCTAGGGGCAAGGTCAGACTTGGACACCTTTCGCACTGAAAATCCTCTGGGTTACTGGGTCTTGAGGATGGATCACTGGCCAGAGACTGCACAGTATGCAATTGAGCTACTGACCTGTCCTGCATCCAGCGTTCTTTCGGAATGCACATTCAGTGCTGCTGGAGGCTTTGTAACCAATCACAGGGTGCGCTTGTCCACCGAATTGGTCAAATTGGTCGATTGGATGACCTTCATAAAAATGAATCAGTCTTGGATCACCAGCTACCAAGCACCTGATGCTGATGTAACCAAATAATTTGTTTTTTGAATGTGAGATCCCTTCAATACTGCCTATGCTGATGCTGAGTGACTATCCTCTTCCTCCTCAATGTTCATGCAGTGGCTAAGGCCCAATTTTTCTGTCCCTGTTTAAAAGAAGCGTGTAATTACAATTTTTGATGCAATACTTTGCAGCAGGGCTCATTCCTGCGCTCCAACTAGAGTATCTGTGAGGGGTTGCAGTGTTGTGGCACCAGTGCCTAAGACCCAATTGTTCAGCCCCTGTTTAACAGGGGCATGTAATTACAATTCTTGATCTAATATTTCACAGCAGGGCCCATTCCAGTGCCCACCAAGAGTAACTGTGAGGGCTTACAGTGTTCTGGTACCACCAACATCTAAGACCCAATTATCTGCAGAGTATATAGGGCAGGCCCCTACTTTCAAACATCCAACTTACAAATGACTCCTACTCACAAATGGAAGGAGACAACAGGAAGTGAGATGAAATCTACCCCTAGGAAGGGAAATTCTCTCCTGTAAGAGTCAGTATGGGAAAGGGTGTCTCCTCCACTGATGCTTTATCACCAATCCTTGTTTCCCTAAAAAACCCCACATTTTCAAAATCCAATTTTTATTGGGACAGAAAGTGAGGTGAACTCTTCTAAAGAGGTGCACAGACAGCAAAACAAATGTTACAGGGGTGATAACCTTTCCCTATGTTTTCCAAAAAGCTTTAAAATAGATTTTTTGACTGGAGATACACTTACAGACTGTACCTGTTCCAAATTACAAACAGATTCTACATAAGAACAAACCTACACAGTCCCTGTCTTGTTTGCACCGCCTGTATACTGCTGTTCTGAGTAAATAGGGCCTGAGGTGCGGGGTTCCCCTTAATATCCACACAAGACCCAAAGGGGCTGGTAATGGACTGGGGGGGGGGGGCTACCCATGCCATTTGTCTCACTGATTTTCATCCATATTGCCGGAACCAGACATTACATTAAAGCCGCAAGCAGTTTTAAATGACTTTTATTCCTTTAAAAATGTAATATTGGCCACTTATACATCTTCCTGCCCAGATGAATTTTGAACTTTCAGCTCTGTCGCACTTTTGAATGACAATTGCGCGGTCATGCTGCACTGTATCCAAATGAAATTTTTATCATTTTGTTCCCACAAATAGAGCTTTCTTTTGGTGGTATTTGATCACCCCTGGGATTTTTATTTTCTGCTAAACAAATAGACCAAAATTTTTGAAAAAAAAATGTTTTTTTTTGTTTCAGTTACAAAACTTTGTAAATAAATAAGTTTTCTCCTTCACTGATGGGCACTGATGGGGCTGTACTGACAGGCACTGATAAGGCATATGGGCACCTATGATGTGGCACCAATGAAGTGGCATTGATGGGCACTGATATGTGGCACTGATAGGTGGCACTGATATGCGACACAGATAGGTGGCACAGATGGGCATGGATAGGTGGCACGGATGGGTATGGATAGGCGGCATGGATGGGCACTGATATGCAGAAAGGATGGGCACTGATAGGCGGCACGGATGGACACTGATAGGTGGCATTGTAGTGTAAAGTATTGTATGGATGCCTATTAGGGTCAAACAAAAATATATGACAATCAGTGATGCCCATTGTGGGCACTGATTGGCATCCATTGTGGGTACTGACTAGCATCCCTGGTGGTCTAGGGTGGCATACCTGGTGCTGAGCATCCCTGGTGGTAAAGTGTGGGCATCCTCGGGGGGCTGCGCTGATAATCGATCAGCACAGACCCTCCCTGTCAGAAGAGAAGCCGATCGGCTCTCCTCTACTCACATCTGACAGACGCGAGTGAGGAAAAGCCGATCAATGGCTCTTCCAATTTACTCTGTGATCAGGCGTGATTGGACACGGCTGATCTCATGGTAAAGAGTCTCCGTAGGAGACTTTTTACCAAGATCGTAGTTGCGGTGTGTCAGACTGACACACCGCAACAACGATCGCCGCCATGAGCGCTCTCCAGGGGCGCGCCACGGCTCAATATCCTGAGGACGTCACATGACGCCCAGTCAGGATATTGAAACCACTTTGCCATTGTCATTCTGCTATATGGTGGGCGGCAAGTGGTTAAATGACTTTTATTACTTTAGAACTTTTATTTTGTGCAGGGACAGTTCTAAGCATGGGAAAGATGCGCCCCTTCACAGGCATACTATAGACACCCCCCAAGTACAACATTTAAAGGAATATTACACTTTTATTGTTTCATGTTAATCATTATTAAATTCACTGCTCCCGAAAAAATGACCGTTTTCAAAACTTTTGTTTGCATTGATCCATGTCCCCTGGGGCAGTACCCGGGTCCCCAAACACTTTTTAGGACAATAACTTAGATATTAGCCTTTAAAATTCGCACTTTTGATTTCTCACATTCGAGTCCCATAGACTTTAACGGGGTTCGAAAGTTTGTGCGACTATCCGTCTGTGCGCAAGTTCTGGTGCGAACCGAACCCGGGGGTGTTCGGCTCATCCTTACCCTCTACCCAAAACTGTATTACAGTATAAACTTTCATTAAAATTATTTCATCATCTTCCAAACACGAGTCCCTTTGTGTCAACATGCTTGTTTCTAAAGACCCAAAGCTCCTCCCACCAACTTCCTGTTGCACACCTGAACAGGAAATGGGGGGGGGAAGCATTGTTTGTACTGCAAGCTATTCAATCCAAACCTCAGCTCTACCAATACAAGCCTCACAACAATGAATTGCCCTCTGAGGAACTCCAAAATATCTCAAAACACACAGCGCTAGAAGCACAAAAAACCTCACAGTTAAAGCTAGTCTTGTCATCCGGTGAAATTCAGTGCAAAGTAGAGATTTCACTCAAAACCAAAATTCAATACAGAAAACGCAATAGCTCTACTGAAAAGTATGTAAAAAGTACAAAAATAGAATTCACTTAAAAGGAAATGGCGCCTTAAACCACGTCTCTATAAACCAAAATAGCAATTCCACCCAAACACAGCGGATACTGAAAATCAAGACATGGCCACATGGTGACTACTACAAGAAAAGCCAGGCCACGACAAAATGGTGGACGTGTGCAATTCGTTTCGTATAAATCGAAAATTCGTATGAATTTCCAAAAATTTGTACATTCGTAAGAATCCGACATATGAATTGTTATGCATACAAATTTTGTACGAAATACGAAATTTCGTATACGAGCTTTGGATCCAAATTCCGTTACAACAGAATCGGACAGAATGTTCGTTAACTACGATTATTCGTTATGATGAAGTTACCCCAGGAAGTCAGCACAGCACAGGGATGGTGGGAACCCCTCATAATGGACACACAGCGGGTGTACAGACCTAGGAACTCAGCACAGGGATGGTGGGAACCCCTCATAATGGGCACAGCGGGTGTACAGACCTGGGAACTCAGCACAGGGATGATAGGAACCCCTCATAATGGACACAGCGGGTGTACAGACCAGGGAACTCAGCACAGGGATGGTGGGAAACCCTCATAATGGGGACCTGGGAACTCAGCACAGGGATGGTGGGAATCCCTCATAATGGGGACCTGGGAACTCAGCACAGGGATGGTGGGAACTCCTCATAATGGGCACAGCGGGTGTACAGACCCGGGAACTCAGCACAGGGATGGTGGGACCCCTCATAATGGGCACAGCGGGTGTACAGACCCGGGAACTCAGCACAGGGATGGTGGGACCCCTCATAATGGACACAGCGGGTGTACAGACCTGGGAACTCAGCACAGGGATGGTGGGAACCCCTCATAATGGGGACCTGGGAACTCAGCACAGGGATGGTGGAAACCCCTCATAATGGGCACAGCAGGTGTACAGACCTGGGAACTCAGCACAGGGATGGTGGGAACCCCTCATAATGGGCATAGCGGGTGTACAGACCCGGGAACTCAGCACAGAGTTGGTGGGAACCCCTCATAATGCGCACATCAGGTGTACAGACCTGGGAACTCAGCAGAGGGATGGTGGGAACCCCTCATAATGGGGACCTGGGAACTGAGCACAGGGATGGTGGGAACCCCTCATAATGGACACAGCGGGTGTACAGACTCGGGAACTCAGCACAGGGATGATGGGAACCCCTCATAATGGACACAGCGGGTGTACAGATCCGGGAACTCAGCACAGGGATGGTGGGAGCCCCTCATAATGGGCACAGCAGGCGTACAGACCCGGGAACTCAGCACAGGGATGGTGGGAACCCCTCATAATGATAAATTCATCACAACGAACATTCGTTATTTTTTTTAAAAAAAATACGAATCTAACGAAAATTTGTATTTTGTACGAATCCAAATTGAATTTCTGACATGAATTGCGAAATACAATTTTTTTTAATACAAAACGGAACGAAGCAAAATTACTTTTTTGACGGCGCACATGTCTACAAAATGGCGCATTTTCCCGCCAAAACCCAAATTTCTTTGCTTAGCTACACAAACTACTGCTCACAAAACACATTTGAGATACCACATGAACATTTACAAACATTTTAGGAAACCGTGACAAACCAGGATTTCTCCCTACAAAAACTGAGACATCAAAATGAACACTTATCTCTAGACACACTTTAGGCTTTATGTCAGTTAGGGCCCATACTAAAATATAGGCATATTTACCTAAACAATATGGGGTGGCACAGTGGTGTAGTGGTTAGCACTCTCACCTAGCAGTAAAAAAGGGTCGCTGGTTTGAATCCCAACCATGACACTACCTGCCTGGTCTCTGCATGCTCTCCTTGTGCCTGCGTGGGTCTCCTCCCAGCACTCCAGTTTCCTCCCACACTCCAAAGACATGCTGGTAGGCCAACTGGCTTCCATCCAAAATTGACCCTAGTATATGAAAGCAAGCCGGGGACCCCGGACTGTGGGCTCCCTGAGGGCAGGGACCGACGTGAGCGTGAGCAAACCGTTGTTACTATATGGGCACCTTAAACAAATATGAGCATCTTAATGAGACACAATGCACAGGGATAGGGACAACCGCAGACCCACACCCTGCACTCACTCAGGTCAAACTGGATGGACTGGTGTCTCCACTCAACCCCACCAACCATGTAACTATGTAATATATCCATAAACGCCAAAGTTACATAAAACATGAAATAAAACGTCTTAACCATACACTCCTGTCCCAAGTACCACACAATATTTGGCTCTGGGAGTTAGAAGTTCAACAGAGCTCCCCCCATGCTGGCTTCCTAGAACCACCAAGACCCCCCGCAGGGTGTAAACAGCTCCTATTGTAATGGGACAACAATGCATGGAGAGCGAGGCGGAATTTTACATTTAGATTCTCTTTCTCTGCGCGCTCTCCGTGGCTTGCCTCTCATCGGAAAATGCATCCGACAAACTGAGCATGCCCAGTCGATACGTCATGCCAGCTGATCGGGATATCAGCTGAAGTGACGTACCGTGTATGCATATGATACATTTGCTGGGAGTTGCCTACCACCTGATCTATCCCATAGTTTGTAGACACTTTAACATTTCTGCAAACCAATCAATTCACACTTATTGAGATTTTTTTTTTTTTTACCAAAATCATGTAGCAGAATACATATTAGCCTAAATTGATGAAGAAATTTGATTTTTAAAATCTTTTTATTGGAAGTGTTTTATAACAAAAAGTAAAAATTACCTGTAAAAAAACTTTTTCTTGGAGTACATCATGGGACACAGGGCACAGTAGTAATTACTATGTGGTGTGGGTATATAGGCACCTTCAGGTGATGGACACTGGTATACCCAATACAGGAAGTTCACTCCCTATATAACCCCTCCTACTACCAGGAGTGCCTCAGTTTTTGTAGCAAAGCAATATACTTAAACCCAAGAAAGAGGGGAAGGACCTCTGTGTCCCATGATGTACTCCAAGAAAAGGATTTTACAGGTAAGCTGTTATAAAAATACTATTTCCTTTATCGTACATCATGGGACACAGAGCACCATAGTAATTACTATGTGGTGTGGGTATATAGGCACCTTCAGGTGATGGACACTGCTATACCCAATACAGGAAGTTCACTCCCTATATAACCCCTCCTACTACCAGGAGTGCCTCAGTTTTTGTAGCAAAGCAATATACTTAAACCCCAGAAAGAGGGGAAGGACCTTTGTGTCCCATGATGTACTCCAAGAAAAGGATTTTACAGGTAAGCTGTTATAAAAATCCTATTTTCTTTATCGTACATCATGGGACACAGAGCACCATAGTAATTACTATGGGGGAAGTCCCATGCTTTGCTATTTGAGGGGAGGGAGAGACAACCCGTAGGGCACCCCCAGACTTGGGGATCTATACTGCTGCCTGCAGCACACTGCGCCCAAAGGTGATATCCTCATGCCTTCTTACCCCACCTCATAAAACTTGGTGAATGTATGTACTGAAGACCACCTGATAAAACTTGGTGAATGTATGTACAGAAGACCACCTGATAAAACTTGGTGAATGTATGTACTGAAGACCACCTGATAAAACTTGGTGAATGTATATACTGAAGACCACCTGATAAAACTTGGTGAATGTATGTACTGAAGACCCCCTGATAAAACTTGGTGAATGTATGTACTGAAGACCACCTGATAAAACTTGGTGAATGTATGTACTGAAGACCCCCTGATAAAACTTGGTGAATGTATGTACAGAAGACCACCTGATAAAACTTGTACAGAAGACCACCTGATAAAACTTGGTGAATGTATGTACTGAAGACCACCTGATAAAACGTGGTGAATGTATGTACTGAAGACCCCCTGATAAAACTTGGTGAATGTATGTACAGAAGACCACCTGATAAAACTTGGTGAATGTATGTACTGAAGACCACCTGATAAAACTTGGTGAATGTATGTACAGAAGACCACCTGATAAAACTTGGTGAATGTATGTACTGAAGACCACCTGATAAAACTTGGTGAATGTATGTACAGAAGACCACCTGATAAAACTTGGTGAATGTATGTACTGAAGACCCCCTGATAAAACTTGGTGAATGTATGTACTGAAGACCAAGTTGCGGCCTTACAGACCTGAGCCATGGAGGCTTGGTGATGCACTGCCCAAGAAGCACTAACCGTCCTGGTAGAGTGCGCTTTGACTTGAAAAGGTGGAATCTTACCCTTTAAATCATAAGTCTGAATTATAACTTGCCAAATCCACTTAGCGACAGTGGATTTTCACGCTGCCTGTCCTTTCTTTGGACACTCTGGCAGTACAAATAAGACATCAGTCTTCCGAATCTGAGCAGTCGTCTTTAAATAGACTTTGACCGCTCTCACCACATCAAGACAATGTAGTGACTTCTCTTCCCTGGAACATGGTTTTGGAAAAAAACGATGGCAGGACAATATCTTGGTTCAGGTGAACACCTGAGACCACTTTTGGCAAAAAAATTTGGACGAAAGCGCAACACCACTCTGTCCTCATGAATAATCAAGTATGGTTCTTTACAAGAAAGAGCAGCCAATTCTGAAACCCTCCTTGCTAAGCATATAGCAACCAATATAAAAAAATATATAAAAAATGGGTTACCCTTGGCAGCAATGAGAAACACGGATAGATATATAAAATGATTTTATTAATCAAAAAAACATTGTAGCCATCATAAGTTAAAATTCAAGCTCTGGTACATGTTGTTTGAACACATAAATGGATGGAAATACATACATCGCTTAGTACATGAATTATGAAAACAATTACAGCAATTAATGTTCACATGTAATATTTACCAATTCCACCGATTCGTTAATTCAAGCAGAGGCTTTCATTTGGGTGTGTGAAAAAGGCCTACACTTTCTCTGAGGGTAATCCTGGGCCTGCTGCCGTGATGTTCCTACCACTCATCCCGCCCACTGGAAATGGGGGGGGGGGGGGGAGGAAAGAGAAGGGGGAGTTTCACGGAGGTATAAAAAAAATCACAGACTTACAAGAAATGACAGCAGGCCTGGACTGGGACAAAAAATAGGCCCGGGCATTTTAGATTGAGCAGCTAACTTTTCCAGGGACCGGGGGGGGGGGGGGATCGGTAGACATTTGTGGGAGTGGCTGGTGTCGGCCCTCCACACTCTAATGTGCAGGGACACTGTGATATAAAGGGAACTGTACTAAAAAGGGCAGTCCCCTTTATATTACAGTGTCCCAGTCCTATTGTGGCCATACAATGCCAGTACTGTCTGTCTCCTATTGTGCCCACGGCACAGTGACACTGACCTGCTCTCTTTCTGGCAGTGCGGTAGAGCGTGGCTCTCTCTCTGGTGGTGTGGTACAGCGTGGCTCCCTCTGATGGTGCGGGTACAGGGTGGCTCTCTCTAGTGGTGCGGGTACAGCGTGGCTCTCTCTGGTGGTGTGGTGCAGCGTGGCTCTCTCTGGTGGTGCAGTGCAGCGTGGCTCTCTCTCTAGTGGTGCGGATACAGCGTGGCTCTCTCTAGTGGTGCGGTGCAGCGTGGCTCCCTCTGGTGGTGTGGTGCAGCGTGGCTCTCTCTCTAGTGGTGCAGATACAGCGTGGCTCTCTAGTGGTGTGGGTACAGCGTGGCTCTCTCTAGTTGTGTGGGTACAGCGTGGCTCTCTCTGGTGGTGTGGGTACAGCGTTGCTCTCTCTCTGGTGGTGCGGGTTCTCTCTCTGCTGGTACGGGTACAGCGCGGCTCTCTTTCTGGTGGTGTGGGTACAGCATAGCTCTCTCTCTGGTGGTGCGGGTACAGAGTGTCTCTCTCTCTCTCTGGTGGTGCTGGGACTATTAGTTCCCCCAGCACAGTCCTCTCTTTCGTTTTCCATGTCTCCTGTAGTAGCTGCTACAAGCACTCCTCAGCTTGTTTCTGGGTTTTCTCTTTCACCCCAGCAGAGTGCTTGCTGGGGACTGTAGTCTGCTCCCTGCTGAGACCGATGGTGCCATGTATCTCTGGGACTACATTTCCCATGATGCCCCTCTAGTTGCTTCTGATTGGCCCTCTGTTTTGTCCAATGGGGAAGGAAAACGAACAGACAGGAAAGCCTCCTCTTCCCCTGCTGCCGACATGAGAAGGGGAGGGGGAGCGAGGGGGGAATATTGTGACAGCAGCCTGCAGCTCTCCCCACCATGCGGACGCCCATGGCTGGAGGAGGAGAGCGGAACTGTCAGCGCGGCTCTGAGGCTGAGCTGTGTGTGAGAGAGACACACAGCTCAGCCCATGCAGCCGCCAGTTCCGCATGACACAGGCAAGGCCGCATGGCGGTAGGCAAGTGGCGGTCGTGGCCTGTGTTACCCATGATCAGGCCGCAGTCGCCGCTTACCTCCCGTTGTGCGGCCTGATCATCAACAGGCCACGGAGCGGGCGGCCTCCGGCCCACCGGGCAAATTCCCGGTCTGCCCTAGGGCCAGTCCGGGCCTGAATGACAGTATATGGAGTTTCAAACAAACCAAGTTAAGAACAAAAATATATAAATAAGTGCAGCGCTTCTAGGCACCTAAGTGAATAAGTGTAAGTATAATAGAAGTGAAAATAATTAAATAACAATGGCCAAGAGTCCACTAAAGTCCAAATGAGGTGAAGACAATCGTCATGAGCTTCAAAGTGATGTGTTTAGGACTTCTGGAGAAATCAGATGACATTCCTGGAAAAATGACTCTCAACCTTCTCAGACCTCAAAAACTTCTTGAGAACGGATTATAGGACAAAACAAAAAATTGGATACACTTACCAGATAAGTTGGACACATCCACCATATAGTAGTGTGTCGTAAGGGCTTGTAGGGGGCTCCAATGCCACCCAAGATGCAACACGCCAAATGGTGATTCCCCTTGGAATTCCTTGTAGTCTCCATTTGGAGGAAGCGGATGAGCCTTCCGAGCCGTGGATAGCAGTAGTATAGGTAACATCCCGGTCCATGCCTGCTGGACCATGAGTCAGTGGTAATATGCACCTTACCACTGACTGCCCTGTTCAGCGAGGCCAAAACATTGCCTTCCACAAGCTGGTAGAGAGCCGGAATCGCCTTCTGTGAAAAAAAGTAGCGTTTGGGAAGCTGCCAATGAGGTACCGCACATTCCACAAATTCACGGAAGGGGGCAGAGTCTACCAGCTGAAAAGGCAGCAGTTGGAGTGCTAGCAATTTATCCAAGCTAGCATTCAGCCGCTGGGCATGTGGATGGCTGGGACCAAATTTCTTTTGCCGATTTAGCAACTGGGGTAGGGAAATTTGCCTGGTACAATCGGACGTTGGTGTAGCGATAGCAGATTGCCCGCAAGTACTTGGCAAACCTAATTCTACACCTTCATTACTCTCAGTGCAGGTTTTTGAGAGAACTGAAGGTGTAGTGGAGTTGGAGATCCCAGCTGATGAGGAGCAAGGAGAGGTCCGTTCTTTGGTTTGGGTCTTTTAACCACTACAATACCGGGCACTTTCACCCCTTTCCTTCCCAGACCAATTTTCAGCTTTCAGCACTGTCACACTTTCAATAAAAATTGCGCGGTCATGCTACGCTGTACCCAAATTAAATTTTTATAATTTTGTTCACACAAATAGAGCTTTATTTTGGTGGTATTTATTCACGACTCAGTTTTTTTATTTTTTGCGATATAAGCAAAAAAAGAGTGTAAATTTTGAAAAAATCCCCAATATTTTCTTCTTTCTATTTTAAAAGAAATCCAATAAAATTGAATTTTGTCATAAATTTAAGCCAAA
This sequence comes from Lithobates pipiens, assembly GCF_037356315.1. Taxonomy (NCBI): domain Eukaryota; kingdom Metazoa; phylum Chordata; class Amphibia; order Anura; family Ranidae; genus Lithobates; species Lithobates pipiens. Next base: position 684,102,093 of record NW_027507903.1, on the reverse strand, counting down.
ATGTATTCTACTACATGTTTTTGGGGAAAAAAATTCTGTTAAGTGTATAATAATTGGTTTGTGTGATCACGAACATATGCAAATGATCATGTGCAGATGTGTGCAGGTGATCACGGACATATGTGTGCAGATAATCACTGGGACATGTGATTTTAGTGGGACATATGTGGGGTACATGTGTTTTTATTATTTGGGGACATGTGTTTTTATTATTTGTGGACATGTGTGTTATGGGGACATTGTGTGAGGACATGTGTGTTTTTCACTAGATTGGTGATCAGTGAGTAAAAAGCTGTAAAAAAAACAGCTCATACTCACTGATCACCAGCTGGCGTCAGCGATCCGCTCTCCTCTCCTCAGCGACAACTTCCGTGTGAGGAGAGGAGAGCCGAATTGCCTAGCAACCGGCTGATTGTTTACATCACATGACGGCTGTGATTGGAATGGCCGTCATGTGATCAGGAGGGCCAATCACAGAACCCTCCTTCCGATCAGTGTCCGGGTGACACCAGCGCATCGGGATCATGCTGCTGTGCAGGCACGCGCGATCCCCCTCCTTCTGAAGGACGTTCCTGAACGTCCAGTCAGAAGGAGAGAGCTCCCACTCAGCCGTATATATACATTGGCAGGGTGGGAAGTAAAGTACGCTTGCCAACAGACTGCATGGGAGTTCGACATATGTCTGGTCAAGCTTGTGGTGCCCAAGCGGCTGCTGTTTTGGCCACGCTTGATACGCTTTAAACATATGTTGCAAACAGCAACAGTGCGATCTGCTGCACATGTCTCAAAAAAAGGCACACACCAAAGAACTTTTGGAAAACGCATGGAGTCAGCAGCGCCCTGCACATGCAGAGCTCTGCAGTGTGTTGCAGTTGGTTGGCTACCCTTAAGCTGGCCCCTGGAGGGCATCCTGTCTCGTTGGAGATGTGCCTCCTCCTCCTCCTCTCTCCTATCAGGCACCCACGTAGAGTCAGTGACCTCATCATCCCCTCCCTCCTCGTCACTGGAGAAAACCTGGCAGTATGCTGCAGCTGGAGGAACATGACTGCCAGTTTGTTGTCCTTCTTGGGCACCCCATCTCTCTGCGCTCACGTTACTGCTTTGCTTAAGCTGGATACCATCATTGGAGCCTTCAAAACACTGTGCATCCGACTGCAGGTTGTACCCAACACTGTGGTCTGGGGGACTCCTCCGTGCATGATGGTAGGGCTAGGGAAGGAGTAACTGATGACCTGGAGCCAATGGAATAGGCCGATTTGGCAGCTGCATTGGCAGCCAAAGTACTCTGAGCCTGGTGACACAGGATGAGGAGGATGAGGACGGCTTGGTTATCCACTGAACTAACTCTTCGGCATGCTGTGGTTCAACACTGCCAGCTGCCAAAAAAAAGGACAAGCGGGCCCCACGGCCATGTGCTGAGGATGCACCGTGTCCTTTACTAGCAATGTTGGCTGTAGACACAGAGCCTGCTTGCCCTCTTTTAGTGGCCTGTGAGCGTCTGCCTCTCCTTGTTGGCCTTCCAGACATACTGTGTTTGATGTATTTGTAATGTATTTGAATAGGTGCACCAGGAATGGCCTGTAGTGAGATGTAGCGGCACAAAGCTGGGATGTGTATATATATATATATATATATATATATATATATATATATATATATATATATATATATATATATTGTGTGTATATATATATATATACTGAATATACTACAGCTAACTGAATCAACTGCATGCCTGTTGTATATTAGGAACAGAACAACAGGAACGGTCTGCAGTGAGATCTAGCTAAACTGAATACAGTATACTGAATATACTGCAGATATCTGAATCATCTGCCAGCCTGTAGTAAATTAGGAACAGAATAACAGGAACAGTCTGCAGTGAGATCTAGCTGCAAAGGATACAGTACTGAATATACTGCAGCTAACTGAATCAACTGCCTGCCTGTAGTATATTAGGAAGAGAGCAACAAGAACGGTCTGCAATGAGATCTAGCTAAACTGGATACGGTATACTGAATATACTGCAGCTAACTGAGGTAAACCGCTTGCCTGTAGTATATTAGAAACTAGCTAAACTGTATACAGTATATATATATATATATATATATATATATATATATATATATATATATAAAAATATATATATATATATATATGGAATGTGTGTGTGTATATTAGGAACAGAACAACAGGAACGGTTGGATACTGGTCGGCGCAATTAGCACTGTTTTATAAGTAGAGAGAAAAATAAAAGGGTTTTAAAAGTTTTAAAGTTTAGAGGAGAGGGATCCATTGAGATTGGATGGAACAATGCCTTCTAATAGCCTTTGTACAGTGTATTGTTTGCATGTGTTCTTCTCTTTCAGGATTCACCAATGAGCATCTATCAAGCTGCCAGAGAATGGGTGGTTTAGATAGATAGTTTTGGGTGGTAATCTTTGCTGTATGATAATTCTGTTTTTAACAATGTCTTCACACATACTGGAAAGTTTATTATTTTCCTTCCTTTCTCCCTTTCCTACCCCCAACGTTCAGCTATGCGTTTTTCAAAGTTAAGGTCATACCTAAACTGCAATTTGGTTTGGATACAATTGTCTAAATTTGGACTTCAGCATCAGTCTGATTAGACTGTGAGATGTTCAGCCTGGCCACAGGGGGCATTGTCTCTTCTGGTAGGCATGGAACTATGGTCTGGTTAGGTGCTTAAGTTACTCTCTCTCGGAGCCCGCCCAGTGGGAGTGGCGCTCTTGCTGTGCTTTCTGGGAGAAGGTATTTAAAATGCCGACATCACGTGGTTCGGGGTTCCGATCCAGAATGATGTACTGACTTCATGGTCCTGGTCCTCCTGACCAGCCCCCAGGAAGGCTATGGCCTGGGGTGCGGATCCATCCGATCTTGATGTCTCAAGGCTGGCTAGCCCGAGGCAAGGAAACTAAAGGAGGATTCTGAGGTGGTTGGGTGCCGTCTCCGGTTTGGGAGAGACCCAGTGACTTCAAGCATTCCAGTGGAGGACTCTTCAGTGGAGGACTCTTCAGAAGAAGACCACGTACGGGTTGGTTTCTTAGTAAGAGCCTGGGAGGGCTGAAGTACCCAAGAGAATCCAGTCTCGTAGATATCGCCAAGCTGGCTGAAAGATCCAGGTATCCTACGAGTGTTCTTCGAATTTAGTTTCCCTACGTGTTCTACAAAAACATCTGTGGCAGAGACATTATCTTGTATGTTCTACAACAACGTCTGTGGCAGAGACTTGTTCCTGAGTAAGCACCTTGTTGGCTGCTAGACCTTGTGAGAGAGGGACTGTCCAACTTGAGTGATCATCCAGTTGCGAATGGCTATTCTCTGGATGCAGTCAAAGTAAGCAAGTTCTTCAACATTGACTTTGACACTAAGAGAACCTGAACTTCCTTTCCAACCCTCTGATCCCAATTTAACAGACTGTTCATTGTCTATGTTTTGCAAATAAAATCCAGTCAAGTGGATCTGTTGTCAGTCTCTCAAGTTACTGGGCCATTTACCACGGGACACCCCTAGACGTGAAGCGATTGGAACAGAAGGTAACGGTAATCCCAAATCTAACCAGCGGCTCCTTCGGGGGTAGTGCTACATAACCAATTTCCTTTTCATCATGATGTAGTCATCTCCACTTTTCATGTCATTGCACTTAGTGCTCCGCATGTCTTCTCCACATCCGTCTTTCCCTCTTTCTCTCTTCTAATGTTGGGAGGTATAATTCTCATTACTACTGCAAAACGAATCTCCTCCCTTCTGTACTCTGATCTCCGTGACCTATAATATTCATCCAGCCTCACCCTGTGTAGGAGGATGTCACCCCTCCCCCATCCACATTCCTCTCCGGTGTCAGAGACTTTCAGTCTTGTTTCACTTCCCCTGTCAGCGATGGCGTCTGGTGATCTGAGAGCCGAGCTGAAATGTTCCGTCTGTCTGAACATTTATACCGATCCTGTAATGCTGGGATGTGGTCACAACTTCTGCCGGGTCTGTATTGATCGTGTGCTGGATACACAGGAGGGGTCTGGAGATTTCTTCTGTCCTGTATGCAGAAAAAGGTTCAAGAGTCGTCCTGCACTGCAGAGGAACATAACACTACGTAACATAGCAGAGACTTTCCTGTCTGCTCATCAAGATCAAGAGGAGTCCGGGGTCTTCTGTACTCACTGTGTGGACTTTCCTGTACCTGCTGTTAGATCCTGTCTCCTCTGTGAGGTTTCTCTGTGTGATAAACACCTGAGAGTCCACAAAAAGTCCCCAGAACACGTCTTATGTGACCCCACCTTGTCCATGGAGAGCAGGAAATGCTCCGTCCATAAGGAAGTTTTGAAGTATTTCTGCACTGAGGATGAGACCTGTATCTGTATATCTTGTTGTATGATTGGAGAACATAAAGGACATAAGATGGAGTCACTGGATGAGGCTTCTGAGAAGAAGAAGGAGCCACTGAGGAATGTTCTCCAGAAACTTCTGACAAAGAGAGAGGAGACGGAGGAAAGAGTCCAGAGTCTGCAGGAACACCGGAGGAAAGTAGAAGAAGAAGCCGCTGGTGACACCGAGAGAGTCACTGCCCTGTTTAGAGATCTCAGGAGACGTCTGGAAGACCTGGAGAAGAGAGTCCTGAGGGACATCTCCAGGAGGGCAAATCGGATCTCCATCTCCATCCGGGATCTGGAAATAAAGAAGGAGGAGCTGTCCAGGAAGTTGCGTCACATTGAGGAGCTGTGTAACGTGACGGATCCACTGACTGTCTTACAGGAATCAGACACAGGTGACTTGTGTGATACTGAGGATGGAGATAATGAGGACAGAGAGAGACATGAGGAGCTCCTCCATGATGGAGGGGGTCTGGATGTGGCCGGGGTCTTACAGAAAGGTTTATCTGATATAATAACAGAGGTAAATGTATACTATTTACAGGGGACTGCAGACATATTACTGGATGTAAACACAGCTCATAATGATCTACAGATATCAGATGACAGGAAAACTGTATCCAGGTCAGATATAAAACAGAATTACCCAGAAACACCAGAGAGATTCCAGGATTTTTCTTCTCAGGTGTTGAGCAGTCGGAGTTTCTCCTCAGGGAGACATTACTGGGAAGTGGATGTCGGGGGGTCAGATGACTGGAGAGTCGGGATGTGTTACCCCAGTATAGAGAGGAGAGGGAAGGAGTCAGAGATTGGATGTAATAATAAGTCCTGGGCATTGGACAAGGATGATAATGATGAGGAGTATAAGTTGATACATGACAGTAAATGGACCTTCTTACCCCCCAATCCCAGTAACAGAGTCAGGATAGATCTGGATTATGAGGCCGGGCGGATCTCCTTTTATGATCTGTGTGACCCGATCCGACACCTCCACACCTTAACCACCACCTTCACTGAGCCCCTCCATGCTGTGATAGGTGTATGGAGAGGTTGTATAAAGATATGTGGGGGGAGTCGGGAGATGTGAGAACTCCGCCCACAGTCTGGTGATGTCAGACGAAGGAGGGGAATTCATTTAACATTCATCCAATAGTATATAGCAGTGGGCGGGGCTTCCTGCAAGTTTTTCTACTATAAATAAATGTGAGATTTCTTGATCGCTGTGATTGGGTAGAATATCTGTCCAATTATTGGAGTAACAATAACATGTTCCTATTGGTCAGTGAGAAATCTATCTATCTATCTATCTATCTATCTATCTATCTATCTATCTATCTATCTATCTATCTATCTATCTATCTATCTATCTATCTATCTATCTATCTATCTATCTATCTCTCCCATAACAATCTGACATAATACTTTCTGTGTTTTGTCACAGTATGTGACATCAGCCATCTCCTCCCCCCTGCCCCTCCCCCACATGTGGTCCCTCTGTGGGGCGTGGGGCAGCCATGATCAGACATAGAGGGGGTGGGGTCACTGTGATGGCATAGGAAATAAATGGAACAATCTTAGAGGAAATCTATGAAGACGTCATCTAGAGATTTATTACTGAAAGAAAAAATGTGATCAGAGAGCCCAGGCTGTTTTTAGACAGAGTGGGTCAGGATTAGATCCCCTGTCAGGTTTTTTCTTCTGTCCGGGGCTCCATTACAGAGATTTCCCCTCACTTCCTGTCCCGGTGACAACATTTATCTAGACAGGAAATGAGGGGAACTCTCCAACAGGAACACAGACTGAAATAAGAATGATATGTTTAGTATAATAAGGAAGGGGAAGGATTAGAGCCCCTGTCAGATGTTTATATGTCTGTGTCCCTGTACAGATTTCTCTCCCTCCTTGTATTGGTGTCACCAGGACAGGAAGTGAGAGGAAATCTCTTCTAAGGCTGGGATCACATTGCTGTGCAGATCACATGTCATGTCTGTGTGCTGTGAATTTAGCCGTACAAACTGTGTGACTGAAATCACATTCACACCAGAATGGCGCCGGACCCTTTTTTTGGTCCTCACTGGAATCGGATCACATTGGGTGTCACATCTATACAATCCGATTCCTGCACCATTTCAGCGTTTGCACTGCGATCTGCGAAGCCATCTGGGGGTGTCATTAACTTTCCATTGACCCCCCCGCAGCGGTTCTCAGATGTCAGTGTGACCGTCCGGTGATTGAGGTGTGATGAGGGAACCCGCACAGGAATCGCACTGGTTCCCGCATCCCACAAGTCTCATCCCAGCCTAAGGCTCCTTTCACACCTATGCAGGGTGCTTTTCAGCCTTTCTTATGTGCTTTCCGCAGGTTTTAGTGCGATTTGCCGTTTGGAGGTTTTTATTGTATTTTTTGTTTCAGATAATTTGCTGTTTGGGCAAATTAAAAAATGCAAATTGCGGCAAAATCGCTGTAATAACGCACTACATGCTTTTTTGCACCTTCTCCATTGAAGTCTATTGAACCATAAAAAGCAAAAACCTTTTTTGCGTTTAAGGCTCCATTCACGCCAATGCGTTTTTTTTTAACATAGATCCCTATGGAACACGTTCACATCAATGCATTTACTAATGACAGAAATAATGATATCACTATAATAATGTATGATTACTAGAACTGGAATGTGTCCCCAATATAATGTGTCCCCATAGAATGGATCACCAATAGAATTCTATGGGATCACTTTTTATAATGGATCCTAATATAATGTATAATGTGATGGTGTATTATAATCACAAGATGTGTCCTGGTGATGGAGGAGGAATTTGGAAAGATGTTAATGTGAATAAAGTTTTTCTCGGTTGTAGATGTGAAGTGTTGGTGTTATGCTTACCTGCTCTGTGTAATGGTTTTGCACAGAGCATCCCTGATCCTCCTCTTCTTGGGTCCCTATTCTGTGTTCCTGGCCCCTCCCTTCTGTTGAGTGCCCCCACAGTAAGCAGCTATGGGGGCACCCGAGCCAAGTTACAGCTTCTTGTGTCCATTCACATATGGATACCGAAGCCCAGTCCCGCCCCTTTCTCTCCTTATTGGCTAACTTTAATTGACAGTAGCAGGAGCCAATGGCACCACGCTGCTGTCTCAGCCAATGAAGAGGGGAGTTCCGGATGGGCAAGACACTCCTGTAACATTGTTGGATCTAGAGGGACCTCAGGTAAGTATTAGGGGAGCTGAGGCTGCACATGGAAGGCTCTTTATTGTAATGCATAGAATACAATTATATTTATAAATAAAATAATGCTAAATACTTTTCAACAATTTCCAAAGAGTGGCAAAGCATGTTTCATAGCATAACATGTGATCTTCATTTAATGCCGTACCACACAGTATTGTCTGCAGACCTTAATCAAATGTCATTACAGAGTGTAAAAAGCACCTCAATAGATAGTCACACATTCCATAGATGGGGCAATTGTTATGAAGAAATAAAAATGACACATCTGTATTTCAGAGACAGTAGTCAGACAAATAGCACAGTGGCTGGAGAGTATGTAAGCAGCTTGATTGGCAGCAATGTAAGATGGAGAGACAAGGCAAGTTTTTTAAATATAAAATAAAAATGGCAGTGATTATACTGAAATATTGTGGAGACATGCTTTAAATCATTTAAGCTTTTTATGTGGGTCTAATTTGAAGAGGGAGAGAATCAAGGAGGTTTTATTTTTAGCGAGAAATAAATATTACACTGATTATGTTAAAGACACAAATAAGAAGTATTACAGGGACATGATGAACATCCTGTAAGCCTTGGTGGCAGGCCTCTTTTAAAGAAGGAGAAATTACTAATTTTTTTTATCCAGAAATAGAAAATGCATTGGATTAAACCAGAGACAAGAGGCAGAGACCCTACGGAGACACACTGCACACCATATAAGCTCTTCTAGTAGGCTGCATTTGAATATCGAGAGATCCTCAGAACAGAGGCAGGAAGAGGAGAACTTCCTTACCTTTGAAGGCCCCCTTCATCCAGACAGTGTTCCTGCGTGCCTGCCGATCACACAGGAAGAGGAGGAGGAGGATTGTGTCAGCATGGAGTTGGAGCCTATCACTCAGCATCACCAGCAGTCTTCAAGGGATCATTTACAGTCCGAAGAAATGCATGGACTTGTACGTGGCTGGGAGGAGGTGGCTGTGGATCAGGTCGTCCTTAGTGACCCAGAGGACTCCAGACTAAATGCCTCAGCAAACCTACGCTGCATGGCCTCCCTGATCCTGCAAAGCCTGTGGAAGGGTCCTTGTATTCGTGGTATCAAGTAGAGGGATCATTACTGGCTGGCAACCCTCCTTGATCCACGTTACAAGGCTAAGGTTGCGGAACTTATCTTGCCATCACAGAGGGAGCAGAGGATGAAACATCTTCGGGAGGCCTTGCAGAAAGGTTTGTGCAATGCATTTCCAGAGCCTGGGAGGTTACAATTTCCTGGTCCTCCTGGACAACGTGTTGCTGAGGCTTCGGTCAGTCACAGAAGGAGCGGTGGAGAAGGTGGCCGTCTGACCGATGCGTTCAGACAATTTTTTAGTCCGCAGCCCCAAGGTATGATCGGTTCCAGCAACCGTCACCAGCGTCTGATTTACATGGTGCAGGAATACCTAGGGGCAAGGTCAGACTTGGACACCTTTCGCACTGAAAATCCTCTGGGTTACTGGGTCTTGAGGATGGATCACTGGCCAGAGATTGCATCTGCAATTGAGCTACTGGCCTGTCCTGCATCCAGCGTTCTTTCGGAATGCACATTCAGTGCTGCTGGAGGCTTTGTAACCGATCACAGGGTGCGCTTGTCCACCGGATTGGTCAAATTGGTCGATTGGATGACCTTCATAAAAATGAATCAGTCTTGGATCACCAGCTACCAAGCACCTGATGCTGATGTAACCAAATAATTTGTTTTTTGAATGTGAGATCCCTTCAATACTGCCTATGCTGAGTGACTATCCTCTTCCTCCTCAATGTTCATGCTGATAGCTTGGAAGAACATTTTTGGTTCTGGGAACCACCACCAGTGGCTAAGGCCCAATTTTTCTGTCCCTGTTTAAAAGAGGCGTGTAATTACAATTTTTGATGCAATACTTTGCAGCAGAGCTCATTCCTGCGCTCCAACTAGAGTATTTGTGAGGGGTTGCAGTGTTGTGGCACCAGTGCCTAAGGCCCAATTTTTTAGCCCCTGTTTAACAGGGGCATGTAATTACAATTCTTGATCTAATATTTCACAGCAGGGCCCATTCCAGTGCCCACCAAGAGTAACTGTGAGGGCTTACAGTGTTCTGGTACCACCAACACCTAAGACCCAATTTTCTGCAGAGTATATAGGGCAGGCCCCTACTTTCAAACATCCAACTTACAAAGGACTCCTACTCACAAATGGAAGGAGACAACAGGAAGTGAGATGAAATCTACCCATAGGAAGGGAAATTCTCTTCTGTAAGAGTCAGTATGGGAAAGGGTGTCTCCTTCACTGATACTTTATCACCAATCCTTGTTTCCCTAAAAACCCCACATTTTCAAAATCCAATTTTTATTGGGACAGAAAGTGAGGTGAACTCTTCTAAAGAGGTGCACAGACAGCAAAACAAATGTTACAGGGGTGATAACCCTTCCCTATGTTTTCCAAAAAGCTTTAAAATAGTTTTTGTGACTGGAGATACACTTACAGAATGTACTTGTTCCAAATTACAAACAGATTCTACATAAGGACAAACCTACACAGTCCCTGTCTTGTTTACACTGCCTGTATACTGCTGTTCTGAGTAAATAGGGCCTGGGGGCCCCATGCCTTACCTTTTTTTAAATTTGGGTGCGGGGTTCCCCTTAATATCCATACAAGACCCAAAGGGGCTGGTAATGGACTGGGGGGGCTACCCATGCCATTTGTCTCACTGATTTTCATCCATATTGCCGGAACCAGACATTACATTAAAGCCGCAAGCAGTTTTAAATGACTTTTATTCCTTTAAAAATGTAATACCGGCCACTTATACACCTTCCTGCCCAGATGAATTTTGAGCTTTCAGCTCTGTCGCACTTTGAATGACAATTGCACGGTCATGCTGCACTGTACCCAAACTAAATTTTTATCATTTTGTTCCCACAAATAGGGCTTTCTTTTGGTGGTATTTGATCACCCCTGGGATTTTTATTTTCTGCTAAACAAATAGACCGAAATTTTTGAAAAAAAAAATGTTTTTTTTTTGTTTCAGTTACAAAACTTTGTAAATAAATAAGTTTTCTCCTTCAGTGATGGGCACTGATGGGGCTGTACTGACGGGCACTGATAAGGCATATGGGCACCTATGATGTGGCACCAATGAAGTGGCATTGATGGGCACTGATATGTGGCACTGATAGGTGGCACTGATATGCGACACAGATAGGCACTGATAGTTGGCACAGATGGGCATGGATAGGCGGCATGGATGGGTATGGATAGGCGGCATGGATGGGCACTGATAGGCGGAATGGATGGGCACTGATAGGTGGCACGGATGGGCACTGATAGGTGGCATTGTAGTGTAAAGTATTGTATGGATGCCAATCATTGTCAAACAAAAATACATGCCAATCAGTGATGCCCATTGTGGGCACTGACTAGCATCCCTGGTGGTCTAGGGTGGCATACCTGGTGCTGGGCATCCCTGGTGGTCTGGTGGCATCCCTGGTGGTCCAGTGTGGGCATCCTCGGGGGGGGGGGGGCTGCTCTGATAATCAATCAGCACATACCCTCCCTGTCAGAAGAGCAGCCGATCGGCTCTCCTCTACTCAAGTCTGACAGACGCGAGTGAGGAAAAGCCGATCAATGGCTCTTCCTATTTACTCTGTGATCAGCCGTGATTGGACACGGCTGATCTCATGGTAAAGAGTCTCCATCAGAGACTTTTTACCGAGATCGTAGTTGCGGTGTGTCAGACTGACTCACACACCGCAACAACAATCGCCGCGATGCGCGCCCCCAGGGGTGCACCACGGCTCAATATCCCGATCACGTCACATGACGCACAGTCAGGATATTGAAACCACTTTGCCATCCTCATTCCTCTATATGGCGGGCGGCAAGTGGTTAAATTACTTTTATTACTTTAGAAATTTTATTTTGTGCAGGGACAGTTCTAAGCACGGGAAACATGCGCCCCTTCACAGGCATACTATAGACACCCCCCAGGTACCACATTTAAAGGAATATTACACTTTTATTGTTTCACTTTAATCATTATTAAAATCACTGCTCCAGAAAAAACAGCCGCTTTTAAAACTTTTTTTTGCATTGATCCATGTCCCCTGGGGCAGAATAGGTGGCACTGATATGCAACACAGATAGGCACTGATATGCGGCAGGACCCGGGTCCCCAAACACTTTTTAGGACAATAACTTGCATATTAGCCTTTAAAATTCACATTTTTGATTTCTCACATTCGAGTCCCATAGACTTTAACGGTGTTCGAAAGTTTGTGCGACTATCGGTCTGTTCGCAAGTTCTGGTGCGAACCGAACCCGGGGGGGGAGGGGGGTGTTTGGCTCATCCCTACCCTCTACCCAAAACTGTATTACAGTATAAACCTTCATTAAAATGATTTAGTCATCTTCCAAACACGAGTCCCTTTGTGTCAACATGCTTGTTTCTAAAGACCCCCAAGCTCCTCCCACCAACTTCCTGTTGCACACCTGAACAGGAAATGGGGGGGAGGGGAAGCATTGTTTGTACTGCAAGCTATTCAATCCAAACCTCAGCTCTACCAATACAAGTCTCACAACAATGAATTGCCCTCCGAGGAACTCCAAAATATTTCAAAACACACAGCGCTAGAAGCACAAAAAACCTCACAGTTAAAGCTAGTCTTGTCATCCGGTGAAATTCAGTGCAAAGTAGAGATTTCACTCAAAACCAAAATTCAATACGGAAAACGCCATAGCTCTACTGAAAAGTATGTAAAAAGTACAAAAATAGAATTCACTCAAAAGGAAATGGCGCCTTAAACTGCGTCTCTATAAACCAAAATAGCAATTCCACCCAAACACAGCGGATACAAAATGGCAGCAAAATCAAGACAATGGCCACATGGTGACTACAAGAAAAGCCAGGGCACGACAAAATGGTGGACGTGTGCGATTCTTTTTCGTATGAACCGAAAATGCGTATGAATTTCCAGAAATTTGTACATTCCTAAGAATCCGACATATGAATTGTTATGCATACAAATTTTGTACGAAATTTCATATGCAAACTTTGGATCCAAATTCCGTTACAACAGAATGGGACAGAACGTTCGATAACTACGATTATTCGTTATGATGAAGTTAAAAACCCCAGGAACTCAGCACAGCACAGGGATGGTGAGAGCCCCTCATAATGGACACATAGCAGGTTTACAGACCTGGGAACTCAGCACAGGGATGGTGGGAACTCCTCATAATGGGCACAGCGGGTGTACAAACCTGGGAACTCAGCACAGGGATGGTGGGAAGCCCTCATAATGGGCACAGCGGGTGTACAGACCTGGGAACTCAGCACAGGGATGGTGGGAACCCCTCATAATGGGCACAGCGGGTGTACAAACCTGGGAACTCAGCACAGGGATGGTGGGAACCCCTCATAATGGGCAGAGCAGGTGTACAGACCTGGGAACTCAGCATAGGGATGGTGGGAACCCCTCATAATGGACACAGCAGGTGTACAGACCCAGGAACTCAACACAGGGATGGTGGGAACCCCTCATAATGGGCACAGCGGGTGTACAGACCCGGGAACTCAGCACAGGGATGGTGGGAACCCCTCATAATGGGGATCTGGGAACTCAGCACAGGGATGGTGGGAACCCCTCATAATGGGGACTTGGGAACTCAGCACAGGGATGGTGGGAACTCCTCATAATGGGCACAGCGGGTGTACAGACCCGGGAACTCAGCACAGGGATGGTGGGAACCCCTCATAATGGGCACAGTGGGTGTACAGACCTGGGAACTCGGCACAGGGATGGTGGGACCCCTCATAATGGACACAGCGGGTGTACAGACCCGGGAACTCAGCACAGGGATGGTGGGACCCCTCATAATGGACACAGCGGGTGTACAGACCTGGGAACTCAGCACAGGGATGGTGGGAAGCCCTCATAATGGGCACAGCGGGTGTACAGACCCGGGAACTCAGCAAAGGGATGGTGGAAAGCCCTCATAATGGGCACAGCGGGTGTACAGACCCGGAAACTCAGCAAAGGGATGGTGGGAAGCCCTCATAATGGGCACAGCGGGTGTACAGACCCGGGAACTCAGCACAGGGATGGTGGGAACCCCTCATAATGGGCACAGCAGGTGTACAGACCTGGGAACTCAACACAGCAATGGTGGGAAGCCCTCATAATGGGCACAGCGGGTGTACAGACCTGGGAACTCAGCACTGGGATGGTGGGAAGCCCTCATAATGGGCACAGCGGTTGTACAGACCTGGGAACTCAGCACAGGGATGGTGGGAAGCCCTCATAATGGGCACAGCGGGTGTACAGACCCAGGAACTCAGCACAGGGATGGTGGGAAGCCCTCATAATGGGCACAGCGGGTGTACAGACCCGGGAACTCAGCAAAGGGATGGTGGAAAGCCCTCATAATGGGCACAGCGGGTGTACAGACCCGGAAACTCAGCAAAGGGATGGTGGGAAGCCCTCATAATGGGCACAGCGGGTGTACAGACCCGGGAACTCAGCACAGGGATGGTGGGAACCCCTCATAATGGGCACAGCAGGTGTACAGACCTGGGAACTCAACACAGCAATGGTGGGAAGCCCTCATAATGGGCACAGCGGGTGTACAGACCTGGGAACTCAGCACTGGGATGGTGGGAAGCCCTCATAATGGGCACAGCGGTTGTACAGACCTGGGAACTCAGCACAGGGATGGTGGGAAGCCCTCATAATGGGCACAGCGGGTGTACAGACCCAGGAACTCAGCACAGGGATGGTGGGAACCCCTCATAATGGGCACAGCAGGTGTACAGACCTGGGAACTCAACACAGCGATGGTGGGAAGCCCTCATAATGGGCACAGCGGGTGTACAGACCTGGGAACTCAGCACTGGGATGGTGGGAAGCCCTCATAATGGGGACCTGGGAACTCAGCACAGGGATGGTGGGAACCCCTCATAATGGGCACAGCGGGTGTACAGACCTGGGAACTCAGCACAGGGATGGTGGGAACCCCTCATAATTGGCACGGCGGGTGTACAGACCTGGGAACTCAGCACAGGGATGGTGGGAACCCCTCATAATGATAAATTTATCACAACGAACATTCGTTATTTAAAAAAAAAAAAATACGATTCTAACGAAAATTCGTATCTCGTACGAATCCGAATTGAATTTCTGACACGAATTACGAAATACAATTTTTAATACAAAACGGAATGAAGCACAATTAATTTTTTGACGGCGCACATGTCTACAAAATGGCGCATTTTCCCGCCAAAACCCAAATTTCTTCGCTTAGCTACACAAACTTCTGCTCACAAAACACATTTGAGATACCACATGAACATTTACAAACATTTTAGGAAACCGTGACAAACCAGGATTTCCCCCTACAAAAACAGAGACATCAAAATGAACACTTATCTCTAGACACACTTTAGGCTTTATGTCAGTTAGGGCCCATACTAAAATATAGGCATATTTACCTAAACAATATCGGGTGGCACAGTGGTGTAGTGGGTAGCACTCTCACCTAGCAGTAAAAAAGGGTTGCTGGTTTGAATCCCAACCGTGACACTACCTGCCTGGTCTCTGCATGCTCTCCTTGTGCCTGTGTGGGTCTCCTCCCGGCACTCCGGTTTCCTCCCACACTCCAAAGACATGCTGGTAGGCCAACTGGCCTCCGTCCAAAATTGACCCTAGTATATGAAAGCAAGCCGGGGACCCCGGACTGTGGGCTCCCTGAGGGCAGGGACCGACGTGAGCGTGAGCGTGAGCAAACCGTTGTTACTATATGGGCACCTTAAACAAATATGAGCATCTTAATGAGACAGAATGCACAGGGATAGGGACAACCGCAGACCCACACCCTGCACTCACTAAGGTCAAACTGGATGGACTGGTGTCTCCACTCAACCCCACCAACCATGTAACTATGTAATATATCCATAAACGCCAAAGTTACATAAAACATGAAATAAAACGTCTTAACCATACACTCCTGTCCCAAGTACCACACAATATTTGGCTCTGAGAGTTAGAAGGTCAACAGAGCTCCCCCCATGCTGGCTTCCTAGAACCACCAAGACCCCCCGCAGGGTGTAAACAGCTCCTATTGTAATGGGACAACAATGCATGGAGAGCGAGGCGGAATCTTACATTTAGATTCTCTCTCTCCGCACGCTCTCCGTGGCTTGCCTCTCATCGGAAAATGCATCCGACAAACTGAGCATGCCCAGTCGATACGTCATGCCAGCTGATCGGGATATCAGCTGAAGTGATGTACTGTGTATGCGTATGATACATTTGCTGGGAGTTGCCTACCACCTGATCTATCCCATAGTTTGTAGACACTTTAGCATTTCTGCAAACCAATCAATTAATACTTATTGAGATTTTTTTTTTTTTTACCAAAATCATGTAGCAGAATACATATTAGCCTAAATTGATGAAGAAATTTGATTTTTAAAATCTTTTTATTGGAAGTGTTTTATAACAAAAAGTAAAAATTACACAGCTTGCCTGTAAAAAACTTTTTCTTGGAGTACATCATGGGACACAGAGCACAGTAGTAATTACTATGTGGTGTGGGTATATAGGCACCTTCAGGTGATGGACACTGGTATACCCAATACAGGAAGTTCACACCCTGTATAACCCCCGGCACAGTTCCCCCAGCACAGTCCTCTCTTTCGTTTTCCATGTCTCCTGTAGTAGCTGCTACAAGAACTCCTCAGCTGGTTTCTGGGTTTTCTCTTTCACCCCAGCAGAGTGCTTGCTGGGGACTGTAGTCTGCTCCCTGCTAAGACCAATGGTGCCATGTATCTCTGGGACTACATTTCCCATGATGCCCCTCTAGTTGCTTCTGATTGGCCCTCTGTTTTGTCCAATGGGGAGGGAAAACGAACAGACAGGAAAGCCTCCTCTTCCCCTGCTGCCGACATGAGAAGGGGAGGGGGAGCGAGGGGGGAATATTGTGACAGCAGCCTGCAGCTCTCCCCACCGTGCAGACGCCCATGGCTGGAGGAGGAGAGCGGGACTGTCATCGCGGCTCTGAGGCTGAGCTGTGTGTGAGAGAGACACACAGCTCAGCCCATGCAGCCGCCAGTTCCGTATGACACCGGCACGGCCGCATGGCGGTAGGTGAGCGGCGGCCGTGGCCTGTGTTACCCATGATCAGGCCGCAGTCGCCGCTTACCTCCCGCTGTGAGGCCTGATCATCAACAGGCCATGGAGCGAGTGGCCCCCGGCCCACCGGGCAAATGCCTGGTCTGCCCTATGGCCAGTCCGGGCCTGAATGACAGTATATGGAGTTTCAAACAAACCAAGTTAAGAACAAAAATATATAAATAAGTGCAGCGCTTCTAGGCACCTAAGTGAATAAGTGTAAGTATAATGGAAGTGAAAATAATCAAATAACAATGACCAAGAGTCCACTAAAGTCCAAATGAGGTGAAGACAATCGTCATGAGCTTCAAAGTGATGTGTTTAGGACTTCTGGAGAAATCAGATGACATTCCTGGAAAAATGACTCTCAACCTTCTCAGACCTCAAAAACTTCTTGAGAACGGATTATAGGACAAAACAAAAAATTGGATACACTTACCAGATAAGTTGGACACATCCACCATATAGTAGTGTGTCGTAAGGGCTTGTAGGGGGCTCCAATGCCACCCAAGATGCAACACGCCAAATGGTGATTCCCCTTGGAATTCCTCGTAGTCTCCAATCGGAGGAAGGGGATGAGCCTTTCCGAGCCGTGGATAGCAGTAGTATAGGTAACATCCCGGTCCATGCCTGCTGGACCATGAGTCGGCGGTAATATGCACCTTACCACTGACTGCCCTGTCCAGCGAGGCAAGGACATTGCCTTCCACAAGCTGGTAGAGAGCCGGAATCGCCTTCCGTGAAAAAAAGTAGCGTTTGGGAAGCTGCCACTGATGTACCGCACATTCCACAAATTCACGGAAGGGAGCAGAGTCTACCAGCTGAAAAGGCAGCAGTTGGAGTGCTAGCAATTTTGCCAAGCTAGCATTCAGCCGCTGGGCATGTGGATGGCTGGGACCAAATTTCTTTTGCCAATTTAGCAACTGGGGTAGGGAAATTTGCCGGACGTTGGTGTAGCGATAGCAGATTGCCCGCAAGTACTTGGCAAACCTAATTCTACACCTTCATTACTCTCAGTGCAGGTTTTTGAGAGAACTGAAGGTATAGTGGAGTTGGAGATCCCAGCTGATGAGGAGCAAGGAGAGGTCCATTCTTTGGTTTGGGTCTTTTAACCACTACAATACCGGGCACTTTCACCCCTTTCCTTCCCAGACCAATTTTCAGCTTTCAGCACTGTCACACTTTCAATAAAAATTGCACAGTCATGCTACGCTGTACCCAAATTAAATTTTTATAATTTTGTTCACACAAATAGAGCTTTATTTTGGTGGTATTTATTCACGACTCAGTTTTTTTATTTTTTGCGATTTAAGCAAAAAAAGAGTGTAAATTTTGAAAAAATCCCCAATATTTTCTTCTTTCTATTTTAAAAGAAATCCAATAAAATTGAATTTTGTCATATATTTAAGCCAAAATGTATTCTACTACATGTTTTTGGGGAAAAAAATTCTGTTAAGTGTATAATAATTGGTTTGTTTGATCACGGACATATGTACGCAAATGATCATGTGCAGATGTGTGCAGGTGATCACGGACATATGTGTGCAGATAATCACTGGGACATGTGATTTTAGTGGGACATATGTGGGGTACATGTGTTTTTATTATTTGGGGACATGTGTTTTTATTATTTGTGGACATTTGTGTTATGGGGACATTGTGTGAGGACATGTGTGTTTTTCACTAGATTGGTGATCAGTGAGTAAAAAGCTGTAAAAAAACAGCTCATACTCACTGATCACCAGCTGGCGTTAGCGATCCGCTCTCCTCTCCTCAGCGACAACTTCCGTGTGAGGAGAGGAGAGCCGATTGCCTAGCAACCGGCTGATTGTTTACATCACATGACGGCTGTGACTGGAATGGCCTTCATGTGATCAGGAGGGCCAATCACAGAACCCTCCTTCCGATCAGTGTCCGGGTGACACCAGCGCATCGGGATCATGCTGCTGTGCAGGCACGCGCGATCCCTCTCCTTCTGAAGGACGTTCCTGAACGTCCAGTCAGAAGGAGAGAGCTCCCACTCAGCCGTATATATACATTAGCAGGGTGGGAAGTAGTTAAGTACGCTTGCCAACAGACTGCATGGGTTCGACATATGTCTGGTCAAGCTTGTGGTGCCCAAGCGGCTGCTGTTTTGGCCACGCTTGATACGCTTTAGACATATGTTGCAAACAGCAACAGTGCGATCTGCTGCACACGTCTCAAAAAAAGGCACACACCAAAGAACTTTTGGAAAACGCATTGGAGTCAGCAGCGCCCTGCACATGCAGAGCTCTGCAGTGTGTTGCAGTTGGTTGGCTACCCTTAAGCTGGCCCCTGGAGGGCATCCTGTCTCGTTGGAGATGTGCCTCCTCCTCCTCCTCTCTCCTATCAGGCACCCACGTAGAGTCAGTGACCTCATCATCCCCTCCCTCCTCGTCACTGGAGAAAACCTGGCAGTATGCTGCAGCTGGAGGAACATGACTGCCAGTTTGTTGTCCTTCTTGGGCACCCCATCTCTCTGCGCTCACGTTACTGCTTTGCTTAAGCTGGATACCATCATTGGAGCCTTCAAAACACTGTGCATCCGACTGCAGGTTGTACCCAACACTGTGGTCTGGGGGACTCCTCCGTGCATGATGGTGGGGCTAGGGAAGGAGTAACTGATGACCTGGAGCCAATGGAATAGGCCGATTTGGCAGCTGCATTGGCAGCCAAAGTACTCTGAGCCTGGTGACACAGGATGAGGAGGATGAGGACGGCTTGGTCATCCACTGAACTAACTCTTCTGCATGTTGTGGTTCAACACGGCCAGCTGCCAAAAAAAAGGACAAGCGGGCCCCACGGCCACGTGCTGAGGATGCACCGTGTCCTTTACTAGCAATGTTGGCTGTAGACACAGAGCCTGCTTGCCCTCTTTTAGTGGCCTGTGAGCGTCTGCCTCTCCTTGTTGGCCTTCCAGACATACTGTGTTTGATGTATTTGTAATGTATTTGAATAGGTGCACCAGGAATGGCCTGTAGTGAGATGTAGCGGCACAAAGCTGGGATGTATATATATATATATATATATATATATATATATATATATATATATTGTGTATATATATATATACTGAATATACTACAGCTAACTGAATCAACTGCATGCCTGTAGTATATCCCTTTCATGACTAAGCCTATTTTTGGAATTTGGTGTTTACAAGTTAAAATCCATATTTTTTGCTAGAAAATTACTTGGAACCCCCAAACATTATATATATTTTTTTAGCAGATGCTCTAGAGAATAAAACGGCGATTGTTGCAATATTTTATGTCACACGGTATTTGCGCAGTGGTGTTTTAAACGCAACTTTTTGGGAAAAGGGACACTTTCATGAATAAAAAAAAAACAAAATAGCCCAATTTTTTTGCGTAATGTGAAAGATAATGTTACGCCGAGTAAATAGATACCAAACATGTCACACTTTATAATTGCGCGCACTTGTAGATTGACGACAAAGTACGGTACCTAAAAATCTCAATAGGCGACGCTTTAAATTTTTTTTACGGTTACCAGGTTAGCGTTACAGAGGAGGTCTACTGCTAGAATTATTGCTCTCGCTCTGACGATCGCGGCGATACCTCACATGTGTGTTTTGAACACCGTTTACATACGCGGGCGCGACTTCTGTATGCGTTTTCTTTGCTTCGCGAGCTCGCGGGGACGGCAGGCGCTTTGAAAATTTTTTTTTTATTTTTTTATTTATTTTATTTATTTTAAAACGACTAAATTGTTTTAAAAAAATAAATAAAAATTTGATCACTTTTATTGCTGTCACAAGGAATGTAAACATCCCTTGTGACAGTAATAGGCGGTGACAGGTACTCTTTATGGAGGGATCGGGGGTCTAAAAGACCCCCCACCCCTCCTTTACACTTCAATGTATTCAGATCGCCGAAAACGGCAATTCTGAATACCGGATTTTTTTTAAAACCGGCGCCATTGGCAGCCGAGTAAACGGGAAGTGACGTCATGACGTCGCTTCCGTGTTTACGATGAGGAGACTGGAACGAAGCCGATTACGGCTTCGTTCCAGTTCCTCCGCAGCAGCCGGAGGCGTCGGACAGGGAATCGGTGCTCCCGATCGAGCGGGAGCACCGGTAACAGCGGCGAGAGGTGGCGGGAGGGGGGGACGTCCCCTCCCGCTCCTCCGGCATAACAGCCGAGCGGCTTTTAGCCGCATCGGTTGTTATGGCTGGAAAGCCAATCGCCCGCTGTAAAAAACGGTACCGGGATGATGCCTGCAGGTGCGGGCATCATCCCGGTATACCCCCCGGAAGCCGAGTACGCAGATCTGCGTACGCTCGGCGGGAAGGGGATATTAGGAACAGAACAACAGGAACGGTCTGCAGTGAGATCTAGCTAAACTGAATACAGTATACTGAATATACTGCAGATATCTGAATCATCTGCCAGCCTGTAGTAAATTAGGAACAGAATAACAGGAACAGTCTGCAGTGAGATCTAGCTGCAAAGGATACAGTACTGAATATACTGCAGCTAACTGAATCAACTGCCTGCCTGTAGTATATTAGGAAGAGAGCAACAAGAGGTCTGCAATGAGATCTAGCTAAACTGGATACGGTATACTGAATATACTGCAGCTAACTGAGGTAAACCGCTTGCCTGTAGTATATTAGAAACTAGCTAAACTGTATACAGTATATATATATATATATATATATATATATATATATATATATATATATATATATATATATATATTGAATGTGTGTGTGTATATTAGGAACAGAACAACAGGAACGGTTGGATACTGGTCGGCGCAATTAGCACTGTTTTATAAGTACAGAGAAAAAAAAAAGGGTTTTAAAAGTTTTAAAGTTTAGAGGAGAGGGATCCATTGAGATTGGATGAAACAATGCCTTCTAATAGCCTTTGTACAGTGTATTGTTTGCATGTGTTCTTCTCTTTCAGGATTCACCAATGAGCATCTATCAAGCTGCCAGAGAATGGGTGGTTTAGATAGATAGGTTTGGGTGGTAATCTTTGCTGTATGATAATTCTGTTTTTAACAATGTCTTCACACATACTGGAAAGTTTATTATTTTCCTTCCTTTCTCCCTTTCCTACCCCCAACGTTCAGCTATGCGTTTTTCAAAGTTAAGGTCATACCTAAACTGCAATTTGGTTTGGATACAATTGTCTAAATTGGACTTCAGCATCAGTCTGATTAGACTGTGAGATGTTCAGTCTGGCCACAGGGGTCATTGTCTCTTCTGGCAGGCATGGAACTATGGTCTGGTTAGGTGCTTAAGTTACTCTCTCTCGGAGCCCGCCCAGTGGGAGTGGCGCTCTTGCTGTGCTTTCTGGGAGAAGGTATTTAAGATGCCGACATCACGTGGTTCGGGGTTCCGATCCAGAATGATGTACTGACTTCATGGTCCTGGTCCTCCTGACCAGCCCCCAGGAAGGCTATGGCCTGCGGTGCGGATCCATCCAATCTTGATGTCTCAAGGCTGGCTAGCCCGAGGCAAGGAAACTAAAGGAGGATTCTGAGGTGGTTGGGTGCCGTCTCCGGTTTGGGAGAGACCCAGTGACTTCAAGCATTTCAGTGGAGGACTCTTCAGGGGAGGACTCTTCAGAAGAAGACCACGTACGGGTTGGTTTCTTAGTAAGAGCCTGGGAGGGCTGAAGTACCCAAGAGAATCCAGTCTCGTAGATATCGCCAAGCTGGCTGAAAGATCCAGGTATCCTACGAGTGTTCTTCGAATTTAGTTTCCCTACGTGTTCTACAAAAACATCTGTGGCAGAGACATTATCTTGTATGTTCTACAACAACGTCTGTGGCAGAGACTTGTTCCTGAGTAAGCACCTTGTTGGCTGCTAGACCTTGTGAGAGAGGGACTGTCCAACCTGAGTGATCATCCAGTTGCGAATGGCTATTCTCTGGATGCAGTCAAAGTAAGCAAGTTCTTCAACATTGACTTTGACACTAAGAGAACCTGGACTTCCTTTCCAACCCTCTGATCCCAATTTAACAGACTGTTCATTGTCTATGTTTTGCAAATAAAATCCAGTCAAGTGGATCTGTTGTCAGTCTCTCGAGTTACTGGGCCATTTACCACGGGACACCCCTAGACGTGAAGCGATTGGAACAGAAGGTAACGGTAATCCAAGATCTAACCAGCGGCTCCTTCGGGGGTAGTGCTACATAACCAATTTCCTTTTCATCATGATGTAGTCATCTCCACTTTTCATGTCATTGCACTTAGTGCTCCGCATGTCTTCTCCACATCCGTCTTTCCCTCTTTCTCTCTTCTATTGTTGGGAGGTATAATTCTCATTACTACTGCAAAACGAATCTCCTCCCTTCTGTACTCTGATCTCCGTGACCTATAATATTCATCCAGCCTCACCCTGTGTAGGAGGACGTCACCCCTCCCCCATCCACATTCCTCTCCGGTGTCAGAGACTTTCAGTCTTGTTTCACTTCCCCTGTCAGCGATGGCGTCTGGTGATCTGAGAGCCGAGCTGAAATGTTCCGTCTGTCTGAACATTTATACCGATCCTGTAATGCTGGGATGTGGTCACAACTTCTGCCGGGTCTGTATTGATCGTGTGCTGGATACACAGGAGGGGTCTGGAGATTTCTTCTGTCCTGTATGCAGAAAAAGGTTCAGGAGTCGTCCTACACTGCAGAGGAACATAACACTACGTAACATAGCAGAGACTTTCCTGTCTGCTCATCAAGATCAAGAGGAGTCCGGGGTCTTCTGTACTCACTGTGTGGACTTTCCTGTACCTGCTGTTAGATCCTGTCTGCTCTGTGAGGTTTCTCTGTGTGATAAACACCTGAGAGTCCACAAAAAGTCCCCAGAACACGTCTTATGTAACCCCACCTTGTCCATGGAGAGCAGGAAATGCTCCGTCCATAAGGAGGTTTTGAAGTATTTCTGCACTGAGGATGAGACCTGTATCTGTATTTCTTGTTGTATGATTGGAGAACATAAAGGACATAATATGGAGTCACTGGATGAGGCTTCTGAGAAGAAGAAGGAGCCACTGAGGAATGTTCTGCAGAAACTTCTGACAAAGAGAGAGAAGACGGAGGAAAGAGTCCAGAGTCTGCAGGAACACCGGAGGAAAGTAGAAGAAGAAGCCGCTGGTGACACCGAGAGAGTCACTGCCCTGTTTAGAGATCTCAGGAGACGTCTGGAAGACCTGGAGAAGAGAGTCCTGAGGGAAATCTCCAGGAGGGCAAATCGGATCTCCATCTCCATCCGGGATCTGGAAATAAAGAAGGAGGAGCTGTCCAGGAAGTTGCGTCACATTGAGGAGCTGTGTAACGTGACGGATCCACTGACTGTCTTACAGGAATCAGACACAGGTGACTTGTGTGATACTGAGGATGGAGATAATGAGGACAGAGAGAGACATGAGGAGCTCCTCCATGATGGAGGGGGTCTGGATATGGCGGGGGTCTTACAGAAAGGTTTATCTGATATAATAACAGAGGTAAATGTATACTATATACAGGGGGCTGCAGACATATTACTGGATGGAAACACAGCTCATAATTATCTACAGCTATCAGATGACAGGAAAACTGTATCCAGGTCAGATATAAAGCAGAATTACCCAGAAACACCAGAGAGATTCCAGGATTTTTCTTCTCAGGTGTTGAGCAGTCGGAGTTTCTCCTCAGGGAGACATTACTGGGAAGTGGATGTCGGGGGGTCAGATGACTGGAGAGTCGGGATGTGTTACCCCAGTATAGAGAGGAGAGGGAAGGAGTCAGAGATTGGATGTAATAAGTCCTGGGCATTGGACAAGGATGATAATGATGAGGAGTATAAGGTGATACATGACAGTAAATGGACCTTCTTACCCCCCAATCCCTCCAGTAACAGAGTCAGGATATATCTGGATTATGAGGCCGGGCGGATCTCCTTTTATGATCTGTGTGACCCGATCCGACACCTCCACACCTTAACCACCACCTTCACTGAACCCCTCCATGCTTTGATAGGTGTATGGGGAGGTTGTATAAAGATATGTGGGGGGAGGCGGGAGATGTGAGAACTCCGCCCACAGTTTGGTGATGTCAAACGAAGGAGGGGAATTCATTTATCTATCTATCTATCTATCTATCTATCTATCTATCTATCTATCTATCTATCTATCTATCTATCTATCTATCTATCTCTCCCATAACAATCTGACATAATAATTTCTGTGTTTTGTCACAGTATGTGACATCAGCCATCTCCTCCCCCTGCCCCTCCCCCACATGTGGTCCCTCTGTGGGGCGTGGGGCAGCCATGATCAGACATAGAGGGGGTGGGGTCACTGTGATGGGATAGGAAATAAATGGAACAATCTTAGAGGAAATCTATGAAGACGTCATCTAGAGATTTATTACTGAAAGAAAAAATGTGATCAGAGAGCCCAGGCTGTTTTTAGACAGAGTGGGTCAGGATTAGGTCCCCTGTCAGGTTTTTTCTTCTGTCCGGGGCTCCATTACAGAGATTTCCCCTCACTTCCTGTCCCGGTGACAACATTTATCTAGACAGGAAATGAGAGGAACTCTCCAACAGGAACACAGACTGAAATAAGAATGATATGTTTAGTATAATAAGGAAGGGGAAGGATTAGAGCCCCTGTCAGACTTTTATATGTCTGTGTCCCTGTACAGATTTCTCTCGCTCCTTGTATTGGTGTCACCAGGACAGGAAGTGAGAGGAAATCTCTCTAAGGCTGGGATCACATTGCTGTGCAGATCACATGTCATGTCTGTGTGCTGTGAATTCAGCCGTACAAACTGTGTGACTGAAATCACATTCACACCAGAATGGTGCCGGACCCTTTTTTTGGTCCTCACTGGAATCGGATCACATTGGGTGTCACATCTATACAATCCGATTCCTGTACCATTTCAGCGTTTGCACTGCGATCTGCGAAGCGATCTGGGGGTGTCATTAACTTTCCATTGACCCCCCCCCCCCCCGCAGCGGTTCTCAGATGTCAGTGTGACCGTCCGGTGATTGAGGTGTGATGAGGGAACCCGCACAGGAATCGCACTGGTTCCCGCATCCCACAAGTCTCATCCCAGCCTAAGGCTCCTTTCACACCTATGCAGGGTGCTTTTCAGCCTTTCTTATGTGCTTTCCGCAGGTTTTAGTGCGATTTGCCGTTTGGAGGTTTTTATTGTATTTTTTGTTTCAGATAATTTGCTGTTTGGGCAAATTAAAAAATGCAAATTGCGGCAAAATCGCTGTAATAACGCACTACATGCTTTTCTGCACCTCCTCCATTGAAGTCTATTGAACCATAAAAAGCAAAAACCTTTTATGCGTTTAAGACTCCATTCACGCCAATGCGTTTTTTTTTTTTTTCGTTTTTTTAAACTATGGAACACGTTCACATCAATGCATTTACTAATGAAAGAAATAATGGGATTTATCACTAATATAATGATATCACTATAATAATGTATGATTACTAGAACTGGAATGTGTCCCCAATATAATGTGTCCCCATAGAATGGATCACCAATAGAATTCTATGGGATCTCTTTTATAATGGATCCTAATATAATGTATCATGTGATGGTGTATTATAATCACTAGATGTGTCCTGGTGATGGAGGAGGAATTTGGAAAGATGTTAATGTGAATAAAGTTTTTCTTGGTTGTAGATGTGAAGTGTTGGTGTTATGCTTACCTGCTCTGTGTAATGGTTTTGCACAGAGCATCCCTGATCCTCCTCTTCTTGGGTCCCTATTCTGTGCTCCTGGCCCCTCCCTCCTGTTGAGTGCCCCCACATTAAGCAGCTTGCTATGGGGGCACACGAGCCCAGTTACAGCATCTTGTGTCTATTCAGATACGGATGCCGAAGCCCATCCCTTTCTCTCCTTATTGGCTAATTTTAATTCACAGTAGCAGGAGCCAATGGCACCGCGCTGCTGTCTCAGCCAATGAGGAGGGGAGTTCCGGATGGGCAAGACACTCCTGCAACATTGCTGGATCTAGAGGGACCTCAGGTAAGTATTAGCGGAGCTGAGGCTGCACATGGAAGGTTCTTTATCGTAATGCGTAGAATGCAATTACATTTCTAAATAAAATAATGATAAATACTTTGCAACAATTTCCAAAGAGTGGCAAAGCATGTTTCATAGCATAACATGTGATCTTCATTTAATGCCTAACCACACTGTATTGTCTGCAGATCTTAATCAAATGTCATTACAGAGTGAACAAAGCACTTCAATAGATAGTCACACGTTCCATAGATGGAGCAATTGTTATGAAGAAATAAAAATGACACATCTGTATTTCAGAGACAGTAGTCAGACAAATAGCACAGTGGCTGGAGAGTATGTAAGCAGCTTGATTGGCAGCAATGTAAGATGGAGAGACAAGGCAGGTTTTTTAAAAATAAAAATGACAGTGATTATACCGAAATATTGTGGAGACATGCTGCAAATCATGTAGGCTTTTATGTGGGTCTAATTGGAAGAGAGAGAGAATCAAGGAGGTTTTATTTTTAGCAAGAAATAAATATTACACTGATTATGTTAAAGACACAAATAAGAAGTATTACAGGGACATGATGAACATCCTGTAAGCCTTGGTGGCAGGCCTCTTTTAAAGAAGGAGAAATTACAATTTTTTTTTATCCAGAAATAGAAAATGCATTGGATTAAACCAGAGACAAGAGGCAGAGACCCTACAGAGACACACTGCACACCATATAAGCTCTTCTAGTAGGCTGCATTTGAATATCGAGAGATCCTCAGAACAGAGGCAGGAAGAGGAGGACTTCCTTACCTTTGAAGGCCCCCTTTATCCAGACAGTGTTCCTGCGTGCCTGCCGATCACACAGGAAGAGGAGGAGGAGGATTGTGTCAGCATGGAGTTGGAGCCTATCACTCAGCATCACCAGCAGTCTTCAAGGGATCATTTAGAGTCCGAAGAAATGCATGGACTTGTACGTGGCTGGGAGGAGGTGGCTGTGGATCAGGTCGTCCTTAGTGACCCAGAGGACTCCAGACTAAATGCCTCAGCAAACCTACGCTGCATGGCCTCACTGATCCTGCAAAGCCCATGGAAGGATCCTTGTATTCGTGGTATCAAGTAGAGGGATCATTACTGGCTGGCAACCCTCCTTGATCCACGTTACAAGGCTAAGGTTGCGGACCTTATCTTGCCATCACAGAGGGAGCAGAGGATGAAACATCTTCGGGAGGCCTTGCAGAAAGGTTTGTGCAATGCGTTTCCAGAGCCTGGGAGGTTACAATTTCCTGGTCCTCCTGGACAACGTGTTGCTGAGGCTTCGGTCAGTCACAGAAGGAGCGGTGGAGAAGGTGGCCGTCTGACCGATGCGTTCAGACAATTTTTTAGTCCGCAGCCCCAAGGTATGATCGGTTCCAGCAACCATCACCAGCGTCTGATTTACATGGTGCAGGAATACCTAGGGGCAAGGTCAGACTTGGACACCTTTCGCACTGAAAATCCTCTGGGTTACTGGGTCTTGAGGATGGATCACTGGCCAGAGACTGCACAGTATGCAATTGAGCTACTGACCTGTCCTGCATCCAGCGTTCTTTCGGAATGCACATTCAGTGCTGCTAGAGGCTTTGTAACCGATCACAGGGTGCGCTTGTCCACCGAATTGGTCAAATTGGTCGATTGGATGACCTTCATAAAAATGAATCAGTCTTGGATCACCAGCTACCAAGCACCTGATGCTGATGTAACCAAATAATTTGTTTTTTGAATGTGAGATCCCTTCAATACTGCCTATGCTGATGCTGAGTGACTATCCTCTTCCTCCTCAATGTTCATGCAGTGGCTAAGGCCCAATTTTTCTGTCCCTGTTTAAAAGAGGCGTGTAATTACAATTTTTGATGCAATACTTTGCAGCAGAGCTCATTCCTGCGCTCCAACTAGAGTATTTGTGAGGGGTTGCAGTGTTGTGGCACCAGTGCCTAAGGCCCAATTTTTTAGCCCCTGTTTAACAGGGGCATGTAATTACAATTCTTGATCTAATATTTCACAGCAGGGCCCCTTCCAGTGCCCACCAAGAGTAACTGTGAGGGCTTACAGTGTTCTGGTACCACCAACACCTAAGACCCAATTTTCTGCAGAGTATATAGGGCAGGCCCCTACTTTCAAACATCCAACTTACAAAGGACTCCTACTCACAAATGGAAGGAGACAACAGGAAGTGAGATGAAATCTACCCCAAGGAAGGGAAATTCTCTCCTGTAAGAGTCAGTATGGGAAAGGGTGTCTCCTTCACTGATGCTTTATCACCAATCCTTGTTTCCCTAAAAACTCCACATTTTCAAAATCCAATTTTTATTGGGACAGAAAGTGAGGTGAACTCTTCTAAAGAGGTGCACAGACAGCTAAACAAATGTTACAGGGGTGATAACCCTTCCCTATGTTTTCCAAAAAGCTTTAAAATAGTTTTTTGTGACTGGAGATACACTTACAGAATGTACCTGTTCCAAATTACAAACAGATTCTACATAAGGAAAAACCTACACAGTCCCTGTCTTGTTTACACTGCCTGTATACTGCTGTTCTGAGTAAATAGGGCCTGGGGGCCCCATGCCTTTCCTTTTTTTAAATTTCGGTGCGGGGTTCCCCTTAATATCCATACAAGACCCAAAGGGGCTGGTAATGGACTGGGGGGGCTACCCATGCCATTTGTCTCACTGATTTTCATCCATATTGCCGGAACCAGACATTACATTAAAGCCGCAAGCAGTTTTAAATGACTTTTATTCCTTTAAAAATGTAATACCGGCCACTTATACACCTTCCTGCCCAGATGAATTTTGAGCTTTCAGCCCTGTCGCACTTTGAATGACAATTGCACGGTCATGCTGCACTGTACCTAAACTAAATTTTTATCATTTTGTTCCCACAAATAGGGCTTTCTTTTGGTGGTATTTGATCACCTCTGGGATTTTTATTTTCTGCTAAACAAATAGACCGAAATTTTTGAAAAAAAAATGTTTTTTTTTGTTTCAGTTACAAAACTTTGTAAATAAATAAGTTTTCTCCTTCACTGATGGGCACTGATGGGGCTGTACTGACGGGCACTGATAAGGCATATGGGCACCTATGATGTGGCATCAATAAAATGGCATTGATGGGCACTGATATGTGGCACTGATAGGTGGCACTGATATGCGACACAGATAGGCACTGATAGTTGGCACAGATGGGCATGGATAGGCGGCATGGATGGGTATGGATAGGCGGCATGGATGGGCACTGATAGGCGGAATGGATGGGCACTGATAGGCGGCACGGATGGGCACTGATAGGTGGCATTGTAGTGTAAAGTATTGTATGAATGCCAATCATTGTCAAACAAAAATACATGCCAATCAGTGATGCCCATTGTGGGCACTGACTAGCATCCCTGGTGGTCTAGGGTGGTATACCTGGTGCTGGGCATCCCTGGTGGTCTGGTGGCATCCCTGGTGGTCCAGTGTGGGCATCCTCGGGGGGGGGGGGGGGCTGCTCTGATAATCAATCAGCACAGACCCTCCCTGTCAGAAGAGCAGCCGATCGGCTCTCCTCTACTCAAGTCTGACAGACGCGAGTGAGGAAAAGCCGATCAATGGCTCTTCCTATTTACTCTGTGATCAGCCGTGATTGGACACGGCTGATCTCATGGTAAAGAGTCTCCATCGGACTGACACACCGCAACAACGATCGCCGCGATGAGTGCCCTCCAGGGGCGCGCCACGGCTTAATATCCTGAGGACGTCACATGACGCCCAGTCAGGATATTGAAACCACTTTGCCATTGTCATTCTGCTATATGGTGGGCGGCAAGTGGTTAAATTACTTTTATTACTTTAGAAGTTTTATTTTGTGCAGGGACAGTTCTAAGCACGGGAAACATGCGCCCCTTCACAGGCATACTATAGACACCCCCCAGGTACAACATTTAAAGGAATATTACACTTTTATTGTTTCACGTTAATCATTATTAAAATCACTGCTCCAGAAAAAACAGCCGCTTTTAAAACTTTTTTTTGCATTGATCCATGTCCCCTGGGGCAGAATAGGTGGCACTGATATGCAACACAGATAGGCACTGATATGCGGCAGGACCCGGGTCCCCAAACACTTTTTAGGACAATAACTTGCATATTAGCCTTTAAAATTCACATTTTTGATTTCTCACATTCGAGTCCCATAGACTTTAACGGTGTTCGAAAGTTTGTGCGACTATCGGTCTGTTCTCAAGTTCTGGTGCGAACCGAACCGGGGGGGGGGGGGGTGTTTGGCTCATCCCTACCCTCTACCCAAAACTGTATTACAGTATAAACCTTCATTAAAATGATTTCGTCATCTTCCAAACACGAGTCCCTTTGTGTCAACATGCTTGTTTCTAAAGACCCCCAAGCTCCTCCCACCAACTTCCTGTTGCACACCTGAACAGGAAATGGGGGGGGGAGGGAAAGCATTGTTTGTACTGCAAGCTATTCAATCCAAACCTCAGCTCTACCAATACAAGTCTCACAACAATGAATTGCCCTCTGAGGAACTCCAAAATATTTCAAAACACACAGCGCTAGAAGTACAAAAAACCTCACAGTTAAAGCTAGTCTTGTCATCCGGTGAAATTCAGTGCAAAGTAGAGATTTCACTCAAAACCAAAATTCAATACGGAAAACGCCATAGCTCTACTGAAAAGTATGTAAAAAGTACAAAAATAGAATTCACTTAAAAGGAAATGGCGCCTTAAACTGCGTCTCTATAAACCAAAATAGCAATTCCACCCAAACACAGTGGATACAAAATGGCAGCAAAATCAAGACAATGGCCACATGGTGACTACAAGAAAAGCCAGGGCACGACAAAATGGTGGACGTGTGCGATTCTTTTTCGTATGAACCGAAAATGCGTATGAATTTCCAGAAATTTGTACATTCCTAAGAATCCGACATATGAATTGTTATGCATACAAATTTTGTACGAAATTTCATATGCAAACTTTGGATCCAAATTCCGTTACAACAGAATGGGACAGAACGTTCGATAACTACGATTATTCGTTATGATGAAGTTAAAAACCCCAGGAACTCAGCACAGCACAGGGATGGTGGGAACCCCTCATAATGGACACATAGCAGGTTTACAGACCTGGGAACTCAGCACAGGGATGGTGGGAACTCCTCATAATGGGCACAGCGGGTGTACAAACCTGGGAACTCAGCACAGGGATGGTGGGAAGCCCTCATAATGGGCACAGCGGGTGTACAGACCTGGGAACTCAGCACAGGGATGGTGGGAACCCCTCATAATGGGCACAGCGGGTGTACAAACCTGGGAACTCAGCACAGGGATGGTGGGAACCCCTCATAATGGGCAGAGCAGGTGTACAGACCTGGGAACTCAGCATAGGGATGGTGGGAACCCCTCATAATGGACACAGCAGGTGTACAGACCCAGGAACTCAACACAGGGATGGTGGGAACCCCTCATAATGGGCACAGCGGGTGTACAGACCCGGGAACTCAGCACAGGGATGGTGGGAACCCCTCATAATGGGGATCTGGGAACTCAGCACAGGGATGGTGGGAACCCCTCATAATGGGGACTTGGGAACTCAGCACAGGGATGGTGGGAACTCCTCATAATGGGCACAGCGGGTGTACAGACCCGGGAACTCAGCACAGGGATGGTGGGAACCCCTCATAATGGGCACAGTGGGTGTACAGACCTGGGAACTCGGCACAGGGATGGTGGGACCCCTCATAATGGACACAGCGGGTGTACAGACCCGGGAACTCAGCACAGGGATGGTGGGACCCCTCATAATGGACACAGCGGGTGTACAGACCTGGGAACTCAGCACAGGGATGGTGGGAAGCCCTCATAATGGGCACAGCGGGTGTACAGACCCGGGAACTCAGCAAAGGGATGGTGGAAAGCCCTCATAATGGGCACAGCGGGTGTACAGACCCGGAAACTCAGCAAAGGGATGGTGGGAAGCCCTCATAATGGGCACAGCGGGTGTACAGACCCGGGAACTCAGCACAGGGATGGTGGGAACCCCTCATAATGGGCACAGCAGGTGTACAGACCTGGGAACTCAACACAGCAATGGTGGGAAGCCCTCATAATGGGCACAGCGGGTGTACAGACCTGGGAACTCAGCACTGGGATGGTGGGAAGCCCTCATAATGGGCACAGCGGTTGTACAGACCTGGGAACTCAGCACAGGGATGGTGGGAAGCCCTCATAATGGGCACAGCGGGTGTACAGACCCAGGAACTCAGCACAGGGATGGTGGGAACCCCTCATAATGGGCACAGCAGGTGTACAGACCTGGGAACTCAACACAGCGATGGTGGGAAGCCCTCATAATGGGCACAGCGGGTGTACAGACCTGGGAACTCAGCACTGGGATGGTGGGAAGCCCTCATAATGGGCACAGCGGGTGTACAGACCTGGGAACTCAGCACAGGGATGGTGGGAACCCCTCATAATTGGCACGGCGGGTGTACAGACCTGGGAACTCAGCACAGGGATGGTGGGAACCCCTCATAATGATAAATTCATCACAACGAACATTCGTTATTTAAAAAAAAAAATTACGATTCTAACGAAAATTCGTATCTCGTACGAATCCGAATTGAATTTCTGACACGAATTACGAAATACAATTTTTAATACAAAACGGAATGAAGCACAATTAATTTTTTGACGGCGCACATGTCTACAAAATGGCGCATTTTCCCGCCAAAACCCAAATTTCTTCGCTTAGCTACACAAACTACTGCTCACAAAACACATTTGAGATACCACATGAACATTTACAAACATTTTAGGAAACCGTGACAAACCAGGATTTCCCCCTACAAAAACAGAGACATCAAAATGAACACTTATCTCTAGACACACTTTAGGCTTTATGTCAGTTAGGGCCCATACTAAAATATAGGCATATTTACCTAAACAATATCGGGTGGCACAGTGGTGTAGTGGGTAGCACTCTCACCTAGCAGTAAAAAAGGGTCGCTGGTTTGAATCCCAACCGTGACACTACCTGCCTGGTCTCTGCATGCTCTCCTTGTGCCTGTGTGGGTCTCCTCCGGGTACTCCGGTTTCCTCCCACACTCCAAAGACATGCTGGTAGGCCAACTGGCCTCCATCCAAAATTGACCCTAGTATATGAAAGCAAGCCGGGGACCCCGGACTGTGGGCTCCCTGAGGGCAGGGACCGACGTGAGCGTGAGCAAACCGTTGTTACTATATGGGCACCTTAAACAAATATGAGCATCTTAATGAGACAGAATGCACAGGGATAGGGACAACCGCAGACCCACACCCTGCACTCACTAAGGTCAAACTGGATGGACTGGTGTCTCCACTCAACCCCACCAACCATGTAACTATGTAATATATCCATAAACGCCAAAGTTACATAAAACATGAAATAAAACGTCTTAACCATACACTCCTGTCCCAAGTACCACACAATATTTGGCTCTGAGAGTTAGAAGGTCAACAGAGCTCCCCCCATGCTGGCTTCCTAGAACCACCAAGACCCCCCGCAGGGTGTAAACAGCTCCTATTGTAATGGGACAACAATGCATGGAGAGCGAGGCGGAATCTTACATTTAGATTCTCTCTCTCCGCACGCTCTCCGTGGCTTGCCTCTCATCGGAAAATGCATCCGACAAACTGAGCATGCCCAGTCGATACGTCATGCCAGCTGATCGGGATATCAGCTGAAGTGATGTACTGTGTATGCGTAGGATACATTTGCTGGGAGTTGCCTACCACCTGATCTATCCCATAGTTTGTAGACACTTTAGCATTTCTGCAAACCAATCAATTAATACTTATTGAGATTTTTTTTTTTTTACCAAAATCATGTAGCAGAATACATATTAGCCTAAATTGATGAAGAAATTTGATTTTTAAAATCTTTTTATTGAAAGTGTTCTATAACAAAAAGTAAAAATTACACAGCTTGCCTGTAAAAAACTTTTTCTTGGAGTACATCATGGGACACAGAGCACAGTAGTAATTACTATGTGGTGTGGGTATATAGGCACCTTCAGGTGATGGACACTGGTATACCCAATACAGGAAGTTCACACCCTGTATAACCCCCGGCACAGTTCCCCCAGCACAGTCCTCTCTTTCGTTTTCCATGTCTCCTATAGTAGCTGCTACAAGAACTCCTCAGCTGGTTTCTGGGTTTTCTCTTTCACCCCAGCAGAGTGCTTGCTGGGGACTGTAGTCTGCTCCCTGCTAAGACCAATGGTGCCATGTATCTCTGGGACTACATTTCCCATGATGCCCCTCTAGTTGCTTCTGATTGGCCCTCTGTTTTGTCCAATGGGGAGGGAAAACGAACAGACAGGAAAGCCTCCTCTTCCCCTGCTGCCGACATGAGAAGGGGAGGGGGAGCGAGGGGGGAATATTGTGACAGCAGCCTGCAGCTCTCCCCACCGTGCGGACGCCCACGGCTGGAGGAGGAGAGCAGGACTGTCAGCGCGGCTCTGAGGCTGAGCTGTGTGTGAGAGAGACACACAGCTCAGCCCATGCAGCCGCCAGTTCCGCATGACACAGGCACGGCCGCATGGCGGTAGGTGAGCGGCGGCCATGGCCTGTGTTACCCATGATCAGGCCGCAGTCGCCGCTTACCTCCCGCTGTGCGGCCTGATCATCAACAGGCCACGGAGCGGGCGGCCCCCGGCCCGCCGGGCAAATGCCCAGTCTGCCCTATGGCCAGTCCGGGCCTGAATGACAGTATATGGAGTTTCAAACAAACCAAGTTAAGAACAAAAATATATAAATAAGTGCAGCACTTCTAGGCACCTAAGTGAATAAGTGTAAGTATAATGGAAGTGAAAATAATCAAATAACAATGACCAAGAGTCCACTAAAGTCCAAATGAGGTGAAGACAATCGTCATGGGCTTCAAAGTGATGTGTTTAGGACTTCTGGAGAAATCAGATGACATTCCTGGAAAAATGACTCTCAACCTTCTCAGACCTCAAAAACTTCTTGAGAACGGATTATAGGACAAAACAAAAAATTGGATACACTTACCAGATAAGTTGGACACATCCACCATATAGTAGTGTGTCGTAAGGGCTTGTAGGGGGCTCCAATGCCACCCAAGATGCAACACGCCAAATGGTGATTCCCCTTGGAATTCCTTGTAGTCTCCATTTGGAGGAAGCGGATGAGCCTTCCGAGCCGTGGATAGCAGTAGTATAGGTAACATCCCGGTCCATGCCTGCTGGACCATGAGTCAGCGATAATATGCACCTTACCACTGACTGCCCTGTCCAGCGAGGCCAAAACATTGCCTTCCACAAGCTGGTAGAGAGCCGGAATCGCCTTCTGTGAAAAAAAGTAGCGTTTGGGAAGCTGCCACTGAGGTACCGCACATTCCACAAATTCACGGAAGGGGGCAGAGTCTACCAGCTGAAAAGGCAGCAGTTGGAGTGCTAGCGATTTATCCAAGCTAGCATTCAGCCGCTGGGCATGTGGATGTCTGGGACCAAATTTCTTTTGCCGATTTAGCAACTGGGGTAGGGAAATTTGCCTGGTACAATCGGACGTTGGTGTAGCGATAGCAGATTGCCCGCAAGTACTTGGCAAACCTAATTCTACACCTTCATTACTCTCAGTGCAGGTTTCTGAGAGAACTGAAGGTATAGTGGAGTTGGAGATCCCAGCTGATGAGGAGCAAGGAGAGGTCCATTCTTTGGTTTGGGTCTTTTAACCACTACAATACCGGGCACTTTCACCCCTTTCCTTCCCAGACCAATTTTCAGCTTTCAGCACTGTCACACTTTTAATGACAATTGCGCGGTCATGCTACGCTGTACCCAAATTACA
Source organism: Lithobates pipiens (assembly GCF_037356315.1). Taxonomy (NCBI): domain Eukaryota; kingdom Metazoa; phylum Chordata; class Amphibia; order Anura; family Ranidae; genus Lithobates; species Lithobates pipiens. The sequence goes on along the minus strand of NW_027507903.1, from coordinate 684,065,437 downwards.
TTTTTATCATTTTGTTCACACAAATCGAGCTTTATTTTGGTGGTATTTATTCACGACTCAGTTTTTTTATTTTTTGCGATATAAGCAAAAAAAGAGTGTAAATTTTGAAAAAATCCCCAATATTTTCTTCTTTCTATTTTAAAAGAAATCCAATAAAATTGAATTTTGTCATAAATTTAAGCCAAAATGTATTCTACTACATGTTTTTGGGGAAAAAATTCTGTTAAGTGTATAATAATTGGTTTGTGTGATCACGAACATATGTACGCAAATGATCATGTGCAGATGTGTGCAGGTGATCACGGACATATGTGTGCAGATAATCACTGGGACATGTGATTTTAGTGGGACATATGTGGGGTACATGTGTTTTTATTATTTGGGGACATGTGTTTTTATTATTTGTGGACATGTGTGTTATGGGGACATTGTGTGAGGACATGTGTGTTTTTCACTAGATTGGTGATCAGTGAGTAAAAAGCTGTAAAAAAACAGCTCATACTCACTGATCACCAGCTGGCGTCAGCGATCCGCTCTCCTCTCCTCAGCGACAACTTCCGTGTGAGGAGAGGAGAGCCGATTGCCTAGCAACCGGCTGATTGTTTACATCACATGACGGCTGTGATTGGAATGGCCGTCATGTGATCAGGAGGGCCAATCACAGAACCCTCCTTCCGATCAGTGTCCGGGTGACACCAGCGCATCGGGATCATGCTGCTGTGCAGGCACGCGCGATCCCCCTCCTTCTGAAGGACGTTCCTGAACGTCCAGTCAGAAGGAGAGAGCTCCCACTCAGCCGTATATATACATTGGCAGGGTGGGAAGTAAAGTACGCTTGCCAACAGACTGCATGGGAGTTCGACATATGTCTGGTCAAGCTTGTGGTGCCCAAGCGGCTGCTGTTTTGGCCACGCTTGATACGCTTTAAACATATGTTGCAAACAGCAACAGTGCGATCTGCTGCACATGTCTCAAAAAAAGGCACACACCAAAGAACTTTTGGAAAACGCATGGAGTCAGCAGCGCCCTGCACATGCAGAGCTCTGCAGTGTGTTGCAGTTGGTTGGCTACCCTTAAGCTGGCCCCTGGAGGGCATCCTGTCTCGTTGGAGATGTGCCTCCTCCTCCTCCTCTCTCCTATCAGGCACCCACGTAGAGTCAGTGACCTCATCATCCCCTCCCTCCTCGTCACTGGAGAAAACCTGGCAGTATGCTGCAGCTGGAGGAACATGACTGCCAGTTTGTTGTCCTTCTTGGGCACCCCATCTCTCTGCGCTCACGTTACTGCTTTGCTTAAGCTGGATACCATCATTGGAGCCTTCAAAACACTGTGCATCCGACTGCAGGTTGTACCCAACACTGTGGTCTGGGGGACTCCTCCGTGCATGATGGTAGGGCTAGGGAAGGAGTAACTGATGACCTGGAGCCAATGGAATAGGCCGATTTGGCAGCTGCATTGGCAGCCAAAGTACTCTGAGCCTGGTGACACAGGATGAGGAGGATGAGGACGGCTTGGTCATCCACTGAACTAACTCTTCGGCATGCTGTGGTTCAACACTGCCAGCTGCCAAAAAAAAGGACAAGCGGGCCCCACGGCCATGTGCTGAGGATGCACCGTGTCCTTTACTAGCAATGTTGGCTGTAGACACAGAGCCTGCTTGCCCTCTTTTAGTGGCCTGTGAGCGTCTGCCTCTCCTTGTTGGCCTTCCAGACATACTGTGTTTGATGTATTTGTAATGTATTTGAATAGGTGCACCAGGAATGGCCTGTAGTGAGATGTAGCGGCACAAAGCTGGGATGTGTGTATATATATATATATATATATATATATATATATATATATATATATATATATATATATATATATATTGTGTGTATATATATATACTGAATATGCTACAGCTAACTGAATCAACTGCATGCCTGTTGTATATTAGGAACAGAACAACAGGAACGGTCTGCAGTGAGATCTAGCTAAACTGAATACAGTATACTGAATATACTGCAGATATCTGAATCATCTGCCAGCCTGTAGTAAATTAGGAACAGAATAACAGGAACAGTCTGCAGTGAGATCTAGCTGCAAAGGATACAGTACTGAATATACTGCAGCTAACTGAATCAACTGCCTGCCTGTAGTATATTAGGAAGAGAGCAACAAGAACGGTCTGCAATGAGATCTAGCTAAACTGGATACGGTATACTGAATATACTGCAGCTAACTGAGGTAAACCGCTTGCCTGTAGTATATTAGAAACTAGCTAAACTGTATACAGTATATATATATATATATATATATATATATATATATATATATATATATATATATATATATAAAATATATATATATATATATGGAATGTGTGTGTGTATATTAGGAACAGAACAACAGGAACGGTTGGATACTGGTCGGCGCAATTAGCACTGTTTTATAAGTAGAGAGAAAAATAAAAGGGTTTTAAAAGTTTTAAAGTTTAGAGGAGAGGGATCCATTGAGATTGGATGGAACAATGCCTTCTAATAGCCTTTGTACAGTGTATTGTTTGCATGTGTTCTTCTCTTTCAGGATTCACCAATGAGCATCTATCAAGCTGCCAGAGAATGGGTGGTTTAGATAGATAGTTTTGGGTGGTAATCTTTGCTGTATGATAATTCTGTTTTTAACAATGTCTTCACACATACTGGAAAGTTTATTATTTTCCTTCCTTTCTCCCTTTCCTACCCCCAACGTTCAGCTATGCGTTTTTCAAAGTTAAGGTCATACCTAAACTGCAATTTGGTTTGGATACAATTGTCTAAATTTGGACTTCAGCATCAGTCTGATTAGACTGTGAGATGTTCAGCCTGGCCACAGGGGGCATTGTCTCTTCTGGTAGGCATGGAACTATGGTCTGGTTAGGTGCTTAAGTTACTCTCTCTCGGAGCCCGCCCAGTGGGAGTGGCGCTCTTGCTGTGCTTTCTGGGAGAAGGTATTTAAAATGCCGACATCACGTGGTTCGGGGTTCCGATCCAGAATGATGTACTGACTTCATGGTCCTGGTCCTCCTGACCAGCCCCCAGGAAGGCTATGGCCTGGGGTGCGGATCCATCCGATCTTGATGTCTCAAGGCTGGCTAGCCCGAGGCAAGGAAACTAAAGGAGGATTCTGAGGTGGTTGGGTGCCGTCTCCGGTTTGGGAGAGACCCAGTGACTTCAAGCATTCCAGTGGAGGACTCTTCAGTGGAGGACTCTTCAGAAGAAGACCACGTACGGGTTGGTTTCTTAGTAAGAGCCTGGGAGGGCTGAAGTACCCAAGAGAATCCAGTCTCGTAGATATCGCCAAGCTGGCTGAAAGATCCAGGTATCCTACGAGTGTTCTTCTAATTTAGTTTCCCTACGTGTTCTACAAAAACATCTGTGGCAGAGACATTATCTTGTATGTTCTACAACAACGTCTGTGGCAGAGACTTGTTCCTGAGTAAGCACCTTGTTGGCTGCTAGACCTTGTGAGAGAGGGACTGTCCAACCTGAGTGATCATCCAGTTGCGAATGGCTATTCTCTGGATTCAGTCAAAGTAAGCAAGTTCTTCAACATTGACTTTGACACTAAGAGAACCTGAACTTCCTTTCCAACCCTCTGATCCCAATTTAACAGACTGTTCATTGTCTATGTTTTGCAAATAAAATCCAGTCAAGTGGATCTGTTGTCAGTCTCTCAAGTTACTGGGCCATTTACCACGGGACACCCCTAGACGTGAAGCGATTGGAACAGAAGGTAACGGTAATCCCAAATCTAACCAGCGGCTCCTTCGGGGGTAGTGCTACATAACCAATTTCCTTTTCATCATGATGTAGTCATCTCCACTTTTCATGTCATTGCACTTAGTGCTCCGCATGTCTTCTCCACATCCGTCTTTCCCTCTTTCTCTCTTCTAATGTTGGGAGGTATAATTCTCATTACTACTGCAAAACGAATCTCCTCCCTTCTGTAATCTGATCTCCGTGACCTATAATATTCATCCAGCCTCACCCTGTGTAGGAGGATGTCACCCCTCCCCCATCCACATTCCTCTCCGGTGTCAGAGACTTTCAGTCTTGTTTCACTTCCCCTGTCAGCGATGGCGTCTGGTGATCTGAGAGCCGAGCTGAAATGTTCCGTCTGTCTGAACATTTATACCGATCCTGTAACCCTGAGATGTGGTCACAACTTCTGCCGGGTCTGTATTGATCGTGTGCTGGATACACAGGAGGGGTCTGGAGATTTCTTCTGTCCTGTATGCAGAAAAAGGTTCAGGAGTCGTCCTGCACTGCAGAGGAACATAACACTACGTAACATAGCAGAGACTTTCCTGTCTGCTCATCAAGATCAAGAGGAGTCCGGGGTCTTCTGTACTCACTGTGTGGACTTTCCTGTACCTGCTGTTAGATCCTGTCTCCTCTGTGAGGTTTCTCTGTGTGATAAACACCTGAGAGTCCACAAAAAGTCCCCAGAACACGTCTTATGTGACCCCACCTTGTCCATGGAGAGCAGGAAATGCTCCGTCCATAAGGAAGTTTTGAAGTATTTCTGCACTGAGGATGAGACCTGTATCTGTATTTCTTGTTGTATGATTGGAGAACATAAAGGACATAAGATGGAGTCACTGGATGAGGCTTCTGAGAAGAAGAAGGAGCCACTGAGGAATGTTCTCCAGAAACTTCTGACAAAGAGAGAGGAGACGGAGGAAAGAGTCCAGAGTCTGCAGGAACACCGGAGGAAAGTAGAAGAAGAAGCCGCTGGTGACACCGAGAGAGTCACTGCCCTGTTTAGAGATCTCAGGAGACGTCTGGAAGACCTGGAGAAGAGAGTCCTGAGGGACATCTCCAGGAGGGCAAATCGGATCTCCATCTCCATCCGGGATCTGGAAATAAAGAAGGAGGAGCTGTCCAGGAAGTTGCGTCACATTGAGGAGCTGTGTAACGTGACGGATCCACTGACTGTCTTACAGGAATCAGACACAGGTGACTTGTGTGATACTGAGGATGGAGATAATGAGGACAGAGAGAGACATGAGGAGCTCCTCCATGATGGAGGGGGTCTGGATGTGGCCGGGGTCTTACAGAAAGGTTTATCTGATATAATAACAGAGGTAAATGTATACTATTTACAGGGGACTGCAGACATATTACTGGATGTAAACACAGCTCATAATGATCTACAGATATCAGATGACAGGAAAACTGTATCCAGGTCAGATATAAAACAGAATTACCCAGAAACACCAGAGAGATTCCAGGATTTTTCTTTTCAGGTGATGAGCAGTCGGAGTTTCTCCTCAGGGAGACATTACTGGGAAGTGGATGTCGGGGGGTCAGATGACTGGAGAGTCGGGATGTGTTACCCCAGTATAGAGAGGAGAGGGAAGGAGTCAGAGATTGGATGTAATAATAAGTCCTGGGCATTGGACAAGGATGATAATGATGAGGAGTATAAGTTGATACATGACAGTAAATGGACCTTCTTACCCCCCAATCCCAGTAACAGAGTCAGGATATATCTGGATTATGAGGCCGGGCGGATCTCCTTTTATGATCTGTGTGACCCGATCCGACACCTCCACACCTTAACCACCACCTTCACTGAGCCCCTCCATGCTGTGATAGGTGTATGGAGAGGTTGTATAAAGATATGTGGGGGGGAGGCGGGAGATGTGAGAACTCCGCCCACAGTCTGGTGATGTCAGACGAAGGAGGGGAATTCATTTAACATTCATCCAATAGTATATAGCAGTGGGCGGGGCTTCCTGCAAGTTTTTCTACTATAAATAAATGTGAGATTTCTTGATCGCTGTGATTGGGTAGAATATCTGTCCAATTATTGGAGTAACAATAACATGTTCCTATTGGTCAGTGAGAAATCTATCTATCTATCTATCTATCTATCTATCTATCTATCTATCTATCTATCTATCTATCTATCTATCTATCTCTCCCATAACAATCTGACATAATACTTTCTGTGTTTTGTCACAGTATGTGACATCAGCCATCTCCTCCCCCCTGCCCCTCCCCCACATGTGGTCCCTCTGTGGGGCGTGGGGCAGCCATGATCAGACATAGAGGGGGTGGGGTCACTGTGATGGCATAGGAAATAAATGGAACAATCTTAGAGGAAATCTATGAAGACGTCATCTAGAGATTTATTACTGAAAGAAAAAATGTGATCAGAGAGCCCAGGCTGTTTTTAGACAGAGTGGGTCAGGATTAGATCCCCTGTCAGGTTTTTTCTTCTGTCCGGGGCTCCATTACAGAGATTTCCCCTCACTTCCTGTCCCGGTGACAACATTTATCTAGACAGGAAATGAGGGGAACTCTCCAACAGGAACACAGACTGAAATAAGAATGATATGTTTAGTATAATAAGGAAGGGGAAGGATTAGAGCCCCTGTCAGATTTTTATATGTCTGTGTCCCTGTACAGATTTCTCTCGCTCCTTGTATTGGTGTCACCAGGACAGGAAGTGAGAGGAAATCTCTCTAAGGCTGGGATCACATTGCTGTGCAGATCACATGTCATGTCTGTGTGCTGTGAATTCAGCCGTACAAACTGTGTGACTGAAATCACATTCACACCAGAATGGTGCCGGACCCTTTTTTTGGTCCTCACTGGAATCGGATCACATTGGGTGTCACATCTATACAATCCGATTCCTGCACCATTTCAGCGTTTGCACTGCGATCTGCGAAGCGATCTGGGGGTGTCATTAACTTTCCATTGACCCCCCCCCCCCCGCAGCGGTTCTCAGATGTCAGTGTGAGCGTCCGGTGATTGAGGTGTGATGAGGGAACCCGCACAGGAATCGCACTGGTTCCCGCATCCCACAAGTCTCATCCCAGCCTAAGGCTCCATTCACACCTATGCAGGGGGCTTTTCAGCCTTTCTGATGTGCTTTCCGCAGGTTTTAGTGCGATTTGCCGTTTGGAGGTTTTTATTGTATTTTTTGTTTCAGATAATTTGCTGTTTGGGCAAATAAAAAAATGCAAATTGCGGCAAAATCGCTGTAATAACGCACTACATGCTTTTCTGTACCTCCTCCATTGAAGTCTATTGAACCATAAAAAGCAGGCTCCATTCACGCCAATGCGTTTTTTTTTTAACATAGATCCCTATGGAACACGTTCACATCAATGCATTTACTAATGACAGAAATAATGGGATTTATCACTAATATAATGATATCACTATAATAATGTATGATTACTAGAACTGGAATGTGTCCCCAATATAATGTGTCCCCATAGAATGGATCACCAATAGAATTCTATGGGATCTCTTTTATAATGGATCCTAATATAATGTATCATGTGATGGTGTATTATAATCACTAGATGTGTCCCGGTGATGGAGGAGGAATTTGGAAAGATGTTAATGTGAATAAAGTTTTTCTTGGTTGTAGATGTGAAGTGTTGGTGTTATGCTTACCTGCTCTGTGTAATGGTTTTGCACAGAGCATCCCTGATCTTCCTCTTCTTGGGTCCCTATTCTGTGTTCCTGGCCCCTCCCTCCTGTTGAGTGCCCCCACATTAAGCAGCTTGCTATGGGGGCACACGAGCCCAGTTACAGCATCTTGTGTCTATTCAGATACGGATGCCGAAGCCCATCCCTTTCTCTCCTTATTGGCTAATTTTAATTCACAGTAGCAGGAGCCAATGGCACCGCGCTGCTGTCTCAGCCAATGAGGAGGGGAGTTCCGGATGGGCAAGACACTCCTGCAACATTGCTGGATCTAGAGGGACCTCAGGTAAGTATTAGGGGAGCTGAGGCTGCACATTGAAGGTTCTTTATCGTAATGCGTAGAATGCAATTACATTTCTAAATAAAATAATGATAAATACTTTGCAACAATTTCCAAAGAGTGGCAAAGCATGTTTCATAGCATAACATGTGATCTTCATTTAATGCCTAACCACACTGTATTGTCTGCAGATCTTAATCAAATGTCATTACAGAGTGAACAAAGCACTTCAATAGATAGTCACACGTTCCATAGATGGAGCAATTGTTATGAAGAAATAAAAATGACACATCTGTATTTCAGAGACAGTAGTCAGACAAATAGCACAGTGGCTGGAGAGTATGTAAGTAGCTTGATTGGCAGCAATGTAAGATGGAGAGACAAGGCAGGTTTTTTAAAAATAAAAATGACAGTGATTATACCGAAATATTGTGGAGACATGCTGCAAATCATGTAGGCTTTTATGTGGGTCTAATTGGAAGAGGGAGAGAATCAAGGAGGTTTTATTTTTAGCAAGAAATAAATATTACACTGATTATGTTAAAGACACAAATAAGAAGTATTACAGGGACATGATGAACATCCTGTAAGCCTTGGTGGCAGGCCTCTTTTAAAGAAGGAGAAATTAAATTTTTTTTTTATCCAGAAATAGAAAATGCATTGGATTAAACCAGAGACAAGAGGCAGAGACCCTACAGAGACACACTGCACACCATATAAGCTCTTCTAGTAGGCTGCATTTGAATATCGAGAGATCCTCAGAACAGAGGCAGGAAGAGGAGGACTTCCTTACCTTTGAAGGCCCCCTTTATCCAGACAGTGTTCCTGCGTGCCTGCCGATCACACAGGAAGAGGAGGAGGAGGATTGTGTCAGCATGGAGTTGGAGCCTATCACTCAGCATCACCAGCAGTCTTCAAGGGATCATTTACAGTCCGAAGAAATGCATGGACTTGTACGTGGCTGGGAGGAGGTGGCTGTGGATCAGGTCGTCCTTAGTGACCCAGAGGACTCCAGACTAAATGCCTCAGCAAACCTACGCTGCATGGCCTCCCTGATCCTGCAAAGCCCGTGGAAGGATCCTTGTATTCGTGGTATCAAGGAGAGGGATCATTACTGGCTGGCAACCCTCCTTGATCCACGTTACAAGGCTAAGGTTGCGGAACTTATCTTGCCGTCACAGAGGGAGCAGAGGATGAAACATCTTCGGGAGGCCTTGCAGAAAGGTTTGTGCAATGCATTTCCAGAGCCTGGGAGGTTACAATTTCCTGGTCCTCCTGGACAACGTGTTGCTGAGGCTTCGGTCAGTCACAGAAGGAGCGGTGGAGAAGGTGGCCGTCTGACCGATGCGTTCAGACAATTTTTTAGTCCGCAGCCCCAAGGTATGATCGGTTCCAGCAACCGTCACCAGCGTCTGATTTACATGGTGCAGGAATACCTAGGGGCAAGGTCAGACTTGGACACCTTTCGCACTGAAAATCCTCTGGGTTACTGGGTCTTGAGGATGGATCACTGGCCAGAGATTGCATCTGCAATTGAGCTACTGGCCTGTCCTGCATCCAGCGTTCTTTCGGAATGCACATTCAGTGCTGCTGGAAGCTTTGTAACCGATCACAGGGTGCGCTTGTCCACCGGATTGGTCAAATTGGTCGATTGGATGACCTTCATAAAAATGAATCAGTCTTGGATCACCAGCTACCAAGCACCTGATGCTGATGTAACCAAATAATTTGTTTTTTGAATGTGAGATCCCTTCAATACTGCCTATGCTGAGTGACTATCCTCTTCCTCCTCAATGTTCATGCTGATAGCTTGGAAGAACATTTTTGGTTCTGGGAAACACCACCAGTGGCTAAGGCCCAATTTTTCTGTCCCTGTTTAAAAGAGGCGTGTAATTACAATTTTTGATGCAATACTTTGCAGCAGAGCTCATTCCTGCGCTCCAACTAGAGTATTTGTGAGGGGTTGCAGTGTTGTGGCACCAGTGCCTAAGGCCCAATTTTTTTGCCCCTGTTTAACAGGGGCATGTAATTACAATTCTTGATCTAATATTTCACAGCAGGGCCCATTCCAGTGCCCACCAAGAGTAACTGTGAGGGCTTACAGTGTTCTGGTACCACCAACACCTAAGACCCAATTTTCTGCAGAGTATATAGGGCTGGCCCCTACTTTCAAACATCCAACTTACAAAGGACTCCTACTCACAAATGGAAGGAGACAACAGGAAGTGAGATGAAATCTACCCATAGGAAGGGAAATTCTCTCCTGTAAGAGTCAGTATGGGAAAGGGTGTCTCCTTCACTGATACTTTATCACCAATCCTTGTTTCCCTAAAAACCCCACATTTTCAAAATCCAATTTTTATTGGGACAGAAAGTGAGGTGAACTCTTCTAAAGAGGTGCACAGACAGCAAAACAAATGTTACAGGGGTGATAACCCTTCCCTATGTTTTCCAAAAAGCTTTAAAATAGTTTTTGTGACTGGAGATACACTTACAGAATGTACTTGTTCCAAATTACAAACAGATTCTACATAAGGACAAACCTACACAGTCCCTGTCTTGTTTACACTGCCTGTATACTGCTGTTCTGAGTAAATAGGGCCTGGGGGCCCCATGCCTTACCTTTTTTTAAATTTGGGTGCGGGGTTCCCCTTAATATCCATACAAGACCCAAAGGGGCTGGTAATGGACTGGGGGGGCTACCCATGCCATTTGTCTCACTGATTTTCATCCATATTGCCGGAACCAGACATTACATTAAAGCCGCAAGCAGTTTTAAATGACTTTTATTCCTTTAAAAATGTAATACCGGCCACTTATACACCTTCCTGCCCAGATGAATTTTGAGCTTTCAGCTCTGTCGCACTTTGAATGACAATTGCACGGTCATGCTGCACTGTACCCAAACTAAATTTTTATCATTTTGTTCCCACAAATAGGGCTTTCTTTTGGTGGTATTTGATCACCCCTGGGATTTTTATTTTCTGCTAAACAAATAGACCGAAATTTTTGAAAAAAAAAATGTTTTTTTTTTGTTTCAGTTACAAAACTTTGTAAATAAATAAGTTTTCTCCTTCAGTGATGGGCACTGATGGGGCTGTACTGACGGGCACTGATAAGGCATATGGGCACCTATGATGTGGCACCAATGAAGTGGCATTGATGGGCACTGATATGTGGCACTGATAGGTGGCACTGATATGCGACACAGATAGGCACTGATAGTTGGCACAGATGGGCATGGATAGGCGGCATGGATGGGTATGGATAGGCGGCATGGATGGGCACTGATAGGCGGAATGGATGGGCACTGATAGGTGGCACGGATGGGCACTGATAGGTGGCATTGTAGTGTAAAGTATTGTATGGATGCCAATCATTGTCAAACAAAAATACATGCCAATCAGTGATGCCCATTGTGGGCACTGACTAGCATCCCTGGTGGTCTAGGGTGGCATACCTGGTGCTGGGCATCCCTGGTGGTCTGGTGGCATCCCTGGTGGTCCAGTGTGGGCATCCTCGGGGGGGGGGGGGCTGCTCTGATAATCAATCAGCACAGACCCTCCCTGTCAGAAGAGCAGCCGATCGGCTCTCCTCTACTCAAGTCTGACAGACGCGAGTGAGGAAAAGCCGATCAATGGCTCTTCCTATTTACTCTGTGATCAGCCGTGATTGGACACGGCTGATCTCATGGTAAAGAGTCTCCATCGGACTGACACACCGCAACAACGATCGCCGCGATGAGTGCCCTCCAGGGGCGCGCCACGGCTCAATATCCTGAGGACGTCACATGACGCCCAGTCAGGATATTGAAACCACTTTGCCATTGTCATTCTGCTATATGGCGGGCGGCAAGTGGTTAAATTACTTTTATTACTTTAGAAATTTTATTTTGTGCAGGGACAGTTCTAAGCACGGGAAACATGCGCCCCTTCACAGGCATACTATAGACACCCCCCAGGTACCACATTTAAAGGAATATTACACTTTTATTGTTTCACTTTAATCATTATTAAAATCACTGCTCCAGAAAAAACAGCCGCTTTTAAAACTTTTTTTTGCATTGATCCATGTCCCCTGGGGCAGAATAGGTGGCACTGATATGCAACACAGATAGGCACTGATATGCGGCAGGACCCGGGTCCCCAAACACTTTTTAGGACAATAACTTGCATATTAGCCTTTAAAATTCACATTTTTGATTTCTCACATTCGAGTCCCATAGACTTTAACGGTGTTCGAAAGTTTGTGCGACTATCGGTCTGTTCGCAAGTTCTGGTGCGAACCGAACCCGGGGGGGGGGGGGGGGTGTTTGGCTCATCCCTACCCTCTACCCAAAACTGTATTACAGTATAAACCTTCATTAAAATGATTTCGTCATCTTCCAAACACGAGTCCCTTTGTGTCAACATGCTTGTTTCTAAAGACCCCCAAGCTCCTCCCACCAACTTCCTGTTGCACACCTGAACAGGAAATGGGGGGGGGGGGGGAGGGGAAGCATTGTTTGTACTGCAAGCTATTCAATCCAAACCTCAGCTCTACCAATACAAGTCTCACAACAATGAATTGCCCTCCGAGGAACTCCAAAATATTTCAAAACACTCAGCGCTAGAAGCACAAAAAACCTCACAGTTAAAGCTAGTCTTGTCATCCGGTGAAATTCAGTGCAAAGTAGAGATTTCACTCAAAACCAAAATTCAATACGGAAAACGCAATAGCTCTACTGAAAAGTATGTAAAAAGTACAAAAATAGAATTCACTCAAAAGGAAATGGCGCCTTAAACTACGTCTCTATAAACCAAAATAGCAATTCCACCCAAACACAGCGGATACAAAATGGCAGCAAAATCAAGACAATGGCCACATGGTGACTACAAGAAAAGCCAGTCCACGACAAAATGGTGGACGTGTGCGATTCTTTTTCGTATGAACCGAAAATGCGTATGAATTTCCAGAAATTTGTACATTCGTAAGAATCCGACATATGAATTGTTATGCATACAAATTTTGTACGAAATTTCATATGCAAACTTTGGATCCAAATTCCGTTACAACAGAATGGGACAGAACGTTCGATAACTACGATTATTCGTTATGATGAAGTTAAAAACCCCAGGAAGTCAGCACAGCACAGGGATGGTGAGAGCCCCTCATAATGGACACATAGCAGGTTTACAGACCTGGGAACTCAGCACAGGGATGGTGGGAACTCCTCATAATGGGCACAGCGGGTGTACAAACCTGGGAACTCAGCACAGGGATGGTGGGAACCCCTCATAATGGGCACAGCGGGTGTACAGACCTGGGAACTCAGCACAGGGATGGTGGGAACCCCTCATAATGGGCACAGCGGGTGTACAAACCTGGGAACTCAGCACAGGGATGGTGGGAACCCCTCATAATGGGCACAGCGGGTGTACAAACCTGGGAACTCAGCACAGGGATGGTGGGAACCCCTCATAATGGGCAGAGCAGGTGTACAGACCTGGGAACTCAGCACAGGGATGGTGGGAACCCCTCATAATGGGCACAGCAGGTGTACAGACCCAGGAACTCAACACAGGGATGGTGGGAACCCCTCATAATGGGCACAGCGGGTGTACAGACCCGGGAACTCAGCACAGGGATGGTGGGAACCCCTCATAATGGGGATCTGGGAACTCAGCACAGGGATGGTGGGAACCCCTCATAATGGGGACTTGGGAACTCAGCACAGGGATGGTGGGAACTCCTCATAATGGGCACAGCGGGTGTACAGACCCGGGAACTCAGCACAGGGATGGTGGGAACCCCTCATAATGGGCACAGTGGGTGTACAGACCTGGGAACTCGGCACAGGGATGGTGGGACCCCTCATAATGGACACAGCGGGTGTACAGACCCGGGAACTCAGCACAGGGATGGTGGGACCCCTCATAATGGACACAGCGGGTGTACAGACCTGGGAACTCAGCACAGGGATGGTGGGAACCCCTCATAATGGGCACAGCGGGTGTACAGACCCAGGAACTCAGCACAGGGATGGTGGGAAGCCCTCATAATGGGCACAGCGGGTGTACAGACCTGGGAACTCAGCAAAGGGATGGTGGAAAGCCCTCATAATGGGCACAGCGGGTGTACAGACCCGGAAACTCAGCAAAGGGATGGTGGGAAGCCCTCATAATGGGCACAGCGGGTGTACAGACCCGGGAACTCAGCACAGGGATGGTGGGAACCCCTCATAATGGGCACAGCAGGTGTACAGACCTGGGAACTCAACACAGCGATGGTGGGAAGCCCTCATAATGGGCACAGCGGGTGTACAGACCCGGGAACTCAGCACAGGGATGGTGGGAACCCCTCATAATGGGCACAGCGGGTGTACAGACCTGGGAACTCAGCACTGGGATGGTGGGAAGCCCTCATAATGGGCACAGCGGTTGTACAGACCTGGGAACTCAGCACAGGGATGGTGGGAAGCCCTCATAATGGGCACAGCGGGTGTACAGACCCGGGAACTCAGCACAGGGATGGTGGGAACCCCTCATAATGGGCACAGCAGGTGTACAGACCTGGGAACTCAACACAGCGATGGTGGGAAGCCCTCATAATGGGCACAGCCGGTGTACAGACCTGGGAACTCAGCACTGGGATGGTGGGAAGCCCTCATAATGGGCACAGCGGGTGTACAGACCTGGGAACTCAGCACAGGGATGGTGGGAACCCCTCATAATTGGCACAGCGGGTGTACAGACCTGGGAACTCAGCACAGGGATGGTGGGAACCCCTCATAATGATAAATTCATCACAACGAACATTCGTTGTTTAAAAAAAAAATAATTACGATTCTAACGAAAATTCGTATCTCGTACGAATCCGAATTGAATTTCTGACATGAATTACGAAGTACAATTTTTTTTAAATACGAAACGGAATGAAGCACAATTAATTTTTTGACGGCGCACATGTCTACAAAATGGCGCATTTTCCCGCCAAACCCCAAATTTCTTCGCTTAGCTACACAAACTTCTGCTCACAAAACTACACATTTGAGATACCACATGAACATTTACAAACATTTTAGGAAACCGTGACAAACCAGGATTTCTCCCTACAAAAACAGAGACATCAAAATGAACACTTATCTCTAGACACACTTTAGGCTTTATGTCAGTTAGGGCCCGTACTAAAATATAGGCATATTTACCTAAACAATATCGGGCGGCACAGTGGTGTAGTGGGTAGCACTCTCACCTAGCAGTAAAAAAGGGTCGCTGGTTTGAATCCCAACCGTGACACTACCTGCCTGGTCTTTGCATGCTCTCCTTGTGCCTGCGTGGGTCTCCTCCGGGTACTCCGGTTTCCTCCCACACTCCAAAGACATGCTGGTAGGCCAACTGGCCTCCGTCCAAAATTGACCCTAGTATATGAAAGCAAGCCGGGGACCCCGGACTGTGGGCTTCCTGAGGGCAGGGACCGATGTGAGCGTGAGCAAACCGTTGTTACTATATGGGCACCTTAAACAAATATGAGCATCTTAATGAGACACAATGCACAGGGATAGGGACAACCGCAGACCTGCACTCACTCAGGTCAAACTGGATGGACTGGTGTCTCCACTCAACCCCACCAACCATGTAACTATGTAATATATCCATAAACGCCAAAGTTACATAAAACATGAAATAAAACGTCTTAAGCATACACTCCTGTCCCAAGTACCACACAGTATTTGGCTCTGAGAGTTAGAAGGTCAACAGAGCTCCCCCCATGCTGGCTTCCTAGAACCACCAAGACCCCCCGCAGGGTGTAAACAGCTCCTATTGTAATAGGACAACAATGCATGGAGAGCGAGGCGGAATCTTACATTTAGATTCTCTATCTCCGCACGCTCTCCGTGGCTTGCCTCTCATCGGAAAATGCATCCGACAAACTGAGCATGCCCAGTCGATACGTCATGCCAGCTGATCGGGATATCAGCTGAAGTGACGTACTGTGTATGCGTATGATACATTTGCTGGGAGTTGCCTACAACCTGATCTATCCCATAGTTTGTAGACACTTTAACATTTCTGCAAACCAATCAATTCACACTTATTGAGATTTTTTTTTTTTTACCAAAATCATGTAGCAGAATACATATTAGCCTAAATTGATGAAGAAATTTGATTTTTAAAATCTTTTTTATTGGAAGTGTTTTATAACAAAAAGTAAAAATTACACAGCTTGCCTGTAAAAAACTTTTTCTTGGAGTACATCATGGGACACAGAGCACAGTAGTAATTACTATGTGGTGTGGGTATATAGGCACCTTCAGGTGATGGACACTGGTATACCCAATACAGGAAGTTCACACCCTGTATAACCCCCCGCACAGTTCCCCCAGCACAGTCCTCTCTTTCGTTTTCCATGTCTCCTGTAGTAGCTGCTACAAGCACTCCTCAGCTTGTTTCTGGGTTTTCTCTTTCACCCCAGCAGAGTGCTTGCTGGGGACTGTAGTCTGCTCCCTGCTAAGACCAATGGTGCCATGTATTTCTGGGACTACATTTCCCATGATGCCCCTCTAGTTGCTTCTGATTGGCCCTCTGTTTTGTCCAATGGGGAGGGAAAACGAACAGACAGGAAAGCCTCCTCTTCCCCTGCTGCCGACATGAGAAGGGGAGGGGGAGCGAGGGGGGAATATTGTGACAGCAGCCTGCAGCTCTCCCCACCGTGCAGACGCCCACGGCTGGAGGAGGAGAGCAGGACTGTCAGCGCGGCTCTGAGGCTGAGCTGTGTGTGAGAGAGACACACAGCTCAGCCCATGCAGCCGCCAGTTCCGCATGACACAGGCACGGCCGCATGGCGGTAGGTGAGCGGCGGCCGTGGCCTCTGTTACCCATGATCAGGCCGCAGTCGCCGCTTACCTCCCGTTCTGCGGCCTGATCATCAGCAGGCCACGGAGCGGGTGGCCCCCGGCCCGCCGGGCAAATGCCCAGTCTGCCCTATGGCCAGTCCATGCCTGAATGACAGTATATGGAGTTTCAAACAAACCAAGTTAAGAACAAAAATATATAAATAAGTGCAGCGCTTCTAGGCACCTAAGTGAATAAGTGTAAGTATAATGGAAGTGAAAATAATCAAATAACAATGACCAAGAGTCCACTAAAGTCCAAATGAGGTGAAGACAATCGTCATGAGCTTCAAAGTGATGTGTTTAGGACTTCTGGAGAAATCAGATGACATTCCTGGAAAAATGACTCTCAACCTTCTCAGACCTCAAAAACTTCTTGAGAACGGATTATAGGACAAAACAAAAAATTGGATACACTTACCAGATAAGTTGGACACATCCACCATATAGTAGTGTGTCGTAAGGGCTTGTAGGGGGCTCCAATGCCACCCAAGTTGCAACACGCCAAATGGTGATTCCCCTTGGAATTCCTCGTAGTCTCCAATTGGAGGAAGCGGATGAGCCTTCCGAGCCGTGGATAGCAGTAGTATAAGTAACATCCCGGTCCATGCCTGCTGGACCATGAGTCAGCGATAATATGCACCTTACCACTGACTGCCCTGTCCAGCGAGGCCAAAACATTGCCTTCCACAAGCTGGTAGAGAGCCGGAATCGCCTTCTGTGAAAAAAATTAGCGTTTGGGAAGCTGCCACTGAGGTACCGCACATTCCACAAATTCACGGAAGGGGGCAGAGTCTACCAGCTGAAAATGAAGCAGTTGGAGTGCTAGCAATTTATCCAAGCTAGCATTCAGCCGCTGGGCATGTGGATGTCTGGGACCAAATTTCTTTTGCCGATTTAGCAACGGGGGTTAGGGAAATTTGCCTGGTACAATCGGACGTTGGTGTAGCGATAGCAGATTGCCCGCAAGTACTTGGCAAACCTAATTCTACACCTTCATTACTCTCAGTGCAGGTTTCTGAGAGAACTGAAGGTATAGTGGAGTTGGAGATCCCAGCTGATGAGGAGCAAGGAGAGGTCCATTCTTTGGTTTGGGTCTTTTAACCACTACAATACCGGGCACTTTCACCCCTTTCCTTCCCAGACCAATTTTCAGCTTTCAGCACTGTCACACTTTCAATGACAATTGCACGGTCATGCTACGCTGTACCCAAATTAAATTTTTATAATTTTGTTCACACAAATAGAGCTTTATTTTGGTGGTATTTATTCACGACTCAGTTTTTTTATTTTTTGCGATATAAGCAAAAAAAGAGTGTAAATTTTGAAAAAATCCCCAATATTTTCTTCTTTCTATTTTAAAAGAAATCCAATAAAATTGAATTTTGTCATAAATTTAAGCCAAAATGTATTCTACTACATGTTTTTGGGGAAAAAAATTCTGTTAAGTGTATAATAATTGGTTTGTGTGATCACGAACATATGTACGCAAATGATCATGTGCAGATGTGTGCAGGTGATCATGGACATATGTGTGCAGATAATCACTGGGACATGTGATTTTAGTGGGACATATGTGGGGTACATGTGTTTTTATTATTTGTGGACATGTGTGTTATGGGGACATTGTGTGAGGACATGTGTGTTTTTCACTAGATTGGTGATCAGTGAGTAAAAAGCTGTAAAAAAACAGCTCATACTCACTGATCACCAGCTGGCGTCAGCGATCCGCTCTCCTCTCCTCAGCGACAACTTCCGTGTGAGAAGAGGAGAGCCGATTGCCTAGCAACCGGCTGATTGTTTACATCACATGACGGCTGTGATTGGAATGGCCGTCATGTGATCAGGAGGGCCAATCACAGAACCCTCCTTCCGATCAGTGTCCGGGTGACACCAGCGCATCGAGATCATGCTGCTGTGCAGGCACGCGTGATCCCCCTCCTTCTGAAGGACGTTCCTGAACGTCCAGTCAGAAGGAGAGAGCTCCCACTCAGCTGTATATATACATTGGCAGGGTGGGAAGTAGTTAAGTACGCTTGTCAACAGACTGCATGGGAGTTCGACATATGTCTGGTCAAGCTTGTGGTGCCCAAGCGGCTGCTGTTTTGGCCACGCTTGATACGCTTTAGACATATGTTGCAAACAGCAACAGTGCAGAGCTCTGCAGTGTGTTGCAGTTGGTTGGCTACCCTTAAGCTGGCCCCTGGAGGGCATCCTGTCTCGTTGGAGATGTGCCTCCTCCTCCTCCTCTCTCCTATCAGGCACCCACGTAGAGTCAGTGACCTCATCATCCCCTCCCTCCTCGTCACTGGAGAAAACCTGGCAGTATGCTGCAGCTGGAGGAACATGACTGCCAGTTTGTTGTCCTTCTTGGGCACCCCATCTCTCTGCGCTCACGTTACTGCTTTGCTTAAGCTGGATACCATCATTGGAGCCTTCAAAACACTGTGCATCCTCCTGCAGGTTGTACCCAACACTGTGGTCTGGGGGACTCCTCCGTGCATGATGGAGGGGATAGGGAAGGAGTAACTGATGACCTGGTGCCAATGGAATAGGCCGATTTGGCAGCTGCATTGGCAGCCAAAGTACTCTGAGCCTGGTGACACAGGATGAGGAGGATGAGGACGGCTTGGTCATCCACTGAACTAACTCTTCTGCATGTTGTGGTTCAACACGGCCAGCTGCCAAAAAAAAGGACAAGCGGGCCCCACGTCCACGTGATGAGGATGCACCGTGTCCTTTACTAGCAATGTTGGCTGTAGACACAGAGCCTGCTTGCCCTCTTTTAGTGGCCTGTGAGCATCTGCCTCTCCTTGTTGGCCTTCCAGACATACTGTGTTTGATGTATTTGTAATGTATTTGAATAGGTGCACCAGGAATGGCCTGTAGTGAGATGTAGCGGCACAAAGCTGGGATGTGTATATATATATATATATATATATATATATATATATATATATATATATATATATACTGAATATACTACAGCTAACTGAATCAACTGCATGCCTGTAGTATATTAGGAACAGAACAACAGGAACGGTCTGCAGTGAGATCTAGCTAAACAGAATACAGTATACTGAATATACTGCAGATATCTGAATCATCTGCCAGCCTGTAGTAAATTAGGAACAGAACAACAGGAACAGTCTGCAGTGAGATCTAGCTGCAAAGGATACAGTACTGAATATACTGCAGCTAACTGAATCAACTGCCTGCCTGTAGTATATTAGGAAGAGAACAACAAGAACGGTCTGCAGTGAGATCTAGCTAAACTGGATACAGTATACTGAATATACTGCAGCTAACTGAGTAAACCGCTTGCCTGTAGTATATTAGAAACTAGCTAAACTGTATACAGTATATATATATATATATATATATATATATATATATATATATATGGAATGTGTGTGTGTATATTAGGAACAGAACAACAGGAACGGTTGGATACTGGATACAGTATACTGAATATACTGCAGATTAGTGATGGACGAACTTCCGACGGGACGTTTCGCGAACGCGAAACGCGAACGGACACAAACGTTCGCGAAAACGACCGTTCGCCGCGGGCTCCATTGACTTCAATGGGAGGCGAATTTCGCAAACCTTTAGGTCGAATTTGCGGCCACGGGGTAATTATTAGGGGGTAGCACGTAGTCCCACCACCTGGACAATAGCATAATACATGTATGAGGTGAATTTGGGATCGATAACTACAAGCATTTTTTTTTTATTTGGGAAATTGTTCTGACAATTCAGGACTATGGAGCTAATGAAGGCAATGGAGGAGAGGGAAGGTCAGGGACCAGGGTAGGCAAACAAGAGGGTGCAGGAGATACAGAGCACTGACAGCAGCACCGTAATACAGAGCACTGACATCAGCACCGTGACATACAGCGCTGACAGCAGCTCCGTGACATACAGCGCTGACAGCAGCTCCGTGACATACAGCGCTGACAGCAGCTCCGTGACATACAGCGCTGACAGCAGCTCCGTGACATACAGCGCTGACAGCAGCTCCGTGACATACAGCGCTGACAGCAGCACCGTGACATACAGCGCTGACAGCAGCTCCGTGACATACAGCGCTGACAGCAGCTCCGTGACATACAGCGCTGACAGCAGCTCCGTGACATACAGCACTGACAGCAGCTCCGTGACATACAGCGCTGACAGCAGCTCCGTGACATACAGCGCTGACAGCAGCACCGTGACATACAGCGCTGACAGCAGCTCCGTGACATACAGCGCTGACAGCAGCTCCGTGACATACAGCGCTGACAGCAGCTCCGTGACATACAGCGCTGACAGCAGCTCCGTGACATACAGCGCTGACAGCAGCTCCGTGACATACAGCGCTGACAGCAGCTCCGTGACATACAGCGCTGACAGCAGCTCCGTGACATACAGCGCTGACAGCAGCTCCGTGACATACAGCGCTGACAGCAGCTCCGTGACATACAGCGCTGACAGCAGCTCCGTGACATACAGCGCTGACAGCAGCACCGTAAGCAGCCCCAGGAGGAAGTCAGCACAGCACAGGGATGGTGTGATCCCCTCATAATAAGAACCCCCAGGAGGAAGTCAGCACAGCACAGGGATGGTGGGAGCCCCTCATAATAAGAACACCCAGGAGGAAGTCAGCACAGCACAGGGATGGTGGGAACCCCTCATAATAAGCAGCCCCAGTAGAAATATGACACCGCTCAACCTCTTCAAAGAGGAGGGTAGGGGCATATAGTACGGTGTGCTTTTTTGGGTCAGGGAAGTGAGCCAAATGAATTAAGAAGGTCTGTGTGCTTGATTCCAAAAATTGTTTATAGACATATACATGGTCTACTGATCACATGTGTTGAATTCCTCCGAGATCCATGCCTCATTCATTTTTAGAAATGTGAGGTAGTTAACACTGTGGTGAGCTAGGCGAGTACGCTTATCGGTCACAATCCCCCCTGCTGCGCTGAACGTCCTTTCGGACAGGACACTGGATGAGGGGCAAGCCAACAGTTCGATTGCAAATTGGGCAAGCTCTGGCCAGAGGTCAAGCCTGCCCACCCAGTAGTCTAGGGGTTCATCACTCCTCAGAGCGTCCACATCGGCCGTTAACCCAATGTAGTCGGACACCTGACGGTCTAGGCGTTCCCTGATGCTGGATCCGGATGACACCTGTCGATGGGTCGGCTGAAAGAATGACCTCATATCCGAAGTCACCAACACATCTTCAAACCGGCCTCTTCTTGCAGGCGCTGTTGGATTGGTACCCGCAAATCCTTCTCTGGGAGTGGGAATTGCTCCTCTGCCAGCGCACGCAAAAGCAGAATGCAGCATTTCTCGAAGCAAGGCCTGGAAGTGCTGCATTCTGACAGCCCTCTGCGACGGCGGTAACATTTCCGCCATTTTGTGTTTGTACCGGGGGTCTAAGTACGTTGCCACCCAGTACTGGTCCTTGACCCTCATGCTTTTTATACGGGGGTCCCTATTAAAACACTGGAGCATGAAGGCCCCCATTTGCACTAAAGTGGAAGCGGTGTGGTGGCCTGGCTCCTGCTCATCATCCAGGATAATGTCGTCCTCTTCATTCTCCTCTCCCCATCCTCGCACAACAGGGATCCCAGAAAGGTTTAAAGCATGCTCTTCTTGCTCCTGCTCATCCGCCCCGGCACCATCCTCCTCTGACTCCTCATCAGACTCCTGTTGTTGACTTGTCTCAGATAGAGTAGCCCCCCCTGGGAATTCATCCAGCATTGCGACTTCCTCATCTTCCCGCTCCTGCTCCTCCACAGCCTGATCAATGACACGACGCAATGCACGCTCCAGAAAGAAGGCATAAGGTACCATGTCACTGATGGCGCCATGGCTGCGACTGACCAGTTTGGTGATCTCCTCAAATGGCCGCAGAAGTCTGCATGTGTCGCGCATGAGCAGCCACTGGCGCGGTGAAAAAAAACCCAGCTCCCCAGAACCGTTTCTTTCGCAGAGTTCATACAGGTAGACGTTAACTGCACGTTTCTGCTGGAGCAGCCTATCAAGCATATAGAAGGTTGAGTTCCATCGCGTCGGGCAATCGCAAATAAGACGTCTGACCGGCAGATGGTGTCGCCGCTGAATGTCAGCAAGGCGAGCCATGGCCGTGTAAGATCTTCTGAAATGGGCCGAGATTTTCCTTGCCTGCCGCAAGATGTCCTGGACCCCAGGGTATTTGACAAGGAATCGCTGCACGACCAAGTTTAAGACGTGTGCCATGCACGGCACGTGCGTGATTTTGCCCTGTTTCAATGCGCTAAGCAGATTGGCACCGTTGTCACACACCACTTTACCAACTGTCAAATTGAGCGGTGTTAGCCACTCATCTGCCTGTGAACGCAAAGCTGAAAGGAGTGCCGGGCCAGTGTGGCTCTTTGCTTCCAGGCACAACAGACGCAGCACGGCATGGCAACGTCTCACCTGGCATGTGGAATAGGTTCTGGGGAGCTTGGGCGGTGCAGTGGAAGAGACGCTAGCAGCGGAAAAGGAGGAGGCAGCTGAGGAGGAGAGGGAGGAGGATGGAGTAGGAGGAGGAGAAGAAGAGTCAGGCCTGCATGCAATCCGTGGCGGTAAAACCAAATCTACACGGGTGCCACGGGTTACATGCTTGACGGCCGTCAGAAGGTTCACCCAGTGGGCAGTAAAACTGATATACCTTCCCTGCCCGTGTTTGCTAGACCACGTGTCTGTGGTCAGATGTATCTTGGCACCGACACTGTGTGCCAGAGATACATTCACTTGCCGCTGAACATGGCCATATAGCTCTGGGATGCCCTTCTCTGAGAAATACTTCCTTCCTGGGACCTTCCATTGTGGTGTTCCAATGGCCACAAATTTGCGAAAGGCCTCCGAGTCCACCAGTTTATATGGCAGTAGTTGGCGGGCTATGAGTTCTGACAAGCCAGCCGCCAACCGTTGGGCAAGAGGGTTATCCGGCGTCATCATTTTTTTACGCTCAAACATTAGGCCCACGGAAGCCTGCCTTTTTGCAGAAAAATGTGAGCTTGGCGTGATGGAAGGTGGAGTGGAGGACAATTGTGAGGAGAGAGGAGAAGGAGAAGTAGAAGACGAGGCTGGACGGTGAGAGCCTGCAGTGTGGCTTTGTGTGTTCCGTTGCTCCCACTGGGCTCGGTGATGGCTGCTCATGTGCCTTCTTAAGGCGGTCGTCCCTAGGTGAGTATTGGGCTTACCGCGACTAACGCGTTGACTGCAAAGATTGCAGATGGCAACGCTATTGTCAGCAGCGGACACGTTAAAAAAAGCCCACACTGCGGAGCCATGTGCCGGTGTCCTGGGAGCGCCAGATGTGACCGTACATGGTCGATGACTCGCTCCTGATACATTTGCAGTCTGCTTTGTCCCTGCTGTGCAATGTAAGTCATTGCTGCTTCTCCTCCCTATCTGCTGGTCCATATCTCCCTCTGAACTCCCCTCCTCTTCCTCTCTTGTGGGCACCCACGTGACATCACTAGACACGTCATCATCAACGTCACCTTCCCCACCGCTATAAGTAGAGATCTCGGAGTAGGCAGCAACACCGGGGACCAACCTCCTCCTTGGGCTGATCTGGGTACTGGCGTCAGACTGCTGAGTAGCGCTTGTTGCTACCTCCTCTTCCTGATCCAATACCAAGAGTGGCTGCGCATCAGAAATGTCCTCTTGATATGGATCGGAAAATAATTCCAGTGACTCAAGCGGAAGGTATGTGGTGGTGGTGGTGGTGGTCGTGTTGTTGGTGGTAGTGTCTTTGGGGGTGCACATAGCAGAGAGTGAAGAAGAGGGTGCAGATCGAGAGGATGAGGAGGGTGCAGAAGAGTAAGGCTGAGCGAGCCACTCAACCAAGTCTGGTGCATCCTTTAAAGTAATTGAACGCACCTTCTGCAACTTCCCACTTTGGCTCAAGCCTGTTGCTCCTGCCCTACCCCTACCACCCCTGCGGAAGGGCCTGCCTCTTCCTCTGCCTGTCATTTTTTAAATGACCCTGTGACAAAACTCTTAGTCCCTATACCGATGAAGGACTGCTGCAGTATAGGGCAGCGGTCAGCAGTGGTGCACGTCAACCCTATCTATTGTGGACCGATAGCGGTCCTTACAGAACAGCAGACTGTACCGCACTCAAGCCTATGTACCGTAGCACCCTATACCAAGTTACCAGTCCTTATAAGAACTTTTGTGGAACAAGCAGGTTGTGTGTTAGTGATTAGCAGACTGTACGTCAGTCCCTATACCGCTGAAGGACTGCTGCAGTATAGGTGAGCGGTCAGCAGTGGTGCACGTCAACCCTATCTATTGTGGACCTATAGCGGTCCTTACAGAACAGCAGACTGTACCGCACTCAAGCCTATGTACCGTAGCACCCTATACCAAGTTACCAGTCCTTATAAGAACTTTTGTGGACCAAGCAGGTTGTGTATTAGTGTTTAGCAGACTGTACGTCAGTCCCTATACCGCTGAAGGACTGCTGCAGTATAGGGCAGCGGTCAGCAGTGGTGCACGTCAACCCTATCTATTGTGGACCGATAGCGGTCCTTACAGAACAGCAGACTGTACCGCACTCAAGCCTATGTACCGTAGCACCCTATACCAAGTTACCAGTCCTTATAAGAACTTTTGTGGAACAAGCAGGTTGTGTGTTAGTGATTAGCAGACTGTACGTCAGTCCCTATACCGCTGAAGGACTGCTGCAGTATAGGTGAGCGGTCAGCAGTGGTGCACGTCAACCCTATCTATTGTGGACCGATAGCGGTCCTTACAGAACAGCAGACTGTACCGCACTCAAGCCTATGTACCGTAGCACCCTATACCAAGTTACCAGTCCTTATAAGAACTTTTGTGGACCAAGCAGGTTGTGTATTAGTGTTTAGCAGACTGTACGTCAGTCCCTATACCGCTGAAGGACTGCTGCAGTATAGGGCAGCGGTCAGCAGTGGTGCACGTCAACCCTATCTATTGTGGACCGATAGCGGTCCTTACAGAACAGCAGACTGTACCGCACTCAAGCCTATGTACCGTAGCACCCTATACCAAGTTACCAGTCCTTATAAGAACTTTTGTGGAACAAGCAGGTTGTGTGTTAGTGATTAGCAGACTGTACGTCAGTCCCTATACCGCTGAAGGACTGCTGCAGTATAGGTGAGCGGTCAGCAGTGGTGCACGTCAACCCTATCTATTGTGGACCGATAGCGGTCCTTACAGAACAGCAGACTGTACCGCACTCAAGCCTATGTACCGTAGCACCCTATACCAAGTTACCAGTCCTTATAAGAACTTTTGTGGAACAAGTGAGTTGTGAATGTTTAGCAGACTGCAGCAGAAGGGCAGCAGTCAAGTATAATATCCTTTCTATATTTGGAAGAAAGAATATTATACATGTACAAGCCTATTACTGTACCACTGATACCAGTCCTGAAAAGAACCTTTGTGGAACTAATAATAACAGCAAGTCTTTAAAATTACCCTCACTGCCTGACAACACTGCTTCCTTCCTGTCCCTATACAAATTGGCAAAAAAAGAGAACGATTAGTGGTTACTGGAACAGCTCTTTTGTGGACCTTGATAGTAACAGCTAATGATGATGATGATGATGATGATGATGAAAGACTAATCTGGCTGTCCCTGTAGCATACACCGTCCTTTCCCTTTCTCTAAACTAACAAAAGACACTCAGGCTGCTGCAAGAATCAGCAGCACAGCAAACCTATCAACACCTAACACCTATACCAGTCCTGAAAAGAACTTTTGTGTACCAAATAGCTAGTGGTTTATCTCTCCCTACTCCACACAGGAACCTGTCCCTATCGTAACAGAAGAAAGAATGTAAAATGGCCACCGGATCGGGTGTATTTATAGGTTAGGGGGAATGTACAAGTGTCCATGTGCTGTCATGTCTCAATTGGCTGTCCTGTATCACATGATAAACGTGTCACCAAAGGTTAAAGTTCTTGTATACATTAAACACGTAAGTCCGCCGCGGCGAACGACGGAAAAAGGCGTTCGAACGTGCGGACCGCGAATGTCGGAAATTCGCCGCGAAACGACCGCCGGGCGAACCGTTCGGCCATCACTACTGCAGATATCTGAAACAACTGCCTGCCTGTATCATATTAGGAAGAGAACCACAGGAACGGTCTGCATGAGTCGGCGCAATTAGCACTGTTTTATAAGTAGAGAGAAAAAAAAGGGTTTTAAAAGTTTTAAAGTTTAGAGGAGAGGGATCCATTGAGATTGGATGGAACAATGCCTTCTAATAGCCTTTGTACAGTGCATTGTTTGCATGTGTTCTTCTCTTTCAGGATTCACCAATGAGCATCTATCAAGCTGCCAGAGAATGGGTGGTTTAGATAGACAGGTTTGGGTGGTAATCTTTGCTGTATGATAATTCTGTGTTTAACAATGTCTTCACACATACTGGAAAGTTTATTATTTTCCTTCCTTTCTCCCTTTCCTACCCCCAACGTTCAGGTACTCTAAGGTTTTTGATAGAGTTAATTGTTATCTCTGGGTTTTGTTTTTTCCTGTCTTTCCCAGATGATGAGGACATCATCTAAATAAGCTGGGGGAGTGTGTAGCGGCGGCTCCTGAAGAGCACGCGCTATGCGTTTTTCAAAGTTAAGGTTATACCTAAACTGCAATTTGGTTTGGGTACAATTGTCTAAATTTGGACTTCAGCATCATTCTGACTGGACTGTGAGATGTTCAGCTTGGCCACAGGGGGCATTGTCTCTTCTGGCAGGCTTGGAACTATGGTCTGGTTAGGTGCTTAAGTTACTCTCCCTCGGAGCCCGCCTAGTGGGAGTGGCACTCTTGCTGTGCTTTCTGGGAGAGGGTATTTAAGATGCGGACATCACGTGGTTCGGGGTTCCGATCCAGAATGATGTACTGACTTCATGGTCCTGGTCCTCCTGACCAGCCCCCAGGAAGGCTATGGCCTGGGGTGCGGATCCATCCAATCTTGATGTCTCGGGGTTGGCTAGCGCGAGGCAAGGAAACTAAAGGAGGATTCTGAGATGGTTGGGTGCCGTCTCCAGTTTGGGAGAGACCAAGTGACCTCAAGCATTCCAGGGGAGGACTCTTCAGAAGAAGACCACGTACGGGTTGGTTTCTTAGTCAGAGCCTGGGAGGGCTGAAGTACCCAAGAGAATCCGGTCTCGTAGATATCGCCAAGCTGGCTGAAAGATCCAGGTATCCTACGAATGTTCTTCGAATTTAGTTTCCCTACGTGTTCTACAACAACGTCTGTGGCAGAGACATTATCTTGTATGTTCTACAACAACGTCTGTGGCAGAGACTTGTTCCTGAGTAAGCACCTTGTTGGCTGCTAGACCTTGTGAGAGAGGGACTCTCCAACTTGAGTGAACATCCAGTTGCGAATGGCTATTCTCTGGATGCAGTCAAAGTAAGCAAGTTCTTCAACATTGACTTTGACATTAAGAGTACCTGGACTTCCTTTCCAACCCTCTGATCCAAATTTAACAGACTGTTCAATGTTTACGTTTTGCAAATAAAATCCAGTCAAGTGGATCTGTTGTCAGTCTCTCGAGTTACTGGGCCATTTACCACGGGACACCCCTAGACGTGAAGCGATTGGAACAGAAGGTAACGGTAATCCCAAATCTAACCAGCGGCTCCTTCGGGGGTAGTGCTACATAAACAATTTCCTTTTCATCATGATGTAGTCATCTCCACTTTTCATGTCATTGCACTTAGTGCTCCGCATGTCTTCTCCACATCCGTCTTTCCCTCTTTCTCTCTTCTATTGTTGGGAGGTATAATTCTCATTACTACTGCAAAACGAATCTCCTCCCTTCTGTAATCTGATCTCCGTGTCCTATAATATTCATCCAGCCTCACCCTGTGTAGGAGGATGTCACCCCTCCCCCATCCACATTCCTCTCCGGTGTCAGAGACTTTCAGTCTTGTTTCACTTCCCCTGTCAGCGATGGCGTCTGGTGATCTGAGAGCCGAGCTGAAATGTTCCGTCTGTCTGAACATTTATACCGATCCTGTAATGCTGGGATGTGGTCACAACTTCTGCCGGGTCTGTATTGATCGTGTGCTGGATACACAGGAGGGGTCTGGAGATTTCTTCTGTCCTGTATGCAGAAAAAGGTTCAGGAGTCGTCCTGCACTGCAGAGGAACATAACACTACATAACATAGCAGAGACTTTCCTGTCTCCTCATCAAGATCGGGAGAAGTCCGGGGTCTTCTGTACTTACTGTGTGGACTTTCCTGTACCTGCTGTTAGATCCTGTCTGCACTGTGAGGTTTCTCTGTGTGATAAACACCTGAGTGTCCACAAAAAGTCCCCAGAACACGTCTTATGTGACCCCACCTTGTCCATGGAGAGCAGGAAATGCTCCGTCCATAAGGAAGTTTTGAAGTATTTCTGCACTCAGGATAAGATCTGTGTCTGTGTTTCTTGTTGTATGATTGGAGAACATAAAGGACATGAGATGATATCACTGGATGAGGCTTCTGAGAAGAAGAAGGAGCCACTGAGGAATGTTCTGCAGAAACTTCTGACAAAGAGAGAGGAGACGGAGGAAAAAGTCCAGAGTCTGCAGGAACACCGGAGGAAAGTAGAAGAAGAAACATCCGGTGACACCGAGAGAGTCACTGCCCTGTTTAGAGATCTCAGGAGACGTCTGGAAGACCTGGAGAAGAGAGTCCTGAGGGACATCTCCAGGAGGGCAAATCGGATCTCCATCTCCATCCGGGATCTGGAAATAAAGAAGGCGGAGCTGTCCAGGAAGTTGCGTCACATTGAGGAGCTGTGTAACGTGACGGATCCACTGACTGTCTTACAGGAATCAGACACAGGTGACTTGTGTGATACTGAGGATGGAGATGATGAGGACAGAGAGAGACATGAGGAGCTCCTCCATGATGGAGGGGGTCTGGATGTGGCGGGGGTCTTACACACAGGTTTATCTGATATAATAACAGAGGTAAATGTATACTATATACAGGGGGCTGCAGACATATTACTGGATAGAAACACAGCTCATAATGATCTACAGATATCAGATGACAGGAAAACTGTATCCTTGTCCGATATAGAGCAGAATCTCCCAGAAACACCAGAGAGATTCCAGGATTTTTCTTCTCAGGTGATGAGCAGTCGGAGTTTCTCCTCAGGGAGACATTACTGGGATGTGGATGTCGGGGGGTCAGATGACTGGAGAGTCGGGATGTGTTACCCCAGTATAGAGAGGAGAGGGAAGGAGTCAGAGATTGGATGTAATAATAAGTCCTGGGGATTGGACAAGGATGATAATGATGAGGAGTATTCGGAGATTCATGACAGTAAATGGACCTTCTTACCCCCCAATCCCTCCAGTAACAGAGTCAGGATATATCTGGATTATGAGGCCGGGCGGATCTCCTTTTATGATCTGTGTGACCCGATCCGACACCTCCACACCTTCACCACCACCTTCACTGAGCCCCTCCATGCTGTGATAGGTGTATGGAGAGGTTGTATAAAGATATGTGGGGGGAGGCGGGAGATATGAGAACTCCGCCCACAGTCTGGTGATGTCAGACGAAGGAGGGGAATTCATTTAACATTCATCCAATAGTATATAGCAGTAGTATTTACTATAAATAAATGTGAGATTTCTTATTGATCACTGTGATTGGGTAGAATATCTGTCCAATTATTGGAGTAACAATAAGGCCGCGTACACACGGGCGGACTGTCTGCCCAACTAAGTTCGTCAGACAATCCGACAAACAGTCCGTTCAAATTTTGAATGAACGGACTTGACCACACACGATGAGCAGACAGTCCGCTGAAAGCGTGCGCGATGACGTGTACAGCACGTACGACGGGACTAGAAAAACGACGTCCTATACACTGCAATGCAAACTTCGGCCGTGTAAATCCGTTCTGAGCATGCGCGATACTTAGTCCGTCCAACTTGCCTACACACAAGCGGACTGTCCGCTGAAACCAAGTTTGGACGGACAAAACCAAGTTTGAACGGACTGTCTTACGGAAATTCCGTAAGACTTTGTTCGTCAGACTGTCCGCTGAAACAGTCCGCTGAAGCCCACACACGAGCGGATTGTCCGCTGAAACACTGTTCAGTGGACTAAGTTGGGCAGACAGTCCGCCCGTGTGTACGCGGCCTTACATGTTCCTATTGGTCAGTGAGAAATCTATCTATCTATCTATCTATCTATCTATCTATCTATCTATCTATCTATCTATCTATCTATCTATCTATCTATCTATCTATCTATCTATCTATCTATCTATCTATCTATCTCTCCCATAACAATCTGACATAATACTTTCTGTGTTTTGTCACAGTATGTGACATCAGCCATCTCCTCCCCCTGCCCCTCCCCCACATGTGGTCCCTCTGTGGGGCGTGGGGCAGCCATGATCAGACATAGAGGGGGGGTGGGGTTACTGTGATGGTATGGAATGGGGTCACCTCTCCTCTCTGCCCCTCCCCCTCCATACAATCTATACTACAAAGAGATGGAAATAAATGGAGCAATCTGAGAGGAAATCTATGAAGACGTCATCTAGAGATTTATTACTGAAAGAAAAAATGTGATCAGAGAGCCCAGACTGTTTTTAGGCAGAGTAGCTCAGGATTAGTTCCCCTGTCAGGTTTTTTCTTCTGTCCGGTGCTCCATTACAGAGATTTCCCCTCACTTCCTGTCTCGGTGACAACATTTATCTAGACAAGAAATGAGGGGAACTCTCTGCCTTTCTGCTGTGCTTTCCATGGGTTTTTTACCGCAATTTGCCCTTTGATGTCGGTGGTATCTGTAGTGTTGGTGTCGGTGGTGTCGGTGTCGGTAGTGTTCGAGTCGGTGGTGGTAGTTTTGGTGTCAGTGCCAGAGTCGGTGGTGTCAGTGTAAGCAGCACTGAGATGTATGTTCCTGTGCAGCATGTTCTCCGGTCTCACCCTCCTCATCTTCCCCACCAAGAGCATGGGCGCCGCCCCCCCCCCCCCATCCATGCAGGGCACCGGACACATGGATTTCAATGGATTTTTTTTTTTTTTTAGTGGCACGTGATTAGAGGCTCTAATTGGCTTCAAAAAAGGGTGGGCTCAAGGGGCAGAGCACTGCACCCTGAGCCCACACAGTTGTGTGACTTTAGCGAATGAATATTTGCTATTGTCTTCCCGATTCTCTTCCCGGCCAATCAGGGAATGGATCCTGAGACCCCATTGGCCGGGAGTCTTAAGACCCAATTGGCTGGGAGGAGAATAGACGACCGGGACACGGAGAAGATGCATGTGGGAAGCCACCACAGCCATGACCTCCATGGGGTAGGTGCAGGGCTGACCACGGGTGGCCTGGCGGGCGAGAGGTCGAGCAAGCGAGCTGGCGACAGAGGGGAGGTGGGGGTTAGTGTGGGGTGGAGGCCTGGAATGATGGAGGGGATGTCTGTGGCCAGGTCTGTCTGCCGCCCCCGACTGACGGAGCACCAGCCACCACCGATTAGTCTTTTAATATGTAGAATAGATGGCAAGGGGAAGAGGGTGAGATCGGGGAACATGCTGATCAGTAATATACATCACAGTGCTGCCTGCAGTCACACTTTCTGATTGGTTGCTCCGGGTCTCACATTCTGCACTGAATAAGATGAGATATATGAGGGGGAAGGGAGAGAGGAGAACACGGGGTTCATCTGTCACTTTATCTTTCTTAAAGTATCTGAGGAAAGCCGGGGCCACATATGTCACATGGCCTGGGGCCTTATAGTAGGTGACACTTTCTAGGGCCCACAAATAGGTCACTTTTACCAGGAATACTGGGTAATATAACATTGTCTGGGGGCCCTAAATATTTTGAAAGGTCTGGGGGACGGGGCCAAGCTAAGAGTTTTGTAAAAGAGAGGGCCACCTTGGGGGCTTCATCAGGAAGGGGGCAAAGAAATGGGTGGGACCTGCAATCTATGGTGCTAAAGTAGCTCACAGTTCATGAGGGGCACATGTTGGCCATTTTGTCTTGTCTGGGTCCCCAACTATGTCCCATTACTAAGGGATCCTTTATGTGTCATGCTACTTTAGGGTTCCAAATTACATTAATAAGTCTCTTTGTCATTTGCTGACCACTATCCACTTTCATAGCTTCTTCATCAATCCATGTCAGAGCCCTGAGTCCTCACCCATGTAAGATGCATGGTGGGTTATGTCAGAGCTTATGTAACTCAGTGCCGATCCTGACTACCCTGGGGCCCTAAGAAAAACTCTGCTAAGGGGCCCTCTACCTGAACCATGATGCCATGAGCTATGTAAACCATTTACCATTGCCACACAGTCACACCTGACACTTCAGTGCTCCCAATACAATCCTCCTTCCTTTAAACCAAACAGTCAAAGAATAAGTACAACAATATAGAACAGAATGAGGTTCAAACAAACAATATTTATTGAATAGAGTCTCCCCCTACATTAGGGTCCCCAGAGAGGCCCCCTTACATCAGGGTCCCCAGAGAGCCTTCCCTACATTAGGGTCCCCAGAGAGGCCCCCTTACATCAGGGTCACCAGAGAGCCTCCCCCTACATTAGGGTCACCAGAGAGCCTCCCCTTACATCAGGGTCACCAGAGAGCCTCCCCTTACATCAGGGTCACCAGAGAGCCTCCCCCTACATTAGGGTCCCTAGAGAGCCTCCCCTTACATCAGGGTCCCCAGAGAGCCACCCCTTACATCAGGGTCCCCAGAGAGCCTCCCCTTATATCAGGGTCCCCAGAGAGCCCCTCCTGACATCAGGGTCCCCAGAGAGCCCCTCCTGACATCAGGGTCCCCAGAGAGCCTCCCCTTACATCAGTATCCCAAGAGATCCTCCCCTTACATTAGGGTCCACAGAGAGCCCCTCCTTACATCAAGGTCCTCAGAGAGCCCCCCTTAAATCGGGGTCCCCAGAGAGCCCCCCTACACCAGGGTCCCCAGAGAGCCTCCCCTTACACCAGGGTCCCCAAAGAGCCTCCCCTTACACCAGGGTCCCAAGAGAGCCTCCCCTTACATTAGTGTCCCCAGAGAGCCTTCCCTCTTACATTAGTGTCCCCAGAGAGCCCCTCCTTACACAGGGTCCCCAGAGAGCCCCTCCTTACACAGGGTCCCCAGAGAGCCCCTCCTTACACAGGGTCCCCAGAGAGCCCCTCCTTACACAGGGTCCCTAGAGAGCCCCCCTCTTACATTAGTGTCCCCAGAGGGCCTCCTCTTACATCAGTGTCCCCAGAGGGCCCCGTCCTTACATTAGTGTCCCCAGAGGCCCCCCTCTTACATCAGTGTCCCCAGAAGGCCCCATCCTTACATTAGTGTCCCTAGAGGCCCCCCTCTTACATTAGTGTCCCCAGAAAGCCCCCCCTCTTATATCAGGGTCCCCAAACAGCTGACTCTCCCTCTTGCAGAGGTTCCTCTGTACCTGGCTGGTGGAGGTGGGAGGTGGCAATCAGCAGCTCTATGGTGTCCACAGGCAGGGGACTTTCCCTGGGGTTAGTAGTTCTATCTCCGAATGTATACAGCGGAGAGGGGAGGGGCCTCTGACCCGGGGATCAGCAAATGCAACTGCAGCGACCCAAAGTTCCGCCACTGGATGTTGTAAATATTAATTGATGGGCTATGACACGAGGGGGAGACGGGGCCTCGAGTTATTTGCGGGGGCCCAACGTAGTGAGCGTATAGGGCGGATCGGCTCTGATGTCACCCCTCCATTATGTGACAGCATGTAAGTCCTGTGATTGGACGCTCAGGCCTGGACACTGTATGCTGGGAGAAGACCACATGATCCCTCAATACCCAGGAAACTGGGGACTTAGTGAGGACTTTGATGGAGGAACAGTAATGGAAAGTATAAGTGGGTGTGTACGGCTCTTGGGTCTCCTACAGAAGGGGGCGGAGGCATTAGTTCTAATGGCTCCTCCCAGTACATGAGCACTGTGTATAGTGAGGACGGTGAAGAATTGCACAGAGTGCCGAAGCTGAGAGAGAGCACAGAGTGCAATATGACTTATTGTCTGTGTCCAAGCTGTGATGTCATAGTAGGGAAATGGCTACCGAGGGACCCAATGTGGAAAGTACAGATAGAGGCGTACTGGCCCTTTAAGAACAAATCTATGTATGTATGTATCTATCTATCTATCTATCTATCTATCTATCTATCTATCTATCTATCTATCTATCTATCTATCTAGCTATAGGATTATAATGTGTAGACGGTCTCATTCCTTATTATTAATACATTTACAATGATATTATTTTATTGATTATTTGATTCTTTTATTGTGTGAAGAAATAGAAATGAATAATAGATCTACAAAAAGAAAGAGATGAAAATCTCAGAGGAAATATATGAAGAAATGATATAGAGTTTTGCTAATTAATGGGATTTATCACTAATGTAATGATATCACTATAAGGCCGGGTTCACATTGCTGCGATGCGGGAACGCCGCGAATCCGCGGCGTTTTCCCGCATCGCACGACTCCCGCCGGCAGTTCACACTGCCCTATGCGGACGGCTGGGGGTGTCAATGTTATGTTAATGACACCCCCAGATCCGTCGGCATATCGCAGTGCGATCTGCCGACTCGCACAGGAATCGGATCGCATGGTGTGAACCCCCATGCGATCCGATTCCGTTGCGGACCCAAAAAAGGGTCCTGTGCGAGTTTGCTGCGGGACCGCTGCGAGTTCAGCCATACTATCTGTATGGCTGAACTCGCAGCACTACGGAGATCGGATGTGATTTGCTGTGCGAATCACATCCGGATCTCCCCCCGCAGCGGTGTGAACCCAGCCTCATAATGTATGATAACTAGAACTGGAATGTGTCCCCAAAATAATGTGTCCCCATAGAATGGATCACCAATAGAATTCTATGGGATCTCTTTTATAATGGATCCTAATATAATGTATCATGTGATGGTGTATTATAATCACTAGATGTGTCCTGGTGATGGGGGAGAATTAGGAAATGAAATGTTAATGTGAAATAAAGATTCTTTATGAAATCATTATTATTATTAAACAGGGTTTATATAGAGCCAACAGTTTACACAGCGCTTTACAACAAAGGGGCAGACATTACAATTAGAGTGTAATACAAGAGGAATCAGAGAGCCCTGCTCCTTTAGAGCTTACAATCTAGAAGGGAGGGTCAAGAGATACAAAAGGTAAAAACTGTGGGGGATGGGCTGATGGAGAAAATAAATGTCCAGTTGTTAGGTGGGGGGGGGGGGGGGGGGGGGTAGGATAGGTCTCTCTGAAGAGATGAGTTTTCAGGGATCGTCTGAAAGAGGACAGAGTAGGAGATAGTTGGACAGATTTGGGGCAGGGTGTTCCAGAGGATGGGAGAGGCTCAGGAGAAGTCCTGGAGGTGAGCATGGGAGGAGGTGACAAGGGAACTAGAGATCTGGAGGTCTTGGGAGGAAGGAAGAGTGTGGTTTGGTTGGTATTTTGATACGAGGTTAGTGATGTAGCTGGGGGGCAGAGTTGTGTACGGCTTTGTAAGTCGTTGTCAGTATTTTGAATTTAAGGTGGATGAGTCTGGCGGCAGCCTTCATGGTGGATTGAAGGGGGATATCTTATGTAAAGGTAAGCCAATGAGGAGTCGGGGCGAGAGATGACCAGGGAGTGGATTAGAAGCTTTGGTGTGGTGTCATTGGTTAGAAAGGGACATTTTTTGGAGATGTTGAGGGGGTCGAGGCGGCAAGATTTGGACAGTGATTGGATGTGGGGCCGAAAGGAGAGTTCAGAACTACACCTAGAACCTTGGCATGTGGGGACGGGTTGATAGTCGAGCCATTGATATTGATGGAGAAGTCAGGGAAGAGGCACGTCGGGGAGGAGAAATTATGAGCTTTGTTTTGGACAAGTTAAAGGGTTTGTTAACCCACATTGTGTGTGTACTTTATATAATCCGCTCTGCCTTATAATAATATGTCCCCCCGTGTGTGTGTCGTATAAAAAAAAAGCTGTATATACCTTTTATTAATGCTACTAATAGTAAAACTAGAATAATGTACCGTCGTCCTATAGATTTAGGAAAAAACTAAAAAAGCAGAAGATCTGAGGCAACTGTGGAGTTTCATGGTACGGTAAGGACTTGCATACACATTTATATAGAAAAATAGAAATATATTGAAAAAAATACATGATTAACCAGTTCCCGACCAGCGCACGCCGATGTACCTCGACAGAATGGCACGGGCAGGCATATTGGCGTACAGGTACGTCCAATCTTCAATGCCACCCTGCCATCGGGAGCGCGCCGCCGGCGGTGCGCTCCCGCGCTGGTCGGGAACCCTGTGAGTTGGGTCGCGGGACCCGCGGACTCGATCGCTGCGGGCATACCCGCGATCGTCTCACGGGACAGTTGAATGGAGGAAATGCCGTGTAAACAGCATTTCTCCATTCTGCCTAGCAACTAGTGACGCTGATCTCTGCTCCATGTGATTGGAGCAGAGATCAGTGTTCACTAAATGAAAGCCCAACCCCCCCACAGTTAGTAACACACCCCTAGGAACACTTAACCCCTACACTGCCACCCACTGGTTAACCCCTTCACTGCCAGTGTCAATTACACAGGAATCACTGCATTTATTACTGTATAAATGACAATGGTCCCAAAAATGTGTCAAAAATGTCCGATGTGTCCGCCATAATGTCGCAGTCACAATAAAAATCGCAGATCACCGCCATTTCTAGTAAAAAAAAAAATAATAAAAAATTATCAATAAAAATGCTATAAAACTATCCCTATTTTGTAAACGCTATAACTTTTGCACAAACCAATCAATAATCGCTTATTGCGATTTTTTTTTTTACCAAAAATATGTAGAAGATTAAGTATCAGCCTAAACTGAGGGAAAAAAAATGTTTTTTTATATATTTTTGGGGGATATTTATTATAGCAAAAAGTAAAAAATAATGCGTTTTTTTCAAAATTGTCGCTCTATTTTTGTTTATAGCGCAAAAAATAAAAACCGCAGGGGTGATCAAATACCACCAAAAGAAAGCTCTATTTGTGGGAAAAAAAGGACGTCAATTTTGTTTGGGAGCCACGTCGTACGACCGCGCAATTGTCAGTTAAAGCGCCGCAGTGCCGAATCGCAAAAAGTGGTCTGGTCTTTGACCAACAAAATGGTCCGGTCTGTAAGTGGTTAAAAAGGTCTTAAAAAAAAAAACAGGGTATATAATGCATATAAATTGGTCCTCTGAATAGGAACTAAGCAGTAGGACGTGCATCCATCCAGAAAGGAATCGGAATGTCGTCCAGGTCAGTTCAGACTCGACATGTTTCGCAGGTATGATCGCTTCTTCAGGAATATATTTCCACAGTCATTATATGCACCAATGTCTACAAAGAACAAACAACATATAAATAATCAAGCTCATAAACAAATCAATCAAATATATATACAATACTGATTGTGAAGAGTGGAACATATATATATATGTATATACCTTATCTGTGAGCGCTGATCAGCGGTCATGTGACATGCCGCATCTCTCCTCTCCCTGTCTGACAGATGCTGATCAGCGCTCATAGATAAGGTATATATGACTTTTTTTTGTACAACACCCACACAGGGGGACATATCATTATAAGGTAGAGCAGATTATATAAAGTACATGATGTTATTACAGCAGTAGCGTGGGGGGGGGGAGAACAAGGGGGTGGGTCTGGACCCTAACTAACACAGTAGCCGACACACAGAGAGAGGAGGGGGAGGAGGACAGAAGAGCAGAGAGGAAAGACAGCAGGGCTGCAGATGACTGAGGCACACAAACTGACCGCAGTGTCAGGGCTCAGCAGCCATGATTACCGTGGTCAATTTTCAGAGGGGAGGGGAGAAACTGGCATGATTAGCCAGGTTTTTTTTTTAGGTGTTACTGGGGTGCAAATGACACAGGACAAGCACTGTGTCATATAACATGTTTTAAAGGAGCAGAATCCATTTATTTTCTTTGGATTAATAAACGCTTTAAGTTTGAGGAAGTGGTGTGACATCCGGACTGATATGTTGCTCAGTAAATTAGTGTTACATAAGGAGACTGATGTTGTGAGCTGAGGGGTAGAGGGATAGATTTGGGTGTCATCAGTATAGAAATGGTATTGGAAGCCATGAGAGGCAACAACTGACCCAGGTAGAAGGTATATGTAGCACCCTCTACCTAGTGTAAGTGTTAAAGTGAGTTTTTTTTTTTTTTTTTTTTGAGAGCAGGTACATTTTAGCAGGCCTAGCTAAAAGCTAGGCCTGTTTGTTTTGATCTGTGGTGCTGGGAGTGACCCAGGGTAGGCTAGTGACTCACAGACAGCATCACTCCTTGGTTACCTCCATCTGGCTTCTAGAGGATTCTAGAAGCAGAGGAGGGGAAGAGAGGTGGAGCTGTTTGGGGTAATTCAGAGAGCTCTGACCAATCCCCAACTGGGATTGGCAGGGGGCAGGCCTCCTTGAAGGGGCTGCCCAGCTGGAAAGGAGTTGTTGGATGGAAAAACTGGGAGATGGAGTATTAGGCTGCCAGGGCCTTGGAGGAAGCTCCCCAGTCTGGGGGGGGGGGTGTAACCTTGGGCCTGGGGCTCGGAGCTGAACAGGAACCCCAAACAAACCAAAGGGGTGTCCTGAACAGGAGCAGGAGAGGACAGTGAAGAATATTGCTGGGCAAATCTCCAGAAGGGATCCACCTGTAGTCAGTGAGTGACACACAGCCAGGAACGCTGGGGAGGCATGCCTGAGCAGATTGGGGCGATACAATCTGAAATGGGTGTAGAGCCAGTGAGGACTGTGGTGTCATGGCCGAGTAAGTCAGGCAGCTGCAGCCAGGAGGGTTGGCAGGGCCTGAAAAGGACTGACCGGGAGCAGTAGTGCACCAAAGAGGGCAGCTCCAGAACTTTCAATTGTCACACTATAGGGGCCCGCCGTCCCTGCCTGTAATAAGGCATTTCTACGGAGGCCTGGCTGAAACCAATGTAAGGCCTAACCATGTGCTAGCTGCACCTGAAGAATTGTGCTGGCGAGAGAAGGAGGCATAGTCTGCAGCAAGAGTTGTGCAGGAGGAGTGTGTCTAAGTTGTCTCAAGTTAAACCTATCTTTCTAGGCATCCCATAAATTCCTTAACCCAATCCAAATTCTAATCCCTCAATAAAAACACAAGAACAAAGCTAACAGACTTTTCATTGTCTTGGAGTGTCTGGAAGTGAATGTCGGGTTGGGCAGGGTAACAGGTGGGCCACATCACTTAGAAGCCCCTACGAGGGTACCGCTACATTTGAGGGCTTGTTACCGGATCACCTGTTAACGGGTAACCTGCTAGTCGTTGCCCCTAGCAAACAAGATTGACCGAGCTGGGGAACTGTGCTTTGTTCCATCACCATTGAGGATTGAACTCAGGGGAAGGACTTGTGTGCTCTGCCTGCTATAACAAGTGTTGTTGTCCATATCAACCAGCAAGAGCTGCAGTCACTTATTGCTCCTGCTTACACAGTCGCCCCAACCGTGCTAGGAAGGACACCTGTACCAATCATGGAATTCAGGAACTGTTCGCTATGCGCTGTCACCAGTGGCAACCACACCGGGTAACCGTGCCTATGGATTACAAATACATTCAGCGTTCTGCTATTACTGGACATCCTACTGTGTATTACAAATTTACAGTGGCCAGAAGTAACTTCCAGTTCAAGTGTCTAGCTTTTACAGAATTGGCAAAGCCCTTGGTCCAAGTGGCACATGAGGGTGTTTCAATTTGCATTCTTTAGTCTATGAGCTGGGATATCCATGGATCAGAAAATCTTTGTGCCTATACAAATTCATCAAGAACTGGAATTTTGGACATCGCCACTGTGCTTCTTCGGGGCATGCCTCTCAGCCCAGGAGACAGGATGATTCCGAAGCTACATGCCAGTCTGTGGGGCTGGGGAGCCCACAGGCTGAAGAATCAGGTGCAAGGCCATTGGAGCATGGTGGAGGGACACCCCAGACGACGTCTAAGGAGACGAAACGCGTCAAGAGGACTCCACTGCTGCCATTTTTATGTGAAAGCGCTTAATCAACTCCTTGAATGTAAGTTTGATAATTCTTTTAATAAATTGAATTGTTTTATGGAATTACGCTATTTGGCCCCATTCCTTTATCCCGTATGTTCTTCCTGGGAAGTGTGACCTGTTCTTTGATCGAAGGATATTGGTTTTGTGTGATTTGGCTTTGGAAGAGTTTTTCATCATTCATTTCCAAGCTCCAGCCTTTGTCGGCTTGAGTGTTCTACAGTCATCTTGGATCAAAAGCCTATTTGACCCTTCGGGGGTATGTTCGCTTGGGTCAGAGGCGTTCGGTAAGCCTACATCTGTCTTAGGTGGCGGTCTTCACACAAGGGTGTATATACTATATATCGGAGGATTGGAGGATATTCTCATCTTTTTATTACACTAAGGGGGACTTCTGATTGTCCTTTTGGGAAAGACTGTACGTGGAAACGGTTTAATTATTATCTGGGTTGTATGTTGTTAATTCCATACTCACACAGGTTATACACGAGACAGATACCACTTTGGATCTGTACACATTTATTTTCAATCTTTAGCGCAACACTTTTTCTTATACATTGGAGCATGGTGGAATGCAGACTTCTCAATCATCTTGAATGCAAGGAAGCCTTTTCTAGCATTGCAAGCCTTTGAGGATCTTCTTCAAGGGGGCCTGAGTAAAGTTGATTGAAACAAGACATTAGTAGCCTACATTGCCTGCCGAGGGGACACCAAAAGTCATTTCCTGTTACATTTTGCAAAGAAACTTTTATCTGTGCAGAGAACCACTTACATCCAGTGAATGTTGGTCTTCTTGCCAGGAAATCTAAATCAACTATTGGTTTGGTTATGCAGAATATTTTTCAACAAGTGCCTCAAACTAATATTGGCTCTATGGGGGCTTTCCAGCAGTAGTTCTCAGGGAGACACCACTGAACACACAGCTTCTGATATTTGCAAAAGGATACCAATGCAAAGGCTCCGTCATACAATATAGGTTCACAGTGCCATGAAAATATGGACAGAACAAGTCCATGCCATACTAGACATGTGTGATTCGTTTCGTACGAATCTCAAATTCGTACGAATTTCCCCAAATTTGTACGTTCGGGAGGATCCAAAATACGAATTGCCATGCGTCCGAATTCTGTATGCAATACAAACTTTTGTTTACGAATTTTGGATTTCGGATCAGTTGTCGTCGCATCGACGACTCAGTCATTATGCTTATTATGAGGGGCTCCCACCATCCCTGTGCTGTGCTGACTTCCTCCTGGGGTTGCTTATTATGAGGGGCTCCCACCATCCCTGTGCTATGCTGACTTCCTCCTGGGGCTATACCTCTGCTGTGCATATTATGAGGGGCTCCCACCATCCCTGTGCTATGCTGACTTCCTCCTGGGGCTGTACCTCTGCTGTGCTCATTATGAGGGGCTCCCACCATCCCTGTGCTATGCTGACTTCCTCCTGGGGCTGCTTATTATGAGGGGCTCCCCCCATCCCTATGCTATGCTGACTTCCTCCTGGGGCTGCTTATTATGAGGGGCTCCCACCATCCCTGTGCTGTGCTGACTTCCTCCTGGGGCTGTACCTCTGCTGTGCATATTGTGAGGGGCTCCCACCATCCCTGTGCTGTGCTGACTTCCTCCTGGGGCTGCTTATTATGAGGGGCTCCCACCATCCCTGTGCAGTGCTGACTTCCTCCTGGGGCTGTACCCCTGCTGTGCTCAGTATGTCAGTACAGCACAGGAATGGTGGAAACCCCTCATAATATGCACAGCAGAGGTACAGCTCCAGGAGGAAGTCAGCATAGCACAGGGATGGTGGGAGCCCCTCATAATAATCATCCCCAGGAGGAAGCCAGCATAGCACAGGGATGGTGGGAGCCCCTCATAATAATCAGCCTCAGGAGGAAGTCAGCATAGCACAGGGATGGTGGAAGCCCCTCATAATAAGCAGCCCCAGGAGGAAGTCAGCATAGCACAGGGATGGTGGGAGCCCCTCATAATAAGCAGCGCCAGGAGTAAGTCAGCATAGCACAAGAATGGTGGAAACCATCATAATGAGCACAGCAGAGGTACAGCCCCAGGAGGAAGTCAGCACAGCACAGGGATGGTGAGAGCCCCTCATAATATGCACAGCAGAGGTACAGCCCCAGGAGGAAGTCAGCATAGCACAGGGATGGTGGGAGCCCTTCATAATAAGCAGCTCCAGGAGGAAGCCAGCATAGCACAGGGATGGTGGGAGCCCCTCATAATAAGCAGCCCCAGGACGAAGTCAGCATAGCACAGGGATGGTGGGAGCCCCTCATAATAAGCAGCCCCAGGAGGAAGTCAGCATAGCACAGGGATGGTGGGAGCCCCTCATAATAAGCAGCTCCAGGAGGAAGCCAGCATAGCACAGGGATGGTGGGAGCCCCTCATAATAAGCAGCCCCAGGAGGAAGTCAGCATAGCACAGGGATGGTGGGAGCCCCTCATAATAAGCAGCCCCAGGAGGAAGTCAGCATAGCACAGGGATGGTGGGAGCCCCTCATTATAAGCACAGCAGAGGTACAGCCCCAGGAGGAAGTCAGCACAGCACAGGGATGGTGGGAGCCCCTCATAATAAGCAGCCCCAGGAGGAAGTCAGCATAGCACAGGGATGGTGGGAGCCCCTCATAATGAGCGCAGCAGAGGCACAGCCCCAGGAGGAAGTCAGCACAGCACAGGGATGGTGGGAGCCCCTCATAATAT
This sequence comes from Lithobates pipiens, assembly GCF_037356315.1. NCBI lineage: Eukaryota > Metazoa > Chordata > Amphibia > Anura > Ranidae > Lithobates > Lithobates pipiens. The sequence continues at coordinate 684,022,051 of NW_027507903.1, read as the reverse complement.
GCACAGCAGAGGTACAGCCCCAGGATGAAGTCAGCACAGCACAGGCATGGTGGGAGCCCCTCATAATAAGCAGCCCCAGGAGGAGCAGGCGAAAACTGGACCAGCGGTGCATGGCAGACAATCCGCTTCTCTCTTTCTCATCTAATGAAAATTCATATTTCGGATAGGAAATTCTTCAACGGAATTTCATATTTTGGATAAAAACCAAACTTCCATCAGCATCGACTGTCATATTGAGGTATATTTTTGCCTTTAAATTAATCGTAACAAACGTTCATACAAATTAACGAACCTAACGACAATTCGTATTTCGTATGAAACGAAACGGAATTTCGGACACGAAATACGAAGTATGAATTTAATTTTAATACGAACCGTAACGGAACAGAACAAAACGAATTTATTGACGGCGCCCATGTCTATGCCATACAAGTCCTTTCCACCTACTAAGAAGGCCCAGGCTTTCACTGCTCCCCCAGATGTCATCAGCACCACCAAACCTGTTGCTGGTCAAATTAAATCTTTTATGGCAAGGTCAGTGACAGCATCCCAATCAGAGGCGGCTCTAGGATTTGTGAGGCCTTAGGCGAAACTTACACATGAGGCCCCAATCACGACCATAATGGGAAGAAAATTCAAGCAATAAAAATGGCTGCAAAAAGATGCACAGTTCATCTGCACCACTTCCAGGGCACCCAACGCACCCATCAGATATATGCAGCCATTAAAACACCTGGGGCCCAGCAAGGTGGCAACGCCTCTAAAAATTTGGGAGAATGGGGAGGGGATGTCACTAAGTCATTCAACATCCGCAGAGGAAGTAGAGTGGGGGGATCCCAGCACAGCGGGAGCAAGAGAGGGGAAGGGAGACAGAGAGGAGGGGAGAGAGAGGGGGGGGAGAGTGGGTGACTGAGAGGGAGGGAGAGAGGGGGTGAGAGAGGGGTAGAGAAAGAATGCACAAAAGGGGGAGAGAGAGGTGGAGAGAAGAGAGGAGGGGAGGGAGGAGAGAGAGAGGGAGGAGAGAGAGAGGTAGAGAAAGGGTGTGCAAAAGGGGAGAGAGAGGTGGAGAGATAAGAGAAGAGGGGGGAGAGAGAGGGAGGGAAGGGAGGAGAGAAGGAGGGAAGGGAGGATAGAGGGAGGGAAGGGAGAGAGGGAGAGAAGGGAGGAGAGAGGGAGGGAAGGGAGGAGAGAGGGAGGGAAGGGAGAGAGAGAGAGGGAAGGGAGGAGAGAGGTAGGGAAGGGAGAGAGGGAAGGGAAGGGAGAGAGGGAGGGAAGGGAGAGAGGCAAGGGAGAGAGGGAAGGGAGAGAGGGAAGGGAAGGGAAGAGAGGGAAGGGAGGAGAGGGGGAGGGAGGAGAGAGGGAGGGGGAGAGAGAGAAGAGAGGGAGGGGGAGAGAGAGAAGAGAGGGAGGGGGAGAGAGGGAAGGGAGAAGGGAGAGAGGGAAGGGAGGAGGAAGGGGGGAGAGAGAGAGGGGAGGAGAGAGGGAGGGAAGAAAGGGAAGGAGAGAGGGAAGGAAGGGAGAGAGAGAGGGAAGGAAGGGAGAAGAGATTGAGGGAAGGGAGAAGAGAGAAAGGGAGGAGAGAGGGACGGGGGGGAGAGGGAGGGGGAGGGGGAGAGAGGCAGAGGGAGGGGGAGAGGGAGGGAGAGAGGGAGGGAAGGAAGGGAAAGGAGAGAGAGAGAGGGAGGGAAGGTAAGAGAGAGGAAGGGAGGAGAGAGGGAGGGAAGGGAGGAGAGATGGAGGGAAGGGAGGAGAGATGGAGGGAAGGGGGGGAGAGAGGGAGGGAAGTGAGGGGGAGGGAGGGGAGGGAGAGAGGGAGGGGAGGGAGGGAGGGAGAGAGGGAGGGAAGGATGGGAGAGAGGGAGGGAATGAAGGGAGAAAGGAGGGGGCGGACGGAAGGGAAAGAGGGAGAGAAGGGAGAGAGGGAGAGAAGGGAGGGAGGGAGAGAAGGGAGCGAGAGAGGGAGAGAAGAGATAGAAGGTAAGGAGAGAGGGAGGGGAGGGAAGGGAGAGAGGGAGGGAAGGGAGAGAGGCAGGGAAGGAAGGGAGAGAGGGATGGGAAGGGGTAAGAGAGAGAGGAGTGTAGGGAGAGGGGGTAAGAGAGAGAGAGGGGGAGGGAGGGAGAGGGGGTAAGAGAGAGAGGGGGGGGGAGGGAGAGAAAGAGAGAGGGGGTAAGAGAGAGAGAGGGGGAGGTGAGAAAGAGGGGGGTGAGGGAAAGGGGGCGAGAGAGATCTGTCCCTGTCTGCAGCCCCTGGGGGGACAAAGAGCGGGGAGGAGCTGGAGAGTGCTGGGGGGTGGGGACCGCAGAGTGCTGGGGGGTGGGGGCTGGAGGGTGCTGGGGACAGAGAATCCTGGGGGTGGGGGTGGAGAGTGCTGGGGGCCAGAAAGTGCTGGGGGTGGGGGCCAGAGAGTGCTGGGGGCAAACGAGAGCTAGGGGTTGTGGGGTGGAGAGTGCTGGGGGCCAGAGAGTGCTGGGGGTGTAGGGTGGAGAGTGCTGGGGGCCAGAAAGTGCTAAGGGTGGGGGGTGGAGAGTGCTGAGGGGGAGCTTGAGAGGGGAGGCAGAAAGAATTGGAGAGCAGGGGGTGCTGGAGAAATGGGGGTGGAGCCAGGGAGGACAAGAATGGGCTGGAGAGCAGGATGGGCGGAGCCAGGGAGCAAAAGGAGGGGCTGAAGAGCAGGATACGCGGATAAAGGGAGTACAAGGAGGGGCAGAGCCAGGGAGCCCACGGAGGGGCTGGAGAGCAGGAGGGGCAGAGCCAGGGAGCGCACAGAGGGGCGGAGCCAGGGAGCACAAGGAGGGGCAGAGCCGGGGAGCACAAGGAGGGGCCAGAGAATACGGGGGATGCAGAAGACGTTAGATAGGAGGAGTGGTGGGGAGACTGCACATAGATAGTAGAATTGATTTTTCCATATTCCTCCATGCAACCGCTGAATGATCAAATGATCACGTCTCCTCCCCGCAGATATTCAGCGGCTGTATGGAGTAATATGGAAAAATCAGTTCCACTATGTGCAATCTCCCCACCGCTCCTCCTATTCAGGCACACAGGGAATGCTGCGCCGCATGGGCACTCACCTTTCCTCTGTTCAGCAGCATAAGAGTTCCTCCCTCTTCACACTCATGGGACTATCCAGCTGGATAGTTTTTCAGCAACCCCCCCCCCGCTCCGACTCCAGAACCAAATAGGAGGCAGGTGCGGAGGAGAGGTCTGGTGAGTGGCACAAGAAATAAGCTAAAGTGCGGGTCCCATATGGACATGCCGCCCTCATGCCTTGGAGCCGGGTCTGTCATCCAGCCACTGCGCCACCTAGAGGCCTCTACTGTCCCGCTTCCCGCACTTGCTGCCACCAGAATGGGATGAGACCTGGACAACTGCAAATTAGTCGATTGTGAGGCCCCTGAGACTGCGGGGCCTTAGGCAATCGCCTAATTTGCCTAATTAGAGAGCCGACTCTGACGCCAATCTAATGAGACTACTTTTAATAGCCTGGCTATGGAACAGGCTAAACTAGAGGTGCAGGAATTCTAATCTGGGGTTGTTCAGACCTCGGTGACCAGAAGATCATCCATGAATGCTGCATATGAGCAGATATGAAAGTTTGTTTAGTTTGTCAGTAGCCTGGACATTTTACAGTCAGCGGTAGAGATTGATCTTGCATACAACTCCATTTAAGGTACAGATCTCTACCTTATATATATAATGTGAGTGTTTTATATGAAGACATTTCATTATGCTTTGTTTCAAAGACAATAAAATAATAATCTTATCTTATTTTCTTATCTTTCACAGGCTGCAGATGGCTGGAAAAGCCAATGACCGGATGCTTCTTGGAGGCAACAATCTATAGATGACTTTGAAGGAAATCCTTGTTCCCTCGGTGGGGCTTATGCTTGGATCTGAAAGAACCTTTTGCTCCAATGGTTTCATTTCCATTGAATTACCTCACAGTAAAACTAGTTCTTCTGAGCCCTTGTACACACGGTCGGACATTCCGACAACAAAATCCGTCGGATTCTGTTCGACGGATTTTGTCCGAAACTTGTGTTGCATACACACGGTCGGACAAAGTTGTCGGAAAATCCGATTGTACGCAACGTGCTGGCGTTATTTCGTTAGGACGGGACTACGTTCAGGCTAGTAGCCAATAGCTTTGGTCTAGGAATTTGATCCGAGCACGCGTGGCACTTTGTCCGATCGCAATTCTCTACACACAATCGAACAAAGTCCGATCGGATCATGTTGTCGGAAAGTTTTATAGCCCAGCTCTAAAACTTTGTCCGTCGGATATTCCAACGGAAACAGTCCGATGGAGCCCACACATGGTCGGATTATCCGACAACACGGTCCGATCAGACATTTTCCGTCGGAATGTCCGACCGTGTGTACAAGGGCTGAGAGCAACTACTTCAGAGAGAAGGAGGTTGAAGATTGCAACACTTTCCTGCAAGGGGCCTTTGGTGTCTTTTCTTTTTTTTTTTTTTTTTACCAAAAATTTTGATTTTTTTCGATTGAAAAAGCCCATGGCGTGCAAAACACACCCAAAAAACTGTGCATAAAAAAAGTGCACACACATAAAGAGTGACACACTAAAAAGTGCAGACGGGTGTCTGACGTCCTCCACTAGGAAGGACCATACCCTGATCCCCCGGGGCGTTAGGCTCCAGACAGGGACTGAGGTACCAGACTCATCAGTGGTCATCTAGCCGAAGCCAGACAAGCTCCTTTCCCCGGGAGGACTGCCAAAACAGAACCTCCTAGGTACTTGGTACTATGGGGCTTCCCCGAAGGTAGGCCCTCCAATGGAGGTTGGACCAAGCCAAAAGGCCTATGTCCACCCTCCCACAAGACTTTCAGGATTGGTCCGAGGACCGACACCCTACTCATCAAACGTGAAGTGACAAACATGACTCACACAACACAAATAAAATAAATAAATAAAAAGTGAGCAAAGGGATAGTGAAGAGGAGAGTGAAAAGGTGGCCATTGTGCAATACAATGAAAATTGTGATACTACGTCTATCTCCAAAATTCCATTTTAAAGTATCCAGCTTCCAGCAAAACTGGAACGTAGTCCCTCTGAGTTTTCACACAAGAGTCACTGAGTGCACAGCAGGAAGACTTCAGTTCCTTACACATGGCCAAGTTACTAACGGTGTACTTGGTCAAAAGAGGAAAGTGGATTATCTTTTCATTTAGCCATCAGATCCTCAAGAGTCATCCTCTGGTGGCAGTTATGCCAGGATTGCTTGGAAGATATATGTAAGATGGCTAGCTTGAAGGTCTTGCGCGGCCTTCATTTAACCTTACAAACTAAATGTGTGGTCAGCAAGTATGGGACAATAGAGATTCTTTTTGGCTTTAGCAGCTTTTCTTTGATTGTCAGTGTCTTTTTTTTTCATTTGTTCTCTCCCACCCATGTATTTAGCTATTGTATATCCCTTTGTGTGCTGACGTGAGGCGGGCCATCCCCACGTCAGCACAGGACTCCCTCCCTAGTGGCCTGCTGCAGGCTAGGTTATTGAACACTTATGTTGGGGCAGGGGTTGTCTTTTATATAGCTAGGAAGAGGTGGTCCTGTGGGGCTCTAGAGAAGGTGTTAACCCATTGTGTGCTGCCTTGAGGATGGGCCAGGAAAGGAAAATTACGGTAAGTATTTGATAACAATTTTCCATTTTGGAGGTGGTATTTCGCCTGCTGTTGGGAGAATTATTTTTAAAGTGGCCAAAGGTTATATGGACAAGCAAGTCTTGATGGCTGGGTTGGAGTTAGATGAACCATCCTAATCGCAGGCAAATATCCCATTCAAGTCCTAAAACCACATGACTGTCATGAGGCAGGATCCATAAAATAGAAAATCAAATACTTACCTTTCCATAATTTTCCTTTCCTGGTGCCCATCCATGAAAGCAAACACATGGTTGGTTGCACCACCCCCCCCCCCCCCAAGCAACCCACAGGCTCACTTTAACGTTTTAAAAGAAATAGTCAGCCCTCTCATACGTCATGCTTGTAACTAGTCTCAAACATTAAGGATTATAGAAAAGGGAGGGCGTATGCTGGAGTGGATAGTCACCAGGAGAGGAAAATTATGGAAATGTAAGTACCGTATTTATCGGCGTATAACACGCGCCGGCGTATAACGTGCACCCCAAGTTTAGGAGGGAATTTTAAGGAAAAAAACTTTTAGGAGGGAAGTTTAAGGGGAAAAAAAAAACTTACATTTATATGCCCATCAGTGTCATCTGCAGCCTTGTCCACCATTGCAGCCTTGTCCACCATTGCAGTCTTATGCAGCCTTGTCCACCATTGCAGTCTTATGCAGCCTTGTCCACCATTGCAGCCTTTTGCAGCCTTGTCCACCATTGCAGTCTTATGCAGCCTTGTCCACCATTGCAGTCTTATGCAGCCTTGTCCACCATTGCAGCCTTGTCCAACATTGCAGCCTTATGCAGCCTTGTCCACCATTGCAGCCTTATGCAGCCTTGTCCACCATTGCAGCCTTATGCAGCCTTGTCCACCATTGCAGCCTTGTCTATTTTATTTGCTATTTTTTTTTTTTTTTTTTTTTAAATGCCGCCGCCGAGATACAGAGCCGGATGTGTATTGCGGCGGCGTGCGGTAGTTCTCAGCGGGCCGTCGGCTCTTCTCGCCAGCTTTCTGCTGCCTTCGGCCATTCTCGGCAGCTTTCGGCCGCCGAGAAGAGCCGAAGGCGACCAAAAGCTGCCGAGAACGTCCGAAGGTGGCCTAAAGCTGCCGAGAAGAGCCGAAGGCTGCCGAAAGCTGCCGAGAACGGCCGAAGGCGGCCGAAAGTTGCCGAGAACAGCCGAAGATGGCCGAAAGACACCCATAATAGCCGAAGGCGGCCGAAAGTCGCCTTGAAGAGCCGAAGGCGGCTAAAAGCTGCCCAGAGGCTCAGAATTTGGGGGGATCGGCGTATAACACGAACCCACAATTTTCCCCTGCTTTAACGGGGAAAAAAGTGCGTGTTATACGCCGATAAATACGGTGTTCAATTTTCCATTTTCCTGGCGCCTTCATGACAGCATACACATGGTAAATAACCCGCTCACAGGGCAGGTTGCTGCAAAAAAAAAAAAAATGTTGTTTAATTTCGATTACAAAGCAGACAGCTGCAAATCTTTTTTCTCAGAGTCACGAGAAGAAAGCACGGCAGGATCCAGGCTATAGTGTGTTATGAAGGTGGTAAAAGATGACCAACTTGCCGCACAGCAGATAATTTCTGGAGAGACTCCTACTAAAGCTGCCCAAGAAGAGGCCATTTCCCGCGTCAAGTGAGCATTGATTGTTTTTGGAACCGGGAGGCCATTAGCACAATGCGTTCTCTCAACGAGACATACAATCCAACCTGCCAAAGTTGTTCCCTTCTTGTGCGCTTAGGGATCATAAAAAGGCATTCATCTTTGCGAAAAGGCTGCGTTAGCTCAATGTAATGTGAGGATCCGGGGTGATTAGGTTCAAGTGGTGGATGCAGTTTTCCAAAAACGTGCCACTCCAGACTGCGTTTTAGAGCATGGCAGCCCACTTTTATTTAAAGGAAACAAAAAAGTTCAAACAAACATTAATCTTCCCTTGCAGGGGGTTCCACCATCACTATATAAACAAACAATAGCCCCCTGGCTTACTCACTGTCAGCTTTGTGCTGCTTTGGTCACAGGCTACACCTGCCTGCTTCAGACGTACACACAGTCTGCCACCTGCAGTCTTAGACTCCGAGACCTCCTGTCTCTTTCTCCTGGAGCCGTCTCCTACTGGAACCCTCCTGGCCTCCTAGGCCAGACTTCCTGTCTGCCGGGCGGAGCTGTCTCTAAGTCTGAGCACTGACTCCTTTCCTGGGACGTTTATAAACCCGGCCCACAGGTGTGCAATTAGTATTCCAGCCAAAATATGCACCTGTGACATAGGGTCACATCTCCACAGTAACACTGGAGAGTCCTTGCCAAGTCCATCTCGTGTAATTTTAAAGTTGCTGGGTCTTCCTCGATGGCTGGGAGAACACATTACTGGTTAAGACGGTATACAGAGAGGACTTTAGGGACAACCTGGTGTATTGGTTGCAGAGCCACCCTTTCCGGGAAGAAAGTAATGTAGGGATCTTGAGCCCCTATAGCTTGGATTTTATGAGACTCTTTGGCCAGAGGTGATGGCAATTAGAAAGGCCACTTTAAAAGTTATATTTCTTTCACGTACATCACGGGACACAGAGACTCAGTAATTACTGATGGGTTATAGGGTATCACTAGGTGACTGGACACTGGCACGCCCTAGACAGGAAGTTCAATCCCCCATATAACCCCTCCCCCTACTGGAGGTACCTCAGTTTTTTTACCAGTGTCTTAGGTGTTGGTCACAAGTAAAGATGTGCTGTGCTGAGCTCCGCTGGAATATTCCTTACTGGGGCCAGCTATGCAACTGGATCCATTCAAAGTGTCTTTTCTAGGCCAAATTGGATGGTACCCGGGCCTCGTGTTCGAAGAAACAAGGTTTTACCTGTAACGCTTCTCTTTTTAGAGAGCTGGACTCTAGGAGTATTTGTTTTTTACAGCCATATTCCTGGCAGGGTGCTTTACAGGCCCAAAACTGCGCATCCCCCATTCAAGGGGGCCCCAATCTCTGAAGGTTTTTTTTCTAACGGAGCCCACTGTGAGAGGTTCCTCCATCAGGCTCAGAGGTTAAAACTCAGAGTCAACCCCAGGGACAAAAGAAGTCACGTAACGTGATGACGTTATTTCGTTATGATAGGACTACGTTCAGGCTAGTAGCCAATAGCTGTGGTCTAGGAATTTGATCTGAGCATGCGTGGCACTTTGTCTGATCGGAATTATCTACACAGAATCGGTCAAAGTCCGATCGGATAATGTTGTCGGAAAGTTTTATAGCCCAGCTCTAAAACTTTGTCCGTCGGATATTTCAACGGAAACAGTCCGATGGAGCCCGCACACAATCGGATTATCGAACAACACGGTCTGATCGGACATTTTCCATCGGAATGTCCAACCGTGTGTACAAGGGCTTAGAGTATTAAGTATCAAAGGCAAATCCCACTTTGGAGGTCTTAACCATAGGACTGCCCTCAGAAAGTTCTTTATCAGAGGGTTTAGAGCCCATCTGGTGTCTGTTAGGGCTGATAAAGCTGAGACCTGTAACTTAAGGGAACTAAGTCCCAGTCCTAAATCTAATCCTTTTTGTAGAAATAGAGAATTTCCTAAACACCTGGCTTTAACGGGCTGAACTAGTTGGTTTCCGAAAATTCAGAGAACTTTTGGCATATCTTGTAGTAGGTGCTATTGGTGGACATCTTTCTGACCTGTAGCGGCATCTGGATTACTTTGTGGGAGCATCCCAATGTTTCCAGCTTCTGCTCAATTTCCAGGCCCTCAAATCCAGGATCTCTGGATGTGGATGGAAGATGTTCCCCCGAGACAGAAGGCTGTGTGTGTTCGGAAGTGTTAAGGGATTGCAAAGAGATAGCTTGGTCAATAGTGTAAGCCAAGGTCTCCTTCACCAGAAAGGGATTACTGCCAGGATGGTTTCTTGTTCTTCTGTTAGGCGTTGAAGAAATCTCAGTATCAGAGGGATCGGAAGGAATGCATATCCCATTTGAAAAACCCATGGCTGGACTAGGGCATCCACCCCCGCCAATTCTCAGGCAGGATATGTTTTTCTATTGAGTGGTGATGCAAAAGGGTCTATTTGAGGCCTGCCCCATTGGTGGCAGATCCACCAGAAAACGTTCTGGTCCAAAGACTATTCGTTGTTGTAGGTGAACTCTGCTGATAGGTGATCCGCCAGTTGATTTTCGAGAGCTGGAATATAAGATGCTCTGAGATTGGTGAGATTAATTTTGGCCCAAGATTAAATCAAAGCTACTTCGCTGGACAATGACCTGCTGTGCATCCCTCCATGGTTTTGGCTGCTACCGATTTGTCGTCCATTTGTAGCAAGATGGACCTGCCTCTCATAATAGATTCCCAGTGCCATCAAGGCCGCCCATAGTTCCAAAATGTTGGACGCTATGCCATCTGTGTTCAACTGCCATCTTCCCAGGACCAACTGGTCTTCGCAGTGGGTGCCTCAACCCAAACCACTTGCGTCTGATTTAAAAGTGATCCAAGAGATGGGGCTAAGATGGTAATGATTTAGCAGGTTGGGAGGTTTCGTCCACCACCCCAGACTGGACTTCATTGAAAGCGTAATTAGAATCCTCTGGGATAAGGATCTCTTCCTCCACTGGGAGAGAAAACCCAGTTGAAAGATACAGAGCCCAATTCACCATTGGGATGCATGAGGAAAAGGATCCCAGGAGATTTATGCCTTGTACACACGGTCAGACATTCCGACTACAAAATCAGATTTTTTCCAGACGGATTTTGGCCCAAACTTGTATACACACGGTCGCACAAAGTTGTCAGAAAATCCAGTCGTTCAGAACGCGGTGACATAGAACATGTACAACGGGACTATAAAGAGGGCAGTAGCCAATAGCTTTTGTCTCGTAATTTATTCTGAGCATGTGTGGCACTTTGTGAGTCGGAATTGTCTATGCGCGATCGGAATTTAAACGATCGGATTTTGTTGTCAGAAAATTATAGATCCTACTCTCAAACTTTGGGTGTCGGAAATTCAGACAGAAAAAGTCAGATGGAGCCCACACATGATCGGATTTTCCGACAACAAGATCTGATCGCACATTTTCCGTCGGAAAGTCCGACCGCGTGTACAGGGCATTAGACATTCGGATGCTGACATTGTCCTGCTCACCAGTGCTCTTGCTACTTTCCCTATGATCATAGGGATCTTCTCTGGTGGGAGTGATACCGGTCTTTTCGGGGTATCGAATAAAGCCCCCAGGTATGTCATTTTCTGTGCAGCAAAAACGATCTCTTTTTAGTTTATTAGCCAATCCTTCCTTGTCTTAAGATAGGATCAGTATATCCTCCAGATAATGTAGAACATGTATCTCTTTCTCTTGAGCAAGAATTGCCATCAACATCTTCGTAAAGGTTATGCGGGCTGTCAATATTTCCTTACTTTGAACCACAGAAAAGAATGGAAAACATGATGGATTTGTATGAGTAGGTAAGCATCTCTGAGGTCTATAGAGACCATCAAATCCTCTGGTTGTACTGCTAGGGCTACTGTGTTGAGGGATTCCATTTTGAAATGTTCTAAGTTGATAAATTTGTTTAATCATTTTAGGTCTAGAACCGGCCTCCAGACTCTTTTTTGGGTACCAAAAAGATTGGGAATAAATCCCTAAGAATTTTTCAGATCCCGGGACTGGCACTACCGCTTCCTGATCTATCAATGTTTGGACATACTGCCGCCATAATGAACCCATAAGTTACTTATATATGCAGGGCCTAATTGGGTGTACCAAGATGGCCGCCACTGGCTTCATGAAGCTACCGCGCATGCTTCCATGACGTGGCTCCGCCTCTGCATTCAATAAACCAGCCCCAGGAGGCGTGCAGGGTGCTGCTGACAAGCAAGAAGGAGGGAGATGGCATAGAGCAGGTATGGCGTGCCCTGATTAACCATACGTCAGCATCCAGCCATGCTGAGCAGTCACCACAACGTTCATAGCCATACACCTATGACTTCTACCTAAGAAATCCCCCACATCTCTCTCATTTCTTCCCCTGCCCCTCCCCCCACTTGAGACCACCATATTTCGTGTCAAGGGGAGCCATTACCGTTGAACCAACATCAGGTTGGGCCAACACGATAACACAATCCCAGGGTACAGAGGCCCATTTTTGCCTATCTACACTACCTTGTCGGGTGTTCTGGTGCCCTCTGTGGAGAATTCTGTCTCCCTCCCCTGGGGTCCTCTCAGGTTTGAAGCAGAGGGTCCCCCCCCGACTCGTTGTAGCAGTCATTGGGATCATCGGCACCTGGCTGTCCCCGACAGTCTTTTATTGTTCTTAATGCAACATCCATGTGGATGCAGGAATGCTCCCCAGCAATACTCTATGACACACTTATATTGTGCTGTTTCCAATCAGTACCCCTGAAGAAGGGTGATTACTCGAAACGCGTAGTTTTTTCCTCCGTACATGTAACCTACATGTTTAGCGGAGTTAATGATTGTGATTCTCTCATATTGTATTGCATTTCTTTGATGTATGCTGCATCCTGTGTACTGTTTTTTTTTTTTGTATATTCATATTTATGTACGTTTTATACCTGTATCATTCACTGAATCTTTTCCTACGTGGTTTACTCCAAATAAATCCACATATGAATTAATTCCCTAAGTAATCTTTTTCCCATTTAAAGTCCCAAAAGAGGAACACTTTTCTGGTCATCCATGATTAACCATACGAGAACTGGGAAACTGCTGCTGACTTGCTGGAGGAGGTTGGAGCAGGGAAAAAGAAAGGCAAGAACCAGACAAGGGCTGCATAGACATCCAGGGTGGGAACTTGCGTAGCCGACTTTACAGCAGGTCAAGGAGGAATGTGCAATAAATCCCCTGTCCCTTAAACAAAACCTCAAAGAGATGTACAGAATAATGGACTCCCATACTTGTTTAACAGCCTAAGTCCTGGGTCTCCATGTACAGGAGAGCATGAACCTGTAATGGTTGCACCAATATATTGGTGTGGTAAGGGCTGTTTCCAGGTGATCCATGATCCTGCAGGCTTGAGGACAGAAAAAAGAATGACATATGGGGGGGGCTGACTCTTTCTTTTATAGATTTAAAGTGGTCTTGTGCGTTGGTTAAAGCGGAGGTCCACCCTAAAGTGGACCTTCCGCTCATTGGAATCCTCCCTCCCTCCGGCGCCACAATTGGCACCTTTCAGGGGGGAGGGGGGTGCAGGTACCTGTACAGTACAGGTATCTGCACCCACTTCCTGGATAGCTCTCTGCGGAAAGGGGCGTAGATTACGCCCCTTTCCAAAAGTCCCCCGCTGCCTGCTGGGAAACACACAGATCCCAGAGGCAGCGGGGTCCATCCTCATTGTGCAGCGCGACTCGCGCATGCGCAGTAGGGAACCGGGAAATGAAGCCGAAAGGCTCCACTTCCTGATTCCCATACCCAAGATGGCGGCGGCAGCACCCGAGAGACGATCGAGAGATCGGCTTCGGGTGCCGACATTGCGGGCGCGCTGGACAGGTAAGTGTCACTATTTTAAAAGTCAGCAGCTGCAGTATTTGTAGCTGCTGGCTTTTAAAAAAAAATAAAAAACGCGGAGTCCCGGCGGACTCCCGCTTTAAGGGCCGGAGCAACCAACCATGTGTATGCTGCCATGTAGGCACCAGGAAAACTGTTTAGCCAGTACCTAGGCTGTTCCATAAGGCCAGGGCATACCATGTTGTATCCGCATGCAGCTCATTAGTTGTGTAATTAACTCCCGTCTCCCTATGACTTATATATTTGTGATCCTATAATAGATGAAACATATCCCTTGTGATCTAAGAAAATGAAAACCAATAGCGGAAAGGTTGGAGCCTCAATGTATAAAGACCTCTTCCTCCTTGTTACTTTTGCAACTTCCAGGTCTTTAGGGATTTTGTGATGCCTTTTGAGGTAACAGTTATCCATCCTTATCTGCAGCCTCCAGCCTATAGGATCCTTTATTAGTAGAGAGAAATGAACTTGCGTTTGAGAGACAATTTAGCTTCTAAACTATGAGCATTTGTCCACTTGGATGAATAGACACATACCGTATCTTGTAATATTCACGTCTGACTTTTATATCCAATGATACACTGGGATACACCCAGAAGATGCGGCCTGTGTCTTAATGGTGGTTGTGGTAACAGAGGATCTCAAGTTTTGGGAAGACAGCAACGTTGGGTAGAGAGATCTCCGGGCACACTGTACCTTCATTGTTTTAGTGCCAGAGTTATCAATGGGATAAGACCCCTCCACTCAGGTAAGTTCCCGTAATGCTAAATTACGTATCATTGTTTGGGTTCTGTGTCTTTCGCAGTCAATAACCTCGTCTTCTAGACATGTAGTGACAGTACCTCAGCCCGTTGACATATCATTTTGGAGAAGAGAGCTCATCCGCCTGTAATAACACTCGTGCAGTCTTCAGTGGCAGTGTGGCAGCAGGCTGCAGTGTGCCCGGTTTCTTCTCTATATTTGTCTTTCCCTCTTTCTCTGTCTTCTAATGTTGAAAGGTATTATTATCATTACTACTGTGAAAAAAACCTCCTCCATCTGTACTCTTATCTACGTGTCCTATGTTACTCATTCAGCCTCACCCTGTGTAGGAGGACGTCACCCCTCCCCCATCCACATTCCTCTCCGGTGTCAGAGACTTTCAGGTTAGTTTCTCTTCTGCTGTCAGCGATGGCGTCTGGTGATCTGAGAGCTGAGTTGGAATGTTCCGTCTGTCTGAACATTTATACCGATCCTGCAAACCTGAGATGTGGTCACAACTTCTGCCGGGTCTGTATTGATCATGTGCTGGATACACAGGAGGGGTCTGGAGGATATTCCTGTCCTGAATGCAGAGAGAAATTTCCGGATCGGCCTGCACTGCACAGGAACATAACACTACGTAACATAGCAGAGACTTTCCTGTCTCCTCAGCCAGATCGGGATGAGTCTGGGGTCTTCTGTACTTACTGTGTGGACTCTCCTGTACCTGCTGTTAGATCCTGTCTGCTCTGTGAGGTTTCTCTGTGTGATAAACACCTGAGAGTCCACAAAAAGTCCCCAGAACACGTCTTATGTGACCCCACCTTGTCCATGGAGAGCAGGAAATGCTCCGTCCATAAGAAGATCCTGGAGTATTACTGCACTGAGGATGAGACCTGTATCTGTAAGTTTTGTGTGACTGGAGATCATAAAGGACATAAGATGGAAATGCCGGAAGAGGCCTCTAAGAAGAAGAAGGAGACACTGAGGAATGTTCTGCAGAAACTTCTGACAAAGAGAGAGAAGACGGAGGAAAGAGTCCAGAGTCTGCAGGAACACAGGAGGAAAGTAGAAGAAGAAGCCGCCGGTGACACCGAGAGAGTCACTGCCCTGTTTAGAGATCTCAGGAGACGTCTGGAAGACCTGGAGAAGAGAGCCCTGAGGGACATCTCCGGGAGGGCAGAGCGGATCTCCATCTACATCCGGGATCTGGAAATAAAGAAGGAGGAGCTGTCCAGGAAGTTGCGTCACATTGAGGAGCTGTGTAACGTGACGGATCCACTGACTGTCTTACAGGAATCAGACACAGGTGACTTGTGTGATACTGAGGATGGAGATAATGAGGACAGAGAGAGACATGAGGAGCTCCTCCATGATGGAGGGGGTCTGGATGTGGCGGGGGTCTTACACACAGGTTTATCTGATATAATAACAGAGGTAAATGTATACTTCTATATACAGGGAGCTGCAGACATATTACTGGATGGAAACACAGCTCATAATTATCTACACATATCAGATGACAGGAAAACTGTATTCAGGTCAAATATGTTCATTTTCACAGAAACACCAGAGAGATTTCGGTGTCTTCAGGTGATGAGCAGTCGGAGTTTCTCCTCAGGGAGACATTACTGGGAAGTGGATGTCGGGGGGTCACATGAATGGAGAGTCGGGATGTGTTACCCCAGTATAGAGAGGAGAGGGATAGATTCAGGGATTGGATGTAGTAACAAGTCCTGGGGATTGGTCAGGTCTAATTATGAGTATTATCTGTTACACAACAGTAATCGGATCTACTTACCCACCAATCTCTCCAGTAACAGAGTCAGGATATATCTGGATTATGAGGCCGGGCGGATCTCCTTTTATGATCTGTGTGACCCGATCCGACACCTCCACACCTTCACCACCACCTTCACTGAGCCCCTCCATGCCGGGATATATGTAGCAAAGGGTTGTATAAAGATATAAAATTATGCATGAATTACCCGTGGGACTTTATATGAGGCACAACTCACCTAATTGTAAAATCAATGATGTAAAAATGTTTTGGTAAATACAATTTCCAACAGATCAACAGTAACATAATACCAAATTGTCAAGCAGATTTATCAATATATACATATTTATTCTGTAGCCAAGTACAGCATTTCAAAAATGAGTCCATGATTGGTGTGAACTTGCATCTATATAACCAGATGCATTTGCGTGATATGACGTTTACTTTCTAAGGGGTTGATGCACACACAATTATCTATAAAGTTATCTATAAAATATAAAATTATAAATTATAAATTATTATAAATTATATTTTATAAATTATAAATTATAAATTATAAATTATAAATTATATAAATTATTATTATAAATTATAAGTTATAAAATTATCTATAAAAAAAAATAAAGTAAAATAGTTTAGGAATGTATGACACAAAAAAAAAAAATGAAAAATTTATTCTGTTAATGCTGGCATTGGGTATCAACCAAAAGGGACCCCTACTTAGAAATCTGCAAGACATAACATGCTCATGGTAGCCCTCAGAAAAACGTCTCACCCAGGAACCGTGGGTATAGGATTCAAGAGGGCCCGGCAGTGCAAACAGGACAGGATGGAATGGTGGGCACGGAGGGCAGTCCAACATATCCTCCAAAGTGATGGCTAGAGAAAAATGTGTCTGTGTATTAATATATATGAAATAAATAGAACTACAGCTGAGGTGTTGACAAGAATGAAAAATATGTATAAAAGTGTATGTAAAAAACAAACAAAAAACCCTTAAATACATATATGTATACATACGTGTACAAAAAAAATTGGTGCCAAAAATACACCGAAAAAGGGAGAAAAAAAGCAACCAACCACCAGATCCTCGTAGCTCCAGAGAAAAGATAGTAAATGTGGATGACCTGCATGACTATGGTATAGAAACCAAGTGGGGTATGTTACTAATATAAAATCCAAGTAAAAAAAAAAAATATATATATATTTAGATTTATTTATTTATTTATTTTTTAATTTTTTTTTACTTGGATTTTATATTATATTTATATTATATTATTATTATTTTATATTATTTTATATTTATATATATATTTTTTTTACACAGAATTGTCATATTTACACGTTATTTCTCACACACAGCATATGACACCCCAAAATACATTCTGCTTCTCCTCCTGAGTATGGTGATACCCCTTGTGTGGGACTTTTCCACAGCCTGACAACATACAGAGGCCCAACATGCAGGGAGCACCTTCAGGCTTTCTAGAGGCATACATTATTAATCTAATTTCCTGACAACCTATCACACTTTTGCAGGTCTTGGTGCACCAGGACAGTGGAATTACCTACAAAATTACCCCATTTGAGAAAGCAAACACCCCAACGTATATTCTATGAGGCATGGGCTGCAGATACAGTAGGTGCTCGGGTACTTTGATGGGCTGCAGATAGGTAACTTAGTATAATTGAACCAGGTATACGTGATCTATCTCAGTAGTGCAAAGTCAGTGCCAGAGGGGGATAAAATGAACAGCAACCAACCTAGTGAAACTGGGGAAAAGAAATAGATTGAATGAGAGTGACCCCTAACAAGGCAGTAAAGTAAAAATATCCCCCAAATGACCCCTTTTTATAATGGAGTCAATCCAAGTTATTTGGTAAGAGGCATGGTGTGTTTTTTTGAAGTTGTAATATTTTCCCCCCACAATTCTTTGCAAAATTAGGATTTTTGTTTTTGTTTTGTTTTTTACAAAATTGTCATATTAACAGGATATTTCTCTCACACAACATAGGGATACTTGCAACTACTACTGCTACATGGTGCTTTGGAGGGGGGGGGGGCACCCCCAAAGCACCCTCCCCATGTTGAGTGCAAGCGGCCTGGTATGGTTCGGGGGGGGGGGGGGGCACGCGCTCGTTCCATTCTCTCCTCGCCTGCCAGGCTGCATGCTTGGATAAGGGTCTGGTATGGACTTTTGGGGGGACCCCCACGCCATTTAAAAAGGAAAAATTTGGCATGAAGTTCCCCCCTTAAAATCTATACCAGACCCAACGGACCTGGTATGGATTTTGGGGGGATCTCATGCCATTTTTTATTTTTTTTTAGCATGGAGTTTTCCTTAAAATCTTTATCAGATCCAAAGGGCCTGGTGCGGATTGGGGGGGGTCCCACGCAGTTTTTTTCTTAATCCTGCCATAGGGTTCCCCTTAACCACTTCAATACACTGTATTATATACTCTGCACTGCACTATACACACTACATACTCTGCACTGTATTATATATATTACACTAACTGTAGTATATATTATCACTCCTGTGTCCATTCATCACTAAAGCATTGTAAACGATATTTACTATGCTTCAGTTTGTGAATAAGCATGAAGCCTCAGAGCTCTTCCTATTCATGTATCTGCGAAGCTCAGGTTGCAGAGAAAGGGACCTCAGTCACTTTTGGCCCTGGGGGGGAGCCCTGTCAGGTAGGCTGTATGGAGCCCTGTGATTTCTAACAGCACTCCTGACAGTGACAGTGTATATTTTTAGCACTGATCACTGTATCGGTGTCAATGGTTCCCTTCTCACATAGTTGGTTGTATTTGTAACAAAAATTCTGGTTTGTTCTAGGATCTTATATAATTGTATGTACTTTATAGTAGGGTTGCACCGATACCGATACTAGTGCTAATGCCCCGATGCCTAATCCCATACCTTTGCAGTCTCAGAGAGGATCGGCATGGTGGTGGGGGAGTTACAAGCACCGATCACCCTGTGTGGCTTTCAATAAAGCAGCTGACAGCCGCTTGTCCTCCTCTCGCGGCTTTCAGCTGCTTTATTGAAAGCCACACAGGGAGATCTGTGCTTGTAACTCCCCCACCACCGTGCCGATAACCCCCAAATGTTCCATGTATCCTCCTCCGGCTCCCTGGGCCCTCTGTGTCCTCCTCCGGCCCCCCTCCATGTTCTGCTCTGGTCCCCAAATGTGTCCTCTTCCGGGTCCCCATCTATGCTCCCCTGGGTCCTCCGTGTCCTCCTCAGGCCCCCCTCTGTCCCATGTCTGTCATGGTGGAGAGTGGAGGAAGGAGTCGGGAAATACGTCATTTACCGACTCCATTCCTTTTCTGAATGTACAGAGTCACTGACTGTCCATTCATAACTATGCAGAGTAAACTGTGTTATGATGCTTCAGTTTATAAAGGGGGAGGGGCCTCTGTCTCCTGTTCATTCTTCTTTAGTGCAGCTGAGGTTACAGAGAAAGGGACTGGGGAATCTGTGTCCTTAATCCCTTTCCCTCTCTCAAAGGGGAGATGTAAAAGGTCTGTTTATACCTCTGATATCTCACCAAAGCCCCCCCCCCCCCCAATGGGGCTGATAAAAAAAAAAAATAATAATAATAATAATAATAAAATTTTTTTAATAAATATTTAAAAGTTAAAACTTAAATTGTAAAAAAAAAAAAAAAAAAAAAAAACACTGATCCACCATCCACTTCCCCCCTCTCCAAAAAAAAAAGAAAGCAATGTAAAAAAAAAATAACAAAAAAATTGTAAAAAAATTAAAATAAAAAAAGTAATAAAAAAAAAACTACTGACACAGTCCACTCCTCCTCAGTGCCCATCAGTGCCATATATCATTGCCCATCAGTGCCATCTATCAGTGCCCATCAGTGCCATCTATCAGTGCCCATCAGTGCTGCATATTAGTTCCACTGTCACATGACATTAAAAATTGATCACAGTGTAAATAGGAAAAGCCGTGTCTGACAGACGCCAGTAGAGGAGAGCCGATCGGCTGGTCTCCTGACAGGGGGGGGCTGCACTGATGGATTATCAGCACAGCCCACGCCCCCCCCCCCCCGTGGATGCCCACACTGGACCACAAGGGATGCCACCAGGACCACCAGGGATGGCCACAAAGGATGGATGACCATATATGCCACCCATGGCCACCAGGGATGACATTCAGTGCCCACAAATGGTGCCAGTCAGTGCCCATTACTAATGACTGCCAGATGTCTCCTTATCAGTGATGCCCATCAGTGCCACCTATCAGTGTCCATCAGTGCCACCTATCATTTCCCCTCTGTGCCCATCAGTGCCCATCCATGCCACCTATCAGTGCCACCCATAAGTACCCATTAGTGCAGCCTTTCAGTGCCTCCTATCAGTGTCCATGAGTGCATATCAGTGCTGCATAACAGTGCCACCTATCAGTGCCCATCAGTGTCACTCATAAGTACCCATCAGTGCAACCTTTCAGTGCCTCCTATCAGTGGCCATGAGTGCACATGAGTGCTGCATAACAGTGCCACCTATCAGTGCCCATCAGTGCTGCCTATCAGTACACATCATCAGTGCCCATCAGTGCTGCCTATCAGTACACATCATCAGTGCCCATCAGTGCCACCTCATCAGTGCCCATCAGTGAAGGAGAAAAAGTACTTATTTACTTTAATTGTTAATTGTTTAATTGTTGCGCAAAAAATAAAAACCCCAGCAGTGATCAAATACCACCAAAGGAAAGCTCTATTTGTGGGAACAAATCGATAACAAAATTTGTTTGGGTACAGTGTAGCACAACCGCACAATTGTCTTTCACAGCGCTGAAAGCTGGAAACTGGCCTCGGCAGGAAGGGGGTGTAAGTGCCCGGTACTGCGGTGGTTAATATAACTGCAAGTACCTCACTTATTGCCCCCTGTGCAAGGCTGGTAGTGTTCAATGGATCTCCTCTAGATAATAACCCTTATTATCTCCTAGAAAACACTTGAAGTCGAAGGAAGGGGGGGAAAGTAACCAATCAGATTTCAGGATTTATAACAACGTCAAAACACAGAAAGAATGCAGCTTGTATATTGCCTCTCTATATATTTTATTTCAGATGGTTTATGTTGCTATTTATTTTTTGATTATTATGTTTTGAACAAGATTATAAAATTACAAGAAAGAAATACGGTTATGCCCCATACACACGACCGGTTTTTCCCCTCGGAATAAACTCTGAAGGTTTTTCCGGAGGAGTTCCAACGGAATTCCGCTCAAGCTGTCTTGCGTACACAAAGTCACACCAAATTCCGGCCGTCCAAAACTCGGTGAAGTACAACGCGTACGACGGGCCTAGAAAAAGGAAGTCCAATAGCCAGTAGCCAATAGCTTCCGTCTCGGACTTGCTTCAGAGCATGCGTTGTTTTTGGTCCGTCGGAACAGCGTACAGACGAGCGGTTTTCCCGATAGGAATTGGTTCAGTCGAAAAAATTTAGAACGTGTTCTCTTTCTAGGTCCGTCGGAATTTCCGACATAAAAAGTCCGATGGGGCATAGACAACGATCGAAATATACGATGAAAAGCTCCCGTCGGACATTCCACTCGTGTGTACACGGCATAGGTAATAAAAACAAAAATCAAAATCTTGTTTAGAATTTTCATGTGTTTTCATTTAGCTATGAGACCATTCCCTTCACCAATCATCAAGAGAACATTGATTGTTTGATCATCACTTATCATTGTCATTATAAACCTTCATGGTTGATGGGGATGAAAAAATAAATCCTCATTATCACTGTAATTCAGAATCAGCAGCTGGGGTATCTTAACAATGAAGTGTATACGATGAGCTTCTCGCTTTCACTGAAATGTGGGCTGGACAAGAACTTCCCCTTTGATCTCTAAGTATAGAGATATCCAATTAATGACATTCCCATTGTGTCTGCCAGAGATGACTTTCTTGATGTCTTCTGGAGTCAGGACATAATCCCACATGTGGACGTCACTTATTTCACCAACCAATGACTGCTTAGCATCAAAATTTCCACCAAAAGAGTCTTGTTCCTGTCCCAGAACAATGCTGGTCTCAGCTGCGATAGAAGACCCTTTCATGGAGACTCTTCTGGGGTAGAGTTTCCCATTGACCAAAAGTTGGACCACTCCAGTGTCAGAGTCCCAGGTCACACAGATGTGCCTCCAGTCCAAAGACTCAGAGTCTGTCTTAAAACTAGTGATTTCCTGGTTGATATATAGAGAACAAGTGTTTGGAGGGTGTAAGTAGATGAGAAAGGCGTTGTCCTTCCCGGGAGTAGCAAGAGAGAAGGTAGTATAGGGGCGGGAAAGGTCGGTATAAGATCGTAGACAGACGCTGACTTTCTTCAATGGCTTTGTAATTGTAGGTCTTAGAATGACATGAGCTGTGTTGGTTTCTTTGGGAAAGACGAAGACTTTATTCTCCAAGTCTAGAGAAGAAAACAGACAAAACTCATTATAGAGACAGATCAAAGCTTTAGATTATGAACAATAAATTCATAAATTATTTATAGATGCTAGAAATGAAAACAAAATATATACTCATATATCTCAGGAAGATCATTATATGTATTTCCATTTTTGTAATGTGCCCTTCAAATCCAGTAACAGACGTGTGTTGGTACTTTTTTCCATCGTCTCAGTTATCCGGTCAATGGTGTTATTTAGATAACAAAATTTGGGCGGCACAGTGGTGTAGTGGGTAGCACTCTCACCTGGCAGTAAAAAGGGTCGCTGGTTCAAATCCCAAATGCGACACCACCTGCCTGGAGTTTGCACGTTCTCGCTGTGCCTGTGTGGGTTTCCTCCCATACTCCAAAGACATGCTGGTAGGTTAATTGGCTTCTGTCCAAAATTTGCCCTAGTGTATGAAAGGGAACCTTGTATTGTGGGCTCCTTGAGGGTAGGGATCAATGTGAGTGTGCAATGTACAGGGATTAGGGATGAGCTTGGTGTTCAAGTCGAACATCGGTTGTTCAGCGAATACCAAACGTTATGGGCCATTCATGCCAAATTTGTGTGGTGCTTACAGCCCACAGTGCATTGCTGGCGCATGATTGGCCAAGCATGCACTGTGCTTGGTCAGTCGCAGTGCCAGCAGCAAGGAGAGCCATGATTGGCCACAGGCAGGATAGCTCAGGCTGTGTAGTACATGCCCCACACTATATAAGTGCAGCGGCCTTGTGTAGTGTGTTGGCGTCTGTAGGAGGTGTTCTCTGTGTACCTTCAACGCAGTATACACCATTCGTTATCAACCGATTTAGCGTTCTTGCTCTTCTGTAATTGAGCTTTCAGCCATCTGCAGGAGTTTGTGGGTGTTGTCTGTGTGCCACAGTTATCCATTATCCACACCATTATCCACCTATTTTGCTCTTCTCTAATTGAGCCATCTGCCATCTGCAGGAGTTAGTTAGTTAGTTGTGTGCCTCCAGCACAGCACAGTATACACCGGTATCTACCCTTTAATTCCTGTTGTTCTATAATAAAGGCATTTGCAGGAGTTAGTGGGTGTTATGTGCCTCCAGCACAATATACACTACCCAATTGCTGGTTTTCCCATCTCCCTTCAGGCCATTACCATGTCTGGAAGGCCAACAAGGAGAGGCAGACAGGCACGAGCCGATAAAAGAGGGCAAGTAGGCTCTGTGTCTAGAGACAACAGTGCTGGTCGTGGACGCGGTGCATCATTCAGCACGTGGCCATGGGACACGCTTGTCCTTATTTTCGGCAGCTGGACGTGTTGAGCCGCATCATGCCGAAGACTTGGTAGAGTGGATGACCAAGCCCTCTTCATCCTCCTCATCTCACCCTGGCTCAGGGTACTAGCAAAGCAGCTACCAACACATTGTTTTCCCTCGTCTCAATGTCATCATCAGTGACTCCTTCCCTAGACCCACCACGTCCTCCTGAGGAGTCCCCTGAACTCTTTGAGCACAGTGTTGGGTACATGCTCCAGGAGGATGCCCAGTGTTTTGTAGGCTCTGATGATGATACTCAGCTAGAGGAAGGCAGTAGCGTGAGCGCAGAGAGAGGGGATGCTCAAGAAGGACAGCAATCTGGCAGTCATGTTTCACAAGCTGCAGCATACTGCCAGGTTTGCTCCAGCATTGAAGAGGGAGGGGATGATGAGGGCACTGACTCCATGTGGGTGCCTGGTAGGAGAGAGGAGGAGGAGGAGGAGGCACATGTCCAACGAGGCCAGCTTAGGGGCAGCACACCGACTGAATCACACCGCAAAGCTCCGCCTGTGCAGGGCACTGCCTCTGCTCGTTATTCTAAAAGTTCTTTGGTGTGGGCCTTTTTTGAGACGAGTGCCTCAGATCGCACCACTGCTATTTGCAACATATTTCTCAAGCGTATCTCGTGTGGCCAAAACATCAGCCGCTTGGGCACCACATGCTTGACCAGACAAATTTTGACCTGCCATGCAGCTCATTGGCAAGCGTACCTCAAAGACTTACACCAAAGAACAAAGCGGACCTCTCCTTGCTCCTCATCAGCTGGGATCTCCAACCACACTAGTCCTTCAGTCCTCTCTGAAACCTGCACTGAGAGGAATGAAGGTGTAGAATTAGGTGTGTCACAGCCAAGTGCTTCCGGGCACTCTGCTACCAGTACACCCACGTCCGATTATAGCAGGCAAATTTCCCTGCCCCAGCTGCTGGACCAAGGTCGCAAGAAGTTCACTCCCAGCCATCCACATGCCCAGCGGTTGAATGCTAGCTTGGCTAAATTGCTAGCACTTCAACTGCTGCCTTTTCAGTTTGTAGACTCGGCCCCCTTCCGTGAGTTTGTGCAATATGCGGTTCCTCAGTGGCAGGTCCCCAAACGCCACTTTTTCTCACGGAAGGCGATTCCGGCTCTCTACCGGCATGTGGAAGGCAATGTCCTTGCCTCGCTGGACAGGGCGGTCAGCGGTAAGGTGCATATTACCTCTGACTCATGGTCCAGCAGGCATGGACAGGGACGTTACCTGTCTTTCACGGCCCATTGGGTCACTCTTCTGGCAGCTGGGAAGGATGCAGGAGAAGGTGCAGTAGTGTTGGGGGTTGTTCCACCACCACGCCTCCAAAATGCTACTACAGGTTGTGACACACCTCTCTCCCCCCTTCTCTTCTTCTTCCTCCATGGCCTCTTCCAGTGCTCTGTCCTCAGAACCAGCGGTGCTCCGTAGGCATTCAAGGGGCTACGCAAGTACGCAGGTAAAACGATGGCATGCCGTGCTTGCGCTGGTTTGTTTAGGGGACAAGAGCCACACTGGGGCAGATATTTTGTCAGCTCTGCAGGGGCAGGCCGAGAGGTGGTTGACACCACGCCAGCTTAAGCCAGGATTGGTGGTTTGCGACAATGGCACCAACCGCCTCTCCGCCCTCCAACAGGGACAACTGACCCATGTGCCCTGTGTGGCTCACATCCTTAACCTGGTGGTGCAGTGGTTCTTGGGCAGGTACCCGGGCTTACAGGATGTCCTGAAGCAGGCCAGGAAAGTGTGTGCATTTCCGCCGATCATTTAATGCCTGTGCTCGGCTGGCTGAGCTCCAAAAGGAGTTGAACCTGCCCAAGAACCACCTGAAATGTCCACCAGGTGGAACTCAACGTCGGCCATGCTGCAGCGGCTGCAGACGCAGCAGAGGGCCATCAATGAGTACCTGTGCAACTACGGCACCAGGACAGGGTCAGGGGAGCTCAGTTTTTTCTTACCACGCCAGTGGGGCATGATCAGGGATGCATGCACTGTCCTGTCACCGTTTGAGGAGGCCACAAGGATGGTGAGCAGTGACAGTGCATGCATCAGTGACACTGTACCTATTGTCCACCTCTTGGAGCATACGCTGCGTGGAATAATGGACAGGGCACTTGAGGCAGAACAGAGGCAGGAAGAGGAGGACTTCCTTGCCTCTCAAGGCCCCCTTTATCTAGACAGTGTTCCTGCTGTCCCACCCATCACACAGGAAGAGGACGAGGAGGAGGAGGATGATTGTGTCAGCACGGAGGTGGAGGCTGGCACTCAGCATCAGCAGCAGCAACAGTCTTGTAGGGATGATTTACAGTCCCAAGAAACCCGTGGACTTGTACGTGGCTGGGAGGAGGTAGCTGTGGATCATGTTGTCCTTAGTGACCCAGAGGACTCCAGACCGAATGCCTCAGCTAACCTACGCTGCATGGCCTCCCTGATCCTGCAAAGCCTGCGGAAGGATCCTCGTATTCTTCGGATCAAGGAGAGGGACCATTACTGGCTGGCCACTCTCCTTGATCCACGGTACAAGGGTAAGGTTGCCGACCTTATCTTGCCATCGCAGAGGGAGCAGAGGATGAGACATCTCCGGGAGGCCTTGCAGAAAGGTCTGTGCAACGCGTTCCCAGAGACTGGGAGGTTACAAACTCCTGGTCCTGGACAACGTGTTGCTGAGGCATCGGTCAGAAGGAGCGGTGGAGAAGGTGGCCGTCTGACCGATGCGTTCAGACAATTTTTTAGTCCGCAGCCCCAAGGTATGATCGGCTCCAGCAACCATCGTCAGCGTCTGATTTACATGGTGCAGGAATACCTATGGGCAAGGTCAGACTTGGACACCTTTCCCACCGAAAATCCTCTGGCTTACTGAGTCTTGAGGATGGATCACTGGCCAGAGCTTGCACAGTATGCAATTGAGCTACTGGCCTGTCCTGCATCCAGCGTTCTTTTGGATAGCACCTTCAGTGCTGCTGGTGGCTTTGTTACTGATCACAGGGTGCGCCTGTCCACCAACTCGGTTGATCGACTGACCTTCATAAAGATGAATCAGTCTTGGATCACCACCAGCTACCAAGCACCTGAAGCTGATGTAACCAAATCATTTTTTTTTTAAATATCACATCCCTTCAAGACTGCCTATGCTGATGCTGAGTGACTGTCCTGTTATGTTGATTGTCTATCCTCTTCCTCCTCCGCTGATATCTTGGAAGAACATTTTTGATTCTGAGTGATACCACCAGCCCAATTTTTCTGCCCCTGTTTAACAGGGACGTTTAATTGCAATTTTTGAAGCAATGCTTTGCAGCAGGGCTCATTCCTGCACTACAACTAGAGTATATGGGAGAGGTTGCAGTGTCGTGGCACCAGCACCAATGCCTAAGGCCCAATTTTTCAGCCCCTGTTTAACAGGGGCGTTTAATTACAATTTTTGATGCAATGCTTTGCAGCAGGGCTCATTCCTGCACTACAACTAGAGTATATGGGAGATTTTTCAGCCCCTGTTTAACAGGTGCATGTAATTACAATTCTTGATATAATATTTCAAAGCAGGGCCCGTTCCTGTGCCCACCGAGAGTAACTGTGAGGACTTTTAGTGTTGTGGCACCAGCAACACAACCACCAAAGGCCCAATTTTTCTACCACTGTTCAACAATGGCATGTAATTACAATTCTTGACATAATTGTTCACAGCAGGGCGATCCAGCACCCACCAAGAGTCACTCCACCAACACCAACACCTTGTTCGGACATTTCTGCAGAGCATATAGGGCAGGCCCCTACTTTCAAACATCAAACTTACAAACATCTCCTACTTGCAAACGGAAGGAGACAACAGCAAGTGAGATGAAAAAAGACGGACGGCAAAACAAATTATACAGGGGTAATAACCCTTCCCTATGTTTTCCAAAAAGCTTAAAAATTGATTTTTTGACTGGAGCTACACTTTAAAAATGTACCAGTTGAAAATTACAAACAGATTCTACTTAACACATCAAACCTACACAGTCCCTGTCTTGTTTGCACCGCCTGTATACTGCTGTTCTGAGTATATAGGGCCTGGGGGCACCACGCCTTTCCTTTTTTTAATATGGGTACGGGGTTCCCCTTTATATCCGTACAAGACCCAAAGGGGCTGGTAATGGGCAGGGAGGGCTACCCATGCCATTTTTCTCAATGATTTTCATCCATATTGCCGGAACTAGATATTACATTAAAACCGCAAGCAGTTTTAAATGACTTTTTTTTTCCGTTAAATGTCAATTTGTGCAGGGACTGTTCTAAACACGGGAAACATGTGGCACTTCACAGGCATACTATAGACACCCCCCAGGCACGATATTTAAAGGAATATTTCACTTTTTTTTTCAATTTAATCGTCATTAAAATCAGTGCTCCCATCTACTCTTCCCTAGAATAACCTGAACCCACTGCGATGTGAATGACACGACGATAGACAATACAGCTTACTAACTATATACTAACCTTGATCCCTTACTGGTATCCATCCCTCTTACTTCTTCCTTCCTCCCCCTGTCCTTCCCTTCCCCCCCTCCAGCTCCCTTCCTTCCTGTGGAACTGGAATATTCCCTCGACTATATGCACTTGCTCGAGCTTTATGCTCCTTGTCACTGTTGTTTATTGACATTGTATCTCACTTATGGTTTGTCTGTAATCCCTTTTATTTTTTTCTCCTTCTTCTTATGT
The DNA here is from genome assembly GCF_037356315.1 of Lithobates pipiens. NCBI lineage: Eukaryota > Metazoa > Chordata > Amphibia > Anura > Ranidae > Lithobates > Lithobates pipiens. The sequence goes on along the minus strand of NW_027507903.1, from coordinate 683,993,926 downwards.
CCTACTTTGTATTTCACTCATTATTTTCAATAAAACTATTTGAAAAAAAAAAAAAAAAATCAGTGCTCCCGAAAAAACGGCAGTTTTTAAAAACATTTTAGGCATTGACCCATGTCCCCTGAGGCAGGAGTCAGGTCCCCAAACCCTTTTTAGGACAATATCTTGCATATTAGCCATTAAAATTTGTACTTTTTATTTCGAACGTTCGAGTCCCATAGACTTCAATGGGGTTCTAAAGTTCGCACAAATTTGCGGTCCGTTCGAAAGTTCTGGTGCGAACCAAACCGGGGGGTGTTTGGCTCATCCCTAATAGGGATAGGGACAATTGTAGACACTCACTCAGGATGGACTGTTGTCTTTATTCAACCTTACTAATTTTGTCCTGCTAATTTTTTAATTAACTACTTCAGCCCCGGAAGAATTTACCCCCTTTTTGACCAGAGCACTTTTTTGCGATTCGGCACTGCGTCGCTTTAACTGACAATTGTGCGGTCGTGCAACGTTACACCCAAACAAAATCAATGTCCTTTTTTTTCCCACAAATAGAGCTTTCTTTTGGTGGTATTTGATCGCCTCTGCTGTTTTTTATTTTTTGTGCTATAAACAAAAAAAAGCGACAATTTTGAAAAAAAACCCAAAACGTTTTATACTTTTTGCTATAATAAATATATTCCTTTTTTTTTTTAAAAGCAATTTTTTTCTCAGTTTAGGCCCATACGTATTCTTCTACATATTTTTGGTAACAATAAAATTGCAATAAGCGTATATTGATTGGTTTGCACAAAAGTTATACCGTCTAGAAAATAGGGGATAGATTTACAGGATTTTTACTAGTAATGGCGGCGATCTGCGATTTTTATCGTGTCCACGACGTTATGGCGAACACAGAAAATGTTGACACATTTTTGGGACAATTGGCATTAATACAACGATCAGTGCTATAAAAGTGCATTGATTACTGTAAAAATGTCACTGGCAGTGAAGGGGTTAACACTGGGGGGAGGGACTAACTAGAAGAAGTGACGGATTGTGGTTCCTAGCTAATAAGAACACACGATCTGTGACTCCTGTCAGAACAGGGAAGTGTGTGTTGTTCTGTGTCTCCTGGTCACGATCACTCGTGGCCGGCGCTCATCGCGACCATCGACCACGAGCATTGGCACCCCCGATGTGCAGCGGGCACCCGCGTGCCTGCTATTCTGGCCCCAGGGGAGCCAAACTGCCACAGTATAACCGCGGTGGCTGGTCGGGAAGTGGTTAAAATGACAACCTTGACAACCAAAGTTGTAGAAGTATAGGAGCCCTAACGCTGTGTTCACAATAATGCAAACTGGATGCGGGTTTCTGCATGGCAGGAGGTTTTGACTGGCTCTCTATGGAGCCAGTCCACATATCCCTGCAGCGGCTTCGGTGTGAATTGCACACGAGCCCTGTGCATTTTTTGGTCCATTTCCGGTCCGAATTCAGCGCAAAATTTGTGCTGAAATCGTACCCGAAACAGTAAATAGAGACGCACCGGACTTCGGCTGTGAACTACTGCATGCTCTAGTGGGAATCCAGCCTAAGACCACCACTATACACTTTATTAGTTGGCTCACTTTTTTCAGGTTACCAAGTAACATCAATCGCTTGCCTACTGGGGCATTTAAAAAAAAAAAAAAAACATTTTTGCATAGATCAAATGCATCAAATGCATATATTCAGAAATGACTTTCAAGGCAAATGTACAAAATATTCTACCCAAACCTATGGAAAAAAATAAAAATAAAGATTGGGTTGTGTTGAGTAACATGTTGGCTTGTCGCTCGGGTCTCCCGGTGAAACGGGAGACCCAGGCAGAGCGGCGGCAGGGGGAGGGATGTCCCTTCCCAATCCTTGTTATAACAATCGGTGCTTCTTGTCAGGGCTTTCCCGTCCCACCGGCGAGAACGTCCGCTGGCTGGTGCCTCTGGTCTCCTGGTGGAACCCAGACGAGCCACATCGGTTGTTATTACAAGAAAGCCAACCGTCGGATCTAAAAATACGGTCCCGTGGGTGATGCCTGGAGCTACATGATTTGGTGGCAAGTGGTTAAGATACTATCAGCTGAACCGTGAGATACATTGTGACTCTGTTGCACACACCGCAGGTCTACAAAGATCCACTAGATGGGAAAATTGTGTCATTTGAGCTTTCTTGAGGGGTTATATACCCCCACGGAGGGATCACATATTCTACCGTGGGTTTCCCCTGCTTATACAGCATCTAATAAGGGAGTTGACTTTCCTTGCAGTTAAAGTGGTTGTAAACCCTTACAACCAACTTTGACCTACAGGTAAGCCTAGATTAAGGCTCACCTGTAGGTCCAAAAATATCTCCTAAACCGTATAGATATTTGCTGAAAGATAGGCACCCCTGTCTACGACGCTTGCGGTGTAGACAGAGGCGCGCAGGCGCACTGATACGGCGATATGCTGTGAGTGGCGGCTCCCGTGCGCATGCCAGCGACAGCGGTGGAGCAGCGAGACCCACCGAGAAGATGGACGCTCGAAAGTACAGGGGACAACAGTGACTTTGCTGGCTCCTGTGTCAGGTAAGTGACACATAATGGACTACTATGCGATGCAATGCGATGAAATGCGATGCATAGTAGTCCATTATGCTTTACCTTTGCAGGGAATGAAAGAAGAAGTAAACCCATCAGGGTTTACTTCCTCTTTAACAACACACCAGACCAGTGGTCATCAAATCCTGTCCTCAGGGCCCACTAACAGGCCAGGTTTGCAAGATAACTGAAATACATCACAGGTGATATCATTTGCTGCTCAGTGATTACGGCAGCCTTTCTCAACCTTTTCAGCAAGGAGGAGCCCTTGAAATAGTTCTCCAGTCTCGGGGAACCCCCTGCTAAAAATGAGAAATCTACAACTTATGATACAATGGTGTGATGGTCAGTTGGGAAGAATGGTCCTTACACTTGTGGTCATTGGGAAGAATTACCTCCTTACAGATAGCTAAAAAGATCAATGGAGTCAGTGGGAACTTATCAGGCAGAAATGGCCTAATGCTGAAGGAAACCCTAGCAACCTCTGGAGGAACCCTAGGGTTCCACGGAACCCTGGTTGAGAATCACTGGATTACAGTATTCTAGTCTGCATCTCCCCCAAGGTTATACATAAAACCTGGCCTGTTAGTGGGCCCTGGAGGACAGGGTTGATGACCACTACACCAGACCACCTACACGGTTGGAGGAATCATTGCTTCTCTGCCTAATCATTGTGTGCTCCCAGGGGCACTCATGCACGGGTGTTGATGAGCCTGAAGACTTGCTATAAGGTTTAGACACATCCACTGGTGTTTATGGCCCTTGTTTTGATGTAATGGGCGAGGGGATGGAAGGTGTGGGAAGACAAGGTTGTCTTTTTTTTATGCTGATGAATCTAAATAGTATCTACGTTAAATTTAGTGATTTTTTTTTTTTTATACAATGTGATAGACTTTTTCAATAAACTTTTAAGTTTTCATTAACCCCATTGACACCATAGTCTCTCTGTAGGTAACCGCTTTTCTGGTGTGTTGATACTATATCTTTAATTCAAAATTCTGTTAGTATAGTTTCTATGAGGTTACAAGAGAACTACCCACACTGTGTGGAGGCAAGCAATTGGGGAGATTACTATTACCTCCATCAGTGATGACCACTCCATACAGGGTGCAGGGGCGCCACCCCCCTAATCCACGCGCTGGCGAATAATCTACATGCAGGGTGCCAGACGCATGGATTTCAATGTTTTTTTTGAAGCACATGATTACAGCCTGAGGCTCTAATTGGCTTCAAAAAAGGGTGGGCTCGAGGCTCAGAGCCCGTCCAGTTGTGTGATAATAACTAATTCATATTCACTTTTGTCTTCCTGCTTCTCCTCCCGGCCAATCGGGAAGTGGGACTTAAGATTCAATTGGCCGAGAGGAGAAGCTCCCATATTGGCCGATGTGGAGGAAGCCTTCGATGAGGAGGAGAAAAAAGGGTGAAGCCACCGAGGAGGAGTCGAAGCTGCCTGCAACCTAGATGGGGTAAGTGTGGGGCTGGTGGGCAGACGAACGAGCGAGTGACGGGGAGAGTTGGTTAATTGGACTGATGGTGGACCAACCGACGGACCAAAGGTGGGGGGGGTGGCCGTGGTTTGTTTGCCTTACCCCCAAAAGATGGAGCACCAGGCGCCACTGAATTCCATGCTGTGTTTCAATTACCCACTGATCTATGCACTGCTCTACACAAGTCCTGAGTGCCTGACATAAGGACACATAAGACGGTGGAGGAAGTGAGTAGTGCAAAAACGTCCTCTATCGCCTTCTGTGTTCAGTGACAGGATGGAGAGGACAGGAATGCTGAACAACGTCCTGCCACTTTCCGACAGAAAAAAAAGCTCTGGGCGAAGGACCTACGTGCATTTTACACGTGGGCACAGGGCAACGGGGGAGCTTTAAGGTTTTTTTTTTTTTTTTAATTATTTATTTTATTAACATTTTATTACATTATGTTCCTAAAATGTTTTTTGGATGAACTTTATTGCCTTCACAAGGGATGAACAACATGATGACAGGTACTCTTTAGTGAGAAATCTGGAGTCTGGGGCCAGATTGGGCCCCAGACGTCTCACTAAAGACATCTGGGGTCTGGGAGATTGCTCCACTGCTCCCCAAAGCATCTGATCAAACTGAGATTGGTTGATCAGCTGCTTTACTAGCCGGTGATGGCCGGTAAATGAATAACCAGTGTTGGCCCATCCATTAGGGCCGCAAGGGCACCTATCCATGCATCCGGCCCCCTGATCTACATTCAGGGCGCCGGACAATGGATTCCAATGGGGGTGTGTGTTTTTTTTAAAGCATGTGTTTAGAGTCAGAGGCTCTAATGGGCTTCAAAAAAGGGTGGGCTCGGGGCGCAGAGCACTGGACTCTGAGCTCACCAAGTTGTGGGACAATAGCGAATGAATATTCCCTATTGCCACACTGATGCTCACCCCGGCCAGTCAGGAAGCCAGTTAGCTGAAAGGACACGTGATCCTATTAGACACCTTGGAGGGAGGAGACACCGTGGTGGAAGCCGCCGTGATTCAGAAGAGGAGAGAACACAGGAGCCACTGCCCGCTGCATGTAGGAGCCTGCAACCCGCCCACTGCCCGCCTGCAACCTAGATGGGGTCTTGATGACCGACCAGCCGCCACTGTGAACAACCGAAACTGGAAGTGATTAAACCCTAGTCAGCACGATCATCCACAGTGGTTTCAAGGTCCCTAGTAGGATGGGAAAACCTGGAAACAGTGGTGTCATGGATCTGCAGTAATGTTTGTCTGTCAGCTTACCTTTCCATGTGTTCAGCTTGAGAGACCAGCTGCCCTTTACCTGGTTGTTTTATGTAATCTCTCCTCAAAGCATGGCTCCACCCCAATCCCTATCAGGAAACATTATATTAGCCTGTGCACTGCAAGCCAACCCTGCTGATCAATATTGTGTTTGGCTTCTGTGTGCCCCTTGCTGTGTGTTCTAAGTCTGATTATAGTTACTGGTCTTGGCTTGTTCCTGACTGTTCTTGTCTGCTTCATATCCCGACCTTGGTGTGTTCCTTGATTATCCTTACGTGCTTGTTGCCCGACCTTTGGCTATCTCCTGACTATCCTGTTGTCGCAGTCTGCTGCTTCCTCTCTAACTTCCTGTACTCTACCGTGAGCATGAACTGGAAGGCCCTGGGGGTCGCGACCTGGAGCCAAACTGCAGCTAAATCTATCCCCACCACTAGGATCCTCTGGGGAACACCCGCTGGCTCTTAGATTCCGCGCCCTGGGAAATACCTGTTGGTGCTCCAGAATACCTGCTCTCCGGAATCACCTAGAGCGCCATCCACAGCAGTCAGCCATAGGGTTCACTACCTTGTGGTGCACTCCTGACCCCAACGGGGTGCATCTGTCACTTGGACTCAGGTGGCATGTGGTGGCGGGGGGGGGGGGGGGGGGGGTTCGGTCCACTCCTTGTAAAAGTGTTTGGGCAGCTATATAGATGCTCAGATCGCTTTTACAAAAAAGAGGATCATAGGCTGAAACAGATACCAGGATTATGACTGTCGCTGTGTCCATGATCCTGGTATAACCGCTTCAACCCGAGGTTGTTTATATACTGCCTAAGCGTACGAAGTGGTTAAAAATACTCATAAAAGGAAATGTGTAGGAAGAAAAGAAAGAAAGGGAAGGTGTATATAGTAAGAGGACAGACTTACGTTGAGGTTCGGGCTTGACGAGAACCTCCCCTTTAATTTCACAACGTAAGGAGTTCCAATTAATGAAATTTCCTTGGAGATCACCAGAGAGGACCTTCTGGATGTCTTCCCGATTCAGGACATAATCCCACATGTGGATGTCACTTATTTCACCAACCAATGACTGAGAAGCATCAAACCCTCCACCAAAAGAACTCTGATGCTGTCCCAGAACAATACTGCTTTCAGCATCGATATAATATCCACTTAGGCGCCCCCTTTGGGAGGAGAGCTTTCCATTGAGCCAAAGATAGGTCCCTTCATATCTGTTGTCCCAGGTCACACAGATGTGCCTCCAGTAAAAAGGTTTCCAGTTTGGTGTGAAAGCAGTCATTGCATTACTTTTGAATACCTTATAGGTGTATGGAGGCTCTAAGTATATATGAAAGGCATCAGGGTATCGTGGAGCAGCCATAGAGAACAAAGAATAGGGGCGGGATAGTTCACTGTAGGTACGCAGACACAGGCTGACTTCAAACAATGGCTTAGTAATTGTAGGTCTTAGAATGACATGAGAAGTGTTGGTTTCTTTGGGGAAGACGAAGACTTTACCCTCCAAATCTAGGGAAGAAAATAATCATTACTGTGACATGTTAATGAAAGCTAAAATCTAAAATAAAAAAAAAACAGATCCACTGATAAAGCTCAGGAAGGTAAATATATTCCTTTTTACTGCATGTATAGTTTGCAGATCTTGGACCATGAACACAAGGAAAACTTACGGTATGTGTTTTGACAGATTTTTTTGGCAAGTGTAGTGCCCTTTATTTGTTGCCAATCCTTTGGTGATGTCATGGGTGAGGTCTGGCAGTTCAGGTTTCGGAAACGGGTCACCCCTGACCAACACTATGTAGGCCTGTAGCCTGTGTACCTGAGTGGAAGAGAGAGCCCTCTAGACTTCCAGGAAGGGTAGTTATGGACTCACAATGGAGAAGGCAGAAGAACCTTGCCATCCCCAACCTTTAACCACTTGCTGGTCCGGCCAACAGTAATTTTACTGCTGGCTGGTGGCTTGAGAAGGTGCCGCAACGTACCTGTATGTTGCCCCACTTATGCACACTGGTGTGCCCCCTGGGTGGCGGTGGAGCGATCTGCTACCTCTGTGTCAAATGGACACAGTGGAATTTGGTGCTCGGTATTGGACCACTGTGATCTGCCCAGATACTATGTTATCCCTGTGCAATCACATGACACCTAGTAAACAACAGGCATGAATGGAATCTATTGGGTGCTTGGCCAATCACAGCACCCTGTACCATATGATAGCTGTGGCCAGTCACAGCATCACAATAGTAAACCATAAGTCATGAATGAAAGTCATTCATGATACACTATATTTTTAAAAGTATTGGGACACCTGCCCTTACACACACATGAACTTTGATTGCATCCCAATCTTAGTTCGTAGGGTTCAATATTGAGTTGGCCCACCATTTTCAGCTATAACAGCTTCAACTCTTCTGGGAAAGCTGTCCACGAGGTTTAAGCCCTTGTACACACGGTCGAACATTCCTCCGGAAAATGTCCGATCGGACCGCGTTGTCGGATAATCCGACTCTGTGTGGGCTCCATCGGACTGTTTCCGTCGGAATATCCGACCAACATAGTTTTAGAGCAGGGCTATAAAATTTTCCGACAACATGATCCGATCGGACTTTGTCCGATTATGTCTAGAGAATTCCGATCGGACAAAGTGCCACCTATGCGCAGATCAAATTCCTAGACCAAAGCTATTGGCTACTAGCCTGAACGTAGTCCCGTCGTAATGAAATAACGTCACCACATTCTGGACGATCGGATTGTCCGACAACTTTGTCCGACCGTGTGTATGCAACAGTTTCAGACAAAATCCATTAGACAAAATCCGTCGGACAAAATCCAACGAATTTGGTTGTCAGAATGTCCGACCGTGTGTACAAGGGCTTAGAGTGTGTCTATGGGAATGTTTGACCAGTCTTCCAAAAGCCCATGTGTGAGGTCAGGCACTGATGTTGGACAAGGAGGTCTAGCTCGCAGTCTGCGCTCTAATTCATCCCAAAGGTATTCTATCGGGTCAAGGTCACGACTCGTCAAGTTCCTCCACCCCAAACTCACTCATCCATGTCTTTATGGACCTTTATTTGTGCACTGGTTGGGAGTATGAAATTGTCCAAAATGTCTTGGTATGCTGATGCCTTAAGAGTTCCTGTCACTGGAACTTAGGGACCTAAGGGAACTAAGGGACCAAGCCCAACCCCTGAAAAACAACCCCACACCCAATGATTTGGACCACTGCACAAAGAAGGATGGTCAAACATTCCCACACTCCTAAACCTTGTGGACAGCATTCCCAGAAGAATTTAAACTGCTATAGATGCAAGGGGTGGGCCAACTCAATATTGAACCCTAAGACTGGGAAGCCTTTAAAGTTCAGGCATGGAGCTGCAATCCCCTGAGGGCTCATATATACACAAGCACCATTAGACTTCGGCTGGTGAGCATTTTGGAGCTTTGAGTTTCAAGCTGTGATTCTGATAAACTCACAGTAATGGGGATCCCAAACCTCATCCCTACTTATGGTTCAGTAAAATGTGTTCAATGTGTTCACTTTGAAAAAAAAAATTGTAAACGGATCATAAAATCACAAGAAAGTGTTTTTATAATTAGGAATCCCGTTCCAAATTTTTTGTTGTTCTAGTTACTCCATGAGAACGTTGCTTTTTTTGTTGGGTGTTATGTCACTCATAATTGTCATCGTCACCTCTTATTATTCATGAGCATGAGGACTATATCATCATTTTCAATGTAATTATATACTAACAGTTGGAGAATCTTATTAATTAAAAAGCTGAATATAGACAGATGACAGACTTACGCTGGTGTTTTAGCTGGACGAGAACGTCCCCCTTGATTTCGTAGTGTAGAGATAGCCAGTTAATGACATTTCCATGGAGGTCACCAGAGATGACCTTCTTGATGTCTTCTGGAGTCAGGACATAATCCCACATGTGGACGTCACCTATTTCACCGACCAATGACTGAGAAGCATCAAAAGAGTCTTGTTTCTGCCCCAAAATAATGTTGGTTTCGGCTGGGATAGAAGATCCTTTCATGGAGGCTCCTTCCGGGTAGAGTTTCCCATTGACCCAAAGTTGGACCACTCCAGTGTCGGAGTCCCAGGTCACACAGGTGTGTCTCAAAGACTCTGAGTCTGTCTTAAAACGAATGACTTCCTGGTTGATATATACAGAACAAGTGTCCGGAGGCTGTATGTTGATTAGAAAGGCCTTTTCCTCTTCGGGAGTACTAAGAGAGAAGACCGTATAGGGGCGTGAAAGATCAGAATAAGAGTGTAGACAGACGCCGACTTTCTGCAATGGCCTTGTGATTGTAGGTCTTAGAAGGACATGAGCTGTGTTGGTTTCATAGGGGAAGACGAAGACTTTACCTTCCAGGTCTACGGAAGAAAATAACGACCATTACTGCTACATATCAAAGCTTTTAGATGCTGAACAATAAACTCAAAGTACATTTACAGATAATAGAATTTGGAATAAAACGTTTTTTTTTTTAAATTGGGTACTCTCAGAGATCAGTAGATTCCATTTCATTTTGTTTCTAAATATTTATGTTTTGTATCCAGAAACTAATGTGCATTAGACGGTGTGGTCCATTTCGTTCCGAATCAAAATTCTGAAATTTTTTTATTATTATTCGGAAATTCAGATGTATCCGAATTTCTGAATTACAATAGTAACAAACGTAAAAGAATCTGAATTAATGGAACGAAATTCGGATGAAATTTGGACAAATTTCTATGCATACTGCAGCTGCTGACTTTTAACAATAGGACCTGGAGTCCAGCAGTGTCGTTTCCATCAGCTGTCGGGTGCTGCCGCCGCAAATGCGGGTAAGGGAACCTGGTAGTAGTGATGGCCAAACGGTTCGCCCGGCGGTCGTTTTGCGGCGAATTCCGGTCGTTCGCCGTCCGCCCAATCGGCGGACTATTGGCGCCGTTCGCCCGGCGGACTTCCGCATTTTTCTGTGTAAAAGAACTTTGACCTATGATGACACATCCATCATGGGGTACAGGACAGCCAATTGAGACATGACAGCACATGGACACTTGGACATTCCCCCTAACTTATAAATACACCCGATCCGGTGGCCATTTTACATTCTTTCTTCTGTCACTATAGGGAGAGGTTGCTGTGTGGAGTAGGGAGAGATAAATCACTAGCTATTTGGTACACAAAAGTTCTTTTCAGGACTGGTATAGGTGTTAGGTGTATATAGGTTTGCTGTGCTACTGATTGTTGCAGCAGCCTGAGTGTCTTTTGTCAGTTTAGAGAAAGGGACAGGGCGCTGTGTGTTGCTGTTGTAGGGACAGCCAGATTAGTCATCATCATCATCATTAGCTGTTACTATCAGGTCCACAAAAGTGCTATTCCAGTAACCAGTTATTGTTCCAGTAGCCTCTGTTTTGCCAGTTTATATAGGAACAGGCAGGAAGCAGTGTGTCAGGCAGTGAGGGTCAGTTTAAACAGTAGCTGTTACTATTAGTTCCACAAAGGTTCTTTTCAGGACTGGTATCAGTGGTATGGTAATAGGCTTGTGCACGTATAATATTCTTTCTTCCAAATATAGAAAGAATATTATACTTGACTGCTGCCCTTCTGCTGCAGTCTGCTAATCAGTCACAACTCACTTGTTCCACAAAGCTCTTTATCAGGACTGGTAACTTGGTCTGCCTAGGGTGCTACAGTACATAGGGTTGAGTGAGGTACAGTCTGCTATTCTGTAAGGACTGGTATCGGTCCACAATACATAGGGTTGAGGTGCACTACTGCTGACTGCTGCCCTATACTGCAGCAGTCCTTCAGCAGTATAGGGACTGACGTACAGTCTGCTAATCAGTCACACACAACCTACTTGGTCCACAAAGGTCCTTATAAGGACTGGTAACTTGGTCTAGGGTGCTACAGTACATAGGGTTGAGTGAGGTACAGTCTGCTATTCTATAAGGACTGGTATCGGTCCACAATACATAGGGTTGAGGTGCACTACTGCTGACCGCTGCCCTATACTGCAGCAGTCCTTCAGCAGTATAGGGACTGACGTACAGTCTGCTAATCAGTCACACACAACCTACTTGGTCCACAAAGGTCCTTATAAGGACTGGTAACTTGGTCTAGGGTGCTACAGTACATAGGGTTGAGTGAGGTACAGTCTGCTATTCTATAAGGACTGGTATCGGTCCACAATACATAGGGTTGAGGTGCACTACTGCTGACCGCTGCCCTATACTGCAGCAGTCCTTCAGCAGTATAGGGACTGACGTACAGTCTGCTAATCAGTCACACACAACCTACTTGGTCCACAAAGGTCCTTATAAGGACTGGTAACTTGGTGTAGGGTGCTACAGTACATAGGGTTGAGTGAGGTACAGTCTGCTATTCTATAAGGACTGGTATCGGTCCACAATACATAGATTTGAGGTGCACTACTGCTGACCGCTGCCCTATACTGCAGCAGTCCTTCATCGGTATAGGGACTGATAGTTTTGTCACAGGGTCATTTAAAAAATGACAGGCAGAGGAAGAGGCAGGCCCTTTCGCAGGGGTGGTAGGGGTAGGGCAGGAGCAACAGGCTTGAGCCAAAGTGGGAAGTTGCAGAAGGTGCGTTCAATTACTTTAAAGGATCCCTGTGCTGTGTTGACTTCCTCCTGGGCCTGCTTATTATGAGGGGCTCACACCATCCCTGTGCTGTGCTGACATCCTCCTGGGGCTGCTTATTATGAGGGGCTCACACCATCCCTGTGCTATGCTCATTATGAGGGGCTCACACCATCCCTGTTCTATGCTCATTATGAGGGGCTCACACCATCCCTGTGCTGTGCTGACTTACTCCTGGGGCTGCTTATTATGAGGGGCTCACACCATCCCTGTGCTGTGCTGACTTACTCCTGGGGCTGCTTATTATGAGGGGCTCACACCATCCCTGTGCTGTTCTGACTTACTCCTGGGGCTGCTTATTATGAGGGGCTCACACCATCCCTGTGCTGTGCTGACTTACTCCTGGGGCTGCTTATTATGAGGGGCTCACACCATCCCTGTGCTGTTCTGACTTACTCCTGGGGCTGCTTATTATGAGGGGCTCACACCATCCCTGTGCTATGCTCATTATGAGGGGCTCACACCATCCCTGTTCTATGCTTATTATGAGGGGCTCACACCATCCCAGTGCTATGCTGACATCCTCCTGGGGCTGCTTATTATGAGGGGCTCACACCATCCCTGTGCTGTGCTGACTTACTCCTGGGGCTGCTTATTATGAGGGGCTCACACCATCCCTGTGCTGCTCTGACTTACTCCTGGGGCTGCTTATTATGAGGGGCTCACACCATCCCTGTGCTGTTCTGACTTACTCCTGGGGCTGCTTATTATGAGGGGCTCACACCATCCCTGTGCTGTGCTGACTTACTCCTGGGGCTGCTTATTATGAGGGGCTCACACCATCCCTGTGCTTTTCTGACTTACTCCTGGGGCTGCTTATTATGAGGGGCTCACACCATCCCTGTGCTGTGCTGACTTACTCCTGGGGCTGCTTATTATGAGGGGCTCACACCATCCCTGTGCTGTTCTGACTTACTCATGGGGCTGCTTATTATGAGGGGCTCACACTATCCCTGTGCTGTGCTGACTTACTCCTGGGGCTGCTTATTATGAGGGGCTCACACCATCCCTGTGCTGTTCTGACCTATTCCTGGGGCTGCTTATTATGAGGGGCTCACATCATCCCTGTGCTGACTTACTCCTGGGGCTGCTTATTATGAGGGGCTCACACCATCCCTGTGCTATGCTGACATCCTCCTGGGCCTGCTTATTATGAGGGGCTCACACCATCCCTGTGCTATGCTCATTATGAGGGGCTCCCACCATCCCTGTGCTATGCTGACTTCCTCCTGGGGCTGATTACGGTGAAGGTGTCAGTGCTGTATATCACGGTGCTGATGTCAGTGCTCTCTGTCACGGTGCTGCTGTCAGTGCTGTATATCACGGTGCTGGTGTGAGTGCTTTATGTCACGCTGCTGATGTCAGTGCTCTCTATCACGGTGCTGTTGTCAGATGACTCTATCACGGTGCAGGTGTCATTGCTGTATGTCACGCTGCTGGTGATCATCTCCAGCACCCCCTTCTTTGCCGACCCTGGTCCCTGACCTTCCGTCTCCTCCATTGCCTTCATGCGCTCCACAGTCCTGAATTGTCAGAACATAGTTTTAGAGCAGGGCTATAAAATTTTCCGACAACATGATCCGATCGGACTTTGTCCCATTGTGTGTAGAGAATTCCGATTGGACAAAGTGCCACGCATGCTCAGATCAAATTCCTAGACCAAAGCTATTGGCTACTAGCCTGAACGTAGTCCCGTCGTAACGAAATAATGTCTTCACGTTCTGAACGATCAGATTGTCCGAAAACTTTGTCCGGCCGTGTGTATGCAACACAAGTTTCGGACAAAATCCGACGGATTTTGTTGTCGGAATGTCCGACCGTGTGTACAAGGGCTAATAGGTCGTCAGGAAATTAGATTACTAATTTATGCCCCTACAACGCCTGAAGGTGCTCCCTGCATGTTGGGCCTCTGTATGTTGTCAGGCTGTGGAAAAGTCCCACAGTATCACCATACTCAGGAGGAGTAGCAGAATGTATTTTGGGGTGTCATATGCTGTGTGTGTGAGAAATAACGTGTTAATATAACAATTCTGTGTAAAAATAAATAAATAAATAGATAAATATATATATATATATATACATATACTGTATATATATATATATATATATATATATATATATATATATATATATATATATACTGTATATATATATATATATATATATATATATATATATATATATATATATATTTATTTATATATAATTTCTTAATTTTACCAAGAATTGTGGAAAAAAATTGCAACTTCAAAAAACTCACCATGCCACCATCACTAAATACCTTGGACTGTCTACTTTCCAAAAAAAAGGGGACATTTGGGGGGTATTTGTCCTTTCCTAACATTTTAGGGCCTCAAGAAATTAGATAGTCCGTCAGTATATCAGGTGTGATCAATTTTCAATGATTGGCACCATAGCTTGTAGACTCTATACCTTTCACACAGATTAAATAATATCCACTAACTTGTGTTATTTTTTACCAAAGATGTGTAGTAGTATAAATTTTGGCCCAAATTTATGAACAAAAAATTACTTATTTGCTAAATGTTATAATAGAAACTTTACAAAATTGATGCTCTTTTTTCACTCATATCCCCCCCCAAAAAAAAAAAAAAGAAAAGAAAAATCTGGTGGTGATTAAATACTACCAAAAGAAAGCTCTATTTGTGTAAAAAAAAAAAAGATAAAAATGTCGGAAGGGAAGACCTCTGGGGACACGCCTCCTGACCTTTGGCGGAGGTCCATATTCAAATCTCTGAGTCCTAACCTTGTTCTTCTAGGGGAAACCCTAACCCTAACCCTACCCCTAACCCTGGCCAACATCCAAAATATATATATAGGGATTGAACAAGTCAAAAAATTGGTGGACTTTGTGGGCACATAATGAGAGGGAGACTTGTTCAATCCCCATATATGATAAAAATGTCATATGGGTACAGTGTAGTATGACCGCACAATTGTCATTCAAAGTGTGAGAGCCCTCAGAGCTGAAAATTGGTCTGGGAAGGAAGTGGGTGAAAGTGCCTGGTATTGAAGGGGTTGAAGCTGAACTAAGCCCATCAATGTAACAGTTACATTTCTGGCATGCCGGGATTGCTAACTGTCACATTCGCTTGTGCCCTCCACCAAACTGTCAAACCATGAAATGGCTGGAGTCATAACTGATCACATGTTCAACACCATGGCAGTTGCAGATCAAACAGAGGATATGGTGGCCGCACCCTTGGGCGGAGAAGTTTAGGAGGGTTTAGTTTCGCTTTAACTGTATATTGCAGCGGTTCTCAACCTTTCTAGTGGCGTGACCCCTTGATAAAATTTCCCAAGTTGTGGGGACCCCTAATGCCGCGTACACACGATCGGAATTCTCGTCGGAAAAAGCTCTGATGGTTTTCCCGACGGAATTCCGATGGAATTCCGCTCAAACTGTCTTGCCTACACAGTCACACCAAATTCCGCCTGCCAAGAACGCGGTGACGTACAACACTATGACAAGCCGAGGAAAAAATTAAGTTCAATGCTTCCAAGCGTGCGTCGAATTGTTTCCGAGCATGCGTAGGAATTTTGCGTGTCGGAATTGCCGCAGACGATCGGAATTTCCGATAGAAACCTTTTCCGTCGGAAAAAAATTAAGAACAGGCTCTCAAATTTTTGCTGGCGGGAATTAGGCCAGCAGAATTCCGATGGAGCCTACACACGGTCGCATTTTCCGATGAAAAGCTCCCATCTGTCTTTTTCCTGGCCGAAATTCCGATCGTGTGTACGCGGCATAACAGTAAAATTATTTTCGTAGCGTGGTTTGTCAGCACCCAAGGCAAGACAAGAAATTTCAATTTGCGCCCCAACCCACGGACATTTAGCGCTCCCTGAGTCCCTTTCACTTTTTTTCCCCCATCCCTCTCTCTAGCCGTCTTTGTTCTTTCTCTTATTCTTTCTCTCACTTTTTCTTTGTTCCTCCCCCTCTTTCCTCTCCCTTCCATGTATTCTCTAGTTTTCTTCCTTCTCTTACTCCTTGGTGGGGGGAACGGGATGAGTGGCAGTGCCGGCGGCGAGTTCTGATCAGCCAACTTAGGTGCTCTTGATCGAGGTCATCTGCTGATCTGAGAACTGTAGTGGGGACTTTTAATGGCAACTATAATCACAGGTGGTGTTACTCACTGTGTCTCCGACCTTGTGGTGTCTCGTAGCAGTGACACCTATACCAAAATCAGGAGATAGGGTCTCCTCCAGCCCCTCCCATTTCGCATTCCTCACCAGTCAGCTGACCTCTAGTTTCTGCCACCCCCCCCCCCAGCCATGCCATGAACTGAATGGGTGGCTGCGAAGAGGCTGAGTGGGCGGCCGCGGTCTCCAGGAACAGCCCAGCCGGGCAGCCGCAAAAAGGCTGGGAGAGCAGTGCGGGCTTCAGGAACAGCCCAGGATTCAGTAACCCCTGGAAAATCATCATTTGACCCCCGAGGGTTGAGAACCACTGGTATATTGTTTTCAGCCTAGAAAAGGTTTTTTAGCTCACTTCCAGACTTTTTTCCGAAATTCTTTGCTTACGTGTTACAATCAGTATTTTTTGCTAGAAAATGACTTACAACTCTAAAAGGTCATATATGCTTTTTTTTTTTTAACCACTTGGGTACCGCGCTATTGCAAAATGACGGCAATAGCGCGGACCCACATTTCCGGGACTACGTCTATTGACGTCGTCCCGGATACGAGCGGCCTGCGCGCCCCCTGAGGGGCGCGCGCGGCGCGCTCTGTGATCGGCGAGTCCGTGAGACTCGCCTGATCACCGATCCGTGTAAGGGGTCGATCCCGACCCCTTATCACGTGATCAGCTGTCAGCCAATGACAGCTGATCATGTGATAAAACGGAGCCGGTAATCGGCTAGTATTCCTCCTCGCGCTGACAGCGCGAGGAGAAAAAAAAAAAGCCGATCGCCGGCGGCCGTGTTCGGGACATCAGTCCCGATCACGGCCAGCAATTTAAGCGGACACCTGCCCCCTGCCAGTGCCCACCTGCCACCCGCAGTGCCATCCTGAAATAAAGTAAGTGCCCCCCTGTCAGTGCCACCCAGCAGTGCCCATAGTGCCCGCAGTGCCCACAGTGCCACCCAGCAGTGCCCACAGTGCCACCCACAGTGCCACCCAGCAGTGCCACCCACAGTGCCACCCAAAATCTGCCTCAAAGGTGCTGCACCCCAGTGCCGCCCATCAGTGCCCAGCAGTGCTGCCCATCAGTGCCCAGCAGTGCCGCCCATCAGTGCCCAGCAGTGCCACCTATCAGAGCCACCTATCAGTGCCACCTATCAGTGCCCATCAGTCCCATCTATCTGTGGTACCTATCAGTGCCCATCCGTGCCACCCATCCGTGCCACTTATCCGTGCCACCCATCCGTGCCATCTTATCTGTGCCCATCTTTGCCCATCAGTGCCGCCTTATCTGTGCCCATCGGTGCCGCCTTATCTGTGCCTATTAGTGCCGCCTTAACTATGCCTATCAGTGCCCACCAGTGCAGCCTATCAGTGCCCACCAATGCAGCCCATCAGTGCCCACCAATGCAGCCCATCAGTGCCCACCAATGCAGCCTATCAGTGCCGCCTAATCAGCGCACTTCAATGAAGGAGAAAAATGACCCGTTTGCAAAATTTTATAACAAACTATTAAAACATGATTTATTTATTTATTTTTTTTTTGCATCTTTTTTTGTTTGTTTAGCAAAAAATAAAACTCCGAGCTGTAACTAAATACCACCAAAAGAAAGCTCTATTTGTAGGGAAAAAATGATAAAAATTTCATTTGGGTACAGTGTTGTATGACCGCGCAATTGTCATTCAAAGTGCATCAGCGCCTGAAAGCTGAAAATTGGTCTGGGACTGAGGGGGGTTTAAGTGCCCAGTAAGCAAGTGGTTAAAAAAAGCAGGGGCCCTAGAGAATACAATTGCGGTTGTTGCAATTTTTTTTTTTTTAAGTCACACAGTATTTGGGGACAAAAATACACCTTTTTGAATTTGAATGCAAAAAAGCACAATACATAACCCGATTCTTTGTAAAATATGATGTTGCGCCAAACATGTCACGCTTTAAAATTGAGCACGCCCCTGCAACGGCGACAAACAACGTCAATTTTACTATCCATAGGCAAGGCTTTTAAAAGCCTTTACAGGTCACCACTTTAGATGTACAGAGGGGGTCTGGTGCTGGAAGTACTGCCCACGATCCGCAGTGATACCTCACACGTGTGAGATGATTGCTGTTTGCATGCTTGCGGGATCGACGCGCGCGTTCGCCTTTGTGTGCGAGCATGAGGGGGCAGGGGCACATATTTTTTCAGTGTTTTTACTTTTTTTTAATTATTCACTGTTATTGCTGTCACAAGGAATGTAAACATCCTTGTGACAGCAATAGGCATGTGACGGGTCCTCTATATGGAGAGATCTGGAGTCTTTAAGACCCCCCAAATCCCTCCTCTGCCCTTAAAAGCATTTAAAAGACCAAGCTCTGCGCTTTTGATTGAAGTGATGTCAGGTCATACTTCCAGGTTACCATAGCGGAGACCCAATCAAAGCTGATCCCAGGCGGCAGTGGTAGGACAAGGCCATCCAGCGCCCAGGGCAACAATGCCAAACTGAACTGCACCCCCCCTACCCTCTGGTTTAGGGTCAAGGTGCACACATCCCTGCAATAAACCATTGCGCCTGGGGCAGCTGCTTCTCTTGCCTACCCCTTGTCCCTGCTCTGCTGGATGAGAGAGCCTGAGGAAGCCGTAGAAAGCAACGGGGGGGGGGGTTGCAAAAGCAGTCTAGTGGTTATCTAGCCGCTAGGATTACTTTAACAAGACAGCCGGCCACTGGCTTTAAAAATATAGTATGGGGGTGATGCCTGTGGCTGAATATCATCCCAGTATAACCACCAGGTTAGCGACGCCCCTCACCTACAACAACATTAGTATAAAAGACTGCTACGTAGGTCGCGTGACCACGCCCTCTGCAGACGTAAACACGAAACGCGTCAGGGCGTGGTCACGCGAGCAGAGAAGGGGAGTGAGAGCCGACAAGGACCCGGGTCTTCAGACGGGGACTGCGACGGACGAGAGCTGCAGCCCACTGGTGAGGCGCTTGTATGGCACATCTGACACCCCAAATTTTACTGGCTTTTTTAAAATGATTATAATGTAAGCATAATTTGTAAGGGGGGCAGGGTAATCTGATTCTTAATAAAAGATACTACACTATATCAGACCCCTTGAATCTTTTCTATGTCCGCAACTAATGAGTGAGAAACCAACGGAGCACACAGAACCATACAGAGGAGTTCCGCACAGCGGAGATAGGCTCAAAAGAGACTAGTGTCTGGTAAGCGGCCATCTGAGTGCATATTCACGGAGGTGAAAAGTTTGGTGAAGGTGTAGGACTGTACCCACGCATATCCAGGCACATTGGAAGATAGAGCACAGAATATACATGCTAATGATATAAATACAAATGAATGTGAAGGGCTCTATTCTGTGATGCTGGACTGACTAACGTGGAACAGTGTGTGTTCACATCTATTGAACATAATCCTTTTTTTTTTGTGTTAGTGGTTATAAGCTCTTGAATTAGGTATTGGATCTAAAGGTACTTCATGATTTGAATAGGTGATTGATGGTTACACTGATATGTAGTATAAGCGCTGTTAGTGGTCGGATTTGGATTTCCAGGCTGATCACATTTTGAAGTATAACCACCGAAAGTCCTATCTGGAATCTGGGATAGCACTTCTGCTTGTACTCCATGAGAACATTGATTCCTTGTGTGATTTTTTTCACTTATAATTGTCATTGTCACCTCTCAATGCTGATGTACATGACAAATAAATCATCATTTTTTAGAGTTATTCTGTATTGAACGCTGGAGGATCTTAAAAATGAAAGTGTATTTAGATAAGATGACAGACTTACGCAAATTTGTAGGCTGGAGAAGAACGTCCCCGTTCATTTCATAGACTAGAGCCTTCCAATTAATGACATTTCCATGGAGATCACCAGAGATGACTTTCTGGATGTCTTCCTGAGTCAGGACATAATCCCACATGTGGACGTCACTTATTTCGCCAACCAATGACTGAGAAGCATCAAACCCTCCACCATAAGAACCTTGTTGCTGTCCAAGAATAATACTGGTTTCAGTTACACTAGAAAACTGTCCCCAAATATATTCATGGGAGGAATTCTTCCCATTGGCCCAAAGTTGGATCACAAAAGTTTTCGAGTCCCAAGTCACACAGGTATGGCTCCAGTCCAAAGGCTCTGAGTCTCTCTTGATAACATTGCTTCCATGGTTTATGTATACCGTATACGTGGTTGGAGCCTGGAACCTGATTAGAAAAGCATCTCTGTATGTTGGAGTAGCTAAAGAGAAGAGGGAATACTGGCGGGAAAGTTCACTGTAGGTACGTAGACAGACACTGACATCCTGCAATGGTCTTGTAATTGTAGGTCTTAGAATGACATGAGCCGTGTTGGTTTCTTTAGGGAAGACGAACATTTTACCCCCCAAGTCTAGGAAAGGAAACAGACAAAACTCATTACCGGTCCTTATCAAAGCTTTAGATGCAGAACAATAAACTCAGCATTCATTTATAGTTGATAGAGCCTAAAAAATTACAAATAATTAGTTACCCTCATATATCTCAAGAGGATCACTAATACCGCGTACACGCGATCAAATTGTCCGGCGTACTTAGTCCGCCGAAACGCATTTTACCAGACAATTCGATAGTGTGTGGGCTTCAGCGGACTTTGTCAGCGTGAAGTCCGGCGGACTTAGAAAGTATTTTTGCAGTCCAATCTTCCCGCCGGACTTGGGTTTCAGCGGACAATACGTCCGTCAGTGTGCTAGTCCGGCGGACTAAGAATGACGCATGCTCAGAAGCAAGTACGAAAAGGAAGCTATTGGCTACTGGCTATTGAACTTCCCTTTTCTAGTCCCGTCGTACGTGCTGTACGTCATCACGCCAGCAAACGCCGGACTTTCCGTGTGTCCCTGTGTGGCCAAGTCCGTTCGGTAGAAAGTCCGCCGGACTATCCGCCGGATTGTTTGCCGGACTAAGTACGCCGGACAATTCGATCGTGTGTACGCGGCATTATATTTCTTCTACTTTGTGTAGAGGTTTGTCGTTTTCAGATCCAGGATCTCGTATGAAAAGAAAACAAATGTGCTCTGACAGCTTCCGTGTACCACCTTCCAATGCCGCGTACACACGATCGCACATTCCGACAACAAAATTCATGTTTTTTTTGTTTTTTTTTCCGCCTCAAACTTGTCTTGCATACGCACGGTCACACAAATGTTGTCGGAAATTCCGAACGCCGAGAACGCGGCGACGTACAAACACGTACGACGAGGCCGAGAAAAAGGAAGTTCAAAATCGCCAGTGCGGCTCCTTCTGCTTGATTCCGAGCACGCGTGGAACTTTGTGCGTTCGGAATTGTGTACTATTTCCGACAACGGATTTCATTGTCGGGAAAATTTGAGATCCAGCTCTCAAATTTTGTTCGTCGGAAATTGCGATGGGAAATGTCCGTTGGAGCCTACACGCGGTCGGAAATTTCCGACAACAAGCTCCCATCGCACATTTGTTGTCGGAAATTTTTCGAGCGTGTGTACGCGGCATTAGTTGGCCAAAAAAAAAGGGAATTTTTTTTATCTGCCAATGTTCTGATAATATTTGAATTAAACACAGACCTCATTTCTGAAATATAGGAGCCTCGGCACTATCAGGTATATAAACTGGATGCCACATTCATGAATAGATTAATATTAAAACTAGACGTACATTTCATTGTTATATTAAAGAGGAAGTAAACCCTGATGAGTTTACTTCCGCTTTCATTCCCTGCAAAGGCAAAGCATAATGGACTACTATGCATCGAATAGTAGCCCATTATGTGTCACTTACCTGACACAGGAGCCAGCGAAGACGCCGCTGTCCCCTGTAGTCCACCGCATCCATCTTGTTGGTGGGGTCTCGCAGCTCCGCCGCTGTCATTCGGCGAAGCCGCGATGACGTCACTCCCGCGCATGCACACGGGAGCCGACACGCACGGCAGCTCCGTCGCTGAGAATGCCGCGCTCAGTGCGCCTGCGCGCCGCTGTCTATGGCGCATGCGCCGTAGACAGTGGTGCCCGTTTTCGGGCAAATATCTCCTAAACCATATAGGTTTAGGAGATATTGCTGGGACCTACAGGTAAGCCTTAATCTAGGCTTACCTGTAGGTCAAAGTGGTTTGTAAGGGTTTACAACC
Organism: Lithobates pipiens; assembly: GCF_037356315.1. NCBI lineage: Eukaryota > Metazoa > Chordata > Amphibia > Anura > Ranidae > Lithobates > Lithobates pipiens. The sequence continues at coordinate 683,971,646 of NW_027507903.1, read as the reverse complement.
ACTTTAATGGTTGCAGGTTACCATATGGCACTAAAGCTGAGCTCATTGGTTTAGTTTGGCTCTCTGTATTTAAGTATCCCATAGCCTGATAACTTGGGTCAGTGGGGCTCTCTGGGGGTGCCAGTGTTAGACAATGGGCCATTGTACAGTTCTAAATAAGGTATGTAATAGTTCTTCACAATAAGATGGTACAGTGGGGAAAGAAGTGAATAGTAGCCATATGGGCAGTGATAGAGAGTTGGGTTGCTAGTTGTGCCACCAATGAGCGAGACGTCTCTTCAGTGCGCATGTGCCGAGAGTGAATATCTCCTAAAAGGTGCAAGTTTAGGAGATATTCACGGTACCTACAGGTAAGCCTTATTGTAGGCTTACCTGTAGGTAAAAGTGGTGTGTAATGCCGCGTACACACGACCGGACTTTTCGGCGGAGTTCCCGACGGACTTTCCGAGTGAACGGACTTGGCCACCCACAATCACACCATAGTCCGATGGATTCGTACGCGATGACGTGCGACTGGACTAGAATAAGGAAGTTCATAGCCAGTAGCCAATAGCTGCCCTAGCGTCCGTCGGTTTTTGCCTGTCGGACCAGCAGCATACACACGAACGGATTTCTCGGGCCGGCGGAGTTCCGGTGGAAAAATTTAAAACGTGTTCTATTTCTAAAGTCCGCCAGATTTTTGGCAAAGCAAAGGTCCGATGGAGCCCACACACGATCGAATTGTCCGGCGGACTCGTTCCGGCAGACCTTTGCTGTCAAAAAGTCCGGTCGCGTGTACGCGGCATTAGGGTTTACAACCACTTTAATGTCCATTTCATCTACTGAGTACATTTATGGATGGTATCAAGCTTTTAACCTTGTTGTTGGGGAGGGAAGGCTTCCAAGCAGTTTCTCACTGGCTCGTATGGTGTGGTATGGTTCAGGTGGTGGGCTTGCATACTTGACTTACCCCTTTGCTTTTCACCTCACTGTTGGGGAGGGAAGGGTTCCAAGCAGTTTCTCACTGGCTCATATGGTGTGGTATGGTTCAGGTGGTGGGCTTGCATACTTGTCTTACCCCTTTCCTGGTCTGCAAGACTGCATGCTCAGATAAGGGTCTGGTATGGATTTTGAGGGGGGCTCCATGCTTTATTTGCATGGGGTTCCTCCATAAAATCATGACTTTGGACACAGTGGACCAACACCAGTAGACGACATGGCTACAACGTCACACTGGACCTCACGTAACCTGGATTCTGTGCCTCTCCACTCTTCCTCCGGACTCTGGGACCTTGAGACCTTGATTTCCAAATGAAATGCAACATTTTCCACAGTCCATGATGATTTGGGGAGCCATGTCATCTACTGGTGTTGGTCCACTGTGTTTTAATCAAGTCTAAAGTCAGTGCAGCCCTCTAGCAGGAAATTCTAGAGCACTTCGTGCTTTTCTCTGCTGACCAGTTTTATGGAGATGCTGATTTAATTTTCCCAGTAGGACTTGGCACCTGCCAACACTACCAATACCTGGTTTTAATTATCATGGTATCACTGTGCTTGATTGGCCAGCACCTGACTCAAATCCCATAGAGAGTTTGTGGGGTATTGTCAAGAGGAAGATAAGAGACACCAGAGACCCATCAATGCCGATGAGTTGAAGGCCGCTATCAAAAGAACCTGGGCTTCCATAACACCTCAGCAATGCCACAGGCTGGTCACCTCCATGCCACGCCACATTGATGCCGTAATTCACGCAAGGTGTTGTCTACAAGTTAAATTTTAATTTTTTTGCTAGAAAATTACTTAGAACCCCCTAAACATTATAGATTTTTTTTCTAACACCCTAGAGAATAAAATGGCGGTCGTTGCAATACTTTCTGTCACGCCGTATTTGCGCATCGGTCTTAGAAACGCAATTTTTTGGGGAAAAAATACACTTTTTTTAATTAAAAAAAATAAGACAACAGTAAAATTAGCCCATTTTTTATTTCATATTGTGAAAGAAAATTCACTTTTTTGAAAGAAATCAGAAAAAAGTTAGACCAATTTTATTTTATTTTTTTTATATCAATGTTTTATTTAAGTAGAATAAAACGATACCATAATTTTTTTTAATATTGTGAAAAATAATGTTACGCCGAGTAAAATGATACCCAACATGTCACGCTTCAAAATTGTGCCTGCTCGTGGAACGGCGACAAACTTTTAGCCTTAAAAATCTCCATAGGCGATGTTTAAAAAAAATTTGACAGGTTGCATGTTTTAAGTTAAAGAGGAGGTCTAGGGCTAGAATTATTGCTCTCGCTCTACCGATCGCGGCGATGCCTCACATGTGTGGCTTGACCACCGTTTTCATATGCGGGCGCTACACAAGTATGCGTTCACTTCTGCGGGGCGCGCTTAAAAAATTTTTATTTTTTATTTCTTATTTATTTTACCTATTATTTTTTATTTTTACACACAGGTTTTTTTTTATTCCTATTACAAGGAATTTAAAATGGTTAAAAAAAAAATCGCAATAAGCGTTTAATAATTAATTTTGCGCAAACGTTCTAGCGTCTATAAGATAGGGGATAGTTTTAGGGCATTTTTATTAATAACTTTTTTTTTATTAGTAATGGCGGCGATCAGCGATTTTTATTGTGACTGTGACATTGCGGTGGACACATCGGACACTTTTGGCGCTATTTTGGGTCCATTGTCATTTATACAGCGATCAGTGCGATTAAAAATGCATTGATTACTATGTAAATGTGACTGGCAGTGATGGGGTAAGCCACTAGGTGGCGCTGTAATGGTTAAGTGTGTCCTAGGGAGTGATTCTAACTGTAGGAGGGGAGGGGCTACCCATGACACAACACTGATCACCGCTCCCCATCACAGGGAGCAGAGAGCGTGCCCTGTCACTAGGCAGAACAGGGAAATGCTTGTTTACATCGGCATCTCCCCATTCTTCGGCTCCGTGAGACGATCGCGGGTATCCGAAGATTCCGCGAGACCCGCCATCACACTCACGGAGGTCGCGGCGGGCGCGCGCAAGCCTGCAAACTGCTTCTTAAAGGGCAACATACAGGTACATTAATCTGCCTTTAGGTGCCCTTCTGCCGATGTATATCGGCGTGAGTCGGTCCGCAAGCGGTTAAAGGGTTATTAAAAAAAAAAAAAAAACACTTTTTTTATTTTTATTTTTTATTTTTTTATTGCTTTTATGTGTAAATATGAAATGTGAGGTCTTTTTGACCTCCCCAGATCTCACATTAAAGAGGTCCTGTCATGCTTTTTTTTTTTTTTTTCTATTACAAACAATGTTTACATTCCTTGTAATAGAAATAAAAGTGACCCATTTTTTATTTTTTTTTAAAGGGACAGTGTAAAAATAAAAAGTAAAATAAATAATAAAAAAATAAAAAAATAAAGTGCCCCGTCCCTCCGAGTTCGCACGCAGAAGCGAACGCGTACGTGAGCAGCGCCCGCATAGGAAACCAATGTTCAAACCACACATGCGAGGCATCGCCGCGATCGTTAGAGCGAGAGCAATAATTCTAGCAAAAGAACTCCCCTGTAACTCAAAACTTATAACCTTTGGACATTTTTAAACATCGCCTATGGAGATTTTTAATGGTCAACATCTGTCGCCATTCCACGAGCGGGGCGCAATTTAGAAGCGTGACATGCTGGGTATCAGTTTACTCAGTGTAACATTATCTTTCACAATATTATATATTAATATTATAATATTAATATATATTAATATAATATTAATATATATATATATATATATATATATATATATATATCTATATCTATATATATATATATATATATATATATATATATATATATATATTATATATATATATATATATATATATATATATATATATATATATATTTCACAAACAAAAGATTGTATCACTTTATTCTACATCAATAAAACATTGATATAAAAAAAAATTTGGTCTAACTTTTTTTTGATTTCTTTCAAAAAAGTGATTTTTTTTTCCAAAAAAAAAGTGCGCTTGTAAGACCGCTGCGCAAATACAGTATTGCAGCGACCGTCGTTTTATTCTCTAGGGTGTTAGAAAAAAAAAAAATATATATATATATATATATATATATATATATATATATATATATATATATATATATATATATAATGTTTGGGGTAAGTAATTTTCGAGGCAAAAAAAAAAAGATTTTAACTTGTAAACACAGAGTACCACGGTGCCCTCAAAGTCAAATTAAAAGAACTCTCTCCAAGCTCTTTGGTACTTAAATAAATAAATAAATAAAATCTTTGTTAAATGTCCCTATGGCAGTCCCTCCTTTTTTTCTTTTTTTTTTTTACCTATTAGCCTTGAAAATTAAGAATTTAATTTCATAGAATTCTATAGGGTTCAAGTTTTGCAGATTTCAAATACCCCCCCCCCCCCCTCCCCAATCTCCAAGCAGGCTCTGCCACCTACCTTGCTGTGAGAATGATGGAGGGATCACCAGCAGCAACACCAAAACCCTCAGGTCCATCCTGAATAACCTACAGATATAATAAAATAAACAAAGACATAATGATCATTAACCACTAGACCTCCGAAAGACTTTACCCCCCCCCCCCGCCCCTTCCTGATCAGGCCACTTTGTGCAGTACGGCACTGCGTTATTTTAACTGACAATTGTGCGGACGTGCGACGCTGTACTCAAATAACATTTATATATTTTGATCACCTCTGTGGTTTTTATTTTTTTGCGCTATAAACAAAAAAAAAAGAGCGCCAATTTTGAAAAAAAAAAATATTTTTTTTCCTTTTTGCTATAAAACATATCCAAAAAAATAAAATAAAAAATTATCTTTATAAATTAAGGATAATATATTTCTATCTCTATCTATCTATCTATCTATCTATCTATCTATCTATCTATCTATCTATCTATCTATATATATATATATATATATATATATATATATATATATATATTTCTATCTCTATCTGGATAGATATATATATATTTCTATCTCTATCTGGATAGATATATATATATTTCTATCTCTATCTAGATATATATATATATATATATATATATATATATATATATATTTCTACTATCGATAGATAGATAGATAATATATATACTTGCATTCCTATGCATAGCTCCCAGCTGTCCTTGATTTGGAGCAATGTCCCTCTTTCCCCCCTCATTTCCCCCTCATTTTGGTCTGATCTATATAGATGTATATAAAATGCAATTTTTTCTCTTTCAAAAAGTGTTCCCAGCGCTAAACCTTTCATCGAAATTCTAAATTGCTGCATTTTTAATTTTTAAAAGCCAATATAAAGGAAAAGTAGTGGTAAAAAAAAAAGCCCTTGTGGATTTAATTAACCTTTTTTTTTTGGGCTAATTCTCCTTTAAGTGGGTGTGGCAGGGGGCGTGTCCTATGCCTACATATGTTTTTGCTGGTAGGTGTCCCTCATTCCCACCTAAAAATGATGGGAGGTATGCCTATGTCCCAACTTGTTTCTAGGATACAGAAGACTTTGAGCACCCCCCTCCCCCACACCCGCCTTGGCATCGAAGGACTGAGTGGGATTCCATATTTAAAAGCCACCCTTGGCACTCTCTCTTCCCCTATCCCAGCAATGGCTTAGCTCAGTGGTCACCTTCCTTCTAAGGGTTCTCGGTTCCTCTACCTTTAATGTTGTTGGTCACCAACCAGCAGGGCTTTTTTTCCAGCGGGAACGCAGTTCCGGCACCTCCAGCACTAGGGGTCTATTGTTGCTGAGGAGGTCTACTGTTTCTGGTGGGGGGGTCTATTGTTGCTTGGGGGGGTCTTATATTGCTGGGGGTCAGTTGTTGCTAGGAGAGATCTACTGTTGACGGAGGGGTCTATTGTTGTTGGCTGCCATAAAGTCTTTGAGAGATCTCCCCAAGCCTATTGTTGCTTGGGGGGAATTTTTTATTGTGGGTGGTCCGTTTTTGATGGGAGAATCTATTGTTGCTAGGGGGGAGCTCTATTGTTACTGGCTGAAGGGGATCTATTTTAGTGCTTTTCTTGTTATCATTACCAAATTCCATAAAAATTCCATAAAAATTATGTAGTGCCGGCTCCTGACGAGCATGGGCTATATGTTTTGAAAATTAATATTCCTAAAACCACAGTTGGGTTTTAGGGCTAATTTTTCTAAATTTTGGTTTCAGTACCAGTCTGGCTGGATTGCACTGAATTCTCCTGGGCTGCAGGTGTCACTGTCACCGCCAGCAAGTGGTAGAAAGCAGTCTAGTTGGGTGTATTGAGTGCCATCCCTTTCTCAGAAGCAGCCCAGTGGGAGGGTTTTTCCTGCTGTGTATTCTGGGAGGTGGTATTTAAGGGGCTGAGATCACGTTCTTCGGGGGTTCCAGTCCAGAAGATATTTTCTGTCTGTTTGGTCCTGGTCCTCCTGACCAGCCCTCATGGCCCTCCTGGCATTGGGTGCGGATCCATGCAATTCTGAGCCTTCGGGGCTGGATAGCACGAGGCGAAGCAACTGCAGGGACAGGCCTGAATGGATATGAGGCCCTAATGATCCAAGGAAGGTTTGGTGCCATCTCATCTGAGGAGAGGCCCAGCAACTGGAGAAGCATCCAGGGGAGGACTCTTTGGGAGAAGGCCATGCGCAAGACTGGCTTCTCTGAAGGAGCCTGGAGGCTCAGTTGAAGGACACTTCAAGGATCTACACTCATATGGTATCGGCGGACCAGCTGAGAGATACTGATACCGTATGATAGCTCTCTAAATTTGTCTACGTCCCTCGGTTACATCCAAGTCTGTGGCAGAGACTTTAGTTCTCAAGTGTTCTATAACCAAGTCTGTGGCAGAGACTTTGCTCTACTTAACACCCTACGGGCTGCTAGGCCTAGTGAGAGGAGGTCTATCCAGGGGTTGTGAGACTCCAGTTGTGAAACATATATTCTCTGGATTTCTTCTATGGGAGACTTTCTATTTTTGCAGTTCCCAAAGTACCTGAACTTCCTTCCTAACCCTCCATCCTGCATTAAGAGACTGTGTTATCTTCTAAATAAATAACCCAAAAAGAAGATTCAGTGTCAGTTTCTGCATTTCTTTGGGCCATCTACCATGGGATACCCCTAGACGGAGGCGAGGTCAAGAAGGTAACGGTAAGCCCAACAAAACCAGCAGCTCCTTCGGGGGTCAGTGCTACAATTACAAAATGATACTTGGTTCTGTATTCTCTAAAAAAAGGCAGTACTGGGAGATGGGTAGGGGGTGAAACCAAGGAATGGTGCCCATAGGTGGGTAGGGGTGAAGAAAAGAGGTGACTCGAAAAGGGGGAGTTCCTGCACCTATTCTCTAAGAAAAAAAGCCCTGTCGTCCAGAATCAAGAATTATTAAGATTTGTATTCTTATCCTCCTTACTCCAGGACAATCAAACATATTCAGCTTCGTTCCCCTGCTTTGTGTGTTACCTGAGATCTCTGTGTACGCCGGTGTTGTTGGTCTTGTTGAAGCCTTCTCCCTTCGTCCAGTCTCAGCCCCTCAGAAGTTCCTCCTGGTTGATGGTGAGATGGGAGGACGGAGGGGGATTATAAAGTCCCAATCTCGATAATAACTCCTCCTCCGACCTCCATCAGCAAGATCAGCATTTCTCAAAACAATAAAATTACTCAACAAGAACCTCATAGTCCAAAAATGTAAAAAAAATAAAAATGAGTACAGTGTGTCCCGTAATCTCAGGTACATCCAATATACTTTTATTTCCACTTCCTCAATTAAACATCTCAGATATCTATTAATAAACACCCCAATAGAACTACCGACTGAGAAGTTCCTATGAAATCAAACATTGTATATATCCCTATTAAATCTCTTCCTTAATGAGGTCAATATTCCACAAGGAAGGCCGTAAAATAATAAAATATTACACATAAGTACTAACCTTATGCAAACCGGAATTATTATCGCTCGCTCCTTATCTTAGCACTGACGGGGCTTTCATCGTGTGTTGTGTTATACCGATCCAAATGTCTTAACTAAATTATAATCCCCTACTTGTCCTGATTCCAGGGACCCCGAATTTGAGCAGATGTTGACCCGTACATTGGTGGTGTATGGCACAGAAACATTCTGAACGTTTTGGAAAAGAGATTCGGCACTTTTCAGTACTGGGCTCCGGTGGCTGTAATTCACCAATACAAACCCTAATAATAATAATAGACCTCCAACCCCAAACCAGACACCATACAGAGTGGTATACCGTACAACCAGTTTCTCTGTATTTCCATAGCTGGTGAGGTTGAATAAAGACACCGGTCCGTCCAGTTCAACCTGTGTCTGTATTTAACCACCTGCCACAAAATCAGGTATCTGTACGTCTGCTTCAAATGATTGTCCCTTGGATGATATGCAGGGATCACCCCGGTACCATTTTTTTAGAGCCGACGCTTTCTTGTAATAACAACTGATGCAGCTAAGCAGCCATTCGCATGGCCATCCACAGAACTTTTTTCAGGGGGGCGGGGCATAATTTTAAGGTCATCCATGCTCCACCCCTTTTCACCCCCATAGATCCCCCATTCGAGCAGGCCAGGCCAGGGTCCCCCATAGATCCCCTTTAGAGCAGGGTCCCCATTTATCCTCCCCCTTAGAGCAGGCCAGGCTAGGTTCCCCCATAGATCCCCCTTTAGAGCAGGGTCCCCATTTATCCCCCCATTAGAGCAGGCCAGGTCAGGGTCCCCCATAGATCCCCTTTAGAGAAGGGTCCCCATAGATCCCCCCTTAGAGCAGGCCAGGCTACGTTCCCCCAAAGATCCATCTTTAGAGCAGGTCAGGGTCCCCATAGATCGCCCTTTAGTCTTACCTTTTCGCCTATATTCCCCGTGCTGCCAAGTTTTCCTGCATCACCAGGTACTCCAGACAGTCCCTGCAAAGAATATATATATATATATATATATATATATATATATATATATATAGCCAACATGACCCACTTGAAAGCAGGCCAGGGTCCCACATATAGATCTCCATTTAGAGCAGGCCAGGGCCGGGTCCCCCATAGATCCCCCTTTGGATCATGCCAGGCCAGGGCCCCCCATAGATCCCCCTTTAGAGCAGGCTGGGTCAGGGTCCCCCATATATATACCCTTTTAGAGCAGGCCAGGGCAGGTCCCCTGTAGATCCCCCTTTAGAGCAGGCCAGGGTCCCCATAGATCCCCTTTACAGCAGGGTCCCCATAAATCCCCCCCCCCCTTAGAGCAGGCTAGGGTTGCCCATAGATCCCCCTTTAGAGCAGGCCAGGGTCCCCATAGATCCCCCTTTAGTCTTAACTTTCCACCTATATTCTCCACGCTACCAAGTTTTCCTGCACCACCAGCTACTCCAGACAGTCCTTGCAAAGAATATATATATATATATATATATTTAGCCAACATGACCCCCTTTAGAGCAGGCCAGGGTTTCACAACTAGATCTCCATTTAGAGCAGGCCATGGCCGGGTCCCCCATAGATCCCCCTTTAGATCATGCCAGGCCAGGGCCCCCCCATAGATTCCCCTTTAGAGCAGGCCAGGGAAGGTCCTCCATATATCCCCTTTAGAGCAGGCCAGGGCAGGTCCCCCATAGATTCCCTTTAGAGCAGGCCAGGGCAGGTCCCCCATAGATCTCTCCTTTAAAGCAGGCCAGGCCAGAGTCCCCCATATAGATCCCCATTTAGACCAGGCCAGGGCAGGCCTCTCATATAGATCCCCTTTAGATTATGCCAGGCTAGGCCCCCCATATGGATCCCCCTTTAGAGCAGGCCAGGCCAGGGTCCCCCATACGGATCCCCCTTTAGAGCAGGCCAGGCCACGGTCCCCCATATAGATTCCCCTTTAGAGCAGGCCAGGTTAGGGAGCCCCGTAGATCCCCTTTAGCGCATATAATTCCTGTGCTACCGAGTTTTCCTGCACCACCAGGTACTCCAGACAGTCCCTGCAAAGAATATATATACTGTATATATAGCTAACATGACCCCCTTTAGAGCAGGCCAGGGTCCCACATATAGATCTCCATTCAGAGCAGGCCAGGGCCAGGTGCCCCATAGATCCCCCTTTAGATCATTCCAGGCCAGGGCCCCATATAGATTCCCCTTTAGAGCAGGCCAGGCCAGGGTCCCCCATATACATTCCCCTTTAGAGTAGGCCAGATTGGGGTCCCCCATATAGATTCCCCTTTAGAGCAGGCCAGGACAGGGTCCCCATATACATTCCCCTTTAGAGCAGGCCAGATTGGGGTCCCCCATATAGATTCCCCTTTAGAGCAGGCCAGGACAGGGTCCCCATATACATTCCCCTTTAGAGCAGGTCAGGTCAGGGTCCCCCATATAGATTCCCCTTTAGAGTAGGCCAGGCCAGGGTCCCCCGTATGGATCCCTCTTTAGAGCAGCTCAGGTTAGGCTAGGTCCCCTATAGAATAAATCCCCCTTTGCTTAGTCTTCTTACTCTTACCTTTTTTTCGCCTGTGTATAGATCCCCAGGTTTTCCTGCAGCATCGCACTCCAGACTCTCCGACCTTTCCCCCTGCAAAGAATATATTATATATATTTTACACTCAACGAGTCCTCCTTGCTTCTTCCTCCTCCTCCTCGGCTCAGGCTATCCTCCGGTTCTTCTCTCCCGTGGTGGGCGGCCGCTGCACAGCACAGTCCCTCCCCCAGACAGTCCCACAGATCACTCAGTACGCAGGCAGGACTCCACCACCACTCCACTTCAGAGGGTGGCGCCGGCCGGATCTTCATCTCTCTCTACAGAGTACACACGAGTGACTGGAGCCGAGGCCCGAGCCATCGCATCGCATCGCATCGGGGGGGGGGAGGGACAGTCTCAGTGAGTCCGAGAGCAGCAGATTCAAAAAAGTCTGCGGCGGCCACGGACACCTGTTTCTGCGTGCGGACACCTTGCCGATTCCTGATTCCGGGGGGGGGGGGCCCTTGCTCCCCCTTGCCGACGCCCATGGCCGCACGTCCGCCATCTGGCTGGAGACCCGAACAAAGCCAGAATTGGGTTTGATGGGATCTTGGATGTAGTAACATGTCATGACATCACTTCCACTTACTGGAGCCTTAAAGGGGTTGTAAAGCTTTGTTTTTTATTTTCTAAATAGGTTCCTTTAAGCTAGTGCATTGTTGGTTCACTTACCTTTTCCTTCGATTTCCCTTCTAAATGTTTTTTTTTTCTTTGTCTGAATTTCTCACTTCCTGTTTCTCCTCAGTAAACTTCTCACCATCATCCGAGCGGTGTTTAGTCAGCCAGAACAGCTTACTGAGGAGGAACAGGAAGTGAGAAATTCAGACAAAGACAATGCACTAGCTTAAAGGAACCTATTTAGAAAATAAAAAATGAACCGTTACAACCCCTTTAAAGATGCAAGTTTTAAAAAAAAAATCTAAAATACAAAAAAAACGCAGATTTTGAATACTTTCAAGTGCAGTGGAGCGGATTGGGGTTCTTTTAGACCCCAAATCCCTCCATAAAGAGTACCTGTCACTACTGTCACAAGGATGTTTACATTCCTTGTGACAGCAATAAAAGTGATAAAAAAAAATTAAAAGGACATTATAAAAACAAAAAAACATAAGGTAAAATAAATACGATTTTATTTTTTTAAAGCGCCCCCCCCCATCCCTCCGCGCTCACATGCAGAAGCGAACGCATACGTAAGTCGCGCCCGCAAATGTAAACAGTGTTCAAAGCACACATGTGAGGTATCGGCTAGAGTGAGAGCGATAATTCTAGAGCAAGACCTCCTCTGTAACCCTAAACTGGTAACCTGTAAGGAAAAAAGTTATATATATATAAAATGTTTGGGGATTCCAAGTCATTTTCTAGCAAAAAATACAGATTTTTAACTTGTAATCAACAGAAAGGTTTTTTTTTTTTTAATTATCAACATTCCCTGTGACACCACCATCCACATCCTTACTGCTATGACAGTAAAGAACCCCCTTACACAGTTTTAGGTTAGAGAGCTTCTCGTTCAACTTCATTGCGTGGCCACATGTCTTGGTAAGCGTCCTAAAGCCTTGTACACACAGTCGGAGAATACGTCAGAATGTGTCCTATCGGACCGTGTCGTCGGATAATCCGACTGTGTGTGGTATGCATCGGACTGATTCCATCCGAATCTCCGTCCGACCCAATTTTCCAACATGTTGGAAATATTTCCTGACCAACTGGTTCGATCGGACATACTCCGATCATGTGTAGAGAATTTTGATTGGACCAAGTGCCACGCATGCTCAGATCAAATTCCTACATCAAAGCTATTGGCTACTAGTGTAACGAAATTACGTCATCACGTTCTGAAAGATCGGATTTTTCGCCAACTTTGTCCGACCGTGTGTATGCAACAGTTTCGGACAAGATCCGACGGACAAAATCCGACGGGCAAAATCCGACGGATTTGGTTGTGGGAATCTCCGACCGTGTGTACAGGGGCTTAGACTGAATCGTTTTCTCTGAGTGCTACAGTCACCATTTACATATTGGTATATATTGTGATCCTATCGCCTCCTTAAAGTGGACCTTCACCCAACAATTCACGTTTTTTTCTTTTCCTCCTCCTCTCCTCTACCATAGTTGGAATGTTTTCTACATTTTATTTAACCATTTCAGCCCCAAAAGGATCCCCCCCCTTAATGACCAGGCCATCTTTTGCGATACGTCACTGCGTCGCTTTAACTGACAATACGATGTTGTACCCAAACAAAATTGATGTCCTTTTTTTTTTTTCCCCCACAAATAGAGCTTTCTTTTGGTGGTAACTGATCATCTCTGTTTATTTTATTTTGTTGCACTATAAACAAAAAAAAAAAAAGACTGACAATTTTGAAAAAAACAAAAAACAATATTTTTTTACTTTCTGCTATAAAACATCCAATATAAAAAAGTAAAAAAAATCAAATGTCTTTATCAATTTAGGCCAATATATATTCTGCTACATATTTTTGGTAAAAAAAAAAATCCTGATAAGCTTATATTGATTGGTCTGCACAAAAGTTATAGTGTCTGCAAGCGATTGGGATATATTTATGAATTTTTATTTATTTAATTTTTTTTTTTTTTACTAGTCATAGGGGGACTGCGATATTGCTGTGGACAAATCGGACACTGACTGACACTTTTTTTGGGGACCAGTGACACCAATACAGTGATCGGTACTAAAAAATGACACTGGCAGGGGATGGGTTAACATCAAGGGCGATCAAAGGGATAAATGTATGCCTAGGGAGTGCTTACTAACTGTGTGTGGGGGGGGGGGGGGTGCTTGTACTGTGGGAAGGCAGAGATCCACGTTCCTGTTTAGCAGAAACACAGGATCACTACCTTCCCTTCTCACAGAACGGCGATCTGCCTTGTTTACATAGGCAGACCGACCGTCGTTCTGCTTCTATCCCGAAAGATCGATGGGTGCTGGCAAACCTAGATCGGTGATAGGAAACACTAGTAATACTCCAAGAATATGGGGGTGAGTTTTGTAAGGAGCGTTTAAGAGCCAAGGAGTACCTAAATCCAAGATTATATATATAAATATATATCAATATATATATAAATATATAAGTATAAATATATAAATATATAAGATTATATAGTAAAATGTACTTTATAATAGGAGATTTCACTAAATTGTGAAAACAAAGTGTAGCCATGCTGAGGCTGCGCCTTTGCCATTGTGGTTACGTTGTCACAAGATGGCTGTGGCGTGTTCCATGACCCGGGAATCTCGGAGTGAGGCGTGGAATTCGCGCCGATGGCCTTACTTTTATGTTTTTCTTGGTGCAGTGGACGTAGCCACGCCCCCTATTCTTATGTGTAGGATTGCGTTCATGGGATCCCACAATGAGGCGTGGAACTCATGCCGGAGGTCCTTACTTCCGGTTTTAATGCTAAGGGTGGAGCCACATTTCCCGCTATTACATGTTTGATATGATATGCTCTAAATACGAGCAATGTGGGGGAGCAGTGTTATGCCCCAGTTGAAGTCCGTTGGGACGAAACGCTTCGGGCTTGCATCATTCGCTCCCCACATTGCTTTTAACCTTTTATCCTGTGATCTCAATTTTTGTACTCATCTGTCATCGATGTTTTTACCTTTTAAGAATGAATCCCCTTTTTTTTGACCTGTGCCATATGGAGCATTTCTATTTTTTCCATATTTGTATCCTCGCTTGATTGAGAGCACCCCTTCATCCATCGATGTTTGTACCTTTTAAGAATGAATCCCCCTTTTTTTATTTACCTGCACCATATGGAGCATTTCTATTTTTTCCATATTTTTATCCTGGCTTGACTGAGAGCACCCCTTCATCCAATACCAGTCTTCAGACTGACCCTTCATTGAGTTACAGTCTCATTCATTCTGGGGAATCGCCTGAGTCCCAGGCTTCCTGCCAGAATGCATTCCAATGATCTATCCTTGCTGACAAGTGGACCCACCATGTTTGGATCGATCCTCCTTCGGGTTCCAGACGTATCTGGGTTGGTACAGCTTCTGATTCCCGGGCTCCCAGCCAATACGAGCTCGATTGACCCACTGCTGCTGGCAAGTGGGTCCACCTTGTCTGGTAAGAGTAGATATCTACATCTCTTTGATAGAAGAATTTTACAGTTCCACAGCCAGTCTTATTTCATCCCATCACATCGGTATTATCCCTACAGAAGATTTTGAGTCAACCATTTGGTGGACACACGTTTTAGGAAGTTAACTACTTTGGTGTTTCCATTTGGTCTTTTACTTTTTGGACTTAATCTTTATTGACAATATTTTTTTGCATACGCTATTATTGTGTTTACATATCACATGTTCATATTTCAATATTTTCAATTTATCATTGTTATATTGTTCTATGAGAAAATTTAGCACTACACTTTGATTTCACATATACTTTGGACTTTATTTTAGTGTTAGCAGCTTCGCTTATATTGGTTTAGCGCAGTAATTTCCCCAATCTTTCTCACGTTCCGATTTCACTGAATTAAATGTCAGGGTAGGAACGGATAGATTCTGCCAAAGGTTCAATTACCGAATTAAATCTGGAAAGGGACTGTGGGCAGCCATGGTGTGTGCCGTTAGTGATTTTGAATAATTTTGATAAAAGATTGGACGTGTACACTTGGGGGAAGGGACGTGAGTATAATGCCGCGTACACACGACCGGACTTTGAGGGACTAGGTCCGACGGTCTTTCCGAAAGGACTTTTGGCGGAGTACTGACGGACTTTCCGAATGAACGGAGTTGGCCACACACAATCACATCAAAGTCCGATGGATTTGAACGTGATGACGTACGACCGGACTAGAATAAGGAAGTTCATAGCCAGTAGCCAATAGCTGCCCTAGCGTTCGGTTTTTGTCCGTCGGACTAGCACACACACGAACGGATTTCTTGGTCCGGCCGAGTTCCGGTGGAAAAATTTAAAACATGTTCTATTTCTAAAGTCCGCCGGATTTTTGGCAAGCAAAGGTCCGATGGAGCCCACTCAAGATCGAATTGTCCGACGGACTCGTTCCGTCGGACCTTTGCTGTAAAAAAGTCCGGTCGTGTGTATGACTGAGGGGATGGAACCTCGAATGCCAAGTTTCGAATGCCAAGTTTCACCAACACCCAAGAAATGTAGCCCCAGTGAACTCTGTTGAACGCCTTCTCTGCGTTCAAAGAAAGGAACGGAGAAGGTGTACAACGAGACCTAGCATAAAGGAGAATATTGATTATTCTCCTGGTGGCATCAGACACCTGTCTTCCTTTAGTGAAACCCGTTCAGCTTTGACAAGAGAGGATACGATATTAAAAAGCCTGCTTGCTAATAGTTTGGCATAGATTTTGACATCTGTGTTAAGTAACGAGATTGGCTTGAAATTAGCAGGGATCATTGGATCTTTTCCTGGTGTAGCGATGGTTACAATGTGAGCTTTCAGCATTTCTGGGGGAAAATTCTCAGTAGTAGTAGCTGCAGCAGTAAAGATACAGTATCTCAAAGATATGGTGACAAAGTATGTTTAAACAGCTTAGTCGGTCGTAAAGCTGTCCGGGCCTGGAGCTTTTCCCTTAGGGAGTGAATCGATAACTTTTATGATCTCAGATATGGGAAAAAGGGGCGTTTAAATGAGATAGCTGTTCATCAGATAGTGTAGATAACTGTAGGCGAGCTGACAAGTTATCAATGGCCTGTATGGATGGTTACGATGTCTGGGTATCTTGTTTAAGACTGTACAGAGAAATATAGTAGTCGCCAAAAGAGACTGATGGGGATTAATAATTTTATGATGGGATTGGAAGTGTACACGGTGATAAATTCTAGTTTTACTCTTTTGGGCCTTAAGCCTATTTGCTAAAAAGTTACCTGCTCGTGTTCCACTCGCATAATGTCAAATCTTAAGAGCACGATCAGATCGATTGAATTGGGCAAAGAGCAGACTTCTCAGTTCCAGCTGCAATTTACCCAAAGTGGATCGGATAGCATCAGGGTTGAGTGTGGATCCCTTTGAGAAGTGTATCAATTTTTTTAAGTATAGTTTTTCTTAGCTCGCACACAGGCCTGTATAATGATGCCTCTTATGTATGCTCTATGGCAGTGATTCTCAACCAGGGTTCCGTGGAACCCTAGGGTTCCTCGAGAGGTTGCTAGGGGTTCCTTCAGCATTGGGCAATTTCTGCCTCTTAGATAAGTTCCCACTCACACCATTGATCTTTTTAGCTATCTGTAAGTAGGTAATTCTTCCCAATGACCACAAGTGTAAGGACCATTCCTCTTACTGACCATCACACTAATGCGGCCATTCTCAACCAGGGTTCCGTGGAACCCTGGGGTTCCTCCAGAGGTTGCTAGTTTTAGCAAGGGTTCCTCGAGACCTGAAAATTATTTTGTGGAGTTCCTCCATTGTTAAAAGGTTGAGAAAGGCTGCACTAAAATATCATGAGTTGTAGATTTCTAATTTTTAGCAGAGGGTTCCTCAAGACCGGAGAACTATTTCAAGGGTTCCTCTGTGTTGAAAAGGTTGAGAAAGGCAGCACTAATGTATCATGAGTTGTAGATTTCTAATTTTTAGCAGGGGTTCCTCAAGACCGGAGAACTATTTCAAGGGTTCCTCTATGTTGAAAAGGTTGAGAAATGCTACTCTATGGGAATTCCAACGTAGGAAAGCATCAATTGGAGATTCAGTGTAAGTATCGAAGTAAACACGGAGGTGCTGAGTAAGCTTCTCAGAAGTTACACCTCCAAACATACAGGTCTGCAGGCCTCCTTCTCCTCCACGTAAAATGGAGACAGCAGCATGATCAGACCATGTTATGTCTGAAATCGAGAAGGAGATCTGCTGGAGAAACCATTTGTCTGCCAAGAACATGTCAATGTTGGTGTACGTATGATGTCTATGAGAAAAAAAAAAGTATGGTCCCTCTCAGCGGCGTGTTGACAACGCCACATGTGGAACAAGTCCTCTGAATGGAGGAGGGTGTGGAGGTTGGGTGTTGAACATTTGACTGGAGATGAAGAGTCAATGACAGGATCCACGGTGAGATTGAAGCCCCCACAAATGAGAAGGTGTCCCTTTTTGACGGCATTGATTTTGCGGAAAATCCTGCGGAGGAACCTTAGTTGGTGTAAGTTTCCGTATAGGGTTAAATAACAATGAAACAATGTGTTATTTTTATCGCCTTAAATAAACTGATACCAGACCCCACCTATGACCGCAAAATCGAAATATTCTCTTCCCAAAACTCAAAAACATGTATGCAATAATGTGTACTGTATTGGTTGTGCAGCCAATACACAATTAGGTATGGGGTTGAGAACTTATTTTTACAGATCAAAATAATAAAACTGCCTTCAGGGTCTAGCAAGGATACTTGTAACATAAAGGTCAGGGAGTTTTTGATGGCAACTAAAATGCTGCGTTTCTTGCAGGGTGAAGATGCTAGGACATGGGGGCGAGGTCACCAGGTTAGGTCACCGGTGTCGGAGTTTTTATGTTTTTGTTTAATAAAGGACTTGTCAAAACCCGGTGTTGTGTTTTTGTTAACTTTCCTTTTGGTGAATGAGTAGGGGTACATGGTGGCTGAGATCAGGGTGCCCACTTGTTAAATGGGGCTTCCAGATTCCGATAAGCCCCCCACCCGCACCCCCACAATCACTGGGTCAGGGTTGTGGGGAAGAGACCCCTGTCCCCATTAACATGGGGACAAGGTCCTTTGGGGGGGTAACCCCCCCGCTCCAAAGCACCCCCCCATGTTGAGGGCATGTGGACTGGTATGACTTAGGAGGGGAGGGAGCTGTATGCTGAGAGACCTGATATGGATTGGGTGAAAACCTACTCTGTTTTTTTTTTTCTGAATTTTTATTTGCTGGCAATTCTGCTTACATTCAGCTGTCTACGGGGGAAGCCCAATGACAGTTCATGAATCTCCGGTTGTTAAGGAAGCCGTCTCGCTCCTTAAAGGATTTGTAAACCCTTTCACCTTAATGCATCTGCCTCCCAGAGCCCCCCTTTTTCTTACCTTAACCCGATCGTTCCAGTGACGAGCCCAGCAGATCCAGCCACTGTCTTGTATACTCATTGGATAGATCGATAGCAGCAGGAGCCATTGGCTCCCGCTTCTGTCAATCAAATCCAGTGACAGGAGCCAGAGGCGAGGCCGAGTCCCACTGTCTGTGTCAATGGACCTAGCAGCAGGACTCGGCAGCGTGCCCGCACGGGTGCCCCCATGGGAAGCAGCTCTCCGTGGGGTCACATAATGAAGAGGAGGAGCCAGGAGCACCACCGGGACACCCCAGAGAAGGAGCATGCAAAACCCTTGCACAGGGCAGGCAAGTATAACATGTTTGAAACAAAAAAAAAAAAACCTTTGCAATCACTTTAACAACCAGCTATTCTTCACACAGAATTAGAATCAGTTGATCATTTTTCGACAGATCTGAATTTGAATCGTTCCGAAAATTTTGAATTAGATTTAAAAATGAATAAACAAAATGAATCTAAATGAAACAAAACGAAACTAATTCTGAAATGAATTAATGAAACAAAATTCGTAACATAATGAATCTATGTTTCTATTTTGCACAACTAGTCACAGCAATCCTGGATCGAACATACAGGTGTGAGTGGGAAGGACCTGAACTTTCTATTGCAGTTTTTGGCTTTCTCCTCCAAGACAGCATTATCTGGAGTTTCCCCGTACTATCCTCTCTACACCGCTTCCCTGGGCCAGTTGATAACCTCCCACAGCACAGCCAGTCCTATCTCTACACCAAAATCCATCCCTCTACTCTTCAGCACACCCCTTCAATCCCCTTTGTGTTTTATTAATTTACTGACTGATAAACAGTATGGATCTCACACCACTTTCTCAAACCTAATATGTCCAAAATTGAGCTTGTAATATTTTCTTTCTTCTGATCCCCCCCCCCCACAACATTATCATTGAGATCAATAGCACAACTTTGACTCGATGTGTGGAGGGTGCTAGGTGTTATCCTAAACTCTGAACTCTCCATCAGGCCTCATATCCAATCCCTAAAACAATTCCAAGCATTTTCAAAATTTGCCCCTTCTTAACCACTTCAATACAGGGCACTTTCGCCCCCTTCCTTCCCAGCCCAATTTTCAGCTTTCATCGCTCTAGCGCTTTCAGTGACAATTGCGCGGTCATGCTACACTGTACCCAAATGAAATTTTTATCATTTTGTTCGCACAAATAGAGCTTTATTTTGGTGGTATTTATTCACGACTCCGTTTTTTATTTTTTGCGATATAAGCGCAAAAAAGCGGAAATTTGGAAAAAAAAAACTATATTTTCTTTTTTCTACTTCAATAAAAATCCAATAAAATCAAATTTTGTCATAAATTTAAGCCAAAATGTATTCTGCTACATGTTTTTGGTAAAAAAAAATCCGTTAAGTGTATAATAATTGGTTTGTGTGATCACGGACATATGTACGCAAATGATCATGTACATATGTGTGCAGGTGATCACGTACATATGTGTGCAGATAATCATTGGGACATGTGATTTTAGTGGGACATATGTGGGGGACATGTTTTTATTATTAGGGACATGTGTTTTTATTATTTGGGGACATGTATGTTTTGGGGACATGTGTGGGGACATTGTGTTTATACTGTGTGATGTGTTTACTGTGTGGTGTGTTTACTGTGTACACTAGACTGGTGATCAGTGAGTAAAAAGCTGTAAAAAGCAGCCCATACTCACTGATCAGCAGCCGGCTGCAGCGATCTGCTCTCCTCTCCACAGCGATGACTTCTGTGTGAGGAGAGGAGGAGCCGATTGCCTAGCAACCGGCTGTTTGTTTACATCACATGACGGCCGTGATTGGACACGGCCGTCATGTGATCAGGAGGGCCAATCACAGAGCCCTCCTGCCGATCTGAGATGCGCCGTGTCCGGGTGACACGGGCGCATCGGGATCGCGCCGCTGCGCGGGCGCGCGCACGCGCGATCCCGCTACTCCTGAATGACGTTCCTGAACGTCATATCAGGAGTAGGCGGCTCCCACCCGGCCGTATATGTGCATTGGCCGGGTGGGAAGTGGTTAACTAACAATGCCCCTAACAAATTCTCTTTCTGGTTATCTCTCGCCTCAACTGTTGCAACTCCCTTTTCAATGGTCTTCCTTTACACAGGTTATCCTCCTCCAACCCACCATGATTGCTTCTATCAGACTCATCTATCTTACCAACCATTAGGTATCAACCACCAACACTGGCAATCCCACCACTGGCTTCTACATTGCCTCCACTGTCAATCCCATCACTGGCTTCTATATTGCCTCCACTGTCAATCCCATCACTGGCTTCTATATTGCCTCCACTGACAATCCCATCACCGGCTTCTACATTGCCTCAACTGGCAATCCCATCACTGGCTTCTATATTGCCTCCAACGGTAAACCCATTACCGGCTTCTACATTGCCTGCAATGGCAATCCCATCACTGGCTTCTACATTGCCTCCAATGGCAATCCAATCACCGGTTTCTACATTGCCTCCACTGGCAATCCCATCACTGGCTTCTATATTGCCTCCAACGGTAATCCCATTACCGGCTTCTACATTGCCTGCAATGGCAATCCCATCACTGGCTTCTACATTGCCTCCAATGGCAATCCAATCACTGGCTTCTACATTGCCTCCACTGGCAATCCCATCACTGGCTTCTATATTGCCTCCAACGGTAATCCCATTACCGGCTTCTACATTGCCTGCAATGGCAATCCCATCACCGGCTTCTACATTGCCTCCAATGGCAATCCCATCACCAGCTTCTACATTGCCTCCAATGGCAGTCCCATCACCGGCTTCTACATTGCCTCCACTGGCAATCCCATCACCGGCTTCTATATTGCCTGCAATGGCAATCCCATCACTGGCTTCTACATTGCCTCCAATGGCAATCCCATCATCGGCTTCTATATCGCCTCCAATGGCAATCCCATCACCGGCTTCTACATTGCCTCCAATGGCAATCCCATCATTGGCTTCTACATTGCCTCAACTGGCAATCCCATCGCTGGTTTCTACATTGCCTCCAATGGCAATCCCATCACTGGCTTCTACATTGTCTCCACTGTCAATCCCATCACTGGCTTCTATATTGCCTCCACTGGCAATCCCATCACCAGCTTCTACATTGCCTCAACTGGCAATCCCATCGCTGGCTTCTAAATTGCCTCCAATGGCAATTCCATTACTGGCTTCTACATTGCCTCCAATGGCAATCCCATCACTGGATTCTACATTGCCTCCAAAGGCAATCCCATCACTGGCTTCTACATTGCCTCCAATGGCAATCCCATCACAGCTTCTACATTGCCTCCAATGGCAATCCCATCACCGGCTTTTACATTGCCTCCAATGGCAATCCCATAACCGGCTTCTACATTGCCTCCAATGGCAGTCCTATCACCGGCATCTACATTGCCTCCACTGGCAATCCCATCACCCTCTTCTAAGCTTACCTCACCTCCACCTCCAAAACGAAACTTCTACCCTTTCCATCAACCCAACCCTCAGTTATTACCTTTTTTAACACTTGCCCCCCCCCCCCCCCTTTGGACTGTAAGCTCTCTTGAGCAAGGCCTTGTTTAATTGCATAGGAACTATACCATCTACAATTTGTATTTATTTTTATATATTTTTATATTGTGTGTGTGTCTCCCATTTTGTAAACTGCAAGGCCAACTATTTCTGCTGTATACAGTATATTCTGCATAATAATAATACTACCCAGTTGTCAGAAAACGAAAGGTGCCAAAAAAAAAAAACAGTTGAACATGTCAGGAATTCAGAGCTGTCCTTTATATTCTGTGTTCCTGTGTTATCTCAGCAAGTACATTTAACCCTCCCAGTTCTTATCTTGACTCCAGAATGATTAGTGTCTATGTTACAGAGATAAGGAGAAGGTGAAGGTTTAAGTAGCTATAAAACAACTGCCCACAATACTGCTGCACATTATCATCCCACAACAGGTGGCAGATCAACAGGTAATTTTCTGAACTTGTTTTTTTCTGAACAGTGCTGGACTGCACAGTTGCCATTTTAAGAAGGGTTATGTTGGAGCTTTAAGAGAAGGGGAGTGGTCACAGGGGCTGGGCGGCACTCAGGCAAAAAAGAACTAGGAGAAAGGGGGAAGTGACGTCAGTTCCATGTGGTGGAGGAATTGTTTCCTACCCATCCGCCCGGTATTTATTAGGGTTGGTTACAATGGTTTCCCAGGATGAGGCACTCTTTTGGGTCGCTGGAAGAGGAGAAGTAAAAGTATATGTATGGAACATGTAGTACCCATCCATTGGATGGGAGTGGTTAGTGTACTTCCAGGTTAAGAGGGGTTTAACCTGGAAGGGTAAAAAGGGTAGGTCACTGTTGATGGGTTGGGTATCCGCCTCCGAGTCTGGGGTATTCCGACTGGAGGCAAGAGTTCAAAGTTCAAGTTAGTTGTCACAGTGACCAGTAGTTTGTGGTTTCTCCTAGTAATGACCCAGTTAAAAAGGAGTTTGAAATGGTGGTTAAAAAGTTAAAAGAGTTATTTATTAAATTTTATATTTTATTAATAAAAGGCCGGATGGCCATTTACTCCACACCTTGTTGAGTCTTTTGTTTATAGGGGCTGGGCCCAGGCTGGGATCTGGGCTTAAGTCCTACATATTTCAAGATATTATATTACTAGAGGGATCACCAACATGAGAAAGGTGGTCTTGATTCCTCTGTATAGGTCTTTATATCACTAGAGGGATCACCAGCAGGAAGAAGGAGGTTCTGATTCCTCTATATAGATCTTTATATCACTACAGGGGTCACCAGCAGGAAGAAGGAGGTCCTGATTCCCCTATATAGATCTTTATATCTCTAGAGGGATCATCAGCAGGAGGAAGGAGGTCCTGATTCCCCTATATATATCTGTATATCACTAGAGGGATCACCAGCAGGAGGAAGTTGGTCCTGATTCCCCTATATATATCTTTATATCTCTAAAGGGATCACCATCAGGAGGAAGGAGGTCCTGATTCCTCTATATAGATCTTTATATCTCTAGAGGGATCACCAGCAGGAGGAAGGAGGTTCTGATTCCTCTATATAGATCTTTATATCTCTAGAGGGATCACCAGCAGGAGGAAGGAGGTCCTGATTCCTCTATATAGATCTTTATATCATTGGAGGGATCACCAGCAGGAGGAAGGAGGTCCTGATTCCTCTATATAGATCTTTATATTTCTAGATGGATCACCAGCAGGAGGAAGGAGGTCCCGATTCCTCTATATAGATCTTTATATCACTAGAGGGATCACCAACATGAGAAAGGAGGTCCTGATTCCTCTATATAGATCTTTATATCACTAGAGGGGTCACCAGCAGGAGGAAGGAGGTCCTGATTCCTCTATATAGATCTTTATATCACTAGAGGGGTCACCACCAGGAGGAAGGAGGTCCTGATTCCTCTATATAGATCTTTAGTTATCACTAGAGGGGTCACCAGCAGGAGGAAGTTGGTCCTGATTCCCCTATATATATCTTTATATCACTAGAGGGATCACCAGCAGGAGGAAGGAGGTCCTGATTCCCCTATATAGATCTTTATATCACTAGAGGGATCACCAGCAGGAGGAAGGAGGGCTTGATTCCTCTTTATAGATCTTTATATCACTAGAGGGATCACCAGCAGGGGGAAAGCAGGTCCTGATTCCTCTTTATAGATCTTTATATCACTAGAGGGATCACCGGCAGGAGGAAGGAGGTTCTGATTCCCCTATATAGATCTTTATATCACTAGAGGGATCACCAGCAGGAGGAAGGAGGGTCTGATTCCTCTATATAGATCTTTATATCACTAGAGGGATCACCAGCAGGGGGAAAGCAGGTCCTGATTCCTCTTTATAGATCTTTATATCACTAGAGGGATCACCGGCAGGAGGAAGGAGGGCTTGATTCCCCTATATAGATCTTTATATCACTAGAGGGATCACCAGCAGGAGGAAGGAGGGTCTGATTCCTCTATATAGATCTTTATATCACTAGAGGGGTCACCAGCAGGAGGAAGGAGGTCCTGATTCCTCTATATAGATCTTTATATCACTAGAGGGGTCACCAGCAGGGGGAAAGCAGGTCCTGATTCCTCTTTATAGATCTTTATATCACTAGAGGGATCACCGGCAGGAGGAAGGAGGGCTTGATTCCTCTTTATAGATCTTTAGTGAGACCTAATTTAGAATACTGTGTCCAGTTCTGGAGGCCTCACTTACAAAAATATATTAAGACAGAGCAAGTCCAGAGACAGATAACAAAAATGGTGAAAGGTCTGGGGCATAAAACATAACGAGAGCAACTTCTGGCTGGAGGAAAAAATATGAGCTCAGTTTTACCCATTCAGCCATTCTTGCTGGATCCTTCAGCCAGGCACATCCTGGAAAATCGAACTAAATGTGATTTTGACCTGTTGGGTTTCCAACCTCTTTTAAGCAAAATATTTGTATATGTAGAATACTCGGTTCCCGACCGGCTCCTGCAGATATACTGCTGCAGAATGGCTCTCCTGTGCTCTACATATACAGCTTTGCCCAGGATAGCCACCAGAGGGCGCATGAGCACCGCTGGAGGCACATGCATGCTCCCACTGCATAGCAGGGAACTCGATGCGCGTGCGGGTGTGATCACCGCTGGCCACGCGTGTTTGCGTGCACGAGTGGAAGCATGGGGGTTTGTGTGTATAAACACACAAATCCCTGTGCTGTCAGAGGAGATAAGACAGATTGTGTGTTTCTACAAAGTAGAAACAGTGATCTGTCATCTTTCCTAATTAGTCCCATCCCCCACAATTAGAATACACAATAGGGAACACATTTAACACCTTGATCGCCCCCTAGTGTTAACCCCTTCCCTGCCAGTGACATTTACATTGTAATCAGAGCATATTGATAGCACTGATTGACGTTCTTTAAATGTCAATGGTCCCAAAAATGTGTCAAAAGTGTCGAAACCCGTCTGCCACAATGTCTCAGTACTGCTAAAAATCTCAGATCACCGCCATTACTACTACAAAAAAAAAAACACCATATAAATGCCATACATCTTTCCCATAGTTTGTATACTCTATAACTTTTGCGCAAACCAATCAATGTACGCTTATTGTGATTTTTTTTACCAAAAATATGTAGAAGAATACATATTGGCCTAAACTGAGGAAAACTTGTTTTTTTTTTTTTTTTAATTGGGAGCGGATAAAAAAAGTCTTTAAAATAGGAGCTGTATGTGAGGCACTGGAGGCTGCCGTCCTCAGAGTTAAGCCAACTCTGTGAAGAAGACAAGAAGGAAGGAGAAGGGGAAGCGCCACCTAAGTGCAGTATCACAAATAAGGATTTATTTTCAACGGCTAAAAACACTTACAGGATTGAAAAGATAAAATAGCTTTTCGCATAAGTGGGCCGTCCACCATGTGTTATCTGTCCCGCAGGCGCCGCTGGGATGTGGTCCACTGTGGATGGATGTGAAGGAATGGACGCTCTGTTGTAACAGGAAGCCCACGCTGACCCACGCTGGACACTCCGGTGGACGTGACGTCGCCAGGAAGATAGACAATGCAGGCTACATGCTCGAAGTTCTCTTCTCCTTCAGAAGGCCTCTCTGTGCGCGTAGCCTGCACAGTGGACCACATCCCGGTGGCGCCGGCCAGACAGATGACATATGGTGGACATACCACTTATGTTGATAAGCTACAAAACCTATAAACCGCTGGAAACAAATCCTTGTTTGTGATACTACACTTAGGTGGCGCTTCCCCTTTTCCTTCCTTCTGGGCAAGGAACATTCAAGGCAACACTCAGAGGGGGATCCTCCTGGGGGAATTCATGCAGAGTCAAGTTGAAGCTGAGAGGAGGTCTTCAGACTGCCAGGGTCAGAGTGCATAGGCCTTAGAGAATTCCCACAAGAGACTGTTGCCTGTACACCCCTTTTTGGCTAGAGGGATTGTCCCAGACTGGCTGCCAGAGTGTGCCTTGGAGAAGAGAAGGCCTCTGTGCTAAAACCATGGGCTACCTTTTTATGCTCTATTCTGTATAGCTGCTGCAAACTATTCTGTATAGCTGCTGCAAGATATCCCAAAGCTCTTCCCTATCCCTATCCCAAGTCTACAAAACAATACAAACACTATCTGCCCGATTGCTGTCTGAGGACCCAGTGAGATTTGATGTGTCTGGCTGAAAATACCTTGTGCCTGGTGGCTTGCTTCATTAAGGGATTGGAATCTGGGATTAGATCTGTGGACCAAGCAAGTGGGCCATTACATTTTCTGGGGGCTCGTCAGTGGGATCCCATGAGGCAAGTGGTGTTACTACTAGAAACCATGTGAAGAAACGCAGCACATGTGCTTTCTAGGCTTATGCAATTCGTTTCGTAACAAATCGAAATTCGGCCGAATTTTGCATCTTTCGGATATTCAGATGCATCCGAATGTCCGAATAAAAAAATAACGAATAACAACGAATACGAAAGAAATATAACGAATGAATTCAAATGAATTAGAATGAATTTGGTAATTCTTTAAAGATCTAATGAAACAAAAGGTCAGCTCAAATTAAATCTTATAGTCCAATCAGCTAATTAATTTTGTGCCGGAGGTTGGATTACTGGCAAAGTGCATTCCTGAGAACTGAGTGAGAAGGGTGTTGTATTGTATTTGAGCCGAGGAGAAGAGACGTTGTCATTGTGTGTGTTAAAAGATTCAATAAATAAACGACTTTCCAAACTACGAATCATTATCACAAATGTCTATACATACATAAATAGCGAATTTCAACGAATACGAATGAATTAATTTGACACTCTACGAATAATAATGAATTATCCGAAAACTTATTAACGTAACATAATGAATATAACAGAACGAAATGATGTATTTTACGAATGAAAGGAACCGAAACGAAACAAAATTTCCCGTTGTGCACAAGTCTATTGCTTTCCAGTGCAGTGCAGTTCCAATGTCTACCAGCGGGTGTCTCCCAGCAGCCAGCAGATTCTAGTAATCAGTCCTCACCTGGTGCCGGTTACTGGGAGGGTACTTAAAGCGGAAGTAAACCCATCTATAAAATTATTTTATTTTCGGCACGTGCCGGAAATGTAACATCTGGAGGGAATCTATTCCATATTTTCATAGCTCTTACTGTGAAGAAATCTCTTTTACTCTAGACGTACAGAGTGCCCCCGTGTCCTCTGTGAATGAGTGAATAACTCAACACCAAGTTCACTATATGGACCCCTTATATTTTTTTACATGTTGATCATATACCCCCTTAATCTCCTCTTATCAAGAGTGAATAAATTCAGTTCCTCTAATCTTTCCTCATAGCTGAGCTCCTCCATGCCTCTTATCAGTTTGGTTGCCCTTCTCTGCACTTTCTCCAGTTCCCCGATATCCTTTTTGAGAACTGGTGCCCAAAACTGAACTGCATATTCCAGATGAGGTCTTACTAATGATTTGTACAGGGGGGAAAAATGATATTTCTCTCTCTGGAGTCCATACCTCTCTTAATGCAAGAAAGGACTTTGCTCGCTTTGGAAACTGCAGCTTGGCATTGCATGTTATTATTGAGCTTATGATCTACCAAAACCCCCAGATCCTTCTCCACTATGGATTCCTCCAGTTGTACTCCCCCTAGTATGTATGATGCATGGAATTTCTAATGCCCTGTACACACGATAGGATTTTCCTACGGAAAATGTTTGATGGGAACTTGTTGTCGGAAATTCCGACCGTGTGTAGGCTCCATCACACATTTTCCATAGGAATTTCCGTCACGCAAAATTTGAGAGCTGGTTCTCAAATTTTCCGACAACAAAAATCTGTTGTCGGAAATTCCGATCGTGTGTACACAAGTCCGACGCACAAAGTTCCACGCATGCTCGGAATCAAGCAGAAGAGCCGCACTGGCTATTGAACTTCATTTTTCTTGGCTCCTCGTACGTGTTGTACGTCACCGCGTTCTTGCCGTTCGGAATTTCCAACCAGCTTTGTGCGACCGTGTGCATGCAAGACAAGTTTGAGCCAACATCTGTCGGAAAAAAAACATGGATTTTGTTGTCGGAAAATCCTATCGTGTGTACAGGGCATTAGACCCCAAGTGCAGAACTTTACATTTATCAACATTAAACCTAATTTGCCACTTAGTTGGTTGTGCTCTCAACCAAACTGTCGTGATATGAAAAACAAAAACGCCACCGCCCCCATCTACAGCTGGCTATTGCAGGAAGCGGCATTGGAAGGCTGAAACAGATACCAACAAAGCCTGGGCAATGCCCAGAAAAAACCCAAGCTTACTTACCAATCAGCTTGCAGAAACCAAATTAACCTGTCTAACAGTATGCGTTAAAAACGGACTAAACCCCTTTTTTTAACGCATACTGTTAAACAGGTTAATTTGGTTGTCTGCGAGCTGGTCGGTAAGTAGGCTTGGATTTTTCCTGGGCATTCTCCAGGCTTTGTTGTTATCTGTTTCAGCCTTTCAATGCCGCTTACTGCGATAGCCAGCTGTAGACGAGGGCGGTGGCGTTTTTGTTTTTCATATCACATTGGTGTTTGTATTGGTCCAGCAATGCACTAACACCTTTTCAGCCATTGTGCTACATGCTGGATGTTTGATGTTCTCCTGTATCTTTAAGAAGGGGTGGACTCTAGAGATGGCCTTGCGGTTCACCCGGCGGTTGGTTCGCGGTGAACTTTTCTCGTTCGCGATTCGCCAAACCGGCGGACTTCTGGCACTGTTCGCGGTGGACATATTCATTTACATTGTGAAGAACTTTGACCCATGACACATCCATCATGGGGTACAGGACAGACAATTGAGACATTTCAGCATATGGACATACCCCCTACCTTTTAAATAGACCTGATCTGGCGGCCATTTTACATTCTGTCTTTTGTCAGTGTAGGGAAAGGACGCTGTGTGGAGCAGGGACAGTCAGTCTGTTACTATTAGGTCCACAAAAGTCCTTTTAAGGAGTGGTATAGGTGTACAGTATATAGGGTTGTAATACACTTATAATATACTTTCTTTCAAATATAGAAAACATATTATAGTGCACTGCAGTGCTGCTGACCGATTCTGCAGCTGTCGTTTCTCAGTGTAGGGACAGTTTGGTGTTTGGAGCAGGGTCAGTCTGCAATTCACTAGCTACTAGCTAGCTACTATTAGGTCCACAAAGGTCCTTTTAAGGACTGGCATAGGTGTACTATTTTGTGTGCAGTATATATGGGTTTAATACACGTATAAAATACTTTCAAATATAGAAAGCATAGTATAGTGCATTTCTACTGTGCAGCATTGTGACTGCTGAGCGGTTCTGCAGCGATACTACAAAGAGTGACAAACGCAATTAGAAAAAAGTATTATAACTGGTGTGATAGACCAGTGGCCCCCCAAAACGACCGATTGAAGCGGGGTGTTATATACCTTCTTCCACATACATACTGCACTTCTCTAGAGACTTTTGTCACAGGGTCATTTAAAAAATGACAGGCAGAGGAAGAGGCAGGCCCTTCCGCAGGGGTGGTAGGGGTAGGGCAGGAGCAACAGGCTTGAGCTAAAGTGGAAAATTGCAGAAGGTGCGTGCGATTACGTCAAAGGACGCACCAGACTTGGTTGAGTGGCTCACTCAGCCTTACTCTTCTGCACCCTCCTCATCCTCTCGATCAGCACCCTCTTCACTCTCTGCTGTGTGCACCCCCAAAGACACTACCATCAACACCACCACCATATACCTTCCGCTTGAGTCACAGGAATTATTTTCCAAACCATCACAAGACATTTCCGATGAGCAGCCATTCTTGGCATTGGATTAGGAAGAGGAGGTAGCAACAACCGCCACTCAGCAGTCTGATGACAGTACCCAGATCAGCCCAAGGAGGTTGGTCCCCGCTGTTGCTGCCTACTCCGCAATCTCTAATGCGGTGGGGAAGGTGACGTCGATGATGACATGTCTAGTGATGTCACGTGGGTGCCCACAAGAGAGGAAGAGGAGGGGAGTTCAGAGGGAGATATGGACCAGCAGATAGGGAGGAGAAGCAGGTGGAACTTAGATTGCACAGGAGGGACAAAGCAGACTGCTAATGTATCAGGAGCGAGGCATCAACCATGTACGGTCACATCTGGCGCTCCCAGGATGCCGACACATGGCTGCGCAGTGTGGGCTTTTTTTAACGTGTCCGCTGATGACAATAATGTTGCCATCTGCAATCTTTGCAGTCAACGCATAAGTCGCAGTAAGCCCAACACTCACCTAGGGACGACCGCCTTAAGAAGGCACATGAGCAGCCATCACCGAGCCCAGTGGGAGCAATGGAACCCACAAAGCCACACTCCAGGCTCTCACCGTCCAGCCTCTTCTACTTCTCCTTCTCCTCTCTCCTTCAGAATTGTCCTCCACTCCACCTTCCATCATGCCATCCTCACGTTTTTCTGGGAAAAGGCAGGCTTCCGTGGGCCTAATGTTCGCGTGTAAAAAAATGATGACGCCAGATAACCCTCTTGCCCAACAGTTGACGGCTGGCTTGTCAGAACTCATAGCCCGCCAACTACTGCCATATAACTGGTGGACTCGGAGGCCTTTCGCAAATTTGTGGCCATTGGAACACCACAATGGAAGGTCCCAGGAAGGAAGTATTTCTCACAGAAGGGCATCCCAGAGCTATATGGCCATGTTCAGCGGCAAGTGAATGTATCTCTGGCACACAGTGTCGGTGCCAAGATACATCTGACCACAGACACATGGTCTAGCAAACACGGGCAGGGAAGGTATATAACTTTTACTGCCCACTGGGTGAAACTTCTGACGGCCGTCAAGCATGTAACCCGTGGCACCCGTGTAGATTTGGTTTTACCGCTATGGATTGCATGCAGGTCTGGCTCTTCTTCTCCTCCTCCTACTCCATCCTCCCTCGCCTCCTCGGCTGACTCCTCCTTTTCCGCTGCTAGCGTCTCTTCCGTTGCGCCATCCAAGATCTCCAGAACCTATTCGACATGCCAGGAGAGACGTTGCCATGCTGTGCTGCGTCTGTTGTGCCTGGAAGCCAAGAGCCACACTGGCCCGGCACTCCTTTCAGCTTTGCGTTCATAGGCAGATCAGTGGCTAACACCGCTCAATTTGACAGTTGGTAAAGTGGTGTGTGACAATGGTGCCAATCTGCTTAGGACATTGAAACAGGGCAAAATTACACACGTGCCATGCATGGCACACATCTTAAGCTTGGTCGTGCAGCAATTCGTTGTCAAATACCCTAGGGTCCATGACATCTTGCGGCAGGCAAGGAAAATCTCGGCCCATTTCAGAAGATCTTACATGGCTCGCCTTGCTGACATTCAGCGGTGACACAATCTGCCGGTCAGATGTCTTATTTGCGATTGCCCGACGCGATGGAACTCAACCTTCTATATGCTTGATAGGCTGCTCCAGCAGAAACGTGCAGTTAACGACTACCTGTACGAACTCTGCGGCAGAACAGGTTCTGGGGAGCTTGGTTTTTTTTCACCGCACCAGTGGCTGCTCATTCGCGATGCATGCAGACTTCTGCGGACATTTGATGAGATCACCAAACTGGTCAGTCGCAGCCAAGGGCGCCATCAGTGACATGGTACCTTATGCCTTCTTTATGGAGCGTGCATTGCGTAATGTCATTGATCAAGTCGTGGAGGAGCAGGAAGATGAGGAAGTGGCAATGCTGGACGAATTCCCAGGGGGACTACTCTATCTGAGACAAGTCAACAACAGGAGTCTGAAGAGAAGTCAGAGGAGGATGGTACCGGGCGGATGAGGAGGAGCAAGAAGAGCATGCATTAAATCTTTCTGGGATCCCTGTTGTTGTCCGTGGATGGAGGAGGAGAATGAGGAGGGTGACATTATCCTGGATGATGAGCAGGAGCCAGGCCACCACACCGCTTCCAGTTTAGTGCAAATGAGGGCCTTCATGCTCCAGTGTTTTAACAGGGACCCCCGTGTAAAAGGCATAAAGGTCAAGGAGCAGTACTGGGTGGCAACGTACTTAGACCCCCGGTAAAAACACAAAATGGCAGAAATGTTACCACCATCACAGAGGGCTGTCAGAATGGAGCACTTACAGGCCTTGCTTAGAGAAATGCTGCATTCTGCTTTTGCATGCGCTGGCAGAGGAGCAATTCCCACTCCCAGAGAAGGAGTTGCGGGTACCAATCCAACAGCGCCTGCAAGAAGAGGGCGGTTTGAAGATGTGTTGGTCTCTTCTGATATGAGATCATTCTTTCAGCTGACCCATCGGCAGGTGTCATCTGGATCCAGCATCAGGAAACGCCTAGACCGACAGGTGTCTGACTACATCGGGTTAACGGCCGATGTGGACGCTCTGAGGAGTGATGAACCCCTGGACTACTGGGTGGGCAGGCTTGACCTCTGGCCAGAGCTTGCCCAATTTGCAATGGAACTGTTGGCTTGCCCCTCGTCCAGTGTCCTGTCCGAAAGGACGTTCAGCAAAGCAGGGGGGATCGCGACCGATAAGCGGACTCGCCTAGCCCACGACAGTGTTGACTACCTCACATTTATAAAAATGAATGAGGCATGGATCTCGGAGGAATTCAACACCTGTGATCAGTAGACCATGTATATGCATAACTCTATAAACAATTTATTTAATCAACCTTTTTTCTACCTTTGGCTCACTTCCTTGTACAAAAAAAGCACACCGTACTATATGCCCGTACCCTCCTGTTTGAAGAGGTTGAGTGGTGTCATATTTTTGGGTCCCGCAGAGAGTTGCTGGTATCAGTGCTGGTGTCAGCGCTCTCTATCACGGTGCTGGTGTCAGTGCTCTCTCTCTATCTCGGTGCTGGTGTCAGTGCTCTCTCTCTATCTTGGTGCTGGTGTGGTCTCAGTGCTCTCTATCATGGTGCTGGTGTGGTCTCAGTGCTCTCTATCACGGTGCTGGTGTCAGTGCTCTCACTGTGCTAGTGTCAGTGCTCTCTATCACGGTGCTGGTGTCAGTGCTCTCTATCACGGTGCTGGTGTCAGTGCTCTCTATCTTGGTGCTGGTGTCAGTGCTCTCTATCATGGTGCTGGTGTGTTCTCAGTGCTCTCTATCACGGTGCTGGTGTCAGTGCTCTCTCTCTATCTCGGTGCAGGTGTCAGTGTTCTCTCTCTATCTCGGTGCTGGTGTGGTGTCAGTGCTCTCTATCTCGGTGCTGGTGTGGTGTCAGTGCTCTCTATCACGGTGCTGGTGTCAGTGCTCTCTATCTCGGTGCTGGTGTCAGTGCTCTCTCTCTATCTTGGTGCTGGTGTCAGTGCTCTCTCTCTATCGCAGTGCTGGTGTGGTGTCAGTGCTCTCTCTCTATCTCAGTGCTGGTGGGGTGTCAGTGCTCTCTATCTCGGTGTTGGTGTGGTCTCAGTACTCTCTATCACGGTGCTGGTGTCAGTGTTCTCTATCACAGTGCTGGTGTCAGTGCTCTCTATCACTGTGCTGGTGTCAGTGCTCTCTATCACTGTGCTGGTGTCAGTGCTCTCTATCACTGTGCTGGTGTCAGTGCTCTCTATCACGGTGCTGGTGTCAGTGCTGAGTCTCTTTCGCGGTGCTGGTTTCAGACAGTGGGGGAGATAGCAGCAGAGAAGCCAATCAGCAGGCAGTGCCAGCACCATGGCTGAGGATCAGCACTGGACTGGCACATCCGGACCACCGCAGTGGAGCCTTGCATAGGTGGGGGTAAGGGCCGGGCAGAGGGAGGGGCTCAAGTACAGGTTGGCACACTGGGAAACTGGCACAGGACTGCACTGCTCTGACTGTGGCACTGATCATCTCCTGCACCCCCTTCATAGCCTGGCCTGACCTTGCCTCTCCTCCATGGCCTTCATACGCTCCTGATTTGTCAAAATTTCACAGATATAAAAAGAATGCTTGTCGTTGTCGATCCCAGATTCACTTAATACTTTTGTTATATCAGTGTCCATGTTGTGGGGCTATGTGTGCACAGCTAGTAAGTATTTTGTGGCTTAAAATATGACCTGGGGCCAGTCCATGGGGCCCGCTGAACTTTTGGCCACGTTTGCGGTTCGCATTTGCAAAACGTCCCGTTGGAAGTTCGTTTATCACTATTCCCAAAGTGAGTCACCAGGCTCTGCAAGAAACCATCTTTCTTCCTGGCTTTCTCCAGAAAGGGGCATCCACTGGATTTTCTCCTTAACACAGATTCCTCCACACCAGGCAGGACAGCTTCAGGACCACTTCAGCACACATTATGTCCCAAACAAGCTGCTGGGCCTAATAGCGTAGAGTTCCATCCAGCAGAACTTCCCCAGGCCTCAGCCCTGGGGAAAAGAGAGCAAGCACATGGCCTGTCTCAAATATTTATACCCTCCCCCAGCATGCACCAGTGGCCTTAACCCCTTACTGGACTGGCTGAAGGAAATATAAATATTCATAACTCGGTTCCTTTTTGTGAAATCTCATTCTATTGCCAGTGGTGCCAGTGACTCCAACTGGCAGCAGTAAGGAATCACACCCCAGCTAAAGCTTAGGTTAAGACCAAATGAAAATCTATACAATCAACCTGAGCTGACTACAGCCCAGCCGAAAACTACATTTAGATAGTAGCCCCAGTGTTGCTAACAGATTGAAATTTACTGACACTACACCCAAAATTTACTGGCACAGCCCAGTTTTTACTGGCATTTCCAAAAGTTACAAGATTACAGTTTTAAGTACAAATTTCACTATTTAGGCTACAAAGAAGTACAATATGTAATTAGCAATGTGATTTAAGGTAGATAATAAAGCAAAAAATATATTTATTTTTTTATTTTTGATATAGTAAAGTAAGTAGCTAAGGGACAGGACTCAAGGGGTGCAAGAACTTAGAATAGGTGGCACACACATGAAATTGACTCTCACGGTGATACTGACATCAGTGTGGAGGAGTACAGATTACCGACATGACGCGCCCCCTCCAGAGTCACAGTGACAGTCTCTCTCCAATCCAGGTGGTCCCTCCAGTCCAAACAGTACTGATGGTCCCACTCCTGGGCCTGCCTTGCCCCCATCCCACAGACCCACACACAAGGCTCTGGCCGCTCTGCTTGGCTCCCTTCCACCATGACATCACAGGGCATTCTCAGGCACCTCCTCCACCAGAGCCTCCCGAACATAAAGTAGCAGGCACTTGTATGGTCTTGGCTGGCACCGGGCCGAGCGTCACAGCCATATTTTTTTCACTGGCAACCTTTTCTTTTTACTGGCATTTACTGGCAGGAGAAAATTGCATGTTTTTTTACTGGCTGCTAGTAAAAATACTGACGGTTGGCAACACTGAGTAGCCCCTGTTTAAGACATGGATTTCAATGGAGTTCAGATTTGACATCCAAATTTTGGTGAAGTACCCCAAACCGAAACTGGGTACATTTTGGCTCATTGCTAATTATAACTATGGTGAATATTATCAGTGGATGTCAGATATTTGCAGCGCGGTGATTGTTCTTGGACTTACCCGATCACAGCTACCACACTTATCGCCCCCCCTGTGCTAGGCTGGGAGTGTTTGATGGATCCCATCCTTGGTTGTAACCCCTTTTACCTCCTACAAATACTTGAAGTAGAAGGGACGTTTGAAAGGTGAATAAACTAACCAATCAGATTTCAGGTTTTTAAAACAAAGAAAAAACACAGAAAGATCGCAGATTGTATATTGCTTCTATAGATATTTTATTTCAGATGGTTTATGTTACTATCTATTGTTATATAAGATTATAAAATGACCTGGACTGATATGTTACCATTTAGAAAAAAAATCCAATGATTTGGAATCCTGTTTACAATATTCATGTGTTCTTGAAGACGTTGACTCTTTGAGTATTTTATCTTCACTAATCATTGTCAACCTTCATTATTTATGGGGATGACAATTAAATCATTATTATCACTATAATTCAGAACCAGCAGTTGGGGCATCCTAACAACATAGTGTATATGAGTATATACAAGTGTATACGATGAGCTCATTCGCTTTTACTGAAATTTGGGCTGGACAAGAACTTCCCCTTTGATCTCATAGTATAGAGATAACCAGTTAATGACATTTCCATTGTGTCCACCAGAGATGACTTTCTTGATGTCTTCTGGAGTCAGGACATAATCCCACATGTGGACATCACTTAATTCACCAACCAATGATTGTTTCTCATCAAATTTTCCTCCAAAAGAGTCTTGTTCCTGTCCCAGAACAATGCTGGTCTCAGCTACGATAGAAGACCCTTTCATGGAGACTCTTCTGGGGTAGAGTTTCCCGTTGACCCAAAGTTGGACCACTCCAGTGTCGGAGTCCCAGGTCACACAGATGTGTCTCCATTCCAAAGACTCAGAGTCTGTCTTAAAGCTAGTGAGTTCCTGGTTGATATATACGGAGCAGGTTTCTGGAGGCTGTAAGTAGATCACAAAGGCGTTGTCCTTCCCGGGAGTAGCGAGAGAGAAGGGAGTATAGGGGCGGGAAAGTTCAGTATAAGAACGTAGACAGACGCTGACTTTCTGCAATGGCTCTGTAATTGTAGGTCTTAGAATGACATGATCTGTGTCGGTTTCTTTGGGGAAGAGGAAGACTTTATCCTCCAAGTCTAGAGAATAAAACACACAAAGATCATTACTGATACGGATCAAAGCTTTAGATTTAGATTTATAGATGCCTGCAGGCAGGTTGCCCACAATGGGTTAGTTAGTTGGCTGGTCCAGGCAGGGAAAGGGGTTAATGATCTGTGTCTCTCTTTCCTCGCTTTTTGGACCCAGTCTACCTGCCCTGTGATATACTGTAAACATATATTTATATATATATATATATATACTGTATACATATATATATATATATATATATATATATATATATATATATATATATATGGGATGGCCGAGTTTCAGAGCTTTGGACCGCTCAAGAAGATGCCATGACGGCTGTGGAGTTCCCTGGGGGGACTTTTGGGTCCTACAGTCTGTCGGAAGTCACTGGGAGCCCTGAAAACCACCAAGCCTTGGGTCTATGGACTATCACCTTGTTGAGGTATACCCGAGCAGCCTATCTGAGATAGACATGGGGATGTGACATTGAACTGTACATGTGAACTATGTCGCAAAATCGTTAGTAAAGTTGCATCAACTGTTCTAAGCCTGGTCTGAAGTTACTTTAATGGGGTGCATGGTGGTTCCTGGCATATGAAAGATGAAAACTTTGTGTAAAAAAAATATATATTTTCAGTCCACATTTTTCAAAAACATGTTGAAAAAAAATGAAGTCTTCAAAAGATGTCCAAGCTAGGGATGGGGTTAATGAAGGGACATTTTCTTTCCAAAATGTGGTAATTTTATGGGTGTTTCCACTAGACATGTGCACACTGAAATGTTTAGTTTCGGAATTTTGTTTTAGTCGGAAAAATAAATTTATTTAGTTACTCCCGAAATTAGTTTTTATTTATTTCGATTCACTAAAAAACGCATTCGTCCAAAAATCCGAATTAATTAAGGTTGAATCTGTCATTGAAGGCTTATGGTGTCTGTCGAATGTTCTAAGAAGATTAGACGGAGCAGCTAAACTGTACGACGCCGAAATCTTACATTTCCGATCAAATGTTTTACATACAAGCTATAGTAGAATTCTAATGTTGTATGACACTAGTAATAATTATATTTATTAAATATTATTACTACTCAACCAACATTATAGCCTATGGGCGGAGCATTTGACCATAAATGTCCACTCGCAGCGATCGTATGTTTTTAGCTGCTTCGTGGAACCTTCATGTCTCTATAATGTCGAATCTTTTCTCTCTATGTAGAATAATCTTGGACTAATAGAATTAAGGTTAGGCACATTCAACCGCAGGTTCGATAGACACTAGACATGTGCGATTCGTTTCGTACGAATCTCAAATTCGTACGAATTTCCCTAAATTCGTACGTTTCGGGAGGATCTGAAATACGAATTGCCATGCATCCGAATTTTGTACGAAATACGAACTTTTGTTTACGAATTCCCAGGAGGAAGTCAGCACAGCACAGGGATGGTGGGAGCCCCCTCATCTAACGAAAATCCGTATTTCAGATAGGAAATTCTTCAACGGAATTTCGTATTTCGGATAAAAAACAAACTTTCATCAGCATCGACTGTCATATTGAGGTATATTTTTGCCTTTAAATTCATCGTACGAATTGAAATTGAATTTCGGACACGAAATACGAAGTACGAATTAATTTTAATACGAACCGTAACGGAACAGAACGAAACAAATTTATTGACGGCGCCCATGTCTAAAAGACACAGATCGCTATTGTCACCGTCATGTCGAACCTTCTATCTACATCGAACTGTTGTCACAACGAAACTAAAATAAAGCATTTTTTTATGTGGGATCTTTCGGATTTCAGGTTTCTGCTGTTTCGTTTTAACAAAGGATAAAATCTCTGAAATTCGGACGAAAATGCGTTCGGATGAAAACGAATGTGCATGTCTAGTTTCTACTGGCTTTCAAAATGTGATAGGTAGTCAGGAAATTAGATGTGTACTTTATGCCTATAGGATGGCTAAAGGTGCCCCTTGGATTTTGGGCCCCTATTTGTGGCTAGGCTGTGAAAAAGTCTCACACATGTGGTAATGCCATACTAAGGAGGAGTAGAAAAAATGTGTCTAATGCCGTGTACACACGAGCGGAATTTCCGACAGGAAAAAAAGTGCGACGGGAGCTTTTCAACGTATATATTCCGATCGAGTGTATGCCCCCATCGGACTTTTTATGTCGAAAATTCTGACGGACATAGAAAGAAAACATGTTCTAAATTTTTCAGATGGAAGCAATTTCTATCGGGAAAACCGCTCGTCTGTATGCTGTTCCGACGTACCAAAAACGACGCATGCTCTGAAGCAAGTACGAGACGGAAGCTATTGTCCACTGGCTATTGAACTTCCTTTTTCTAGTCCCGTCGTGCACGTTGAACGTCACCGCGCTCAAGACCGTCGGACTTTGGTGTGACCGTGTGTAGGCAAGACTACTTGAGCGGAATTCAATCGGAGAAACCTTCAGAGTTTATTCCGACGGCAAAACCGCTTGTGTGTAAGCGGCATTAGGGTGTAATTTTAAGTATGCCTATGCTGTGCATTAGAAATATCTTATTGGTTGACAACTTTGTGAAAAAAAATAATAATTAAAATTTTTCCAAAACCTTGTGGCTCAAAATGGAATTTTCCAAAGACTCATTTTGCCTCTTAGAAAATACCTTGGAGTGTTTGCTTTACAAAATGGGGTCATTTTGTGGGTGCTTCCTGGTGCTCCAGGGCCTCCAAAAATGTAATAGGTAGTCAGAAAATTAGATGTGTAATTTATGCCCAATTTATGCTTCTTAAAAGCCAAAATGTGCTCCTTGAATTTTGGGCACTTTTATGAGTCTAGGCTGTGAAAACAACGAGTTTATTTGTGTGATATATAAGATACAATGTCCAGTATATAATCAGTCCAAACATTGAAAAAGTTTCACACATGTAATTTATGCCCAATTTATGCTTCTTAAAAGCCAAAAGGTGCTCCTTGAATTTTGGGCACTTTTATGAGTCTAGGCTGTGAAAACAAGTTTTTTGTGTGATATATAAGATACAATGTCCAGTATATAATCAGTCCAAACATTGAAAAAGTTTCACACGTAGTTTTTTCGCCATATTTAGGAGGAGTAGCAGAATGTGACGAGCTGTATTTCTAAGCATGCCCAGGCTGTGTGTGAGATATAACTTGTTAATATGACAACTCTGTGAAAAAAATATTTAATTTCTTAATTTTCCAAAAAAGTGTGTAAAAAAAAAAGACAACTTCCAAAAAGCTTACCGTGCGTTACGTAGGAACCAATGTCCGCCGGGGAACCACGATCGCCCCCTGAGAGAGACAGAACGGAGATCTGCGAATGTAAACAGACAGATCCCCATTCTGCCAGGGGAGGAGAGACAGATCTGCTGTTCCTAGTAATTAGGAACAGCGATTGGTCTCCTCCTCTGGGCACTCCCCTCCCGCCACAGTTAGAAACACCTCCCAGGGAACACATTTAACCCCCCTTGATCGCCCCCTAATGTTAACCCCTTCCCTGCCAGTGATATTTATACACTAATCAGTGCATTTTTATAGCTGGGATTGCTGTATAAATGTCAATGGTCCCAACAAAAAGTGTCAAAAGTATCCGATCTGTCTGCCGCAATGTGGCAGTCCCGCTAAAAAGTGCAGATCGCAGCCATTACTAGTAAAAAAAAAAAAAAAAAATGCCATAAATCTATCCTCTATTTTGTAGACGCTATGACTTGTGCGCAAACCAATCAATACACACCTATTGAGATTTTTTTACCAAAAATATGTAGAAGAATACATATTGGCCTAAACTGAGGAAATTCATTTTTTTTTCTTTTTTTTATATATTTTTTTATACCAAAAAGTACAAAATATTGTGTTTTTTTTCAAAATTGTCACATTTTTTTGTTTATAGCACAAAAAATTAAACCCGCAGAGGGGATCAAATACCACCAAAAGAAAGTTCTATTTGTGGGAAAAAAAGGATGTCAATTTTGTTTGGGAGCCACGTCGCATAACGGCGCAATTGTCAGTTAAAGTGACGCAGTGCCGAATTGCAAAAAATGGTCTGGTCATTAACCACTTCAGCAAAAAAAAAAAAAAAAATTATATATATATATATATATATATATATCTATATTCATATGTTATCGTTCAGCGGGAAGAGGGCTGGTGAATTCAATAAAGCTGCTGAGCCTCTTTTCTTTTGTTAACCACTTCAGCACCGGACCATTTGGCTACCAAATGACCGGGCCACCTTTTGCGATTCGGCACTGCGTCGCTTTAACTGACAATTGCGCGGTCGTGCGACGTGGCTCCCATACAAAATCAACGTCCTTTTTTCCCCACAAATAGAGCTTTCTTTTGGTGGTATTTGATCGCCTCTGCGGTTTTAATTTTTTTGCGCTATAAACAAAAAAAGGCCGACACTTTTGAAAAAAAAAATGCAATATTTTTTACTTTTTGCTACAGTTTAGGCCGATACGTATTCTTCTACATGTTTTTTGGTAAAAAAAATTGCAATTAGCGATTATTGATTGGTTTGCGCAAAAGTTATAGCGTTTACAAAATAGGGGATAGTTTTAAAGCATTTTTATTAATATTTTTTTTTACTAGTAATGGCGGCGATCAGTGATTTTTATTGTGACTGCGACATTATGGTGAACATATCAGACATTTTTTACACTTTTGGGACCATTGTCATTTATACAGCAATCAGTACTATTTAAATGCACTGATTACTATGTAAGTGACACTGGCAGTGAAGGAGTTAACCACTAGGGGGCAGTGTCGGTGTTATGTATGACGTTATGTGTTTTTTTTATTGTAGGAGGCGTGGCTTGGCATGTGATGTCACTGATCGTCTTTCCCTATAAAAGGGAAGAGACGATCGGTGACAGCCACAGTAGGAAGCACGGGGAGAGGTTCGTTTGCACAGACCTCTCCTTGTTCTTCAGCTCTGTAACCCGATCGCAGGACACCAGCGGCGATCGGGTCCACTGGTCCCGCGGCCACGGTCACGGAGCTCAGGACCGGGTCGGTAGCGTGCCACCGGCGGCGCACTCCTGACCCACGGCTAGGCACCTAAAGAGCAACGTACAGGTACGTGCTGGTGCCCATCCGTGCAATTCTGCCGACGTACATCGTCGTGAGGCGGTCCTTAAGTGGTTAATACAGCGATCAGCGTGTTTAAAAATGCACTGATT
The DNA here is from genome assembly GCF_037356315.1 of Lithobates pipiens. Lineage (NCBI taxonomy): Eukaryota > Metazoa > Chordata > Amphibia > Anura > Ranidae > Lithobates > Lithobates pipiens. The sequence continues at coordinate 683,929,353 of NW_027507903.1, read as the reverse complement.
GCTGTAAACATGTCACTAGCAGTGAAGCGGTTCACACTAAAGGGGCAGTGAAAGGGTTAAGTGTGTCCTAGGCAGGGCCGTTTTTAAGGCAGGGCAAAAGGGCAGCTGCCCTGGGCCCTGTCATTGTTGTGGGGCCCAAAGCAGCTGCCTCATACTTGCCAACTATCCCAGTTTAAATTCCCCTGTCCTTTGAAGTTTTAACCCTGTGCCGTTTCCTGATATCTCAGTGTGAAGTGCTACTACTAATGCTGCCCAGCTCTGCCCTATTGTTGTGTACAGATGACTCACCTGCAGACCCTGTGTTTACATGTAAATAATTCATATGTAAATAGCAGCAGCTTTCATATGCAAATAGCTGCATAGATATGTAAATAAAGGCCATGTGTATAGCATGACCCCTGGAGTAAGGAGATGATGTGCTGTAACCTCTAGCTACGAATCAGTGAGCAGTATTACTGTACAGTAATCTCAACAAGGAGAAATAATGTGCTGTAATCTCTAGCAACTAATTAGTGAGCTGTAATGTGTGCTGAAACCTCTAGCAACCAGTCAGTGAGCGGTAATGATACACTGTAACCTCTGGCAACCAATGGCAATAGCTGCCTGATCTGATTCGGTAAACTGATTTTAAGTCTAGCTGCTATTTATTGTATGTCTCAGAGCAGGTGGAGAACAAAACTGCATTGGGGGGGGGGGGTTTTGCCCAGGGTCCAATCAATATTAAAGACGGCCCTGGTCCTAGGGCGAGATTCTAACTGAAGGGTGGGGGGGACTCTGTATGAACAGACGATCTGTCAGTTCTCCCCTCAGAGAACCGGGTTCTCCGTGTGTCCCGAATGATCGCGGAAGCCTGGCAGTGATCGAGACCGCCGGGCACTCGCATCGGCTCCGGGGGGCAAGCGGGGGGGGGGGGCGTGCGCCCCCTAGTGGCCAAAGGGCGAAGCGACGTTACATAACGTCGATTCACCCAGCCGTGCCATTCTGCTGAAGTATAACTGCGGCGGCTCGTTGGCATGTGGTTAAGAGGCCACCAAATGAAAGCTCTATCTGTCTCAAAAAATTATATAAATGTCATATGAGTACAGTGTTACATGGCTGACTAATTGTCATGTAAAGTGTGACAGCGCTGAAAGCTGAATATTGACCTGGGCAGGAAGAAGGTGAAAGTGTCCGGTACTGAAGGGGTTAAAGAGGCCAGAAAGGGACTCTTGTATGTTCTTACGGGATGTTTGATCACCGCTCATTAAAAAATGACCTAGTCGATCCACGGATCTCTGCCCAGTCTGATGGTCCTGTGCTGGATGTCCAACTGATCTTTGAGGGTCCGGGGGCCCCTCCTCAGAGGTGAGTTATTGTCATGATCACTTACTGCCCCTGTTCCTCATTCCAGCACCAGGTGTTGGCTGTTGCTTTTCCTCCCTGTCTGTGTTCATCTGTTATGCCTTGTACACACGGTAGGACATTCCGACAACAAAATCCATCGTTTTTTTTTTTTTTTGTGACGGATTTTGTGCCAAACTTGTCTTGCATACACACGGTCGGGCAAAGTTGTCGGAAAATTTGATCGTTCGGAACGAGGGGATGCTCGTTGCATATGACGGGACAACCACGACACTACCTGCCTGGAGTTTGCATGTTTTCCCTGTGCCTGCGTGGGTTTCCTCCGGGTACTCCGGTTTCCTCTCCCGCTCCAAAGACATGCAAGTAGGTTAATTGGCTCCTGTCCAAAAAAATTGGCCCCTAGTATATGAATGGGGACCTTGGATGGTGGGCTCCTTGAGGGTAGGGACCGATGTGAGTGTGCAATGTACAGGGATAGGAACAATTGTAGACACTCACTCAGGTTGAACTGGATGGACTGGTGTCTTTATTCAACCTTACTAACTATGTAACTATGTAGAGGTTAGTAGCCAATAGCTTTGGTCTCATAATTTAATCTGAGCATGCGTGGCACATTGTCCATTGGAATTCTCTACAAACGATCAGATTTTGTTCTCGGAAAGTTTTAGATCCTGCTCTCAAACTTTTTTCGGTCGGGATTTCCGACGGAAAAAGTCCGATAGAGCCCACACACTATCGGATTTTCCGACAACATAATCCGATCTGACTTTTTACGTCGGAAAATCCGACCGTGTGTATGGGGCATTAGATGATTGATCTGCTCAGTCACCTGATATAAGCAAGCCGAACCCTCTATCCCTCGCTTGTGATAGAGACAGACTTACCTGCATTGTTCTAGATCAAGCCTCCCGCTAGTCTGCCTTGCTTGTTGTTGGATCCCCTGTGTATGACCCGGATTGGACTGGATTATCCTCTGAACTCAGCCTGCATTTAGCTGAACTGTTTTTGAACCATGCTATCTGCTAAACTGCAAGTACCCGTTTGCTTTGCTCAGTTCGCATCTGCCCTGGCGTGGTGGCCAGACTCTATAGCATTGTGTATAAGTCCTGGGGGCAACCAGGTACCGGTAGGCCTGCTTTTCTTAAGGGAAAGGGGGCTGCTATAGGTGAAGCACACAGTAGCCAGCTATAGTGTCTGACCACCTGTGTTGGGGTAGACGTGACATTTGTGACACAATTAAAGGTTCATTTCTCTCATTTGTGGCTTTTTAAATCACAAGCTCTCACATGGATGCAATAAGCAGGCTAGACACTGAGCCACGAGGACTTAGAAAAGAACAGTCAAAAGACCCGCGTAACAAGTTAAAGAAACTTTATAACGAGGAGAAAGGATATAAAAAGGTAAAGGCCCAAAGCCTTGAATATGCCAGTCAGTACTGTTTAATCCCTTATTAAGAAGTGGAAAATTTGGGGTTCTTTTGAGACCAAGCCAAGGTCAGGTAGACCACAACTGGCGGAAGAATTGCCCAGGATACAAAAGAAAACCCCCACAGGTAACCTCAGGAGAAATACAGGCTGCTCTCCAAAAAGACGGTGTGGCTGTTTTTAAGGAACGCAATTCAACAATACTTGAACAAAAAAGAGCTGCATGGTTGAGCTGCCAGAAGGAAGTCTTTACTGCGCCAATGCCTCAAAAAAACCCAATGAGGCCTGTCAAGGTGGTGTTGGGCATATTGTAACCGGGCTTTTTCTTTTGTGGAACTTGTGCAGTAAAGGCTTCTTTCTGGCAACTTGACCATGGAGCACTTTTTTGCTCAAGTATCATCGTATTGTGCTCCTTAACCACTTCAATACCGGGCACTTAAACACCTTCCTGCCCAAACCAATTTTGAGCTTTCTGCGCTGTCACACTTTGAATGACAATTGTGCGGTCATGCTACACTGTACCCAAATGAAATTTTTATAATTTTTTTCCCCACAAATAGAGCTTTCTTTTGGTGGTATTTGATCACCTCTACGGTTTTTATTTTTTGCTAAACAAATAAAAAAAGACTGAAAATTTTGAAAACAAATATGTTTTTTTTGTTTCAGTTTCAAAACATTGTAAATAAGTAAGTTTTCTTCTTCACTGATGGGCACTGGTGGGGCGGCACTGATAAGGCGGTACTGATGAGGTGGCACCAATGAAGTGGCACTGATGAGGTGGCATTGATGGGCACTGATATGTGGCACTGATAGGTGGCACTGATGGGCACTGATAGGTGGCACTGATGAGCGACATGGATGGACACTGATAGGTGGAACAAATTGGCACTGATAGCTGGCACGGATTGGCATGGATAGGCGACACGAATGGGCATGGATAGGCAGCACAGATGGGCATGGCTAGGCGGCACCGATGGGCATGGATGGGCACTGATAGGCGGCATGGATGGGCACTAATAGTTGGCACAGATGGGCACTGATAGTTGGCACAGATGGGCACTGATAGGCGGCATTGTACTGTACTGATGGATGCCAATCAGTGCCAAACAATAATGCATGCCAATCAGTGATGCCCACTGTGGGCACTGATTGGCATCCATTGTGGGCACTGACTGGCATCCCTGGTGGTCTAGGGTGGCATATCTGGTGCTTGGCATCCCTGGTGGTCTGGTAGCATCCCTGGTGGTCCAGTGTGGGCATCCTCGGGGGGCTGCATCTACTCGCGTCTGACAGACACGAGTGAGGAAAAGCCGATCACCGGCTCTTCCTATTTACACTGTGATAAGCTGTGATTGGGCACGGCTGATCATGTGTTAAAGAGTCTCCGTCAGAGACTCTTTACCGAGATCGTAGTTGCAGGGTGTCAGACTGACACCCCGCAACAACGATCACTGCGATGCGCGCCCCCGGGGGCGCGCAGCGGCTCAAAATCCTGAGGACGTCCTATGACCTCCAGTCAGGATTTTGAAACCACTTTGCCGCCGTAATTTGCCTATGGGTGGGCGGCAAGTGGTTAAAAACAACGACCACACCGCCTTTTTCCAGGGAAGCCTGTATTTCTCCTGAGGTTACCTGTCAGATTTTCTTTGTATCTCGAACAGTTCCTGTAGCAGTCGTGGCTGAAATCTTTCTGGATCTACCTGACATTGACTTGGTATCAAGAGATCCCCAAATTTTCCACTTCTTAGTAAGTTATTGAACAGTACTGACTGGCATATTCAAGGCTTTGGATATCTTTTTTAGATCCTTTTCCATCTTTGTAAAGGTTCATTACCTTGTTACGCAGATCTTTTGACTGTTCTTTTCTGCTCCCTATGGCTCAGTATCTAGCCTGCTTAGTGCATCCATGTGAGCGCTAACCACCTCATTGACTATTTATACACAGACACTAATTGTGATTTAAAAAGCCACAAATGTGGGAAATTAACCTTTAATTGCCATTTTAACCTCTGTGTGCGCCACCTTCTGTGTCTGTACCAAGGCCAAACATTCCAGGGTATGTAAACTTTTTATCAGGGCCATTTGGGTGATTTCTGTTATCATTTTAAAAGGAGCCAAAAAACAATGTGATAATAAATGGCTTCACGTGATCGCTGCCTTTAAATAAAAGACAGTTTTTTGTGCACGATCGGTCATATTTTCAATATAAATGACAAAATGTCGCAATTTCTGCCAGGGTATGCAAACTTTTGAGCAAAACTGTACATATAGGATCTCTTTTCCAACAAGTGATCCCCTGCCAGCAGGGCCATTCTTAAGGCAGTAAAACCGGCCCTCCTATACTGGGTCCAGGCCCCATCAGTTCAAAAAGGGGCCCCAGCACCGGCTGAGCGGCCAGCTGTACTGCCTTGTTGCTGACACTTGTGGATCCCCCTGCAGCGCTGCCGTCTTCTACTCTTTTTCCCTCCATCTGCGGTTCATGGGGATCATTTCTTGTATATGCACCCCCTTCCACTTGCTTTCAAGCCACCGCCCCCCATGTGCCCCTTTTTTTCCTCACAGTACTTCCGGCTTCTCTCCTCTCCTCCCCCGCCGCCTGCAAGCTACTGCAGGCACACAGGGGGAACATTTTCAGCATGGAGAGCAGGGGCATCAGTAAATATGCTATATTTACTGGCCCCTTCCTTTCCTAAATGAAAACAGCGAGCAACCGGTACAGATTGCCCCTGTGTTTAGTCATCACTAAAGCATAGTGAACACTGTTTGCTATGCTTCAGTTTTTTTCATGAACAGGAAGCCTGTGGGTGCTTCCCATTCATTCACTGTCCAATGCAACTGAGGCTTGCGGAGAAAGGGACTGATGAACCGATGTTTCTTTCTCTGTCTCAATTGTGAGACATCAGGGGTCGGTTTAGACCCCTGATGCTTCACTTAAAGCCCCAACATGACAGTTAGAAAAAGTGTAAAAAAATTAAAAATAAAATAAAAAAAGAGATAGAGGGATGTAGGTCATACTCTTCTGATCCTGAGTAAAGGTCCAGAGGAAACACTTGCGTGAAACGTGTTGACCTCTCTGGATTATTGTATTTTGGGAACATACAATATGATGTGAAATCTCATGTTCGAGAGTTGTGACCATGTACACTATTGGGGATAAACCCCTGAATATTTTATTTATATGGACAGTTTTAATGTCATTTAAAGGGGTGAACGCCTGTCTGGCAGTGAAGATGGCTGCCAAACCGAGAGCTCCTTCAGCCTCACGCTCTCAGCAACTTCTCAGCGCCAACAGGGAGAGCCTTCCCCCGACTCTGAGCCCACTCGGTACCTCTCTGATCCTCCTAGGAGACGCGTCCAAGCACAGGAAGCTATCCAAGCTGTCCCAGCGCCTCACCGACTTCTACTCGGCAGCGGGATCGCGAGGTAAGCAAGTTGGTGCCGGTGATGTATCAGATAGTGTCCCCCCATCAGAGATTGTCCGCCCTGTACTGAGCTTGCGCAGCACGGGGGACAAGGAGAAGCCGAACATCTCCGAAGATAAACGGCGCCTGCGCAGTGAGTCCAGGTTCAAGCCCCACCATCCAAGTGGACACAGTTAGAATAAAAAAGAGCCGAGCCCGAAGTGAGGCCGTGCCCGAAGCGTGGCGAGCGAAGCGATTCAACGAGGGGCCCTGTTACTATGAGCAACCGTATGTCCACTTGGATGGTGGGGCTTCAACCTGGACTCAGTGCGCAGGCGCCGTTCTTCTTTCGGAGACTTTCGGAGTCTCCTTGTCCTCCGTACTGCGCAAGCGCCGCGCCTGCGCCGGCCCCAGTACGGGCCGGAACACTATTCGATAGGCCGACGCTTTTTGTCAGAACACCGGCTCTCATTTCAGCAGAACGGCCAACTCCCAGCCCATGAAAAATACAGGGAAAAAAATTGGGGACAATTAGGACTTTATATGGTCCCTTGGTGGCTGGCTGGTATCTGGCATCTCCACGGATTCTGTATCTTACGCACTCTGACAGGTGTACTCTCTACCTTATATGCCTTTTTCTTTATTTAGGTCACTTATTGCTGGTCTTTATATGGCTTCTGGTGTTTTTGGTGGGTTCGTCCCTTGTCCACATTTTCTAACTTTCTTGCACTGTGGCTACTTGAACATTTGGCGTGTTTTCGATATGCCCCTCCATTTATTCTCTCACTACTTTTTTCACGCTTACCCTCCATCTTGTGGTTTTGTTCGTTTACTACCTAATCCGCTCACTATTATATAAAATTATCTATTACAGTTACCCTTTTGGGTTCATATGCTACACTACACTATTGGAAGGGGAACTTTTCTGCCGTTCACTTTCAGACGTGTTTCCTGGCTTGCCGTGCCTTGCTGCCATTTGGCTATCTCCTCAGCTCCCGGGGGGGGGGGGGTGCTTTACTCATCCCCTGAGGCCCTCCATCATCATGAATACTATCACATATGCTTTACTATTTTTATACAATATGCCCATAGGTAAGAGTGTTAGGACCAGTTATTTTGTTCCCTCTCTTCCTATCGTTGTTTGATATGACTAACAATCATCTATATTATATTATATTATATTATAGGGATCCCCATTTAGCTGCTCCTGATGAGTGGACAAACTTCCACGAAACGCGTCGAGCATTCACAATTGATGTTATGTCACAGCAATCATGTATCTATCAAGGGGTCTCAATGTTTAAGCCATCAAGTTTATACCAATATAATTTTGTTTGTGTATATACATGTTGGGTGGAATGCTGAATGTTGCTATCATGTATCATGTGTTACAGTGTTTAACATATTATTATTATTTTACTATAATGTGATTTAGTTATCATGTTTTATCTACTCTGTACCATATTTAATATACTACTTTAATGACATTTGATGACTTATTCTGCCCAGTGATGTGTTCCATATAAAGTCCCAATTGCCCCCAATTTTTTCCCCTTTATTTTTCATATAAATAGGGATGGAGACCTGTGTTCTGGATGGTCACGGTCTCATATAAAGTCCCAACTCCCAGCCCAGCCTTCATTCAATGACTTCTCTGATATGTTTGCTAACCTAAATGACACAGTTCACAAAATTCAACACCTGGAGTCTAAAATTGGCGGATCTGTATACTGCACACAATGAGTTTGTTGATGCCTATACCGACCAGGAGAGTCGAAGATTCAATGCCTTCAGAACAAGATCTGATCTAGAAGACCGCTCGCGGCAGAACAATATTACATTTAGGAGTATACCAGAATCTATAGCTCCGGCTGATCTTACCAACTTCATTTAGCACCTTTTATGAAGGCCCTCATACCTTCCTTGAGTGATATTGAGCCGTGCATAGACAAGGCCCACCACAAACCCAAGCCTAAATTCCTCCTTTTTTTATGGCACCCAGGGATACCCTAGCGCAGCGATAGAGAACCTCGGCTCTCCAGCTGTTTAGAAACTACAAATCCCACCATGCCTGTGATTGTTAGGGTCTTGCAATGTCTCATGAGACTTGTAGTTTCAGAACAGCTGGAGAGCCAAGGTTCCTTACCCCTGCCCCTAGCGCGTATCTACTATTTCCATGTGAAAAAAAAAGGGTAATGGAGAAAGCCAAGCAAAATCCTGCAGTTCCAGACAAATTTACTGGTATCTCCTTGTATACGTATATTTCGCAACAGACAGCACTTAATAGGAAGAAGCTCAGCCCCCTGACGAAAGTTCTGGGGAATAATAGCATCATCTACAGGTTGGGTTTTCTCAGAAAGTTGCTTGTAACTTGGAACGGTCGAATGGTAGAATGATCCCTATCTACAGTGTGGAAAAAGTCATCCAAATTTTCAAGCAACGGCAATTGCTTCCTGGAGATGCGCAGCCTCCTGCTCTCGTCCTCTCCATAGTGACTGGAAATAGAATGGACCTGATGGGTCCATTACTCACAACAAAGCCTCTCTCTCTTACACCACAAATTAACTTTTTTAGCATGAGGCTCAGAGCTCACAAATGTCTTTCTTTTGTTCAGTTTACTGTACAACACATTTGTTCCACCCCCCCTCCCCCCCTAAGGCACTACCGAAGTCTAGACTGCCCATTGCGCCAGCGTTTTTTAAACAGAAGTGTATTAACTACAGTTTGTTGTTTCTTTTTCTCTTTCACTTGACTCTTTCTCTTTTTTCCTAGTCCAGTCACTGCACATAAAAATTTGCCTACCACCATAGTTGCCAACATTGTAAAAAAAAAATTCCAGGACACTTTTTTGGCTGTAGGCGGAGTTGTGTTGTAATTAGGGGGCGGGACATTGTCTCCGCCGGCCGCGGACCTCTAGCGGGCCGGCGGGGCGAAAAATCGCGAATAACCAAATTTCCCGGGACACAATTAAATCAGGAAAATGTCCCGGGAAATTCAGGACAGTTGGCAACTATGCCTACCATGTCACTGTTCTGTGGATATCTTCGGTATGCAGGCCTATAACCTAAAGCTCTTCTCATCATTCCCTCGGTGGAAAACTCATCTGACTGAATATGCCACGAGCACTGTTAATGTCTGTACAATGCAGCCTTGGCTTCCCAGGTACTACTATTAGCATCCTTACCTTTCCGTTATGTTTTGTTACACCGACATTCCAGCAATCCAACGGCCCTTACTATTAGACATGTGCGATTCGTTTTGTACGAATCTCAAATTCGTACGAATTTCCCAAAATTCGTACATTCGGGAGGATCCGAAATACGAATTGCCCTGCGTCCGAATTCTGTACACAATACGAATTTTTGTTTATGAATTTCGGATTTCGGATCAGTTGTCCTCACATCGACGACGACTCATTATGCTTATTATGAGGGGCTCCCACCATCCCTGTGCTATGCTGACTTCCTCCTGGGGCTTTACCTCTGCTGTGCTCATTATGAGGAGCTCCATCCATCCCTGTGCTGTGCTGACTTCCTCCTGGGGCTGCTTACTATGAGGGGCTCCCACCATCCCTGTGCTGTGCTGACTTCCTCCTGAGGCTGCTTATTATGAGGGGCTCCCACCATCCCTGTGCTATGCTGACTTCCTCCTGGGGCTGCTTATTATGAGGGGCTCCCACCATCCCTGTGCTGTGCTGACTTCCTCCTGGGGCTATACCTCTGCTGTGCATATTATGAGGGGCTCCCACCATTCCTGTGCTATGCTGACTTCCTCCTGGGGGCTGCTTATTATGAGGGGCTCCCACCATCCCTGTGCTATGCTGAATTCCTCCTGGGGCTGTACCTCTGCTGTGCATATTATGAGGGGCTCCCACCCTCCCTGTGCTGTGCTGACTTCCTCCTGGGGCTGCTTATTATGAGGGGCTCCCACCATCCCTGTGCTGTGCTGACTTCCTCCTGGGGCTGCTTATTATGAGGGGCTCCCACCATCCATGTGCTATGCTGACTTCCTCCTGGGGTTGCTTATTATGAGGGGCTCCCACCATCCCTGTGCTGTGCTGATTTCTTCCGGGTGCTGTACCTCTGCTGTGCTCATTATGAGGGGTTTCCACCATTCCTGTGCTGTACTGACATACTGAGCACAGCAGAGGTACAGCCCCAGGAGGAAGTCAGCACAGCAAAACTGCCTTCCTTACCCATCCCTTTTCCCAATGTAAGCTATGTAATCCGAATTACATAGCCAATGCCTTTGGAGATTATTAGCAATCTCTCTATGATCTACTTAGGTGTGATGCTGCTCCAGCCCTCATTAAAGGCTTCCTCCAGAAGGCGCAGCTACCCACTCTAACTGCTGACCAACTTATCTCGCAACCCTTCACACCTCAAGAAATCTGTCTAACAATGAATAAATTGCCCAACCGTAAATCCCCGGGAGAAGAAGAGTTCTCAAATTAATATTATAAGTATCTCTCTGCAGAAGTTGATCCCTATCTGCAATCTGTCTTCAATCTTGCTTCCTCCTCTCGGTATTTCCCTCCTGAAATGCTAAGAACAATGATTGTGACAATTCCTAAGTCTGAGGCCGCGTACACACGGGCAGACTGTTCGCCCAACCTTGTCCGCTGAACAGTGTTTGGGCGGACAGTCCGCCCGTGTGTGGGCTTTCAGCGGACAGTTTCAGCGGACAGTTGGACGGACAAAGTCTTTCGGAAATTCCGAAAAACTGTCCGCTGAAACTGTGTTTGAGCGAACAGTCCGCCCGTGTGTAGGCCACTTTCGAAATGAGCAAACTGTTCCCGCTCGGAAAGTCCGCCCATTTCGAGCGCGTGTACAGGTAGGCGGGGCCCGCGAAGGAGACGTCGCGGGCTCCGCCGCCTGGAATGGGCTTAAAGGGGAACCCCAACGCCGAAAAAAATCGGCGTGGGGGTTCCCCCAAAGTCCACACCAGACCCTTGTCCGAGCACGCTACCCGGCCGGCCAGGAAAGGGGGGCGAGCGAGCGCGCCCCACCTCCTGAGCCGTACCAGGCCGCGTGCCCTCAACATGGGGGGTGCCTTGGGGAAGGGGGGGCCGCGCGGCCCCCCCCACCCCAAAGCACCTTGTCCCCATGTTGATGAGGACAAGGGCCTCTTCCCGACAACCCTGGCCGTTGGTTGTCGGGGTCTGCGGGCGGGGGGCTTATCGGAATCCGGGAGCCCCCTTTAATAAGGGGGCCCCCGGATACCGGCCCCCCACCCTATGTGAATGAGTATGGGGTACAATGTACCCCTACCCATTCACCTGTGAAATAAAGTACAAAAAAAAAACACAACACAGGGAAAAATATTTTATTGCACAGCTCCGGGGGTCTTCCGTCTTCGGGGGTCTTGTCCCCCTCTTCGGTTCTTCTGCCGGGCCACCGCGCCTTCTTATAGCTCTTTTACAGGCGGTGGCCCGGTCTTCTGTCGCCGCTGCCTTCCGTTCTTCTGTCGCCGCCTTCGGTTCTTCTGCCGGGCCACCGCGCCTTCTTGTAGCTCTTTTACAGGCGGTGGCCCGGTCTTCTGTCGCCGCTGTCGCCGCCGCCGCCTTCCGTTCTTGTTCTTCTTGTTCTTCTTCTTCTTCTTCTCCTGGAGATGTTGACTCGACGAGCTCTCCGGCCGGAATGCCAGGGACACGCTCCGCTGCCACTTATATAGTGACAATGGGGCGGTGTCACATGGTATATGTCACATGGGTTGGTCACATGGGTTGATGTCACATGGGGACTATGACATCGTAAGGGGGCGGGGTCACCATGTGACCAACCCATGTGACATATACCATGTGACACCGCCCCATTGTCACTATATAAGTGGCAGCGGAGCGTGTCCCTGGCATTCCGGCCGGAGAGCTCGTCGAGTCAACATCTCCAGGAGAAGAAGAAGAACAAGAAGAACAAGAACGGAAGGCGGCGGCGGCGGCGGCTGCGACAGCGGCGACAGAAGACCGGGCTACCGCCTCAAAAAGAGCTATAAGAAGGCGCGGTGGCCCGGCAGAAGAACCGAAGGCGGCGGCAGAAGAACGGAAGACGGTGACAGAAGACCGGGCCACCGCCTGTAAAAGAGCTATAAGAAGGCGCGGTGGCCCGGCAGAAGAACCGAAGAGGGGGACAAGACCCCCGAAGACGGAAGACCCCCGGAGCTGTGCAATAAAATATTTTTTCCCTGTGTTGTGTTTTTTTTTTGTACTTTATTTCACAGGTGAATGGGTAGGGGTACATTGTACCCCATACTCATTCACATAGGGTGGGGGGCCGTTATCCGGGGGCCCCCTTATTAAAGGGGGCTCCCGGATTCCGATAAGCCCCCCGCCCGCAGACCCCGACAACCAACGGCCAGGGTTGTCGGGAAGAGGCCCTTGTCCTCATCAACATGGGGACAAGGTGCTTTGGGGTGGGGGTGCCTTGGGGAAGGGGGGGCCGCGCGGCCCCCCCTTCCCCAAGGCACCCCCCATGTTGAGGGCACGCGGCCTGGTACGGCTCAGGAGGGGGGGCGCGCTCGCTCGCCCCCCTTTCCTGGCCGGCCGGGTAGCGTGCTCGGACAAGGGTCTGGTGTGGACTTTGGGGGAACCCCCACGCCGATTTTTTTCGGCGTTGGGGTTCCCCTTTAAGCCCATTCCAGGCGGCGGAGCCCGCGACGTCTCCTTCGCGGGCCCCGCCTACCTGTACACGCGCTCGAAATGGGCGGACTTGGCTCCGCCTTACGTGGGCGAGTCCGTTCATTTCAAAAGTTGAGCGAACTGTTTGGCAAACAGTTCGCTGAAACAGTCCGCTCGTGTGTGGGCAAGTCCGCTCATGCAAATTTTGAGCGGACTGTTTGCCGAAACTGTTTGACGAACAAGGTTGGGCGAACAGTCCGCGCGTGTGTACGCGGCCTAAGGCCGCGTACACACGCGGGGACTGTTCGCTCAACTTTGTCCGTCAAACAGTTTCAGCGGACAGTCCGCTCAAAATTAGCATGGACGGACATGGCCACACGCGACGAACGAACAGTTTGCTGAAACCGTGCGCGATGACGTGAACGGCACGTACGACGGGACTAGAAAACGACGTCCTATACACTGCAATGCAACCTTCGGCGTATAAATTCTTTCTGAGCATGCGCGATACTTTGTTTGACGAACAAGCCTACACACGAGGGGACTGTTCGCGGTTTCAGCGGACAGTTTTTCGGAAATTCCGAAAAACCTTGTTCAGCAGACTGTTCGCTGAAACTGTCCGCTGAAAGCCCACACACGGGCGGACTGTCCGCTGAAACACTGTTCAGCGGACAAAGTTGAGCGAACAGTCCCCGAGTGTGTACGCGGCCTTACAAAGACTTAACTATTGCTGCAAACTATAGGCCATCTCCTGCCTCTATAACACGTGCATAGAGACGCCTGGCTGGCCCTGTAACACATGTGTGTAAACGCCCGGCAGCCCTTGTAACAAGGCTGTATATTTATTCAATGTCAACTTAACATTAGACTTACGACCTTAATGGCTGCAAAGTTCAGGAATAACTGGGCTGTTTGGTTGTCCAATTCCAATTGTACTGTAATTCCCCGTACACACAATCGCACATTCCGACAACAAAATCCATGGGATTTTTTTTTCCGACGGACGTTGGCTCAAACTTGTCTTGCATACACGCGGTCACACAAATCTTGTCGGAAATTCCGAACGTCAAGAACGCGGTGACGTACAACACGTACGACGAGCCGAGAAAAATTAAGTTCAATAGCCCAGTGCGGCTCTTCTGCTTGATTACGAGCACGTCTGGAACTTTGTGTGTTGGAATTGTGTACACACACGCTCGGAATTTCCGACAACGGATTTTGTTGTAGGGAAATTTTAGATCGAGATCTACAATTTTGTGTGTTGGAAATTCCGATGAAAAAAGTCAGAGGGAGCCTACATACGGCCGGAATTTCCAACAACAAGCTCCGGGGCATTAACGTTTGATAAGTTAATGTTTTCCTGAAGTTCCTACATGTACTTGCTACTGCTCCTTAACCATGGCAACATTATGGTGGCTAGCTTGGTTTCTTACCCCTACTTTTTCCTTTTCTCCTACCCCCCCATCCCCTTTTCTCTGCTTTTCCTACTTTTCTATGCTCTTACCCTTCGATTTCTGGCAGAGCACACCCCCATAATGACTTGTAACTATTCCGTAACATATTTTTGTGTGCATCAATATAGTATTATAGCCTTATAGTATTAAGGCCTTATAGCCCCTTTTCTCAAACAATAGGTACTGTTACTCAACCACAACCTCCCCCCCCCCCCCCAAAACCACTCCCCTACACACACCCTCCAAGTCACATCAAATAGTGGGTGTGGTCAGTCAATATTCACAAACTTGCACAAGCATCTTTCTAATCATCTTTCTAAGCATTCTTTAATAGTTGAACTGGCAATGCATATCAAAGCATACATATCAAAATGGAATCACAATGGTTTGGGCATATTATTACAAGTAGGAGGGTCCTAAAGGGGCAATAAATACCAGGATTGCATTACATACAGAGTGCAGAGTTCGGGGGGGGGGGGGGGGTTACACACAGAGTGCAGAGTTATCACTTGTAAACACAGAAACCTGACTTCTGTGTTTACAAGTGATTGTGGTGAGCAGGGGGCACCAAAGGGTCTGAGCCAGAGGTGGTGGAACTGAGTTCCACTTGAAAAAAAAATCCATGATTATAGCTACCTTGGCTTATGGGCCTTCCACCTTGTTCTGATGTATCTCTGACATTTATTGTACTTTCTGTATTCTGTGATATTATTATCTGTTACCTTTCAATAAATAAATATTGACACTAAGGCTCGGTTCACACAGGGGTGGCACGACTTGCAGCGCGACTCACAGACGTGACCTGCACATGACTTCAGTGGCGACTTGCAAAACGACTTCTGTATAGAAGTCAATGCAAGTCACCTGCAGTCGCCCCAAAAATAGTACAGGAACCTTTTTTCTAAGTCGGAGCGACTATTAGAACGGTTCCATAGTACAGAACGGAGCGTGACTTGTCAGGCGGCTAAGTTGCCCGGACAAGTCGCCCCTGTGTGAACCGAGCCTTAATGTAATTTTAACCATGTAATAAAAATGTTGGTTTTATAAAACCTTGTCGTAATCCCTGGTACCAGTAAAATTGGTTACATTTTTGTCAAGGTATTAAATGAGAATACCAACTGTAGCATTTGTGCAAGAGGGAGGCAAGACTTGTGTTATGTGAAATCAGCAATGTCATGGTTCTATGGGAGTATTGCTCTATGCCAGTGATGGCGAACCTTGGCACCCCAGATGTTATGAAACTACATTTCCCATGATGCTCGTGCACTCTGTGGTGTAGTTGAGCATCATGGGAAATGTAGTTCCAAAACATCTGGAGTGCCAAGGTTCGCCATTACTGCTCTATGCCATGTCTTGTTATGTTGAGTTGCATCTTGATATAGCGCGTTAATTTACCCCGTAGGATCTCGACGTGCTTTCAAACACATACACGGGTCAATTTTATAGACAGGATCTGAATAACATACCAGCATGTCTTTGGAGTGTGGGAGGAAACCGGAGTACCCGGAGGAAGCCCACGCAGGCACAGGGAGAAAATGCAAGCTTCAGGCAGATGGAGTCGTGGTCAGGATTTGAACCAGCGACCCCACTGCTGCTAGGTGAAAGCGCTAACCACTACACCACTGTGCTGCCCTGTAATGTGTGGTGTACCTCATTACAACTTGCCACAACTACAACTAATGCCCCGTACACACAATCGGAAATTCTGCCAGCAAAAGTCCGATGTGAGCTTTTGGTCGGAAATTCTGCTCATGTGTAACGCTCCATCAGACTTTTGCTGGCAGAATTTCTGCCAGCAAAAGATTGAGAGCAGTTTCTCTATTTTTCCAAAATGGAAAACGTTCCTATCAGAATGTAGCAATTCGGACACGCAAAATTCCTATGCATGCTCGGAAACAATTCAATGCATGCTCGTGTAGCGCTGACAACTTTTGCCTACTAATGTAATGTTGATGTTTTACAATGTAAGCCTATGGACTATTCTATAGCTTAGTATTTGGCACCATCTAGCGGTCAAACACAGGTAGTGAACTGAAACGAATATTGCTTTCACAAAGCACAAAGACTGAATACAGGAAGTAACTGATTATTTACATTTGAAGGTTGACCTTTTTTACCCAGGATGCTTGGAGACCTACCCATGGACACCCTCTCTTGCACTGAATGCTGGTAGGACATAAAAGGAGCCCAAGCGGCCATTTTAGGTCTCTTGGGATTGCATGGTCTGCCTGTGGGGATCTGTGAGGACGCCTTCCATGAGAAGGGGCCTACAACCATCGCAGAGCGCAACTCCAACAGTTTGTGTGAGTGACCTGACAGTGCCAGAGACACAGTGACCGGATTGGAGAGATCCAGAGACACTCGTTTGAGCATCAGAGGACCGGGTTCACCCAGCAGAGTGGAAGGGAGCTACAAACCCACCTGATGGAGAAGCAAGCTGCAGTCACTGGACCAAAAATACTACACGGAGCTCTGATCCAGTTGGTGAGCGGGTTACGGCCCACAGTTTGTTAACTTTCACATGCAGTTAGATTCATACACAGGCCTCACTGGGATTTATAGTTCCACGGAGGAGGAGCAGAGCAACTGACACTGAGCAGACTTGAGGCCTATCTACTCTGACGTCTTAAGCCTCGTAATATAGTACTGAAGTTACACCAGGAGCACCTTTACCTCAACTTAACTTACTTTAACCTGTGGATTACAAGTTACAAGGAGTTACTTTAGCTAGCGAAGGCAAGACGATCAAAGACTAAGTACTTTAAGTGAGATCTCATGCATAGCTTTAAAAGTAGGGGGAGCTCCCAGGTATATATATATATATATATATATATATATATATATTGTAAGGGATCTTCCCGGGGTAGGGTGTGTTTGGACACAGTTCACAGCAGACTTGGAATTTATAAAGCAGATCTTGGCGTTTATTCGTGGTACAAACAGTCCAGCAAACAAAATATACAGCAACACCGTGCTTTCTAAGTACAACAAAAATAAAAGTCCTAGCCCGGCTGGGCGCTTACTAACAGGTTCTGCTCACCTATCTGACACTTACAAACACAGCGTCTTTCACCTGGATATCGCAGGGTGAGTTTTAGCTCCAGCAGTGGCTGTGCTTGCAGCTTCCTCAAACACACAGACTGTTCGTTTCCCTGGCTGAGAGCAATCACCTGCAGACCCTGCAGAGCCTTTAGCTTCCCAGGCTAATTAGGATCAAAGCTCACCTGATCCCAAACCCAGAACTGGATCGGGGGATGTGGAATGACAGGTCCCTCTACCAAACCTACCTGCCATTCCATATAAACCCAGGCCCGGCAAAATTAAATAACTCAGCAGCATATCGCTGCTGAGAAACTGATCCATCCTGGATTTACCATCTCACACTGTGTAGCAACCTAGGTGAGATGTACACCCCCTCGATCACTTCTCCAGTGACATGTCTACATATCCCCCCCCTCTTTTTCAGACCGGAGGGCTGAGCCTTTTGTCCCCACAGACAACTTACCCTTGACAATGCGTCAGCATTTGCCTGTAATTTCCCTGGCCTGTGTTCCACAGTGAAATTAAAGTTTTGTAGGGACAGAAACCATCTAGTCACTCTTGCATTTCTCTCCTTGTTTAACTTCATCCATGTTAGGGGGGCATGGTCTGTCACCAACTTGAATTTCCTGCCTAGCAAGTAATACTTTAACGATTCTAGGGCCCACTTCACTGCCAAACATTCTCGCTCCACAATGGCATAATTTTTCTCGGCCGGGGTTAGTTTTCTACTCAAGTACGTCACTGGATGCTCCTCACCATTCACTACTTGTGAGAGTACTGCACCTAAGCCTGTGTTAGAGGCATCTGTCTGGACCAGAAATTCTCGCCTGAAATCGGGGGTGACTAAGACAGGTGGTTGGCACAAGGCAGACTTAAGGCTTTGGAAAGCCTTCTCGGCCTCTGGGGTCCACGTGACCATTGCTGTCTTTCCGCCCTTTGTCAAGTCAGTTAGTGGAGCAGCAACTGAGGCAAAGTTCGGCACAAATCTACGGTAATACCCCGTAATACCCAGGAAAGCTCTAACCTGTTTCTTTGTCAGGGGTCTAGGCCAATTCTGTATTGCCTCAATTTTATTTAGCTGTGGCTTAATCAACCCTCTCCCAATAATGTAGCCTAGATATTTGGCCTCTTCTAGGGCTAGAGCACACTTCTCGGCATTTATGGTCAACCCCGCATCACTTATGGCATCCAACACGGCCTGTACCTTACAGAGGTGACTTTCCCAATCAGGGCTAAAAATGACCACATCATCGAGGTAGGCAGCTGAGTAATCACGATGTGGTCGCAGAATCAAGTCCATCAACCTCTGGAAAGTTGCAGGCGCTCCATGTAACCCGAATGGCATCACTACATACTGGAATAGCCCATCAGGGGTGGAGAATGCAGTTTTCTTTTTAGCCTCGTCAGAAAGTGGAATCTGCCAGTAGCCCTTTGTGAGATCGAGGGTGGTTATGTACCTGGCGTTACCCAACTTCTCAATCAACTCATCTACCCTGGGCATAGGATACGCATCGAACTTGGAGATCTCATTCAACTTTCTGAAATCGTTACAGAACCTCCAAGTTCCATTGGGCTTTGGGATTAGCACAATTGGGCTGGACCATTCACTCTGTGACACCTCAATTACCCCCAGAGCAAGCATGCGTTTTACCTCGGCAGATACGGCTTCCCTACGTGCCTCGGGTATCCTATAGGGCTTAAGGTTTACTCTGCTTCTAGGCTCAGTTTCAATGTGATGATGGATGAGGTGTGTACGCCCTGGGAGGTCAGAGAACTTGTTTTTGTTTTTCTGTAAAAATTCCTGAGCCTCCTGTTTCTGTGACACTGATAGAGTATCACCTACCTTGACTGGAGGGATTGGTGGTGACAAATTATTAACAGTATTTGTCGCCACCAAGGATTCCCTGTCTTTCCAGGGCTTGATCAAGTTTATGTGATAAACTTGGAAAGGCTTCCTTCTACCTGGTTGGTGCACCTTGTAGTTCACCTCACTGACCTTTTCAACAATTTCATAGGGACCTTGCCACTTCGCCAAGAATTTACTCTCAACAGTGGGGACTAGTATAAGGACCCTATCGCCTGGGTTGAATGTCCTGATTCTTGCGGACCGGTTGTAAATTCTACTTTGGGCCTCTTGAGCCCTCTGGAGGTGTTCCCTTACCAGGGGCATTACAGTGGCTATACGGTCCTGCATTTGTGCTACATGCTCAATAACACTCTTGTATGGGGTGGACTCATTCTCCCATGTCTCTTTTGCAATGTCTAGTAGACCCCTAGGGTGATGACCATAGACCAACTCGAATGGTGAGAACCCTGTGGACGCTTGGGGCACCTCCCTAATAGCAAACATGAGGTAGGGTAATAAATGATCCCAGTCACGACCATCTTTTGCCACCACTTTCTTCAACATATGTTTCAAAGTTTTATTAAATCTCTCCACCAATCCGTCCGTCTGGGGGTGGTATACAGAGGTACGGATGTGTGAGATTTTAAATAGTCTGCATAATTCCTTCATTACTTTCGACATAAATGGCGTACCTTGGTCAGTTAGGATTTCTTTGGGGATCCCAGTCCTAGAGAACATATAAAACAACTCACGTGCAATTGTTTTAGATGCAGTGTTTCTTAAGGGTACAGCCTCAGGATAGCGGGTCGCATAATCCAGGACTACCAAAATATACTGGTGTCCTCTAGCTGACTTTACAATGGGACCCACTAAATCCATGGCAATACGCTCAAAAGGCACCTCTATAATAGGGAGCGAAACCAAAGGACTGCGAAAATGTGACACTGGGGCACTAACCTGACATGTGGGGCACGACTCACAGTATTTTTTAATGTCATCATATATGGCCGGCCAAAAAAACCTCTGGAGAACCCTCTCTCGCGTTTTGTCAGTCCCCAAGTGTCCCCCAAGAACATGGTTATGTGCCATGTCAAGCACCTGACGCCGGTACGGCTTAGGTACCAGAAGCTGTTCCACAATCTCATCCTTAACCTTATTGACTCTATAGAAAAGATCATTAGTCACCGAAAAATGTGGAAATCTTTTTTCAGCATCTGGTTCCTGAGGTACCCCATTCATAACAGCAACCTGCTCTCTCGCATTTTTGAGAGTGGGGTCCTGTAATTGTGCAGCCCCAAAATTATCGCTAGACACCTCTAAGTCTAGTATATTTTGCTCAGTGGGAGGAGCCTCCTCCTCCCCAGCCAGGACCTGCAAAGGAAAACAATCATTTTCATCCTGTACACTTTTATCATTCACAGTGGACAAGGCAACCACCTTAGAGGTATCCTCACTCCTTTTGGGGATTTTTCTTTTTTCCCAGAGAGCCCAGAATAAAGGAAAATCGCGCCCCAATATTACATTATGCATGAGGTTTTTAACCACACCCACTTCATATTGTACTGTGCCTTGTTCAGTCCCGACTTTAGCCAGCACTATAGGGTACACTTGTGTATCACCATGTATACACACAACGCTCATATGCTTTTTAGACTCTAAGTCCCCAGTCACCAGGCTAGCATGCACCAAGGTTACAAGGCTTCCTGAGTCCATTAACGCTTTAACAGGAAAGTCATTGATTGTGATGTTGCAGATTTGCGGTTCAGTCTCTAGTCCAGGAACTGCAGCACAAGATGGTTCCGCAAATAGCGACTGACGCCGGCTAGCGTCACATTCCATGGGTTCAGAGGTAAGAGGGCAATGGGCAGACACGTGTCCCGCCTCATGGCATCTCCAACACTGGATAGGGCCTGGTCCCCTTGGCAAGGAGTCCTTTTCAGAGCCCCTTAGCCACCCGGGACCATCACCAGTCTTTTGTCCCTGAGACACCACTTGAGCCCTTTTCCCTCCATCAGCACCCCTCCACACTCCCCCAATAGATGGAAGTCTCTTACCAGCTGACGGCACAGATCTGGCACTCCGGGGAGGTGAAGATGCTGCAGGAACATCACGGAGGTAGTCCTCAGTCGCCTGGAACCTCTCCACAAGGTTGACAAGTTCGTTTGCATTCTTAGGATCACCTTGTCCCACCCAGCGTTGCAGGTCAGTAGGAAGCGCTCGGAGGTAGCGATCCATCACGACCTTCTCTAGGATTTGTGCAGGAGTAGAAGTGTCTGGCTCCAACCACTTTCTTGCCAAATGGATTAGGTCATACATCTGGGACCTCGCTGATTTGTCCAGACTGTAGCTCCAGTTGCGTACCCTCCGGGCACGGACTGCAGTAGTAACTCCTAGTCGGGCAAGTATCTCCTCTTTTAGCCGAGTATAGTCCTTAACCTCTTGCTCACTGAGGTCATAGTAGGCCTTTTGGGGTTCACCTGTTAAATAGGGCGCAATTACCTCTGCCCACTCAGCGGCTGGTAACTTCTCTCGCTCAGCCACGCGCTCAAATACTGTTAGAAAGGCCTCAACATCGTCCTCAGCAGTCATCTTTTGCAGCGCTTTCTGCACAGTCCTTCTCCCAAAAAAAATCTCTGGAGCGGCTCCCATCACTGTGGGTGGATTAGCAACCACAGGCGCCTCTCGAATTGCTATCAGGTGCTCGATAAGTTGTTGTTGTGCAGCCATGGACTGTTCATGTCGTCTATTGGCCTCTGTCTGAGCCTGCTGTTGTTGCAAACTCACTTGCATAAACTGCTTCAGCATCTCCTCCATGTTGCTGGACTGTTCTTGGAGTGTAGTTGCAGCTTTCACCCAGGACATCAGCAGCTGTAGCCAAGTCTGTCCACACCGTTGCCCCTAGCAACCGTGTTGCCCGCTACCTCCACCAATTGTAAGGGATCTTCCCGGGGTAGGGTGTGTTTGGACACAGTTCACAGCAGACTTGGAATTTATAAAGCAGATCTTGGCGTTTATTCGTGGTACAAACAGTCCAGCAAACAAAATATACAGCAACACCGTGCTTTCTAAGTACAACAAAAATAAAAGTCCTAGCCCGGCTGGGCGCTTACTAACAGGTTCTGCTCACCTATCTGACACTTACAAACACAGCGTCTTTCACCTGGATATCGCAGGGTGAGTTTTAGCTCCAGCAGTGGCTGTGCTTGCAGCTTCCTCAAACACACAGACTGTTCGTTTCCCTGGCTGAGAGCAATCACCTGCAGACCCTGCAGAGCCTTTAGCTTCCCAGGCTAATTAGGATCAAAGCTCACCTGATCCCAAACCCAGAACTGGATCGGGGGATGTGGAATGACAGGTCCCTCTACCAAACCTACCTGCCATTCCATATAAACCCAGGCCCGGCAAAATTAAATAACTCAGCAGCATATCGCTGCTGAGAAACTGATCCATCCTGGATTTACCATCTCACACTGTGTAGCAACCTAGGTGAGATGTACACCCCCTCGATCACTTCTCCAGTGACATGTCTACAATATATTGTTTTTAATTGTTTATGTTGAAATCCATTGTAGTGTCGTCCTATTTTGGGACGACAGCACAATTACTGTGATCAACTTTTGAAACATATTCACAGTAAAATATATTTGGTTAAGTATCCAGTTGTGTGGAGTGTTGTTTTCTCCCAGCAGGTGGAGCCAGTGGATCCTGAGGTAACAATACCGGTATATTGTATTATATTATCTTGTACTTTATTGCATTGCACCACAGCTGTGTCAAGGGGACTGAGCCAATTCGGGGAGGGGGGGGGGGGGTTCATTAGCAGAGTGCAGGCCAGAATCAAATTTCAGCAGCTCCTTCGGGGGTTAGTGCTATACTCGGAAGCTTTAAACTTCATTTTCTCGGCTTGGCGTAGTGTTGCACGTCACTGCATTCTTGACGGTCGAAAGTTCCGAGAACTTTTGTGTGACCCGTGTGTATGCAAGCCAAGCTTGAGCGGGATTCCGTCGGGAAAAACCATCCGAGATTTTTTCCGTCGGAAAATCCTATCGTGTGTACGGGGCATAAGAATGTTATTTTGGTGAAACAAGACAGAAATTACAAAAGAAAAAGAATAAAGTTACACAGACACATCATAGAAGAACGTTTAGATGACTTCTGCACACCAGTGGGACATCATTTATCACAACCAGGCCATTCTATGGCAGACATGAAGGTTTTAGTTCTTAAAGTGACCTTTAAAAATAGTCAGGAAAGGAAAAATCACGAACTGCAAACGATAATCCTGTTTGACACAAGAGATAATAGACTCAAGGTGGACCTTGGTTTCTGAAACCACAACCCTTCAGTTTTGTGTCATTGTCACCTTTCACTGCTGATGTGTATGACAAATAAAATAATATTCAATGTAATTCTGTACTGAAAGTTGAAGGACCTTTATAATTAATAATGTGTATATAGTAAGAGGATAGACTTACGTTGAGTTTCAGGCTTGACGAGAACTTCCCCTTTAATTTCACAACGTAAGGACTTCCAATTAATGACATTTCCATGGAGATCACCAGAGAGGACCTTCTGGATGTCTTCCTGAGTCAGGACGTAATCCCACATGTGGACGTCACTTATTTCACCAACCAATGACTGAGAAGCATCGAACCCTCCACCAAAAGAATCCTGGTCCTGTCCCAGAACAATACTGCTTTCAGCATCAATATAATAATTGGGATGATATTTTCTCATGTAACCCCTTTGGGAGGAGAGCTTTCCATTGAGCCAAAGATAGGCTCCTTCATATCTGCTGTCCCAGGACACACAGATGTGCCTCCAGTAAAAAGACTTCCAGTTTAGTGTAAAAGCAGTCATTGCATTATTTATGAATAGTTTATAGGTGTATGGAGGCTCAAAGTAGATGCGCAAAGCATCAGCGCATCTTGGAGTAGCCATAGAGAACAACGTATAGGGGCGTGGAAGATCACTGAAGGTACGTAGACAGACGCTGGCATTCCGCAATGGCTTTATAGTTGTAGGTCTTAGAATGACATGAGCGGTGTTGGTTTCTTTGGGGAAGACGAAGACTTTACCCTCCAAGTCTAGGGAAGAAAAGAGACAAAATTTATGAGGTCAAAGCTTTAGGTCCAGAGCAAAAAAAAAATATTTATTTATGAATGCTAGAGTCTAAAATAAAAATAAAAAGATACAATGATAAATCTCTGGAAGGTAATTATATTCATTTTTGTTTGTGCATAAATATGTAGTTTGCAGATCCTGAACCGTGTGTTTATTTGTTGCCACCCCTCTGGTCATGTAGTGGGTGGAGTCAGTGCCCATTTAATACCAGCTATGGTGGAGACTGGTAGTTCAGGTATGGGAACACGTCACCCCTGACCAACACCATATAGGCCTTTGGCCTGTGTACCTGAGTGGAGGAGAGAGCCCTCTGCAAGGCTGGAGTGCCTGGAGGTGTAGTTATGGACTCACAATGGAGAAGGTGGAAAAACCTTGCTACCCCTTACCTTTGCCTAGCAGGTCAGTAGCGTGGTTTTTGCTGGCCTCGTGGCCTGGGACTGAGGGTGTCAGGGTCCAGATATAAATCTGGGAGCTCTGACATTTCTGGCTGTAGCTCTTCTTGCTGTCTCACCCAAGATGCTAGACTGCTCCCTGTCTAATCCCTTGGACAACATTGCCTTGTATCTTGTTCCTGGTGAACCTTGAACTCTTTGCTCCTCCCATGAACTTCCTATTTAAGCCATGTCTCTTCACTTCCTGTTTGCCAGAATATTGTGCTCTCTCCAGCTGATATCTTGCTTCTTTTATACACCTGGAGCTGTCCTTATTTTTGCTACCATTTTTTACTGACATTTGGCTTTATCCTCAACTATGCTTTCACTTGATCTTAACCTACAACAACTTGTTACCAACCTTTGGCTTGTTCCTTGAATATACTTTTGTTTCATCTCAACCTGCAACCACTTGCTACTGACTTTTGGCTTGTTCCTTGAGTATGCTTTCACTTGATCCCAACCTGCAACCACTTGTTACTGACATTTGGCTTGTTCCTCAAGTATGCTTTCACTTGATCCCAACCTGCAACCACTTGTTACTGACATTTGGCTTGTTCCTCAAGTATGCTTTCACTTGATCCCAACCTGCAACCACTTGTTACTGACATTTGGCTTGTTCCTCAAGTATGCTTTCACTTGATCCCAACCTGCAACCACTTGTTACTGACATTTGGCTTGTTCCTCAAGTATGCTTTCACTTGATCCCAAACTGCAACCACTTGTTACTGACATTTGGCCTGCTCCTCGAGTATGCTTTCACTTGATTCCAACCTGCAACCACTTGTTACTGACATTTGGCTTGTTTACCGACTAAGATTCTGCTTGATCCCAACCTGCAACCACTTGTTACTGACCGTTGGCCTGTTTACTGACTACAAGTTTGCTTGATCCCAACCTGCAACCACTTGTTACTAACCTTTGGCTTATTCCTTGACTATGCTTTCACTTGATCTCAACTTGCAAACACTTGTTACCGACCTTTGGCTTGTTTATTGACTACACTTCTGCTTGATCCCTTCCTCTTAGATCTGTGTCCAGACCCTGGCTTGCTCACCTCCTGGTGGGGTGATCCTGAGGACTGCAACCTGATACTATCATGCAGAAAAACCCATCTCCACCATCAGGTGCTCTGATGTAGATCGGTCTTTGGACCAGTTAGTGCTGGGTGGTGTGAACCTCTCTACTGCTATAGCTACTGGTCTCTGAGCCTGACCCCTGACTGACAGAGGGACACCTTGTGTAAGAAACCCCCTTTGGGGGCTCACTAAAGAGAACTGGGAAGATGGGTGGAAACTATGGTCCCGTATAAGGTATTGAGTGTTCTGCACTGATACTGTGTGTCATGAGAAAGATATATTGTTCTGATTTTGATGAGATGTTACTGCCCTCTTGAGCCCCCTGTATATGCATACCAGAGCCACCCTATCATGGATCTTTTGGTTCCACTTATAACCCCCCAGGACCTGCCTTGCCCCTTTTCTGTTTCCCTCTTCCCTGTATACTTTCTGCTGCATTATCTTTTTCTGCCCGTCTGCTGGCATTCTCTCATTCCTTCGCCCCTACTCCCTCTTTCTCCTCTTCATTCCTAACTTCCCTTCTTCATCTTCCTTTTCGCAAGAGTTTAGCCATGTTTATTCATGAGCCCTCCAGTACAAGGGAGCCTGACCAAATGCTATTTTTGGTTTAGATTAGCCTGCAACCCAGAAAAACCTGCATGATTTCCTGCACCTTCTAAAATAATGCAGTACAATAGGTATTCATACCAGGCCACATGCCCCCAACATGGGTGGTGCTTTGGGGGAGGGGGGCTGTGCGTACCCTGTTACCAATTCACATTGGGGGGAGCCTGGATCTGGAGGTCCCCCTGTTAAAGGGGGCTTCCAGATTCCGATAAGCCCCTCGCCCACAGACTCCCACAACCACCGGACAAGGGATGTGAGGATGAGGCCCTTGTCCCCATCAACATGGGGACAAGGTGCTTTGGGGGTCAGACCCCAAAGCATCCTCCCCATGTTGAGGGCATGTGGCCTGGTACAGTTCAGGAGGGGGGGGGGCGCTCTCTTGTTCCCCCTCTTTTCCTGCGGCCTTCCAGGTTGCATGCTCAGATAAGGGTCTGGTATGGATTTTGAGGGGGACCCCTACGCCATTTTAAAAAAAAATTGGTTCCCCTTAATATCCATACCAGACCTGAAGGGCCTGGTATGGAATTTGGGGGGAACCCCATGCAATTTTTTTTTACATTTCGGTTCGGGATTGGTCTGGTAATGGACTGGGGGGGAACCCATACTGTTTTTTCAATAAGTTTTATCTGTATTGCTGGGACCCGCCACCCCCCGGGCACAATATTTAAAGGAATATTACATTTTTATTGTTTCACTTTAAACATTCTTAAAGCGGAGGTCCGTCAAAAAGTCAGCAGCTACAAATACTGCAGCTGCTGACTTTTAAAATATGGACACTTACCTGTCCAGGGAGCCTGCAATGTCGGCACCCAAAGCCGATTTGTTGCTCGGCTTTTGGGTGCTGCCGTCTTCGGTAGGGGAATCAGGAAGTGAAGCCTTGCGGCTTTACTTCCCGGTTCCCTACTATGCATGCACGAGTCGCGCTGCACAATCTGGATGGTCCCTGCTGTCTCCGGGACTCGTGTGTTTCCCAGCAGACTCGGGGGGGGGGGGGGGGCATGGTTATTCTGCGAACAGACGAACACCCGATGTTTGAGTAGAACTTACGTTCGACTCGAACATCGGGCTCATACCTAATGGTCAGAGGGAATACGGTGGCCCTCCTGCAAACTGGGTGGGAGAGGCTCCTTCAATTGGGACAGAAATATTTATCAATCTACCTCAAGAAATCGATGAAGATAAATTAATTCCACCTTTGCAGACTAACGGTTGCCTGCAAGGCAAATTCATAATGAGCTAGTATGACTATGCACCGCATACTGGCTCATTATGAAATACTTACCTTAGAACGAAGTCCCCGTATCGCAGGCCGGTCCATGCCGAGGGAGCTGACATTTTACCCTCAGTGTGTCTTCTGGGTTTGTGGCTCTGCCGCTATGAGTTGCCAGACCTTCAGCTGGGGCATTAACAGCACATGCTCTATGCAGGAAGCATCGGCTCTGCTTCCTCTAGTGCGGGCTCTGTTCTTCACACTGATGCTCGGGGATGGTGGGTCAGGAACCCGCTATCTGGGCTTGCTGATCCACCATCCCTGAGCAGGAAGTGGTGGGACACATCAATTTGTGTGTGATATGTGGTGCTTTTACAAAGCGATCTTGTTGTTTTCTCTTTGCTTTGCAGGGAATAATAAAAAGCAAGTTTGCTTAGTGTACCGAGCTCTGTGTTGTTTACCAAGGTGGTTCTTGGTGGGGTATTGGGGGGTGAGTGGAGCCAGTGGTGGCAAAGTGGTGGATCGGAGGAAACAGTCTAAGGTTTTCCATGATCACAAAGGTGGGGGGGGGGGGGGGTTAATGCGGGGAACTTGTACAACCATGGACTCCAGGAACTAAAGTACAAACAGTACAGACAGGTCCCTGTATGAATTCCTCAGAGCTGAGGACCTGAGCCCCCTCCGCCCCCACAACTAGTGAAGGAATGCAAGTCCCAGCATGAACCCCTGAGATCTAAAGATGTGACCCCCGTAGGTCTCATGGGTTCATGCTATGACCTGTAGCTCTTCGCTAGTGGGGTGGTGGGTGAGGCTGTGTGGCACATCCTGAGCTCTAGGGGTTCATGCTGGGACCTGTAGTCCTTCACTTTTGGAGGGTTGCATCCCCAAAAGTGAAGGACTACAAGTCCCTGCATGAACCCCTGAGATTTAAAGATGTGATCCCCCTTAGGTCTCACGGGTCCATGCTAGGACCTGTAGTTCTTCGCAAGTGGGGTGGGGAGGGGTGAGGCTGTGTGGCACATCCTGAGCTCTGAGGGTTCATGCTGGGACCTGTAGTCCTTAACTTTTGGAGGGTTGCATCCCCAAAAAGTGAAGGACTACAAGTCCCTGCATGAACCCCTGAGATCTAAGGATATGACCCCTTAGATTTTCTAGGTTCATGCTGTGACCTGTAGTTCCTTCACTAGCTGAAGGCCCGAGGGGGACACATTCTCAGCTCTGGGGGGGGGGGGGTCATGATGGGACCTGTAGTCCTTCACTTTGGGGGGGGATCACATTCCCTAAAAGTGAAGGACTACAAGTCACAGCATGAGTCTCACAGAGCTGAGTATGTGTCCTCCTCCTCCTCACTTTAAGAGTGTCATCTGCTCCCTGCTCTGCACCCAGCTCATCTGCCGACTGCCGTCCTCCTCTCTGTATGGATCTCTTCCTCATGACACACATGGTTCAATCCTCAGCACCTGGTCTCACCTCACATTCTTGAGAGATTCTGAAATCCAGTTTACTTCTTCCTCTGAGCATGCCGCTGCACAAGCTGGATTAGGTGGGTGGAGCTAAGCAGTAAGTGCAGAGGAGGAAGTTAAATCCTCCTCTGCTCTGAATTCTGGGGCCTTTGCCTTTGCATTAGTTATCGTGATGTCACTGGTTGCTAGATGCGAGGCGGCTTAGCAACCAGTGCCCAGCGGTGGAACAAGTGAAAACGGTTTTTGGCCGGCCACGATACTGTCTGACTGTGAGTGAAGTGGCGGCGGCGCTGTGGCAGTCTTTTTTTGGTATCAGAGCGGCCCAGGGGGAAATTGTCACCCTGTCCCCCAGCCCAGTCCGCCCCTGTTTTTTTTGTTGGGGGATTTTTCACTTATAATTGTCATTGTCGCCTCTCATTATTCATGGTCATGAGGAATATATCATAATTTTCAATGTAATTATATACTGAAAATTGGAGAATCTTACTAATTAAAAAGCTGTATAAAGACAGACGACAGACTTACTCTGGCGTTTAAGCTGGACAAGAACGTCCCCTTTGATTTCATAGTGCAGAGATAGCCAGTTAATGACATTTCCATGGAGGTCACCAGAGATGACCTTCTTGATGTCTTCTGTAGTCAGGACATAATTCCACATGTGGATGTCACTTATTTCACAAACCAATGACTGAGAAGCGTTAAAAGAGTCTTGTTCTTGCCCCAGAACAATGCTGGCTTCAGCTGCAATAGAAGACCCTTTCATGGAGACTACTTCCGGGTAGAGTTTCTCATTGACCCAAAGTTGGACCACTCCAGTGTCGGAGTCCCAGGTCACACAGGTGTGTCTCAAAGACTCTGAGTCTGTCCTAAAACTAGTTACTTCCTGGTTGATATATACAGAACAAGTGTCTGGAGGCTGTATGTTGATTAGAAAGGCCTTTTCCTCTTCGGGAGTAGCAAGAGAGAAGACCGTATAGGGGCGTGAAAGATCCGAATAGGAGCGTAGACAGACGCTGACTTTCTGCAATGGCTTTGTAATTGTAGGTCTTAGAATGACATGAGATGTGTTGGCTTCATGGGGGAAGACGAAGACTTTACCTTCCAGGTCTAGGGAAGAAAACAAAGACCATTACTGCTACATATCAAAGCTTTAGATACTGAACAATAGTAGAATTTAGAATTAACAAAATGGATAAAATTCAAGCAATTGGAGAAGGGGGCAAAGTGGTAACAAACCTCAGGGATTTTTACGGTGTTAGGTATAGAGATCATTACATAGCTTAAAATTTTAAGTTTTATTGAAATAGTAAAAACACAAGAAAAAAGGTGAGTTACCTCACTACCGCTCTCGACATGTTTCACTCGATAGAATTTCTTCAGGAGATTGCTGGTATATCACTTTCTATACTATAGATAACAAAACATAACGTATCTCATAAAAGTATTAAATAAACCAGGTTTCAACAGAAGGGATATGAGAAATCCACTCTGGATAGTGAAGTAGAGCGGGTGAGAGGTATGCAAAGAGAGGCATTGGGTGCTGATAAAATCAAGGAAATGTATTGCAAAAAAAAATTTATTGCAAAAAAAAAAAGATAAAATCAAGGAAGATAACGTTGATGTTGCAAGTTTTAAACTGCTATTGAATTACAACATTCAACATAAAAAAATCAAAAACTGCGATGGCACTGAGGGCAAAGCCTTTGCATGGGGCCGCTCCTTCACTTCTGACGCATGTGCATTGGCATCCTTTTTCACGCCCCGTGACTCGGCGGTGACGTCAGACGCCGCCGAGTCGGAAACTAGCTATTTAAATGGCAGTAACATGCCATCATACTCTGCCTGAGACATCCCTGTATACAGTAATATGCACATTTAATTATTAGATTGCCTGAGCAGCAACCAAATTTTAGCAGTAATAGTATTATTATTCTATACTTTGCATTACCTATAGGTTTCTCTTGGAAACGGTGTATGGTTTTTTACCAAACCTTTCCGTTTTGATGTTTGCCATCACGTCGAACATATTTTCTTTCCTGCTGATCAGCTAATTCCCAGCAGTGCCAGTAAAACGCCTCGATTGATTCGACCTTATTTAAATTCAAGGTGAATATTTTCTCCTGACATTCCGTTGTCAGGTGCCATATACTAACCTTTACAATCGCCGTTATCCTTATTCATGCTTCGAATGCCGCGTACACACGACCGGACTTTTTGACAGCAAAGGTCAGACGGAGCGAGTCCGTCAGACAATTCGATCTTGTGGGGGCTCCATCGGACCTTTGCTTGCCAAAAATCCGGCGGACTTTAGAAATAGAACATGTTTTAAATTTTTCCACCTGAACTTCCGCCGGACCGAGAAATTCGTTCGTGTGTATGCTAGTCCGACGGACAAAAAACGACGCTAGGGCAGCTATTGACTACTGGCTATGAACTTCCTTATTCTAGTCCGGTCGTATGTCATCAATCGAATCCGTCGGACTTTGGTGTGATTGTGTGTGGCCAAGTCCGTTCATTCGGAAAGTCCGTCGGAACTTCGCCGAAAGTCCGTCAAAAAGTCCGGTCGTGTGTACAAGGGATAAGGCTTATCTATACATATTATTTTGTTTTAGAAACATTATAGCAATAGTTATCTGCAAGTAACTAAGAGGCTGAGCTGGAATGATGGACTGATGGGATATCTAGTGCATTCACTGAAATTATTTTTCTGTGTATATCTTTCAAGGATTCAAAGCAATTTTGGTGAGGTTTGGTTTGTTTTATGTGTCCACATGTTTCCATGTCCTTATGTTTTGATACCATTGTTTCTTTATAAACTTAGCACATTCCCCCCCTAGTCTATATGCCAATGTACATGTTTTTCCATGTCAATGTATTATTATTTAATACTTTCCTTATGTTTTGCTATCTATAGTATAGAAAGTGCCATACCAGCAATCTCCTGATGAAACTCGATCGAGTGAAACATGTCGAGAGTGGTAGTGCTTTGCCTGTATATGCTTTATTAGATAACTCACCTTTTGATAGGAATGTATCTTTTTTCTTGTGTTTTTACTACAATAAAACGTAAAATTTTACGCTATGTAAGCCCTTGTACACACGGTCGGAGATTCCGACAACCAAATCCGTCGGAGTAATTCCGACGGATTAATTCCGCAAGAGGTCCGGAAGTGATTTTGCATACACACGGTCTGACTAAGTTGTTGGAAAATCCGATTGTACATAACGTGATGACGTTATTTAGTTACGACGGGACTACGTTCAGGCTAGTAGCCAATAGCTTCGGTCTAGGAATTTGATCTGAGCATGCGTGGCACTTTGTCCGTCGGAGTAGGCTACACATGATCGGAGTATGTCCGATAGGAGCATTTTGTCGGAAAATTTGGTCCGTCGGATATTCCTACGGAAACAGTCCGATGCAGACCACACACAGTTGGAATATCCGACAAAACGGTCCGTTAGGAAACATTCCGTCGGAATTTCCGACCGTGTGTACAAGGGCTTATGAGTCTTGATCTCTATACCTAACACCGTAAAAATCCCTGAGGTTTGTTACCTCTTTGCCCCCTTCTCCAATTGCTTGAATTTTCTTCATATTTGGGATGTGGTGTTTTTTTTTTTTTTTCATTTGATCTCTCCATCTTACCTTGTATTTTTTTTAAAAATGGATACCCTCATATATCTCAGAGATCATTAGATTCCATTTTATTTTGTTTCAAAATATTGATTGGGTTTTGGATCCAGGAACCAATGTGCATTGCCAGCTTGCATTTCCCATCTTCCCAAATGAAGGGTATTTCTTTTCATCAAAGGTTCTGCTCGCATTTTAATAAAAAGCAGAGGCCTCAGTTATTGAAGTAGAGGAGTCCCAACACTCTCAAAAACTGGTTGCTACATTTATGAATGTGTAGCCGGGTGCTGTCTGTCTGGTGCGTCCCCCCCCCCCCGCACCCCCCCAAAAAAAGTGCAGCAGCAGGCGGCATGTGTCTGTGTGATTATCATGTAAAAGGGAAAACACTGCGCTAAAGTTAAACCTGTAACAAGACGGCCGGTGATGGCCAAAAATAGCAGCTAACACTAAAAACAAACAAAGTTCAGCATACAAAAGAAAAAATATGTGTAGCGCTTCAATATTACTGAATATAATCAACGTAAAATAATTAATGTGTAATCAACATAAATTGTAGAGTGATACAAAAATTCATATAGTTAATAATTTGAGAAAAAGAGTCCATAGGATGGGCACCAGTTTCACAATGGAGCTGATATAGAGATGACTGGACCGTCATAAAACAAAAACAGGTCACTGGGCAAGTATATTCATGTAGGCCAGCTTGTCTGTAAACATCAAAAGAAGGTAGATAAATACTTCTTACCAGCTCTGTTGGACTCACAAAGTCATATGACAATTGAGTCTGAAAAGGCTTGAGGTCTCACTCTAGGACCAGAGAGTATATGGAAGGAGGTCCGTTGGACTGGTGGAGGAACTTCAAACAGCAGTGTACTCAATGGCGTGTTTCGCAAACTGGAACATCGAGGTAGTTTGGAATCCAGCTCAGACACGGTCCAATACTCCAATCGCCCCAAATGGGGAGAGAAATGTTTGAGGGTTTAAACCACACAGAAGGGAGAAAAGAAAAAAGAGCTCCACATGGTGCGGGTCAAATGATATAAAATACGGATTTATTGAAGTCAAAAAGTTATAAATGACTTGGTGATCACAGAAATAAAATGAAGTAAAGTTAAAAGCAATGTAGGGTGCCAACATGTGTGATTATCATGGCTGCCGCCACTCAACTAATCAAGAGCAAGAGGAGGACACAGTAGCTGCAATGCATGCTGGGATTTGCTACACTGCACAGGGATGGCTGCAGGAACTACAGATCCCAATAGACTCTATGACACAAGGAGGTGTCAGAGAAGATCTTTACTGCGCTGCCTGGGAACGTTCAGGGTTTTTGGCGCCCAGGGTCTGGAGGAGAGAGGACTACTTCTGCTCCTGCTCACTGGAGGTCTTGGGCTGGAGAAAACCAGATCCTGCGACGGTTAGTTGAGGACCCCTGTTGCAGTGCAGAAGTGGCTCCAACTGCAGTACCCACGCCACTGCTACAAGATCGGAGCATTTATTTACCACCACCCGCTCACGCCGCTGTTTGCTAGAGGCTTCAGGAGAGAGAGGGGGCCGCTTCCACCTTGGTACCTACTGCTGTACCCTTAGGATTAGTGAGAGGGCCATCAGCCCATTACTGACATTGCTAACAGAGACTGATAAGAGCATACCAAGTACGCTCAGCGCATACCGCAGTTATGCCAGACCTATAGTGCACACCTACCAACCCAAGACGACCGCTACACTAAACTGTCAGTGCATCTGACCGCCTTTACCTAGTGCCTGTCCCACATCTACACTGCAAATGTGCAAAGACTATGCCACACCATATAGTATACCTCTGCTGCATGCAGATCCGGACTGTCTAATGTGCTAATGCTTCTTAAAGGGCCCTGACCGTAGCTGTAGAGGAAACATCTTAAGGACTTTCCCAGTCACATAACCAGGGCCATCTTTAAGGCAGGGCAAAAAAGGGCAGCTGCCCTGGGCCCTGTCATTGTTATGGGGCCCAAAGCAGCTGCCTCATACTTGCCAACTATCCCAGTGTAAATTCCCTTAGCCCTTGAAGTTTTAGTCCTGACTGTGTCCCGATATCTCAGTGTGAAGGGTTGGTACCAGCTCTGCCCTATTGTTGTGTACAGAGGACTCACCTGCAGACCCCGTGTTTACATGTAAATTACCGGCATTCATATGTAAATAGTGGCACCATTACTAAGGAAATAGATGCAGCCGACAGCATTGATATGTAAATAAAGGTGGCATTCATATGTGTATCATGCTCCCCTGCAGTGAGGAGATGATGTGCTGTAACCCCTAGCAACCAGTCAGTGAGCATTATTACTTTACAGTAATCTCCAGCAACTAATTAACAAGCAGAAATCATTTGCTGTAACCTCTAGCAACTAATCAGTGAGCCATAATGTGTGCTGTAACCTCTAGCAACCAGTCATTAAGCAGTAATGATATGCTGTAACTGCTGGCAACCAATCGCATTTGCTGCCTGATCTGATTCAGTAAACTGATTTTAAGTCTAGCTGCTATCTATTGTATGTCTCAGAGCAGGTGGAGTGCAAAATTGCATGGAGGGGGGGGGGGGGATTGGGGGCAAGAAAAATTTTGCCCCGCCTTCAATCAATATTAAAGACGGCCTTGCACATAACCAGCCCACAAATTCTCCCGCCCCGTCTCCTTTCACCCATCTTTGACCTCTCAAGCTCTGACGGTGCTTATCAGATGGTCTTATGCCCCCTACACACGAGCGGAATTTCCGTCAGAAAAATCTTGGATGTTTTTTCCGACGGAATTCCGCTCAAACTAGGCTTGCATACACACGGGTCACACAAAGGTTCTCTGAACTTTCGACCGCCAAGAACGCGGTGGCGTACAACACTACGACAAGTTCAATGCTTCCGAGCATGCATCAAATTGTTTGAGCATGCGTAGGAATTTTGCACGTCGGAATTGGTACAGACGTTTGGAATTTCCGATCGGAACTTTTTTCCGACCGAAAAATTGAGAACCCGCTTTCAACCGTTTTGCTGGCGGAAATGCCGAATGGAGCATAAACATGGTCGCATTTTCCGACCAAAAAGCTCACATCGGTCTTTTGCTGGCGGCATTTGACAGGGGACCCAAGAAGTGGAGGATTGGGGCTGCTCTGTGCAAAACCATTACAAAGAACAAGTAAGCATTACATATTTGTTATTTTAATAAAATAAAAAAATAAAAAAAACCCTTACAATCACTTTGATAATGATAGCGGTACATTTTATTTGTATGTTAACCACTTACAGACCGGACCATTTTGCTGGCTTAAGACCAGACCACTTTTTGCGTATCAGCACTACGTCGCTTTAACTGACAATTGCGCGGTCGTGCGACGTGGCTCACAAACAAAATTGACGTCCTTTTTTCCCCACAAATAGAGCTTTCTTTTGGTGGTATTTGATCACCCCTGCGGTTTTTATTTTTTGCGCTATAAAAAAAAATAGAGCGACAATTTTGAAAAAAACGCATTATTTTTTACTTTTTGCTATAATAAATATCCCCCAAAAATATATAAAAAAACATTTTTTGTTCCTCAGTTTAGGCCGATACGTATTCTTCTACATATTTTTGGTAAAAAAAAATCGCAATAAGCGATTATTGATTGGTTCGGCACAAAAGTTATAGCGTTTACAAAATAGGGGATAGTTTTATGGCATTTTTATTAATAATTTTTTTTTTACTAGTAATGGCGGCGTTCGGCGATTTTTTTTGTGACTGTGACATTATGGCGGACACATCAGACATTTTTGACACATTTTTGGGACCATTGTCATTTATACAGCAATCACTGCTATACAAATGCAGTGATTCCTGTGTAAATGACACTGGCAGTGAAGGGGTTAACCAGTGGATGGCAGTGTAGGGGTTAAGTGTTCCTAGGGGTGTGTTACTAACTGTGGGGGGGTTGGGCTTTCATTTAGTGAACACTGATCTCTGCTCCAATCACATGGAGCAGAGATCAGCGTCACTAGTTGCTTGGCAGAATGGAGAAATGCTGTTTACAATGGCATCTCCCAGTTCAGCGGCCCTGTGAGACGATCGTGGGTATGTCCACGGGGATCGAGTCCGCGGGACCTGCGATCGGACTCATGGGGGTCCCGACTGGCATGCAATTGCGCCGCCAGCGGCACGCTCGCGATGGCAGGGAGGCATTTAAGATTGGACGTACCTGTACGCCAATATGCCTGCCATTCTGCCGACGTACACCGGCATGCACCGGTCGGGAAGTGGTTAATGGTTGCAGGTCGCCATATAACATTAAAGGACAATTGTACCTTTGATAGTAACTCCTTTCATCTTTTACATTTCAGCTATCATTTTTCTATCACTGATGCAGTTTTAGAACAAAGAATAGACACAGAAAGAATGGAGTTGATATATAGATTATATGTACAGTGGAACCTCGGATTGCGAGTGACGTGGTTAACGAGCGTTTCGCAATACGAGCAATTTTTTTTTTTTTAATCCTTTGAGAGTTGTCTCGCAAAACGAGCAGGATTCAAGCCTCTGCTGTGTGCAGTACCGCATTTGGCCAGAGGTGCGGGGGCCATTTGGAGAGGCTCGGAAACCCTCGCAAATATTCGGAAATACTCAGAAACACTCGGAAATACTGGGTTCCCGAGTGTTTCCGAGCAGTTTCCGAGTATTTCCAAATCTCACTGGCGCCCCCCCCCCAACCTCTGGTCACATGTGGTATTACATGCAATAGAAGTCAATGTGGAACAAATTATCTTTGTTTCCAATTAATTTTATGGGGAAACTCGCTTTGATATGCGAGTGCTTTGGATTACAAGCATTCTCCTGGAACGGATTATGCTCGTAATCCAAGGTTCCACTGTATCTTGTTTTGTATCAATTATTAACAGTATACAGTATTATTTTAAGCTTGTGCAGCACTCTCCTAGGTAGGTGCTAGAAGAGAGTATCATGTTTTTACTCCTTACTGGCAAACAGAGAAGACAAACCATCTTATGCACGAGCCTGGGAGTTGGATGTGGCGATCACGTGGCACCAGAACCGTTGGTTTCAATCTTTTGAATGATCATACAAAGATGAATGTCTCCCTGATTGAAGCAAAATTGAAAATCTAAACAAGATGGTATTATGTTCCATCCAGAATGGCCCCTATCACCCCTTATGTTCCAGAGGGTATGGTCTGGTGGGCTCCATGTTTCTCACATGGTGTTCTTGTCCCACTCATCAGATCGTACTGGAATAAAATCTTCCACCTAATACGGGGGTATCAGTGCCTCCGGACCCCATAATATTCCTGCTGGGATGTAGGGTGGGAAAAGTTTCCAAATGTATGCAGGCCCTAATGTTCTTCATTCTCTTGGGAGCCAAGATTACGCTCGCAAGGGGCATGGAAGAAACCATTGACCTCTTTTGCGGCAACTAAGAGGAAGATCTTCTGGATCATGATGCAGGAACAAATAGTGGCTAAACTACTGGACAGTGGACACTACACGATAATTTGAGGCAATCTGGGAACCTCGGGCAAACTATATCAAAGTATCTCTCTGCTCTGGACTTACAGTTCAGCAGTAGGAAATTTCCCCGTAGACTCTTTGCTTCGACATCCTCCTCTTTCTCTTTTTTTCAAGGCCACCTTGGTGTCCTCTTTCCTTTTCTATCCCCTCTTTTTCTTCACTTATACTTGGTTAATCCCTCTGTGGATTAAGTAGGCTGTATAAATTCAGTCTTGTTGAGTAGGCTTGGACTCTAGCCTCCGAGCTTATATGTGGAAAGCGCCTAGTCTACAGTTTGCTCCCATAAGGGTGGCATGTCGTTATCCTCTCCAGTGGAATGTTCACCCAGCAGGATCTTCTGCAACATAGGATCCATGGTAGTTCAGGGCCAGGGGACTGACTTCCTCTCCACGCCCAGATGGAGTTTAACTTGCCGGCCGCCTCCTGTACATATATACGTTGGCAGAATGGCACGGCTGGGCAAAGTAACGTACCTGTATGTTACTTTGAATTTTCCTCCGTGCACGCGCACTTGCGCCGCCTGCGGCGAGCGTGCACCTGCCACAAGCTCTTTGACCGCACCCACGGGACCGGCGGACTTGATGTCCTCCGGGTGCCCGCGATGGTGTCACGGAGCTGGAGAACGGGGAGATGCTAATGTAAACACAGCATCTCCCCGTTCTGCCTAGTGGCAGAACACTGATCGTCTGCTCCCTCTCATCTGGAGCAGGGATCAGTGTCGTGTCACTGCTAGCCCATCCCGCCAGACAGTTAGAATCACTCCCTAGGACAAATTTAACCCCTTCACTGGCCCCTAGTGGTTAACCCCTTCACTGCCAGTCACATTTACACAGTAATCAATGCAATTTTATAGCATTGATCGCTGTATTAATGCCAATGGTCCCAAAAATGTGTCAAAAGTGTCCGATGTGTCCACCATAATGTCGCAGTCATGATAAAAATCGCTGATCACCGCCATTACTAGTAAAAATAATATATATACAGTATATATATATATATATATATATATATATATATATATATATAAAAATGCCATAAAACTATCCCCTATTTTGTAGACGCTATAACTTTTGTGCAAACCAATTAAAAAACGCTTATTGCAATTTTTTTTTTTTACCAAAAATATGTCGAAGAATACGTATCGGCCTAAACTGAGGGAAAAAATATTTTTGGGGGATATTTATTATAGCAAAAAGTAAAAAATAATGCGTTTTTTTTTCAAAATTGTCGCTCTTTTTTTGTTTATAACGCAAAAAATAAAAACCGCAGAGGTGATCAAATACTACCAAAAGAAAGATCTATTTGTGGGAAAAAAAGGACGTGAATTTTGTTTAGGAGCCACATCCGCACGACCGCGCAATTGTCAGTTAGAGCGATGCAGTGCCGAATCGCAAAAAAAGTGCTCTGGTCTTCGGCCAGCCAATTGGCCCGGGGCTTAAGTGGTCAATATTCCTCTATGACCTCAGTCCCATCTTCAATGTTGAAATCTTGTTTTTTAGACATTTTTATCTTCCTTCAAGCTAGGGTTGTATCTAATATTTTCTGTATTGAAGGTCCTGCAGGCCGATTAATCATACTGTTTTCATTCTTGCCTTCTCTTTAAACTTAATAAAAATGATTGAAAAGAGAGTATCGTTTTTGGTCTTTCTGCTTACCAGGAAGATGGTCAGGTAGAACTTAGAGTGCTCTCTGCCTACCAGGGAGCAGGATCTATTGGTTAGGTCTGCTCATTGTGCTCAGGCGCAGCTCGGCTTGTTCTGACTGTCCCCCACTAGTTCAATAAGGAGGCATATTGGACAGTGGGAGGGGACCGGACACGGCTGCACGCATTGTACCATCTGGATGACCTATAGGGGTGCTTGTGCACCTTCCTGTCATCCACATATGACATTGAGGGCGGAGCCTCCTGAGCCCTTCCTGGATATAACTTGGAGGTTTAGCACTGCATGGGTTCATTTGCAGCTCTTCTTTCACTGAACACACATGCTTGTGGATGCCCCTTATTGGAATCTACCACCGATGTAATTATACACTTATCTCACTCAGGCATACTCATTTGTTTTTTTCCACATGGTTCCCCCCCAAGTGCTCACCTGCAGCTTGTCTCTGATCATACTGGTTTTCTCCTATGTTTGCACTTCATTTCTTTCTCATCTTTTTGCTCACCTTTTTTATTTCCACTCATGCTAGTCTCTGGTGTCTTTTTACCACATTTGCCTATAGTGCTTTGTCCATGCCATTCAAGTGAGGCCCGGAACGGAAAAGACAGAAAAGAAAAAAGTAGCGCAGGACCAGGCATGACAGTGTGTTAAGCGGAGACAATGCATGGGTTAATATAAAGAGCTAAGAGGGGAGGGGACAGTGAGTAAAGTCCAAGGGGGAGTGGTAATATATAAGGAGGAGGCGGGACTGGGCTGGGGAACAGAAAGTTGCGGAGAAAGGAAGGAGGAGGCAGTTTTTCCCACCCGCCCTCCCTATATGATGTCTGTGTTTGTTGGCTTATGAGTTTTCTTTCTTTTAGGAGCTTTGGTGCTTTGTTGGTCTTTGACGGTGGCAGTAAACATATGTGATGGAAAGAGGGTAGGGGGCTCATCGGTAGTATGGGCACCTCCGCTAAGATCAAGTGTAGTATCTGTTCTTATCAGTTGCCAGGAGGTGGCGCTTGCTTCCGTCCCTGCTCTACGGCGAGGTGGAGCAGGGGTGGCGGTTGTTATGCCAAACCTGCTGGTGTGAAGGTAACCTGGAGCGATTCGTAGCCGAAAGGGAAGCCTTCTGATGGGGACGGAGAACCACTGGTCGGCCCCGAAGGGAGGGGACCCTGGACTTCTGGCCTGGATTGGGGCAGCTCTAGCTCCGGTCAGTTTTTCGGGAGGGAACGCTGGTTCCCCTTTCTCCCACCGGGGGAACGACCAGTACTTCCCGAATGTAATTAGGTAGGAGTGATGGAAGCGAGGGTGAGGCCTGATGGCAAAGGGCTCTCACTAAGCTCCTGGATCTCCATGCCTTTCTGCCTGGGGTGGGGGCTGCTTTGGTCTAGGCTGGGGGTCAGGGATGCTTTTGAAAAGCCTGTGGTGATGTGCCCCTGAAGTGGCAGTTCAGGGTGCCTTACTTTCACTGTGATTTATCACTTTGATGTTTGGCACCAAGGTCACTTCACCATAACACATGTCTTTTCATACCTGCCTCTAGGGCCTCTATGGCCGGGCCTTTTGTCTGGGACCAGAGGAATTTTTGATTCCTGGCCGGAGGGCCTGGTCATTGTTTTACACAATGGCCACCTTTTTCACTCTTCTCTTCATTATCCCTTCCTCACTTTATTTATTTATTTTTTGTGTGTTGTGCCACGTCTTTGTCACTGTGCATGTGTGATGAGTAGGGTGTCGGTCCTCGGGCCAACCCTGAAAGTCTTGTGAGGGGGTGGACATAGGCCTTCTGGCTTGGTTTGCCCTCTCTCTCTGGGGGTTTCCCTTTGGGGGAGCCCCAACCGAGTACTTGGGTGGGTCTGTTTCGGCAGACCTTCCAGAGAAAGGTGGTCGTCTGGTTTCGGCCAGATGGGCCATTCATGGTACCTCAGTCCCTAGTCTGGAGCCTAACGCCCCGGGGGATCAAGGTAAGGTCCTTCCTCATGGAGGACAGTGGTACACCCTTTGCACGTTTTTGTGTTACACTCTTGATGTGTGTGCACTTTTTTTTGGCACCGAGTGGAGGTTTTTGGGTGTGTTTTGTATGCCACAGGCTTTTCAATAAAAAAATAAATAAAAATGTGCCCCTCCGGTGTATTCTAAGGTTAGCTGGAATACTGTAATGGTTGCACTGCGGGAAGGGGGTTGTCTCCAAGCTGATTATCCGCTGGAGGCCTATCGTGTGGAAAAAGGTCCCGCAGTGTATTGGTGGAATATGTGTTGGAGTTCGGGGGTGCCGTCAAAGACCAACAGACTGGAGTTGAACAAGTTGTTACGGAGGTGATATTTTGATATTGGACTTAACCTCTGCCTTAAAATACCAGTATCATGCCATATACCAAACTGTATCCTTTCACCTTAGGTACAATTCATACACATCTACCCCTGAAGAGTGAGCTGGGACTCGCAAAACATGTTGGGTACACCTGATGTTTGTGTAGCAGCGGCTCCTGAAGAGCATGCACTATGCATTTTTCCAAAGTTAAAGTTTTGCCTGAACTGCAGTTTGGTTTGGGTACCATCGTCTAAATTAGACTTTGGCATCAGTCTGACTGGACCGTGAGATGTTCAGCCTGGCCACAGGGGGCACTGTCTCTTCTGGCAGGAATGGAACTATTGTCTGGTTAGGTGCTTAAGTCACTCTCTCTCGGAGCCCGCCCAGTGGGAGTGGCGCTCTCACTGTGCTTTCTGGGAGAGGGTACTTAAGATGCGGATGACACGTGGTTCGGGGTTCCGGTCCAGAATGATGTACTGACTTCATGGTCCTGGTCCTCCTGACCAGCCCCCAGGAAGGCTATGGCCTGGGGTGTGGATCCACCCAACTTTAATGTCACGGGGCTGGCTAGCCTGAGGCAAGGAAACTAAAAGAAGGATCCTGAGGTGGTTGGGTGCCGTTTCTGGTTCAGACTCTTCAGAAGAAGACCACGTACGGGTTGGTTTCTTAGTAAGAGCCTGGAAGGGCTGAAGTAACCGAGAGAATCCGGTCTTGTGGATATCGCCGAGCTGGCTGAAAGATCCAGGTATCCTACAAGTCTTTTCAAGCTTAGTTTTCTACGTGTTCTACAACAACGTCTGTGGCAGAGACTTGTTCCTGAGTAAACACCTTGTTGGCTGCTAGGCCTTGTGAGAGAGGGACTGTCCAACCTGAGTGAACATCCAGTTGCGAATGGCTATTCTCTGGATGCAGTCAAAGTAAGCAAGTTCTTCAACAAATTTGACTTTGACACTAAGCCCTTCTACACGTGGTCAGACATTTCGATGG
Source organism: Lithobates pipiens (assembly GCF_037356315.1). Lineage (NCBI taxonomy): Eukaryota > Metazoa > Chordata > Amphibia > Anura > Ranidae > Lithobates > Lithobates pipiens. Next base: position 683,886,228 of record NW_027507903.1, on the reverse strand, counting down.
AAAATGTCCGATCTGACCGTGTTGTCGGATAATCCGACCGTGTGTGGGCTCCATCGGACTGTTTCCGTCGGAATATCCGACCAACAAAGTTTTAGAGCAGGACTATAAATTTTTCCGACGACGTGATCCGATTGGACTTTGTCCGATCGTGTGTAGAGAATTCCGATCGGACAAAGTGCCACGCATGCTCAGATCAAATTCCTAGACCAAAGCTATTGGCTACTAGCCTGAACGTAGTCCCATCGTAACGAAATAATGTCATCACGTTCTGAACGATCGGATTTTCCGACAACTTTGTCCGACCGTATGTACGGATTTGGTTGTCAGAATGTCCGACCGTGTGTTCAAGGGCTAAGAGTACCTGAACTTCCCTTTCCAACCCTTTGATCCCAATTCGAGAGATTGTTTCATTGTCTAAGTTTTTGCAAATAAAATCCATTCAAGTGGATCTGTTGTCAGTCTCTAAGTTACTGGGCCACCTACCACGGGAACCCCTATATGTACAACAAGGAAAACAGGAGGTAACGGTAAGCCCAAATCTAACCAGCAGCTCCTTCAGGGGGTTAGTGCTACATTTGTATGTTATGTTATGTGATTGTTCATACACAAATGTACCATTACTACTATTACTACTAATTTTATTCTACCCAGTCATATGTAGCTTGTATTAAGTGGCTTTCTCTAATAACAATAATGCATGTAATACTGTTACTGAATAAAAATATATATATATACTGGACTTACTCTTGTTACTTTTATTAGCTTAGTGGTGCTCACCTCATTTAAAGTCCTAGGGCGACATTTTCTCTTTTTTGTGACAAGTGAGTGCAGAGGCTTTGTTACAGTCCTTGGCGAAGGGCAGAGGAAAGTGCTGCATTGCATGCTTGGATACTGCGTAAAAGCATACCTCCCAACTTTTTGAGATGGGAATGAGGGACACCTGTTAGCAAAAGTATGTAGACATAGGACATAGCCCTCTTAAAAGAGAATTTCCCCCCAAAAATTATTACCGCATTTATCGGCGTATAACACACACTTTTTTCCCCTTAAAATCGGGGGGAAAGTTGTGGGTGCGTGTTATACGCTGATCCCCACTGTCTGTGAGCTGCAAATACCGAGCGCGGCTGAAAAATACCGAGCGCGGCTGAAAAATACCGAGCGCCGCCAAAAAATGTCGAGCAACGCCGATATTTTGGGCAGGACTGCGAGCCGAGCCGAGCCGAGTACACAGTACAGTCGGCTTGGCCTTTTTCGGCAGCGCTTGCTCCAGAAACAGCAGGGAGGCGGGACTTCGAGCGAAGCCGAGTACACAGTACAGTCAGCTCAGTCTTTTTCGGCGCCGCTCGCTCGGTCTGTCTCGGTGGAGGGAAATTTAAACGTGGGCAAGGCCGCAAATGGCGCTGTGCAAGCTGCAAATGGTGCTGTGCAAGCTGAAAATGACACTGGCAAGGCTGCAAACCGCGCTGGGCAAGGTGCAAATGATGCTGGGCAAGCTGCAAATGACACTGATCATTCTGCAATGATGGACAAGGCTGCAGATGCACACTGATAAGGCTGCATTGATGGGCATTTAAATGTAAGCTTTTTTTTTTTCCTTTAAACTTCCCTCTTAAAACTTTTTCCTTAAAATGCCCTCCTAAACTTGGGATGCGTGTTATACGCCAGTGCGTGTTATACGCCGATACATACGGTAGTTAAACCCACAAGTGTTTTTTTTTTTTTACCACTTCTATTCCCTTATATTGACTTTTGGAATTTACAAATGCAGCAATTTAGAAATTGAATGAAATGTTTAGCGCTGGGAAACACTTTTTGAAAGATAAATAGTGCATTCTATATACATCTATATGGATCAGACCAACACGAGGGGCAAATGAGAAGGAAAGAGGGACTTTGTTCAAAAATCAGGGACCGTCTCTCAAAATCAGAGACAGCTGGGAGCTACAGTATAATAAAAGTCAAGGGCACGTGTGCTCAGGGGAGTTGAGCCAGGGGAACAGAGACCAGGGGGTAGGGGGCGGCTGTCCTCTCCTCTGTAGAGGGGGCCGTGCGGGCTCCCTGATGAGCGACCCAGGGGCCTAGAGAGAGAAAGAAACTGAACCCAGAGGTCCCGCAGAGCTTACTGGAAGGGAAACACCAGAGGGGACCTGATTCTGCCTACTGTGAGTACAGATCTGTGTCTTTGGAGCCTGTCGAGTGAGGGGGCCGCCGCCTTCAGCTTGAAGAGTCAGTGGATGGGTGTTAGTAAAGGGGATACTAGAGAGTGTCCTGAATATAATGTAGTTCATCAAGTCTGCTGCTAGTGAGAGCAAGAAGACTTAATTCCTCCATACATGCGGTTGTATGGTTAACGCAGTGTGACTGCTTTCACAAGGAAGAGTTGTCCTTTTCCATTGTGAGTAGTTCCGGTTGGAGTATCCTACTCATCCCTTCTCCCACCTGGAAACCCCTCAGCAACCTTGTGGAAACTATCAGCAACCAGCTGCAGGTAACCAGAGAGGGGCCTATGAAGTCAACACTCAGCAAGCCCTACGGGGACAGTGCCCCACTTATAAATGATAAAATCACAAGAAGGAACTTTTATTTTAGACCTGAGAAAAACTCTCATCATTAGGAATCTAGGTTACCACTTTCAGTTGCTCAAGTTACTCCATGAGAAGAAAAGAGAGCAAGGCTTCCTCTCTGTCTAAGTTACTCCATGAGAACATCGATTCCTTGTTGTTCGATTTTTCATTTACAATTATCATTTTTACCTCTCATCAGGTCTGCTGATAAGGCAGTAAAGCCAACCCTCCTGTACTGGGCCCAGGCCCCATCAGTTCAAAAGGGGGACTGTCTGCACTGTCTTATTGCAGACACCAATCCTCTTCTGCCTTCCCCTGCATTCCTCCTATTTCTCCTTCCCGCTGCACTACCGGGGGGATTGGTTCTAGCACATGCTCCCCTTCCATCTGCTGTCCGGACCCCCCCCCCCCCCCTGTGTGCTCCTTTCCCCTGCAGCATGGCCTGCTTTTCTCCTCTCCTCTGCTGCAGGGCAGGCAGCTGCTGCAGGCACACAGGGGAATGTTTCAAAATGGAGAGCAGGGGAAGGGGCCAATAAATATATAATTTATTGGCCCCTTCCCCTGCTCATAATTTCTAACAGCAGCCCTGCTTCTCATTGTTGATGTGCATGACAAATAAATCACAGTTTTTGAAGTTATTCTGCAAGGAACATCAGAGGATCTAAATAATTATAGTATATATAGATAAAATTACAGACTTACGCAAATTGATAGGCTGCAGAAGAACGTCCCCTTTCATTTCATAGACTAGAGCCTTCCAATTAATGACATTTCCTTGGAGGTCACCAGATATGACCTTCTGAATGTCTTTTGGAGTCAGGACATAATCCCACATGTGGACGTCACTTATTTCTCCAACCAATGACTGAGAAGCATCAAACCCTCCACCATAAGAACCTTGTTCCTGTCCCAGATTAACACTGGTTGTAACTGCAATAGAAGACTGTCCCCAAATATATTGCGTGGCAGAGATTTTCCCATTTGCCCAAAGTTGGACCACCCCAGTTCTCGAGTCCCAGGTCACACAGATATGGCTCCAGTCTGGAGGCTCCGAATCCCTCTTGAAAACAATGCTTTCATGGTTTATGTATACCGTATAGGTGGTTGGAGCCTGGAACCTGATTAGAAAAGCATCTTTGTATGTTGGAGTAGATAAAGAGAAGAGAGAATACTGGCGTGAAAGTTCACTGTAGGTACGTAGACAGACGCTCACTTGCTGCAATAGTCTTGTAATTGTAGGTCTTAGAATGACATGAGCCGTGTTGGTTTCTTTGGGGAAGACGAAGACTTTATTCTCCAAGTCTAGGGAAGAAAACAGACAAAGATCATTATAACACAAAGTGTATAAAAAACGGCCTTGAAGCTCAGCACCAAGGAAGATTTCTCTACGGAAATTGATGTCAATAATATACACCTACACTCTAAACACACATATATTTAGCAGCTACTATAAAATAAATCGTACATATAACAAATAGCAATTAAAAAGTCCAACACATCCCGTGTCTTTAAACTGCCATAGCGGCACTCATGTCCGTCCATCTGCATATGGCACGCTTTTCTATAATTCCTCATATAAGAAAAGTTAAATGAAGTGACTTTCACTGGGTGAAATGTCTTTACGGTGATTTAAGTTCTTGTTACTTGTGCACTGCACACCCAGGCGTATCACCACGTGAAAAAGATCTCGCCCCTTTGGGGGTAAACTCACCAGATATCAGAAAAATTAACGCCTTAAGCACATCCTTTGTTGTCACTTCTAATGCCGTGTACACACGTTCGGAAAATGCGCCAGAAAGAGTCCGATGTGAGCTTTTGGTCAGAAAATGCGACCGCATGTACGCTCCATCTGACTTTTGCTGGCGGCATTTCGGCCAGCAAAAGATTGAGAGCAGGCTCTCTATTTTTCCAACGGAAAAAGTTTCTATCGGAAATGCCATTCGTCTGTATGCAATTCCGACGCGAAAAATTCCTACGCACGCTCAGAAACAATTTGACACATGCTCGGAAGAATTCAGCGTAATTTTCTCGGCTCGTCGTAGTGTTGTACGTCACCGCGTTGCTAACGGTCGAAAGTTCAGAGAACTTTCGTGTGACCGTGTGTATGCAAACCAAGCTTGAGTGGAATTCCGTCGGAAAAACCATCCAAGATTTTTCCGACGGAAACTCCGCTCGTGTCTACGCGGCATAAGAGATATCCACTGGCTCTGCTAAGATTCTTATTGGGTATGGAAGGCTCCAGTAAATGAGGATCATGTGAAAGAGTAAAAGAACAACATAGCATAATCCTGTTTAGCCTAATTTTTATTGAAGCCAAAAGCCCCTCCTTACAAGATATATAAGTACTAGCAAGAATATACAATAGAGCATTGAGAAGCAAACCATAGCAAAGTCACCGGTCGTGTTGTAAAGAGAGGCGACTGCATCTATCGAACAGTCGCACTAGCTTCTTCCTGGTGTTACCAGCTGACAGTGACCCGCAAACGTCACTTCCGGTTGTCGTGGAGATCACGTCACCGACGTGTTTCGTCACTTCTGAATTCACCTGACGCCCTCATTTGAAGTCGGCAGTGAAGAAATGCATCAGTTGCGTGTTTTCCACCTAGCGACTTGGGACCTGTTAAATACAGTGTGGATCTGCAGTCAGGTCTGTGTACAGAGCAGCCAGTGGAGAAGTCCTGGTTGGCCAGAAAGAGACAGGAAGTGGATTCAGAGAGTATAGTTGAGTCCCAGGACAGAGATTCCCCCATGAAGATAACGAGCACCAGCAGGGTTGAGTCCCCAGACCGAGATTCCCCTGTGAAGTACACCCGCAGCAGAGGCTGGAGGCCTGCAACCACCCACAGCCCAGGGAAAACTACTACCAAGCAGTTGGTGCCCATCAGTACTGTCTCTCAAGAGCAGGTGGATGGATCAGAGAAGCCAGCTGTTCCAGTCACCCCAGCCTGGAAAGAGGTGTATTTAGGTGAGCCGACGAGGAGTGATAGCGGTGGGGAGATTGATTAGTGGTCACCCAGACTGCAAGCTGAGTTTGGGTCCTTGGAGTCAGAGCTAGACAAGTGGTCCACTGTCAGTGAGTCTGAAGTCTAGTGGGGATAGGGGAATTACACACAGGAAGGGGAACTGGTAGCAGAACTCTCTGGTGAAGTGTCAACCCCTACACAGGCCGAGCGATTTACTGAACCAGCTGTGATCTTGTGGAGAAGGGTTAAAGTTGATCTCAGCTTACATGTAGCATCGGGTCCAGTCTGGGGCCTAGAATGCTGCATATCAGAACTGCATTGTTAGGTCCCCACAGTCCTATGTTCCCCCTGGACAGGGCAGGATTAAGGAACTTCCCCATTTTTTTGCGGTTCCAGCAATAAGTGAAAAAGAGGACCTCACTGAAATGGGGATCGGACTACACGTATGTCCCCAAAGATATGATGGACAACATCAAGACCTTTCGTACTCAGTGGGAGGATGACATTTTGTGGGACTTTCTATATGTTCCAAAGCCACTCGGGGACCTCACAATTCAAAATTTTGGGCCTGGTTCCAGGATATCAAGCATGAGCTTGGAACAGGCCATCTACAAAGACAGAGTAGTCCTGGTTAAGGCCAGATGGCCTAAAAGAAGCTACTTAATTACCATTCTGGACGCTGGTGGAGCTACAGTATCACCCAGGTGCCCCCTTCCTCAGATGTATTTTTGAGCCCAGGGACACCCTTGTTGTAGTGAGTGGCGTTCTCATTTAAGTAAAGTGGCTGACGCAGGATTCCAGCCAGAAGAGTCTGGAAAGGACTTGCTGATGCCTTCCATTCCTTGTTCAGCCCTGCTATTTGTTGTGCGTTTCTATTTAGGAGGAGAAGGAGGAGTTTGGCCTGGACTGCTTCATGTTGAAAAAAATACATTTACATGGACTCTGTTTATATATTTTCTTTTTGAAGGTTTCTGTTCTACTAGTTGGATCATAACCCCCTTCCGGGCAGAACCATTTGCTGTAGATAGTTAAGTAGATTAGTTAGGTTTGGCTTGCTATTTTTCAGGGCTGCCTAGCTTTTTTCGTCTGGCCACTAGGTGGTCTATAGGCTCCAAGTAGACTCAACGTCAGACTTTCAACGTCTTGATGTTCTGTCAGAGAAGGGACCCCTCTGCGGAAGTGGTGCTTCTGCTGACCTATTGTAATGTATACCTAGTTGCATTGTACATTTGTTTAGCTAGTGACAGGGACCTGTCAGCTAGGATTGTAAATGCAATGTATATGCTAATGTACAGAACTACTATATTTTTCTACACTCATTTATTACACCAATGCGCTGTATATTTTGTGCATAGCCCTTTCCAATGTCGTTCCCCTTTCCCCTCCAATTTTTCTTATGGGATGCCCTTGCTTCAGGGATCAGGAGCCATTATTTTTATATTTTTTTCAGAAAATGAGGAGATGGCTGTTTTTAGGAGGGGGTGAGTGTAGCACCTTCTAGTATGCTATTAGATTAGTGCAGGCAAATTTATTGGCTCATGGTAAAATGAGACTTGAATCTGGGTCAAGAATTTATTACAGGTCAGGCTGGGTGACTCATACAGGCAGGTCTCTGGTGCCTCCACCTGGTTCTGGAAGTTTGGAGACATTTCTATAAGCTGGAGGGCGGAGGCCAGGAGGGTTAATCTGCATACTTAGGGGAGCTTTGCCAATCCCCAGGCAGTGGGCCTTGCATGGTGGCTGAGCCAGGCCTTAAATATGGATGAGTCATGGTGGCAGGGTGAGTCAGGTGGAAGATGGAGTGTTAAGAAAACTCGTTTGGTTCATGGGGGGTCTGCCTCGGGCTTGAGCTTGGGCTGGCTTGGGAGGACCCTAACAGCAGTGTGGTTTGAAAGGAATCTTACCTAAGGCGCAGTGGGAGCCAGGGCTGGTGAAAGGATTTTCGACACCCTAGGTAATTTTGCTGCCCCATTGGCTCCACCCCTGACCCCACCCCCTTTGCCCTGCCCATGTGACAGGAGGCGGCGCTATACAGGAAGCATCGGCTCTGCTTCCTCTAGCGATGGCTCCAGTGCTGCACCTTTAATTACGCTACCTGTCGGACGGAGCAGCTGCCAGAGAATGAGTTGGTTACATGCTGAAGCCTGCAGAGCATGCAGACGTGGAGGGAAACCAGTGGCCGGGCGCCCTTAGACAGCAATGCACCCTAGACGGCTGCCTAGTTTGCCTAGTGGTAGCACCGGCCCTGGTGGGAGCAAGAAGGACAGTGTGATTACATCCGCACACTCAGGGTCTTACAAGAGGAGAGACTGCCACATGTAGAAAGCCTTTCTGGAAGACAGCATTGTGCTCAACCCTTCCTTTCCCTTGCCCTGGGAGATCTTCAGAGCAGCCAGGTGGGCTGGTAGTCTTGCAGGCAGTAGAACTGGAATCCCTTTCTACAGAGGAGTGGGAGATACTCTTGGTTGTTGCTTACTACATAAAGTAATCCCTTCTAAGGGACTGAGAGTTCCTAGCCCTTAAGGAGCTTTTGCATTTTTTCATCTTAAGAGACTGTCAGTGTCCAGAAAGGAGGACGGTTCAATACCTTGTACATAGGGAGGAAGTTGTCCCTGGTTTTTGTTATTTGATTCAAGTTGTGCATCCCAAAAAATCCCTTCACCCATCCAAGTTGTTACCCCTAATAAAACATAAAAGCAAAGCCAAGGGACTGACTATGTATGTCTGTATACAATTGGAGAATGTGTGTTGCCTGGCTGTGCAGGAGGAGGAGAGCCAATTACCAGCAGTTCCTGCAGGGGTAGTGCTACACTCTATATCATGACTCAGCCTTACTGCCCCTTCATCTGTGGGAGATTTTTGGCTGACTACGGATGAGCCCGATGTTCGAGTGGAACGTAAGTTTGACTTGAACATAGGGTGTTTGCCTGTTTGCCGAATAGCGAACAGTTTGTCTATGGGAGAAATCAAAAGTGCTAATTGTAAAGGGTAATATGCAAGTTATTGTCATAAAAAGTGTTTGGGGACCCGGGTCCTGCCCCAGGGGACATGTATCAATGCAAGAAAAAAAACCGGCAGTTTTTTCGGGAGCAGTGATTTTAATAATGCTTAAAGTGAAACAATAAAAGTGAAATATTCCTTTAAATGTCATACCTGGGGGGTGTCTATAGTATGCCTGTAAAGTGGCACATTTTTCCTGTGTTTAGAACAGTCCCTGCACAAAATTACATTTCTAAAGGAAAAAAAGTCATTTAAAACTGCTTGCGTCTATAATGAATTGTTGGGTCCCGGCAATACAGATAAAAGTCATTGAAAAAAAACGGCATGGGTTCCCCCTCCCCAGTCAATTACCAGGCCCTTTGGGTCTGTTATGAATATTAAGGGGAATCCCGAACCAAAATTTAAAAAAAAATTGCGTGGGGGTGCCCCCATAAATCCATACCAGACCCTTATCCGAGCACGCAACCTGGCAGGCTGCAGGAAATGAGGGGGGACGAGAGAGCGCCTCCCCCTCCTGAACCGTACCAGGCCACATGTCTTCAACATGGGGAGGATGTCCCATGTTGATGGGGACAAGGGCCTGATCCCCACAACCCTTGCCCAGTGGGGGTATGTGGGTGGGGGGTGTATCGGAATCTGGAAGCCCCCTTTAACAAAGGGGGCCCCCAGATTCCGCCCCCCCATGTGAATTGGTAAAGGGGTACATTGTACCCCTACCATTTCACATTTTTTTTTTTTAATAAAGGACTTGTCCCAAGCTGTGTCTTGTGTTTTTTACCATTTTTGACACTTTTCTGGAAGGGGTTGCTGGGAATTGGGGATCCCCTTTGTTAAATGGGGCTTCCAGATTACAATAAACTACCCGCCCGCATACCCCTACAACCACCGGGCAAGGGTTGTGGGGATGAGGCCCTTGTCCCCATCAACATGGGGACATCCTCCCCATGTTGAGGGCATGTGGCCTGGTACGGTACAGGAGGGGGGTGCGCCTGTTCCCCTTGTTCCCCCCTCTTTTTCTGCGGCCTGCCAGTTTGCGTGCTTAGATAAGGGTCTGATATGGATTTTTGGGGGACCCCAGGCCATTTTTTTTTATTTTGGCCCGAGGTTCCCGAGACCTGAAGGGTCTGGTATGGATTTTGAGGGGGACCCCTACGCCAATTTAAAAAAAATAGTTGGCGCAGGGTTCCCCTTAATATCCATAACAGACCTGAGGGGCCTGGTATGGAATTTGGGGAGATCCCCATCCAATTTTTTTTTTTACATTTTGGTTTGAGGTTCCCCTTAATATTCATTCCAGACCCAAAGGGCCTGGTAATGGACTGGGGGGAACCCATGCCATTTTTTTTCAATTACTTTTATCTGTATTGCCAGGACCAACAATTCATTATAGCCGCAAGCAGTTTTAAATGACTTTTTTCCTTTAGAAATGTCATTTTGCAATCAGAAAAAATGCGCCACTTTACAGGCATGCTATAGACACCCCCCAGGTATGAAATTTAAAGGAATATTTCACTTTTATTGTTTCACTTTAAGCATTATTAAAATAATTTCTCACGCAAAAATGGCAGTTTTTAAAACTTTTATTTTTGCATTGATACATGTCCCCTGGGGTAGGACCCGGGTCCCCAAACACTTTTTATGAAAATACTTGCATATTAGCTTTTAAAATGACCACTTTTGATTTTTCAAGTTTGTGTCCCATATACTTAAATGGTGTGCGCGTGTTCAAACAAATTTTTTGCCTGTTCGCAAGTTCTGGTGCGAACCGACCCGGGGGGAGGTGTTCAGCTCATCCCTATGGCTGATGGCTGAATGTAAACAAATTGTGGAAGTAGATGGCTGACATCATCAGCCAAATATAGAAATGTCCATATTTGGTCAATGACATCATCAACCATCTCAGCCCCTTTACAAAAATTCCAATTGTCAATGGGGAAGCTGTCATTTGGTGACTGTAGCACCGTGAAGTGATAGATGTCATTCATTGAGATTGAATGGCTTGATGACATGATTGATGGTGGATTTGAATTGTGAGACTTTTTTTTTTTTCTTATTTTTAATAAAGAATGTATAGAAACGTGTCATTATCTACAGTTTTTTTTTGTGAGTATATACTCCTTACTCATTCATATGGGGAGAGGGTGGATATCTGGAGGTTCATTTATACTGCATTCATGGGGGTTTCTAGATCCCAATAAGCCTCTTACCCACAGACTCCCACAATCACCATGCCAGGATTGTGGAGAAAGTAAGGTACCCTTCTCATGTTGAGGGCATGTGGACTGGTATAGTTCAGGATGGGGGTTACATGCCTAAAGTGGTTCTGCATGTGGATATAGTGGGGGAAATCAGGTTCTACAGGGTGAAGTGGTGATCAGGTCCCACCATCTAGAGGCAGGACAGATCTGCCTTTTCTATCTTGGAGTGTTTGTAGTTTACAGCCACAGCATACAGAGAAGGTAGTTGAGGGGATGACAATGCTTTTCTCTTCTTTCTCCTCTAAAGTAAAAGCCAACCAGTTGTCTCCATCTGCTGCAAATGGACCCTTTTCTTCCTGCTCCTCTTCTTCTGCAAATTCCACCATAGCCCACATGATCACTTGGCTGCTGCAGGAGGGTGATCTTGGTCTTATGCAATAATCTCTCATTTCAGTTACTGAGAATGAGGAGGCCAGGTGGCGGGTGGATCCACGTCACCGGAAGTAGCCGAAGCCAGGAAGTCTGTGGTGGTGGACACTTAGACTGGGACACACCAGAGAATCATGCTGGTTGTCATGATAACTTGTTACAGGGTATTTCCCTTACCCCAAAACATGTTATCCTGGCAACTGGCGTGATTCTCTGGTGTGTCCCAGTGTGAGTATCCACCACCACAGACTTCCTGGTTCCGGCTACTTCTGGTTATCCACCCGTCTCCTTGCTGTGGCCGGCGAGAAGGTTCCAACATGGATCCCACGGTCTTCATTGGCAACCATGTTCCCCCGTGTTCCTGCATGCCTGTGGTATGGGTTTGGTCATCAACTGGTAACCACAGTTCATGTCATTTGTTTTTAACCGTACGTAGGATAAACCTACACTGTTTCAATGGATACACTGTTCTCTGTGTTTCTGGGCTTTTGATATCACCGCTGGTCAGCCCTTTGAGGTCCTATCATATTGTGCATATATGACACCCACGTGTCACTTCAGGAGACCTTGTCAGTGTTATGATCTGATGATTGACAACCTCAGCATTCCATATTTCCCTGTAAGATTGTGTAAAGGGGGATGTGTCCATTCCCTCCACTCAGGGCTCAGATTACACTCAGCTTCCTGCTCTATGCTGTGCAGTGTGTGTATCAGATCCCCACCCCTCCTGCATTCAGGAGCAAGAAAAAAACATTTCTTTGGTTTGTGTACTTTGAATGGCTAGAGAGAAAAGTATGCGGCAGATAAACAGGTACAGCTTATGTAGGAGGGTTTGTTTTATCTCTGTGCATCACCTGAGGAGAGTTACTTCAGTTAATACATGTAAGGGTTTACAACCATTTTAAGCTCACAGTTCTAGATACATTACTCACTCATTCTGCCCAAAGTGGAAACAGACAGCAATGACAACATATCAGAGGGTATTAACTTTTCACACTTTATGACCTTCAGTTGTTTCTGGTTCCAAAAGGTCCTTGCAGAGAACTGTACTGAATGGCTGACCCCAAAACTTGCCCAATACCAGCCCAGCCCTCCGCTCTCCACACACAGACTACATACTGCAGATGGGTGTCTATGACAGCTCCACCCTTAACAGGCTGTCTCCCTCTGTGTATATGATTTCAGGTCATGGCTCAGACCTCACCCAGCCCTGGGCTCTCCTATGCAATTTAGAGCTCTAAAAGTAGTAATGTAGTGTGCAGAGAATCCTACATGAGGGGAGAAGCCAAGCTCTTCTCTGGAGAACCTCTTTAAATAAAGGAGAAATGTAAAAGCAGAGGAGCATTTGAATAGCAGAGAAGATGGAATATTACAAGTCACTTATTTCCACTAGTAGTAAGTATAGGAAGGATTTATCACCTACCTTCCTGTGCAAGAGACGTGGGGACCAGCAACAGCAACACCAGCACACCCAGCTCCATCACCCTGAGAACATACAAACACAAATGAGAAATAATTAATCTCTGTTTGGCATTTGTGAGTAGAACAAACATTTTACAGCCAAAGATATCTGGACGCCGTCTTCAATAAGTGGCCACATAAGTCACAATTAGAGATGAGCTGATTCTTCAGTCCCGAAAACAGCTTGTTGCATCACTTCCTTCACACCGAATCTGAATGACAGGTCTGGCTGGTGACAACTGATATATTAAGGGACTGGGCCTCCTGGGTGACCATAATGGACATGATAATATTTGCTGATGTTTCATATACTATCCTTTGCCATCAGAAGGGACTTGATGCTGTGGATGGCTTTCTTAAGTGGGATATAATCACACATTTTTGGTATATTTGCATCACTAGTTTATTATTATTATTATTATTATTATTATTATTGTCATTTTTGAACTACATTCACATTATTTAGCATAATACCGATTGTCACAATATGGAATATCACACCTGATATTATTTGTTTAAACATTACTTGGGAAACAAAGTGGCATTCCCTCTCATTTCACTATTCCCACTTATCTATGCTTTTGTAGATTAACACAATATACGCAATACTCCAGTCAAACAACTAGTTATAATATACATTTTTTGTGATGTATTTGCTCCATATCATATAATATTGTATTTCATTATTTTTAGGTGTGGCCACCTTGGGTGTGCCAAGAACCTCCTCCTCTGTTCCTCTGATCACCCTGGGGAAACTCCAGACACTGTCAATTCTTGTAAGCTAGTGTTTGATGCCCCCGTGAAGTCGTGTTCCTTTTTTCTCCCCTTCTTTTGTCCCCCCTCCCCCCCCCCCCCGTGTCCATCTTGGTGGGTGGTTGAGGTGGGTCAAAATAGTGGGGCAGCGGATCCAGGATGACCCTTTGAGGGAAGGCACTGTTCCGTTTTTCAGATTTTATTATAAGTCTCTGGTTGAAAAGCATTGGTTCGGTGGTACTGGTAAATATTAGCTAAATAAGTTTTGATATTACATACATTTTTCGGTTAAAACCTATTATATTGAAAGTCTTTTTTCTTTGATTACCTGCAGAATATACAATATAACTACTCCTTTCGCCAGGGCTTTGTTGCTTTTTACCCCCTGAAGAAGACCCTGACTCCCTGAAGGTCGAAATGCATTGGGGCAGCCCGGGTGCTATTTTGCAACTTTTGAAAAAGTGCTGTACTTGTAAATTGTTCCTGTAACCTATTTTGTATTAAATGTTGCATATACTGTTTATCCACTGATATGCTATAATATTATATGCCAGAGCCTGTATTTTTAAATCTATGATGGCAAATAAGCCGTTGAATCAATAAAATAAATATAACTTTTCACGGATTTATCTCTGCTTCTTGTTTCTGCCTGAAAACCCCAAGGGGAATTCTTCTTTTTTTTATTCTCTTAAGTGGGATATAAGTTTCTATACAGATGAACTTTCTACTACAGCTACTAGAATTTGCAATGGGACATACATTTTTTTTTGTTTGGAAGGTCTTACTTTTTACAAAATAGAGGAGCGGCAATGGGAGCAAAGTTTGCTCCTGACATGGCCAACCTCTTTATGGCCAAATGGGAGGAGGATGCTGTTTATAAGGATCAGAGACCCAAGCTTTTTTTTGTAGGAGGTAGATAGATGTGCTTCTCCTGTGGGATGGAGACATTGAATCCTTGAATTAGAATTATATGAACGGAGGATGCAAAGCTTAGAGGATTGTGAGAATATTTACAATTCGAATGGAACTGTGACTGATGCAATAAAATTTTCTTGGACCGAGTCTCTGGCCACCTCATGTGACTGAAGTAGAGATGGGTTGAACCAAACCCCCCACCCCCCCCCAGTTAGGTTTGCACCAGAACTCTCAAATATCACGAAAGTTTGGACTCCACCCCATTGAAGTGTATGGGACCCGAAATGTAAAAAATAAAATCGAAACCCCATTTTGAAGGCTTATATGCAAGTTATTTTTTGAGTAATGGTCATTTACAGTGTGAGAGCACTAAACGCTGAAAATTTGCCTGGTTAGGAAGGGGGTATAAGTGCCCAGAGGGCAAGTGGTTAAGATTTGTCAAACAGCAACCCAGACATTCAGCGATCAGCGTTTTTTATTACATTTTTGGGGTTCGGCGGTGCTGGCGGGCAGACCTACATCTGTTTTTTTTACTATATGAATTATGAAAAACTGTGTTTTTTTCTTTTTATTGACACTCTTTTTGGTGAATGAGTAGAGGGTACAATGTACCCCCTACTCATTGACATAGGGAGGGGGGATCTGGGGGTCCCCTTGTTAAATGGGGCTTCTAGGTTCTAATAAGACCCCTGTCCACAGACCTCCACAACCACAGCCCAGCATTGTCTGGAAGAGGCCCTTGTCCCTATCAACATGGGGACAAGGTGCTTTTGGGTGGGGGGCAGAGCCCCCTCTGCCCCCAAAACACCCCCACCATGTCCCAAAGAACCCCCACCACGTTGAAGGTATGTGGCCTGGAGGGGGGGGCTTGACCTTCAGCTTTTCTGGATGTTTGGATAAGGGTCTGATATGGATTTGGAGGGAACTCCATGCTTTTCTTAACAACAAATTGGCTTGGGGTTCCCCTTAAAATCTATGCCAGACCTCAAGGGTGGCCTAGTATGGAATTGGGGGGGGGGTCCCCACACCATTTTTTTTTTCATTGCCAGCAATGTTTTTCTTTTTTCATTCAGCTGTCAGCTGGGAAGCCCATTGACAGTTGATGACTCTATTGCTAAGGATGCAGTGGTCGACCCTACTCCTTAGCAACTGCTATTCACTTCGCACTGATTGGGCAAAGCTATGCCCAGACAGGGCATAGAAGTCATTGTGCATTGCACGGCACTCGGCGGGTGGACATGCCAATGATCACCCCGCAAATTCAGGTTTCCTCCAATGGGAGAAGAGGCAATGTTTGGGACTAACCTTTGCTTGGCCCGAACCATTCACCCAACACTAGTCAGAAGTGGGTTCCAGTAACCTTGCTTCTGAGTGGTGGGAATGCAGTCTTTGAGGCTAAGCTAGACAGAGTACCCCTTACAAACTTCCACTTGGTAAAGAAGAATCCTGGTTTACCCAATGGTGTCACAAACCTGGTCTAGCTAGGGGCCAGTGGTGGATAAGCAGAGAGAGATGCTATCCTAGAAACACAAGAACCCTTCAGGCCTGAAGTACCTGATATCCCTGGCACTAAGACATGCGGTTGTCAAGAGAGAGACCAGTAGCATAGTGAGTGGGCTTTACAGTTCGGCCCCATGTTACTGGCACACCATGCGTGCGGCTGGCGGGCAGATGGGTTGCTACTCATGGGAGGTGAGTGAACCCAGGGTGGGTGAGCCCATTGTGCTTGTATGGGCCCCATGGAGCCAGCAGTGGGCGATTCTGGTGCACATGGGTGGCCCCCATCCACATGTGGTATCTCTGCAATCGCCAGAAGCAGGAGAATTTATTCTGGGTTGTTGTTTGGTGGCAGGCCATGGTAAAAGCAAGAAATTGAATGCTACATTTTGAAAAAAAAAATGTTTTTTCTTACTATTTTGGGTTTTTAGTTTTTCTTTGATAATAATAAAAAAAAAATTGGAAGTCTCCATTACCATTTACCACCAAAAAGAGAGAACAATTCACCCTGAAAGAAACGCGGTATAATCTACCTGGATACACTCAGTAGTTGTGATGATGTGTACAGATTTACTAACACAGGTCAAAGATGCAAAATTATGTTCAGGTATCAGGATTGGTTTTCCCTTTCTTTATGGAGGGGTTAGGAAGAGCGTTTTAGATGGTTAAATGGAACAAAAAATACTCAACGGTTTCCTAATCTGATTTTTGAGCCTCGTTGTCGGTATACAAAATCTTCAAGCTCTGCATGGAACAGTTTTGCCAGAGAAACATCTGCAGCTGGAATTTGTATGTCAGTGATATGTGACTTAGAGATTTATCCTTGTACTTTGATGTCTCGTATTGCTGGAACATTTCTATGACTAAAAAAACAATTGAAATGCATGATTTAAAATAAACAAATAGCTAAATAAAATAAAATAAGAATAAATGCACATTTTCCTGCAAAAATGTGTAAATGTATTAATTCGTTTTTTGTTTTTTTTTGTTTACAATATTTTTAATAAAGCTTTTTTTCACACTGCTCACTTGCAAAAAGAGTTTTTTTTTTTCATTTTGCACTCATGAATAAAGGACGTGAAACTCAAAAAACGCACCAAAAAGGCAACCGCGGGTGCATTTTTGATGTGGTTTCCATTTATTTCAAGGGGGACGTAGGTGCTTGTTGGTGAAACAAACATGCACCAAAAATGCAGCAGGCAGGATTTTACAAATGCAACAAACCTTCAACTGATCGGTGTGAAAAGTTCCATAGGATTTCATGGTCTTGTGCTTTTCTTTTGCTTTTTTTAATGCAAAAGCGGATCAGTGTGAAAGCAACCTAAAGTAGACCCCAAGGAGTAAAGATTGGTCAAGTAGTCTATGGTCGAGACCCTAGGATTTAACAAAGGTCAGCTGCTGCAGAATGGAAAGATGGAGAATGAAGGTCGTCCAGATAGACAAATATGTTTGTATGCGGTGACCCCTCCTCCTAGGAGTACAGATATCAGGATAATAGATTTCTGTATATGGTGACTCCTCCTCCTAGGAGTACAGATATCAGAATAATAGATTTCTGTATATGGTGACCCCTCCCCCTAAGAGTACAGATATCAGGGAAATAGATTTCTGTATATGGTGACCTCTCCACCTAGGAGTACAGATATTGGGGTAATAGATTTCTGTATATGGTGACCCCTCCTCCTAGGAGTACAGATATCGGGATAATAGATTTCTGTATATGGTGACCCCCTCCCCTTAGGAGTACAGATATCGGGATAATAGATTTCTGTATATGGTGACCCCTCCTCCTATGATTACAGATTACGGGATAATAGATTTCTGTATATGGTGACCCCTCCTCCTAGGAGTACAGATATCGGGATAATAGATTTCTGTATATGGTGACCCCTCCTCCTAGGAGTACAGATATTGGGATACTAGATTTCTGTATATGGTGACCCCTCCTCCTAGGAGTACAGATATCAGGATAATAGATTTCTGTATATGGTGACTCCTCCTCCTAGGAGTACAGATATCAGAATAATAGATTTCTGTATATGGTGACCCCTCCCCCTAAGAGTACAGATATCAGGGAAATAGATTTCTGTATATGGTGACCTCTCCACCTAGGAGTACAGATATTGGGGTAATAGATTTCTGATATGGTGACCCCTCCTCCTAGGAGTACAGATATCGGGATAATAGATTTCTGTATATGGTGACCCCTCCCCTTAGGAGTACAGATATCGGGATAATAGATTTCTGTATATGGTGACCCCTCCTCCTATGATTACAGATTACGGGATAATAGATTTCTGTATATGGTGACCCCTCCTCCTAGGAGTACAGATATCGGGATAATAGATTTCTGTATATGGTGACCCCTCCTCCTAGGAGTACAGATATTGGGATACTAGATTTCTGTATATGGTGACCTCTCCACCTAGGAGTACAGATATCGGGATAATAGATTTCTTTATATGGTGAACCCTCCTCCTAGGAGTACAAATATCAGGATAATAGATTTCTGTATACGGTGACCCCTCCTCCTAGGAGTACAGATATCAGAATAATAGATTTCTGTATATGGTAACCCCTCCTCCTTGGAGTACAGATATTGGGATAATAGATTTCTGTATACGGTGACCCCTCCTCCTAGGAGTACAGATATCGGGATAATAGATTTCTCTATATGGTGACCTCTCCTCCTAGGATCCTAGTTGTCATGCTGATTTCTGACTTCTCTTATCTGCATACTCACTCCTGGTCAATAACCACATGCACATTCAATGTAACCCCCCCATCATTTGTGTGTTACCTTCGATCCCTGTGTTGTCGGTCTGGTTCAATCTTTCTCAGTTTTTCCAGCCTCAGCCCGACTCAGCGCTCAGAAGATGGTGGGATGAGAAGACAGAGGAGTCTTATACCATCTGCTCAGACCTCCTCCTTCCCCTGCCACCCCCAGTGAGATCAGCATTGCACAATACCAGAGAGATGAAAGAACAGGAGCATCTGAGTCCAGGAGAGACACGTGTCATATAATAAGAAGTGGTTGTACCATAAGCATTGACCCTTTCATTTCCATTGGCAGACAAGGCCAGATGTTAAGGATTCGATTTTTTTTTCCAACAATGACTTTTTTACTTTTTTTTTTTCAAACAAAAAATGTTCTCTATTTATTTTATATTTTCAAGGGTATGGGGCTCGTGTGCTTCTATGCAATGCAGGCAGATCATGGCTGGTGGAAAGGTCCATCATGGGTCTGTACATGGCTTCCTGAAAACATCACAGCACCCGGCCTCGGTACTCCCCTCAAGAGCCCTCAGTCTTGATGGAAGCAGTGGGAGGAGTTAGGCAAAAATCACAATGCCTTGATGGGTGTGGGTCAGTCTGGAGGAGTGGGCTTTCCTAGGCAGGTTGTATTTGCATACAGACACCCACATGTGCTGCTAAGCCTCCATAACTTGGAAAATGAAATTCAATATACCATCATTGAACAATCACCACCCATTGGGACATTATCATTGAACAATCACCACCCATTGGGACGTTATCATTGAACAATCACCACCCATTGGGACGTTATCATTGAACAATCACCACCCATTGGGACGTTATCACTGAACAATCACCACCCATTGGGACGTTATCATTGAACAATCACCACCCATTGGGACGTTATCATTCAACAATCACCACCCATTGGGACATTATCATTCAACAATCACCACCCATTGGGACATTATCATTCAACAATCACCACCAACTAGTACGTAATCATTGAACAATCTGGTCTCTGTTGCTCTCAGCACCCGCTGGAGGAGCGGTCACCTTGACCTTTGGCCGGGTTGAGGTGTTGCCATCCAAAACCACTGGGATGATTGGGGCCGCATTTGGCGTCAGCGGATCTGTCTGAGAAAATCTCAAAGGGCTCACTTTCTGGCAGGGACGGAGGTTGCATTGGTCTGGCTGAGCCCAAAAGAAGCCTGTGGTCAGGGCAGGACTTAGGGTGCTGGGGGCCCCTGGGCTTGAGTCACTTTCGAACCCTACCTTCTATACATTACCGTATTTATTGGTGCATAACACGCACCCCAAGTTTAGGAGGGAAGTTTAAAGAAAAAACTTTAATTTAAATGCCCATCAATACAGTCTTATCAGTGTCCATCTGCAGCCTTGCCCATCCATCTGCAGCCTTGCCCAGTGTCATTTGCAGCCTTGTCAGTGTAGCCTTGCCATTTGCAGCCTTGTCATTGCAGTCTTGAAATTTAAAAATGGTGCAGCGGAGATACAGAGTCCTGTGTATCTCGGCGGCTCTCGGGTCCTCTCGCAGTCCCGAGCGGAGCCAAGAGTAGCCGGGTGTACTCGGCCTCGGCTTACAGTCACGCCCGGTCCCTGTATTATGTCCATCGTGGGGCAGGACTGGGCGTGACTGTGAGTGGAGCCGAGCCGTGTACATTCGGCTATGTATCTCGGCCGGGCCCCCTGTTGAGGTGGGGCCCATGGGCTTGAGCCCAGTCAAGCCCAATGGTAAGTCCAGCCTTGCCTGTGGTGTATGTGCCCCTGGCGTAGTAGTCCAGGGGTGCCGTAATATCACCGTGAGTGAGTAAGTGAGTGTCACTTTGAATTATGGCACCAAGGTCACTGCACTTCACACACTTATGTCACACCTGCCTCTAGGGCCAAGCCTTTTGGATAGGACCAGAGGAATTTTTTTATTCCTGGCCGAAGGGCTGGCCTTTGTATTACAAAAATGGCCACTTTCACTTTCTCTCTCCACTTCTTTTATTTATTGCCCTTTGTTTGTCACTTTTTTTATCTTTTTTTGTTAGTACACGGTTTTGCACGTGTGACTGGTAGGGTGTAGGTCCTCGGACCTGCCCTGAAAGTCTTGGTGAGGGGCTGGACATGGCCTTTTGGCTTAGTTTACCCTCCCTCATGGGGTCTCCCTTCGGGGGAGCACCACCTAGTACTTGGGTGGGTCTGTCTCAGCAGACCTCCCAGAGAACAGGGGTCTGTCTGGTTTCGGCCAGATGGACCAAGTGTAAGTACCCCAGTCTGGAGCCTAACGCCCCAGGGGATCAGGGCGAGGTCCTTCGATTTTGGAGGACTTTTGGCGTGTGTTCACACACCATGGACTTTAAAATATAAAAAAATAAATCATTGAACAATCACCACCCATTTACACATTATTATTGGACAATCACCACCCATTGATACATCATCATGGAACAATCACTACCCATTAATTAATTAGTGGTCCAAACATCTACTGGTATTATAACTATTGTAACACAGGGGGATCATTAGCTCTAGTGGTTGATGCATTTTCTAGTGACTCATAGTAGTCAGAAACTATATTTAAGGTCCTGCAGCCCATATTTATTAACCACTTCAGCCCCGGACCAATCAACAGCCTAAGGACCAGAGGTCTTTTTACAATTTTGCACTGCACTGCTTTAACTGGTAATTGCGCGGTCATGCAATGTTGCATCCAAACGAAATTTGCGTCCTTTTCTTCCCACAAATAGAGCTTTCTTTTAATGGTATTTGATTGCCTCTGCGATTTTTACTTTTTGCGATATAAATGGAAAAAGACCGAAAATTTTGAGAAAAAAAGATATTTTCTACTTTTTGTTATAAGAAAAATCGAATAAACTCAATTTTAGTGATACATTTAGGGCAAAATTTATTCAGCCACATGTCTTTAGTAAAAAAAAGGTAAATAAGCGTATATTTATTGCTTTGCGCAAAAGTTATAGCGTCTACAAATTAGAGTACATTTTCTGGAATTTACACAGCTTTTAATTGACTGCCTATCTCATTTCTTGAGGTGCTAAAATGGCAGGGCAGTACAACTCCCCCCCCCAAATGACCCCATTTTGGAAAGTAGACACCCCAAGGAAATTGCTGAGGGGCATGTTGAGCCCATTGAATATTTTTTTTTTGTCCCAAGTGATTGAATAATGACACAAAAAAAAAAAAAAGTTTACAAAAAGTTGTCACTAAATGATATTTTGCTCACACATGCCATAGTTATATGTGGAATTACACCCCAAAATATATTCTGCTGCTTCTCCTGAGTATGGGGATATGACATATGTGGGGCTTTTTGGGAGTCTAGCCGCGTACGGCACCCCGAAAACCAATCACTGCCTTCAGGATTTCTAAGGGTGCAAATTTTTGATTTCACTCCTCACTACCTATCACAGTTTCGAAGGCCATAACATGCCAAAATAGTATATTGGGGTACCTAGCGCTATATAAACCTGGCGGTGAACCTAAAAAAAAACTAGCTACCTAGCGACACTAGCGACACTAATGCAGCGATCAGAAAAATGATCGGTTAGTGACACTGGCAAAAGTGGGTGAAAGGGTTAACTCTAGGGGCAATCAGGGGGTTAAACCTTTATTGGGGGTGGTAGGGGGCTACCCTGGACCTAACACTAACTGCCCTGACAGTTTTTACTGTCACAACTGACACTGAATGCAGTGATCAGAAAATAAATGATCACTGCAATCAGTGACACTGTAACTGGAGGGGAGGGGGGCGGGGGGGGGATCGGGGGGCAATCGGGGGGGTGATCGGGGGGGTTTGTGTGCCTATGTGTGCCTACATGTCAGTGTAGTGTTTGGTGCACTTACTTTCACTCTTCTCCTCGTAGTCCAGTCAAAAAGACCGCCCCAAGGAGAATGACATCACTTCCTCCCTGCCTGTGTTCACTATACACAGCGGGGGAAGCTTCTCATTGGCCAGGAGCGATCGAGAGGGGATGGCCAGAAACCAACGGCCATCCCCTCATCCCGGATCACTCCTGCAGCGAAACGGACTGCCGCATCCAGCGGGAGGGGGTCCGATCAGACCCCCCACCCGCTGGAAGGCGAGCATGTACATGTATGTGCTTGTGCCTGTCGGTGCCATTGCAGCGACATACATTGCCATGAGGCGGTCTTTAAGTGGTTAAAAAAAGCAAAAAAATAAATAAAGCAAAAGTCCACCATATAATGTTTCTCACACAGGGTAAAAATCACTTGAAAATGCTAGCTGGCTACTAAGCTTTCATTCAGCTTTAATCACAGTACCTCTTCTCTTTACGCCGGTCACCGAGACCACAGGCTCTTCAGTGTGGACGGCTTCACACTAATGCACACAGCTCCTTTCAGGCCTTGGTCCTCAGGCTACTATTGGTCTCTTGCAGACCCACATGCAGCCTCTCTGACTCCTGGAGACCTCCTGTCTCCCTTGGGTGGATCCATCTCCAACTGGAAGCCTTGAGACCCCTTTCTGAAAGCGCACAGGTGTCGGCAGTAAAATGGCGCTATTTTTAGCGGCGCTTTATCGTTGTTTTTGTAGCGCTTTTCTGGCGCTAGCAGGGCGCGTATAACCCCCGCTAGCGGGCGAAAAAGGGTTAAAAGCGCCCACAAAGCCCTGCTACAGCAACGCTTTGCTGGCGGTTTGGCGGCGCTTCTAAGGATGAGCTTCAGGTTCGAGTCAAACTCATGTTCGACTCGAATATTGCCTGTTCGCCTGTTTAACGAACAGTGAACAATTTGGAGTGTTTGCGGCAAATTCGAAAAGCCGCAGAACACCCTATACAAGTCTATGGGAGAAATCTAAAGGCTAATATGCAAGTTACTATCCTAAAAAGTGTTTGGGGACCTGGGTCCTGCCCCAGGGGACATGTATCAATGCAAAAAAAAAGTTTTAAAAACTGCAGTTTTTTCGGGAGCAGTGATTTTAATCATGATTAAAGTGAAACAATAAAAGTGTAATATTCCTTTAAATATCATACCTGGGGGGTGTCTATAGTATGCCTGTGAAGGGGCGCATGTTTCCTGTGCTTGGAACTGTCCCTGCACAAAGTGTCATTTCTGCAGGAAATAAAAATCATTTAAAATCACTCACGGCTATAATGAATTGTCGGCTCCCGTAATACAGAGAACACTCATTGAAAGTCATTGATGAAAAAAAAAAAGCGTGGGGTTCCCCCAAATTCAATTACCAGGCCCTTCAGGTCTGGTATGGATATGAAGGTGAACCCCGCGTCAAATTAAAAAAAAATTGATATGGGGTTCCCTCTAAAAATACAGACCAGACCCTTTATCCGAGCACGCAACCTGGCAGGCCACAGGAAAAGAGGGGGGAACGAGAGAGCACCCCCCCTCCTGAACCGTACCAGGACACATGCCCTCAACATTGGGAGGAAGCTTTGGGGTCCCCCCAAAGCACCATGTCCCCATGTTGATGAGGACAAGGGCCTCATCCCCAGAACCCTGGCCGGTGGTTGTGGGGGTCTGCGGGCGGGGGACTTATCAGAATCTGGAAGCCCCCTTTAACAAGGGGACCCCCAGATCCAAGCCCCCCCATTTGAAATGGTAAGGGGTACAAAAGTACCCCTACCATTTCACAAAGAAAGTGTAAAAAATAGTTAAATAAGACAAACACACTTTTGAAAAAGTCGTTTATTAAAAATAAAAAAAATAAAAAATGATTCCAGCGGTGGTAATCCACTCTTGCTATCCAGCGACGGATGATCATCTCTCCGGGGTCCAGCGATGGCTGATCTAATCCAGCGACGGGTGATCTCTCCCTCCAGCACAGCGCAGTCCATCCATCCTCTGTCTCCACTGGCGGAGACACTGTGGGATCCCGGAAGCCTGACGTTTCTTATATGAGGAGGGCGGGGCCACCCGTCACCTGACCCTCGCCCCCTCTGACGCTAGTGGGGAAGCCTGGCTTCCTCAATGATGTGTGGGTGACCCCGCCCCCTCTGATGTAACGGAAACCTGTGTTACATCAGAGAGGGGCGGGGTCACCCATATGTCATTGGGGAAGCCAGGCTTCCCCACTAGCGTCAGAGGGTGATGGGTGGCCCCGCCCTCCTCATATAAGAAACGTCAGGCTACCAGGATCCCGCAGTGTCTCCGCCAGTGGACACAGAGGAAGAGATCACCTGTGGATTACCACCGCTGGAATCTTTTTTTTTTTATTTTTTTTATTTTTAATAAAGGAATTTTTCAAAAGTGTGTTTGTCTTATTTAACAATTTTTTACGCTTTCTTTGTGAAATGGTAGGGGTAAATACCCCCTTACTATTTCAAACGCAGGGACGGGATCTGGGGGTCCCCTTGTTAAAGGGGGCTTCCAGATTCTGATAAACCCCACGCTTTTATTTTATTTTTTTATCAATGACTTTCAATGATTGTTCTCTGTATTACGGGGAGTGATTTTAAATGACTTTTTTTCCTGCAGAAATGACACTTTGTGCAGGGACAGTTCTAAGCACAGGAAACATGCGCCCCTTTACAGGCATACTATAGACACCCCCCAGGTACGAAATTTAAAGGAATATTACACTTTTATTGTTTAACTTTATTTTTTTTTAACTCCTTTTTTTTTATTCTTTATTTAAATTTTCTATTTTACACTCGTAATAAAAATAACAAAAAGGTGACTGATACAATACACCCAAATTACATTGCAAATACATCCACAGTCCCTTCTAATACCCTCCCCTATTCCCAAGCCCTCCCCCCCCTCCCCCTCCATGCACGCCCCCTCTAAACTACTAGTCCATCTAGTTGATCCTTCCTCTTATCCTATATGCTCTTTCTAGCTCTAATTCTAGGTCTCTTGGGTTATCTCCCTCACATATCTCCATGAGTTTTTAACCTCCCCCCCACCCTTTCCATTTATCTTCCTTATCCACTTCGCTTTCCTCCTCCCTCTCTTTATCTTGCTCCCGCTCCATTTTTTTTAATATAATTTATTCCATTTATCCACTTACTTATCTTTGGACTTTCTAGTTTTTGCCAATTCTTTGGGATCAATTAATAATATTGGTACCAATGAGGCCTTCTATAACCCCATCGGTCTGTCCGTCTCGTGGAATAGACGGACCCATGGGTCAAGAGGGATAGAGTCACCCGTTATCTCTTTTATCAATGTCAAAATCCTTATCTAATAGTCTCTTATGGTGGGACATTCCCACCATATATGAGCCATTGCACCTACCATTTTACATCCTCTCCAGCATTCGGAAGAAGTTTCTGATTGATAACGACTCAGTCTGTCCGGAGTAAGGTACCATCTCACTAGACATTTGTAATTTATTTCTGTCATCCTCGCATCCGGTGCCGTTTCGTGTGTCATTCTCCAAATATTGCTTAGTCTAATACTCATATCCCTTGTGCCTATTTCCCTTTCCCATTTCTTGATACATGGAGGAACCTCCCCGTTCTCTTCCTCCAGCACCAATTTATAGATATAAGCAATACTGTTTTTGATATTTCCCTTTACTATCAACTTTTCCATTGCTGTATATTCCTTTTTCTGAACGAATTGGGTCGGGTAATTTTTCCACAAATGTTTTCACCTGGTTATACCTCCATGTATCAAGTTTCCACCGTTCTGTGTCACTTAATAAATTCTGAAAAGTGCGAATTTTTCCTTTTTCTACTATATCCTTCACTTGTACCTGTTTTTTTTGTCCAATTTCCCCCAACCTCCCTCGTCCCAGGTGCAAAAAACACATTATCCTTTAAATAGATTAGTGGGGAATTACTGTATTTATCGGCGTATAACACGCGCTGGCGTATAACACGCGCTGGCGTATAACACGCACCCCAAGTTTAGGAGGGAATTTTAAGGAAAAAAACTTTTAGGTGGGAAGTTTAAAGGAAAAGAAAAACTTACATTTAAATGCCTATCAGTGTCATCTGCAGCCTTGTCATGCAGCCTTGTCCACCATTGCAGCCTTGTCATGCAGCCTTGTCCACCATTGCAGCCTTGTCATGCAGCCTTATGCAGCCTTGTGCACCATTGCAGGCTTGTCTATTCAAATGGTCTCTTTTTCATTCTTTTAAAATGCCGCCACCGCCTCTTCTCGGCAGCTTTTGGCCGCCTTCGGCCGTTCTCGGCGGCCTTGGGCCGCCTTCGGCTCTTCTCGGCAGCTTTTGGCCGTTCTCGGCGGCCTCGGGCCGCCTTCGGCTCTTCTCGGCAGCTTTAGGCCATTCTTGGCAGCTTTCGGCCGCCGAGAGCGGCCGAAGGTGACCGGAAGCCGCCGAGAAGAGATGAAGGCAGCCAAAAGCTGCCGAGAACGGCCGAAGGCGGCCAAAAGCCGCCGATAATGGCCGAAGGCAGCCGAAAGCCGCCGATTATGGCCGAAGGCAGCAGAAAGCCGCCTTGAAGAGCCGAAGGTGGCTGAAAGTTGAAAAGCTGATAAATACGGTATATTTCCATTTTTTTTTTGTGCATGTATCTTATCCCATATATTCAATGCAGTGTAAGTGATTTCATGCGCATCCGATCCTAATTCCCTAAAATATGGTGGATTCCACACTATTTGACCCAAATGTGTCCTACTCATGCTAAATTCTATACCCCTCCATCTTTTTTCACTATTCTCTCTTGTCCATTCTACTAAACGTGACACTACTATCGCATAATAATATTTTTTAAAATCAGGAACAGTCAGAACCTCCTTTTTTATTATTTAGACACAAAACGGCCGCCGAAATACATGGTCTTTTATTCTGCCATATATATCTGGAGATGATACCTTTTAAAATTGTAAAAAAAAGATTTTGGAATCTTTAATGGGAGCATTAGAAATTTATAAAGAATTTTGGGAGTTATCATCATTTTTAACACATTTATACGACCAAACCACGAAAGTGTGGATATTGAATTTTTTTTTTTATTTCTCTCCTAATCTCGTCTAAGAGCGGGATATAATTTATTAAATACATTTTCCTCAAAGTATCTGTAATGCCGCGTACACACGATAGGACTTTTCAAGGGACTAAGTCCGACGGACTTTCGGCGGAGTTCTGACGGATTTGGCCACACACAATCACACCAAAGTCCGACAGATTTGAACGTGATGACGTACGACTGGACTAGAATAAAGAAGTTCATAGCCAATAGCCAATAGGTGCCCTCGCGTCGCTTTTTGTCCGTCGGACTAGCATACACACGAGCGGATTTCTCGGTAGGAACTGGGTCCGGCGGAGTTCCGGCGGAAAAATTTGAAACATGTTCCATTTCTAAAGTCTGTCGGATTTTTGCAAATCAAAAGTCCGCTGCAGCCCACACACGATCGAATGGTCCGCCGGAATTGTTCCGTCTGACCTTTGATGTCAAAAAGTCCGCTCGTGTGTACGCGGCATTAGTCTAATCCCCAAGAAGTACTTTATGTCCTGTTTCCAGATGAAGTGAAATTCTTTTCCTAATCTCTCTTCTTCTATCTTATTTATATTGATATTCAGTATTTCCGACTTTGTGGGATTTATTTTAAGATTAGAGAGCTCTCCATATTTTTCCAAAGCTCGTAGTAAGTTAGGGAGCGATGTCCTAGGATGTGAAATGAGAAAAGGCACATCGTCTGCAAAAGCTGCCAATTTATGTTCTTCTTGATCCACTGTTATCCCCCTTATGTCCGCACTATTCCTTATATAGGCCAATAAAGGTTTCAGTGTCAATATGAACAATAAAGGGGACAAAGGGCACCCCTGCGGAGAGGATAAGTGCCCATTTACCTTAACCCTTGTTTGGGGACACCTGTACAATGCTTTAATCCAACTTATCATCCTGGGTCCTAACCCCATTTCCTCCAGCACTTTCCAAATAAAGCCCCGGTCTACCCTGTCAAAAGCTTTTTCAGCATCAATTGACAGGAATAGACTGGGGCTTCCTTCATTCTTGGCTGCCTGTATTAGCATCAAGGCCCGGACTCCATTGTCCCGGCCCTCCCTACCTGATACAAAACCTGTCTGATCTGGGTGCACCAATGCACTCATCCTCTCTTTCAATCTATTTGCTAGTACACTAGCATAAAGTTTAGTGTCCGCATTTAATATTGCAATAGGCCTGTAGCTGGAACAAAAACTATCATCTTTCCCATTCTTTAATATTAATGTTATTGAGGCTAGCAGAGCATCTGTCCCCATGTCACATTCTTTACCTACTTGGACCAGAATGTCCTTAAACTTTTTTAACCCCTTCCTGCCGAGCTTACGCAGATGTGCATACTCGGCTTCCAGGGGGTATACCGGGATGATGCCCCCACCTGCAGGCATCATCCCGGTACCATTTTTCTGCTTCAACGTCCTAGCAAGCTGCTTACCGGACTTATTTCCCCATAGATATTGATTCCGCGATATCCTATTTATCTCTTTCCTGGCCATACTTTCCATAATGTCTTTTAATTCCTCTCTTTTACCGACCAATGCCTGGAAGATTGTCTGTGACCCCCCCCCCCATTTTTATGTTGTATTTCTAACCCGCGGATTTCTTCCATAAGATTTTTAATATTCATTTCACTTTCCCTTTTTTCCTGGCTCCTATGGAGATAAGGATCCCCCTTATATACGCCTTATGCGCTTCCCAGAGAGTATCTGAGCCGTTACTTCTCCATTATCATTATTCAAAAAATAGGCCTCCATCTCTTTCCGTATTTCGGCTTCTACCTCTGCATCCAGTAATAGGCTTTCATTAAGCCGCCACGTAAACGGTATCCTATGGATCCCCGGGGTCCTCATCTCCATAGTGACCGGAGCATGGTCAGATACTGACATTATTTCAATATTGACCACCCCTACCTCCTCCAATAATTTATGATCCACAAAAAAATAGTCCAACCTTGAGTACGTCCCGTGCACCGGGGAAAAGAAGGTGTAGTCCCTAAAGTGGAGTTGCCCCCCAAAAAATAAAACCACTTAAAAATCTTAAAAAAAATCAAAAAAAAATAATTGGCAAAAAAAAAATTTTTTACTCACCTCTAAATACCGGTTGCTAGGGGGTCCCTCGTAGTCTGCCTTCTTCATTGCCCGGGCTGGTGACATCACTTCCCCTCGCGCCGCACATTCACCTGGGACCTGTCACGTGTCCCAGGTGACTGTACGGCGTATCACGGCGCCCTGCGCCGCTCGCGCATGCGCAGTGGGTGCCCGGCTGTGAAGCCACAGCCGGGTGCCCACAGTATGCATGACGGCGCCGCGAGCGGAGCGGGGAGCGAGGGGGGGGCTTCGTTCCCCCGCATCGCTGGAACCCGGGACAGGTAAGTGTCCGATTATTAAAAGCCAGCAGCTGCAGTATTTGTAGCTGCTGACTTTTAATTTTTTTTTTTTAGGGGGTACCCCACTTAACTCCGTCATGTTCTACCCTCCATGCATCCATTAAATAGGCTTGGTGCAATTTAGTTTTTATCTTTTTTATTTGTTCCTTACTCCCCTGTGCACGCGACGTACTATCTAGCCTGGGGTCCAATCCAAAATTTAGATCTCCTGCCATGATGACCTTTCCTACTCTAAATTCCTCCAATATAGTCAAGATTCTGTTAAAAAAAATAAACAGGGTTCTTATTTGGACTGTATACATTAACCAGAGTGAATAACCCATCTCCCAATTGACCTTTAATAAACATATAGCATCCCTCTGGATCAATTCTTCTGTCTAAGACCTTGAATTTAATCCTTTCCGAAAACCCAATAGCCACCCCCTTTGCACCCCTTATTGTGGAGTCACCGTAGAACCAGGTAGGGTATTCTTTTGAGTACATTTAAATATTTGTATAGTGCGTTAAGCGAGTCTCTTGTATAAATATTACATCTACAGATCGCTGTTTGATTTCTTTAAGAATTTTAAGTCTCTTCCCATACGATCCTAGGCCCCTCACATTATATGTCATGAATTTTAATTCCATCTTCTACCTGGTTCCACGGTGTGTCCCACTCCTTACCAATTGGGGTCCCCATCTGCTCTTATCCTCCCTCTCCATCCACATAGTAATCTGGGTATACATGCATACCCACCCTCCCACTCCTCCATGCCCCCCACCTCCCACCCCCCCCCCATCACGACCTTTCCGGTCCTATATCTCGTGTCAGGCATCTTATCTAATGCCGACGGAAACACCTACCCCAGAGGGTGGGACTCAGGCCATGCCGACTTATATTTCAGGCTCTACTGGGCCTCCCCCAATAAACCAGAAGGAGTCCCTAAGAGCCCCACTATCTTTTTTGGGCAGTTCTTCCGCCTCCCCCTTATCATTCAACAATCTCCATGTTTTCAGCCCGTATCTCCCCCTCCTCCCCCCCAAAAAAAAACGGGGGGGGGGGGAGGGGGGAGTTGGGTACACATGAATGAATATCTCCCACCTACACACTCACCTATCTTATAAAATTTCAATATTTTACTTTTTATTATTCCCTCTCCCTACTCCCCAATTGTTTCACTTTAATCATTATTAAAATCACTGCTCCCAAAAAAACTGCCATTTTTAAAACTTTTTTTTGCATTGATCCATGTCCCCTGGGGCAGGACCCGGGTCCCCAAACACTTTTTAGGACAGTAACTTGCATATTAGCCTTTAAAATTAGCACTTTAGATTGTAAACGTTCGAGTCCCATAGACTTTGATAGGGTTCTAAAGTTCACATGAAGTTTAGGTCTGTTCGCAGGTTCTGGTGCGAACCGAACAGGGGGGGTGTTCGGCTCATCCTTAGGTGCTACCCAGGGGCGGACTGACCATTGGACCACCTGGGCACTGCCCGAGGGCCCCATGCCACTAGGGGGCCCCATCAGGGTTGCCAGCCTCATTAAAACAAGGGAAAGTATGTAAAAAACTGTTTTTTTTTTTACATCTGTCTCTGAAATGTCCCTTACCGACATCCTTTTGGTCTAAAAATCTCAAGATTATAGCTGCCCCACCTCTCCAGTACCTTCTCAGCTAATAGAAACATGTATGTGTATACTGTGTGATTGTATACTGTGTGTGTGTGTTTGTGTATACTGTGCGGCCCCATAATGTCTGATTGCCTGGGGGCCCCATAATCTTCTATTGCCCGGGGGCCCCATGAGTTGTCAGTCCGTCCCTGGTGCTACCTATTGATTTCAATGGGCAGGGGGGGGCGCTTTAGGAGTGGTGTATTCACCGCTCTTAATGTGCTGTAAAGAAGCTGCTGGCATGACTTTTTTTTTATGTCCTGCCAGCGCACCGCTCCAGTGTGAATGCACTCGGGCTTTCACGCTGGAGTGAGAGGAGTGGCTCTTTCAGAGCGCTTTTCAGGCACTATTTTTAACGCTATCGCGCCTGCAAAGTGCCTCAGGGTCAGTTCACACTGAGGCAGCACGACTTACAGCGCGACTGCCTCAGACGACCCAGACTCGACCGCTGCGGCGACTTGCAAAACGACTTCTGTATAGAAGTCAATGCAAGTCGCCCCCAAAGTCGTACAGGAACCTTTTTCTAAGATGGAGCAACTTGTGTCGCTCCGATTAGAACGGTTCCATTGTACAGAGTGGGAACGCTACTTGTCAGGCGGCTCAGTCGCCTGACAACTCATCCTAGTGTGAACCGACCCTTAGTGTGAAAGGGGTCTGAGGTATTTCTAAAACTCTGGTCCTTCACAAAACCTGCACACTTGGTTGGGGATTCCCTACCACCCAAGACACTGGGGAATCTTCAAACTACAGAGCCCTATCCAGGAATACCAAAACCTGGAGAAAGAAGTTTTCTCCACTCCGCATCTACGCTCTGTAGTCCTGCACTGAGCCAATGTGCACACCCTGTGTCCTGTAACTGACTGAAAGAAAGTGAGTAGGTAGTAGAAACTCTACATACACAAACACTTCCCAGTAAAATACATTTTACTCTAGTATTCTACTATACTCACAGGGGCGTTTCTTAATGAATAGCAAAGTCTTTGTGTAAATATGTGAATCAGTATCCCTTCTTCTAAAGGGTGTGTAGCGGAGATATGTATGTCTTCATCCAAGGCATTTCCAATGTACTTTCAGGACTAGAAATTGAAGAATCCTTCGTCCGTTCAATACTTCAACAATAGTGGTTTTATTGTTCAGAAAGATAAGCAAAGAGAAGACTGGCATCTGGTAACATATGGCATGGTGATGGCCTCAGAAGTAAGAAAGGGGCGTCTGATCTACATTCTCCAAAGTGTAGAGTTCCTTCTCTTCCCACTGATCTACCCTCACTCTCATAATCCTACTCCATTCTTATACTGTTTCATGATGTTATGTCATCATATCCTAAGAACACCCATATTTGCATATATACCTAATATGGTTCAGTCTATAGATCCACCCATTGTACTGACATAGTAACTCAAAAATAGAAGTACCTACTCAGCAAAACCACTCCCATCTGTATTCTGTGTTATTCTGTGACCTTTAGAGACCATCACCTATTACCGTACATATAACTTACATATATTTTCAGAAACTTTTATCACTTAAAATATTAATTAACTCAAAAACTTCTAATGCCGCGTACACACGAGCGAATTGTCCGGCGTACTTAGTCCACCGAAACGCATTTCAGCGGACAATTCGATCGTGTGTGGGCTTCAGCTGACTTTTCCAGCGTAAAGTCTGGCAGACTTAGAAAGTAGTTTTGCAGTCCAATCTTTCCACCGGACTTGGGTTTCAGCGGACAATACGTTCGTCAGTGTGCTAGTCCGGCGGACTAAGAATGAAGCATGCTCAGAAGCAAGTACGCAAAAGGAAGCTATTGGCTACTGGCTATGTACATCATCGCGCTAGCAAACGCCGGACATTCTGTGTGTCCGTGTGTGGCCAAGTCCGTTCGGTAGAAAGTCCGCAGGACTATCCGTCGGATTGTTTGCCGGACTAAGTACGCCGGACAATTCGCTCGTGTGTACACGGCATAACACTGACCAATTTCATAGTGCAAGCATCTTATTCTGTCACACTATGTTAAATATTATCAGTGGATGCCAGTTAATTGCAGTGCAGTGATTGTTTTTTGACTTGCCAGACCGAAGCTGGCAAGTTATTACTCCCATGTTATGCTCAGTACCGAGACAGGATTGCCCAGTGCCCAGGGCAAGGATGCCAAACTGAGCCCCCATACCCCCCCATCACTGGACCCTGGGACCGGTGAGTGTCCGTTTATTAAAAGTCAGCAGCTTTTTGTAGCAGCTGACTTTAAAATATATATATTTTTTTTTTTGGCGGAACTCTTTAAGTATGCCCCAAAACCCTGTATATATAGACAGCTGTATGATCCTTATTTGATTGTTTGAGAAAAGGAGCGTGTCTGTTCACAATGCCCATGCTTGGAAATGCATTGCCCAATGACCGTTGACATCAAGGTCCACAAGCGCTTGGACTTCAAACCTTCCTAGCTAGCTTCCTACAGCCCAGACAGTGACATGCCAGCTGGATTGGCGGTGACTAGGGATGAGCTTCGAGTTGGACTGGAACATTGCCTGTTCGCCTGTTTAGCGAACAGTGAACAATTTGGGGTGTTCGTGGCAAATTCGAAAAGCCGCGGAACACCCTATACAAGTCTATGGGAGAAATCTAAAGTGCTCATTTTAAAGGCTAATATGCAAGTTACTGTCCTAAAAAGTGTTTGGGGACCTGGGTCCTGCCCCAGGGGACATGGATGCAAAAAAAGTTTTAAAAACGGACGTTTTTTCAGGAGCAGTGATTTTAATAATGATTAAAGTGTAACAATACAAGTGTAATATTCCTTTAAATTCCGTACCTGGGGGGTGTCTATAGTATGCCTGTGAAGGGGCGCAGGTCGAACCCCGCGTCAAATAAAAAAAAATGACGTGGGGGTCCCCCTAAAAATCCATACCAGACCCTTTATCCGAGCACGCAACCTGGAAGGCCGCAGGAAAAGAGGGGGGGACGAGAGAGCACCCCCCCTCCTGAACCGTACCAGGCCACGTGCCCTCAACATTGGGAGGATGCTTTGGGGGTCTGTGACCCCTCAAAGCACCTTGTCCCCATGTTGATGTGGACAAGGGCCTCATCCCCACAACCCTGGCTGGTGGTTGTGGGGGTCTGCGGGCAGGGGGCTTATCAGAATCTGGAAGCCCCCTTTAACAAGGGGACCCCCAGATCCCGCCCCCCCCCATTTGAAATGGTAAGGGGGTACAAAAGTACCCCTACCATTTCACAAAGAAAGTGTAAAAAATTGTTAAGACAAACACACTTTTGAAAAATTCCTTTATTAAAAATAAAAAAAAGATTCCAGCGGTGGTAATCCACTCTTGCAATCCAGCGACAGATGATCATCTCTCCAGGGTCCAGCGATGGCTGATCTGATCCAGTGCAGCACATCCATTCATCTTCTGTCTCCACGGAGGAGATACTGTGGGGATCCTGGCGGCCTGACGTTTGTTATATGTGGAGGGTGGGGCCACCCGTCACCTGACCCCGCCCCCCTCTTACGCTAGTGAGGAAAGCTTCCCCAATGACGTATGGGTGACCCCTCTCCCCTCTGATGTAACACAGGTTTCCATCTGCCTATATTCTCTACTCCCGATATATAATACATGCTTAAGTCTACGCATGTAATGTCATGTACTTGGTTTCTGTTTTATTGGTTGCCACTGCAGAATTTGTGATATACCACATGTAACTTTTGTCTTTTGTAAACTTACAAAACTTTAATAAAATGTATTGGAAAAAAAAAAAAAAAGAAAAGTTAATTGAGAAAGGCTATCCTTCACAGCTAGTAGAACACGCTTACAGCACCTTCCTCTCGGGGAAGAAGTCCAAGGTGGCCAAACCCCAAGTAGAATCTACTGTACATTTTATTACAGGGTTTTACAGACAATATAAAAGAATGGAACATATCCTTAAAAAACATTGGAGTATTTTGAAACAAGATCCTCATCTAAGCTCTACATTGGGAGATGGACCCAAGGTCACCTATAGAAGGGCCCCCACACTTAAGAATAAGATTGCCCCCCAGTAAATTGAAATATAAACGTGACACAAATCCTCTGTGTCTTATTCCACTTAAAGGGATGTATAGGTGTAATAAGCCTCTCTGTAAAACTTGTCAATTTGTTAACCATGGCCAAAAAAATGTTTACCCATAAAGGAATAACCCATTATTTTAATCAATTTCATAATTGCTCTAGCGACTATGTTGTTTATTGCTTGATGTGTCCATGTAAAATGTTATATGTGGGCCGTACTATCTGTCCCCTCAGACAACACTTTGGCAAGCATCGTTGGGTCACAGAATTAGGGAGTGATAAACACAGTGTGCCACGACACTTTCTAGAGTTTCATAATCAGTCCACGTTGGGCCTCCAAGTATGGGTGATTGAATCCATACCTGGTGACATCTCTGAAGCAGAACGTTTCTCGAAATTGTGTGAGCGTGAAACGTTCTGGATTTTTACTTTGGATACGCTTGCCCCTAATGGCCTTAACGAGGAAATTGAGATACACACTATCTTGTGACTCGTTATTGCGGATATAGCCAATAAAGACACTAAAAAAATGCTTTTTCTGTAAGGATTATTTGTTAATGTTTTTCTTTTATTAATTATTACGTATTATTTTTATTATATATATTTTTTATTTTTATTTTTTTATATTTATTATTATTTTTCATTTTTATTTTTAATTTTCCTAATTTATTTTTTTTTAATTAATTTCAGACTTATTATTATCATTATTTTTTTTATTTATTCTATCATTTATTTATTTATTCGATTCATTATTCTCATTATTATTTTTATTATATATATTTTTTATTTTTATTTTTTATATTTATTATTATTTTTCGTTTTAGTTTTTCTATTTTTTTTTAATTATTATTATTATTAATTTCATACTTATTATTATCATTAGTTTTTTGTTCTATCATTTATTTATTTGATTCA
This sequence comes from Lithobates pipiens, assembly GCF_037356315.1. NCBI lineage: Eukaryota > Metazoa > Chordata > Amphibia > Anura > Ranidae > Lithobates > Lithobates pipiens. The sequence goes on along the minus strand of NW_027507903.1, from coordinate 683,849,792 downwards.
TTATTCTCATTATTATTTTTATTATTAGTATTTTTTAATTTTCATACAGTAGTTTATCTTAAGATTCTTGCAAGATCAAGAGCATAATGCTAAGAGGTTATTTATTTATTTACTTATGAGCTGATTTATCATTTGACATGGCAACACTGTATTTTCTTTATTTGATATGGCCAGCATTAGTTTTTCTTAAACCTTTTCGGCCCAAACTATACACCGTTGTTTGTCTAATGATTGTATTTAATAGCCGTCACTCCGTTCCCTTCTTTTTCTACACTTGACAAAGGAGCACTCTGGCTCCGTACGGAACCCGCGCATGCTCAGAAACGCGTTGTGTGTTCCCTTGTACCTGTGACGTCACACGCTGTCTCCGTGAGCTGCTCTGCAATCGGTCAGCAGCGAGACACAGCTGGGTTCTCTCCCAGCGTCTCGTGATCAACACTAGGGGTTCTGATTGATTTTTTTGGACGCTTTAAGGACATGCTGATGACCAGAGGACTTGACTATGTTTATCCCCAGCTTTCTGTTCGGTAAATGTAAAGCCGCGTACACACGGGCGGATTGTATGGCCTACTTAGTCCGTTGAAACACATTTCAGCGGACAGTCCGCTCGTGTGTGGGCTTCAGCGGACTTTTTCAGCGTGCAGTCTGGCGGACTAAGTATTTCGGAATTTCCGTAATACTGTCCGTCATACTTTGGTTTCAGCGGACAATCCGCTCGTCAGTAGGCTAGTTCGACGGACTAAGAATGGCGCATGCTCAGAAAGGATTTACAAGGCAGAAGGTTGCATTGCTGTGTATTGGACTTCCTATGTGCATCCGTGTGTGGTCAAGTCCGTTCATTCGAAAGTAGGACGGACTGTCCATCGGATTGTATGACGGACTAAGTAGGCCATACAATCCGCCCGTGTGTACGCGGCTTAAGTGACAGAAACTTGATATTTAATGAATTAAAGCTTATTTTACTAAGTGGCGCTTTTCTACTTGTTTTCTTCTATGTGATTGAGTCGGCTTCACTCTAAGATCAGCAGCCTTCAGTGAAAGAGCATATATTATTGCCTGCCTGTCCAGCAAGAATTTCCTCTCCCTGGGACTGATTGGACATTTATAAGTATCTTTATAGACTTTTTATTCATTTCTCCCAGTAAGTTTTTTAAAAAAAGTCAGGATTAGGCAATATCTTTATATATATTTGTATATGAATTTTATTTTAATATTTCAAACCTTTTGAGTTATGAAATTTACATTGATTTACTGAGCGCCTATGTTCTTTTATGTTTTCCTACGTGGCAGTAGGTCTGCAGGAACATTGGTGCCAATTGGTTGATCCTGCCTTATGTCACGCCCCTCTATGCTCCCATTGGTCTCCTCCCCAACCTCGCCATTCATTAATTGCTGTACATCCTCATGGAGCAAGTGACTGACACTGTGCTGAAATATCTCAGATGACTTCTCCATGCCAATTGGTGGGGCAATGACAGGAGTATCTGTGGATGAGGAGGAAGAACAGGGAGCTTCAATCTATTCTGATCCTGGAAGACAGAGGAGGAGGAGGATGAAGACTTGATTAGACTCCACGGTCTTCTCTTCAGCTCTGGGTGTATAACAGGCTTGCTGCCAGAAAAATGTGCCCCACCCCTAGGTGCTGCACCCCGATGTGGTCTGTGAGTACAAATGCTGGAAGAAAAGTATGTCATGGTGGCCCTCAAGGGGTTAAATAGATGTTTATAAGTGTAAATGTACACAGTCATGGGGCGTGTCCTAATCTGACATAGAAAGGTTTTTAAGTCAACAGAGAGCTGATCTCAGCCTCACCCTGTGTAGGAGGATGTCACCCCTCCCCCATCCACATTCCTCTCCGGTGTCAGAGACTTTTAGTTTAGTTTCTCTTCTGCTGTCAGCGATGGCGTCTGGTGATCTGAGAGCTGAGTTGGAATGTTCCGTCTGTCTGAACATTTATACCGATCCTGTAACCCTGAGATGTGGTCACAACTTCTGCCGGGTCTGTATTGATCGTGTGTTGGATACACAGGAGGGGTCTGGAGGATATTCCTGTCCTGAATGTAGAGAGAAGTTTCCTGATCGGCCTGCACTGCACAGGAACATAACACTACATAACATAGCAGAGACTTTCCTGTCTCCTCAGCCAGATCGGGAGGAGTCCGGGGTCTTCTGTACTCACTGTGTGGACTCTCCTGTACCTGCTGTTAGATCCTGTCTGCTTTGTGAGGTTTCTCTGTGTGATAAACACCTGAGAGTCCACAAAAAGTCCCCAGAACACGTCTTATGTGACCCCACCTTGTCCATGGAGAGCAGGAAATGCTCCGTCCATAAGGAAGTTTTGAAGTATTTTTGCACCAAAGATAACACCTGTATCTGTGTGTCCTGCAGTTTGGCTGGAGAACATCGGGGACACCAGGTGGAGACACTGGATGAGGCTTTTGAGAAGAAGAAGAAGACACTGAGGAATGTTCTGCAGAAACTTCTGACAAAGAGAGAGGAGACGGAGGAAAGAGTCCAGAGTCTGCAGGAACACAGGAGGAAAGTAGAAGAAGAAGAAGCCGCTGGTGACACCGAGAGAGTCACTGCCCTGTTTAGAGATCTCAGGTAGACATGTGCACTGACAAAAAAATTGTTTTCTTTTCATTCTTTTTTTGCTTTTTTTGGAAATTCGGAAATTCAGAAATCTGAAAATCCTGATTTTCTAATTTTTGAATTTCCAACATTCCAAATTTTGAATTTCAAATTTCCAAATATTCAAATTTTCTAATTTCCGAATTTTTCAAATTCCGAATTTTCTCATTTCTGAATTTTTCAAATTTAGAATTTTCCCATTTCTGAATTTTGAATTTTCCAATTTCCGAATTTTTGTATTTCAAATATTTGAAAATCCAAAAATTTGAAAATATGAAAAAAGCAAGAAAATCTGTAGAATTCAAAATAATAACTAAGTATTAAATTATAGGTATTGGAATTTACTTTCAAATTTGGTTGTTAGTGAATGTAGCAAATACAATTGTATCTGAAGTTATGAATTATCCGAAATAATTAATAATAAAAAGGTTTTGTTATTATTATTGTTATTTATTATTATTAGATCACTACTTTCTTTTTGCTTAGATTCGTTATTTCAGATAATTTGTAACGTTGGATACATTCATATTCATTACATTCACTAACAGCCAAATTTGAAAGAAAATTCTAATACATATAATTTAATATTTATTATTGTTTAATTTTTATTTCAGATTTATGGGTTTTTAAACTTTCAGATTTTCATTCTTTAGAATTTTCAGATTTTCATTCTTATTTTTGAATTTTCAAATTTACACATTTTTGCATTTTCAGATTTTCATTCTTATTCTTGAATTTTCAAATTTACAAATTTGGGAATTTTCAAATTTACAAATTTGGGAATTTTCAAATTTACAAATTTGGAAATTTTCAAATTTACAAATTTGGAAATTTTCAAATTTACAAATTTGGGAATTTTCAAATTTACAAATTTGGGAATTTTCTGATTTTCATTTTTATTTTTGAATTTTCAAATTTACACATTTTTGAATTTTCAGATTTTCAGCACTTTTATTTATTTAGAGTTGCCAAGTTGGATTTTATCAAAATGGGATTTTTTTTTTATTGCATAATGTTTTTATTGAGGAAAAACGAGGAAAAGTTAACAATGAACAGAATTGTCCAAGCAAAACAGTAAGTACAAGTAACCAATGGTTTAAAGAGATACACAGGCTTCACATCTTTCCTCAGGAAAACAAGTGTGTCACTAACGATAACACAGCATCATACATTAGCTTGTGGATAGGGATGTCGAATTTTGTATTCTATTGTATTCCGGGTGGTGGTGCAGCTTTCCTGGAGGGTGGTTTGACAGGTTTTTGGGAGGGTGTGTTCTCGTTGAGTGCTGTTATCTCTGTTTTCCCGGTCGTTTGGTAAGCTATGTTGAGTAGAGTTCTAATGCTTCTGTGGGGTTGTAAGGTTCATATGTACCTGTCCTTATTCAGCTCAGTTGAGTGTGTATCTTGTGATTCGTATATGAGTGGAGACAACCAGTCCCGCTGGTTGTCTTGGTGAAGTCCGTTGGTTGTGTGTGGAAGGATAAGGTGGGGGGTGGGGAGGGGTTCTCGAAGACAGGTAGGTGTAAGGGTTGGGGTTAGATTTGTTTAGGGTTTGGTGGAAAAGGAGTGGAAAGGATTGTAGAGTTGGCTATGGTGTGGGGTTGGCTGGAGAGTAAGAGGATGGGTTAGATCGAGTTAGGGGTGGCAGGAGCCTCCAAACTGGTCCTGGATCTCAGCCCCGCCCTCATCAGTCCTTCTATACATTTAATATTGTTTAGGATGCTATGAGCTTGTTGAGAGAATGTGTATTGAAATAGTTTTAAGTAACATGTGTTTGGACTGCGTGTTTGTATTTTGGTGTAGTCTTAAAGTGGGACCAGCATGCCCAACGTGTATTATGTTTGGTGATATTATCATGTGCAATGGCTATGAGCTCTTCCATTTCTGCAATTTTGTTGACTCTCAGAAGCCAGTCTTTGATTGAGGGAGCCCTGGGTTTGCCCCATAGGAACGGTATGCATAGCTTGGCTGCGTTCAGCATGTGCATTGCCAGAGATTTAAAGTAAGCCCATCTGGGTAGTGTGGTATGGTGTAATAGTAGCTGTGCAGGGGAGAAGTCTTGGGTAAGTGTGGTTATCCTTGATGTGATGATGTGTACTTCCTTCCAGAATTTTTGGATGATGGGGCATGACCACCAGATGTGAAGCTGTGAACCAGGTACTGAATTGCATCTCCAGCATAAGTTTGATGTTGAGGGCGTGTACTTGTTAACGAGGGTTGAATTTTCAGATTTTCATTCTTATTTTTACATTTTCAAATTTTTACATTTTCAAATTTTTACATTTTCAAATTTTTACATTTTTAAATTTACACATTTTTGATTTTTCAAATTTATGAAATTTAGAATTTTTGAAATTCCAAATTTAAAATTTTCACATTTCTTAATTTAGAATTTCTGAATTTTCCAAAATTTTCGAATTTCCGAATTATCCAAAATTTTGAATTTCCGGATTCGATTTTCGAAATCTCAATTTTCCGAAATCTCAAATTTCCAAAATGTAGAATTTCTGAAATTTTGAATTTTCCTATTTCTGAATTCCAAATTTCTGAAAATGTAAAATTTCTGAAAATTTTGAAATTTGAAACTTGGAAATTCGGAAACTTGGAAATTCTAAATTTCAGAAACTCAGAAATTCAAAAGTTTGGAAAATTGAAAATGTCACAATTGACAAATTTGTCAAAATTTGTTAAAAAACGAATTCGGAACTAAACAAATTGCACATGTCTTATCTCAGGAGACGTCTGGAAGACCTGGAGAAGAGAGCCCTGAGGGACATCTCCGGGAGGGCAGAGCGGATCTCCATCTCCATCCGGGATCTGGAAATAAAGAAGGAGGAGCTGTCCAGGAAGTTGCGTCACATTGAGGAGCTGTGTAACGTGACGGATCCACTGACTGTCTTACAGGAATCAGACACAGGTGACTTGTGTGATACTGAGGATGGAGATAATGAGGACAGAGAGAGACATGAGGAGCTCCTCCATGATGGAGGGGGTCTGGATGTGGCGGGGGTCTTACACACAGGTTTATCTGATATAATAACAGA